>NW_024429266.1:76200997-76900372 GCF_017639785.1 Mesocricetus auratus | reverse complement strand
AAAAGGGTACAGGAGCCATCCGGGAGGTGTCTGCACCAGCCAGTCTTGGCACTGTTGCAGAATCAAAACATGGAACAGACAGAGATTAGAACTCACTGATTAATACGAAACCTTAAATCTATAACCAGAGTGAAGGAACAAAGAAGAGTGTCCTACCTGTATGAGAATGCAAATGGTCAATGTAAAACAGATGGTGGAATAAAAAAAAAATCATCTGTTAACCATGATTGCTATCATTAATTTAGTGAAGTTATAAAGTAAATCCAGTGAGCAAAGTTTGATGAGTATGAAGATATTTACATAACTCAGGGTTTTATTCCATAAAATATTTAATAGGTAAAATGCAAAATGATGAGGGAATATCAGAGGGACACAGGTGACAGAGTTGATTTAGCAGAATCACCCACTAGGGTGGGATGGGAAACTGTGGAGACACTTCTATACCACCTGCAGGAGAACAGCGCAATCAGAATCTTCTCCTGATCACCAGTGTGCCATTCTGTGAAATAGCACACTGGCTTCTCAAACAGTCAGACTTACAAAAGGCAAGGGAGACCAGGGACTGCTCCAGGCTGAAGACTAAAGAAATACTATAGGTGACCGTAGCCAGTCAACATCCCTTTCTTTATTATATGATCATTCATTTGATAAAGTTAGAATTTGGTGGTAATCTCTTTAGGCAGAAGTACTTGGCGCAAGCAGAGTTGTTTGAACTTCAGTTTTTAGCTTACCACTGATGGTTCCAGAAAGGGCTAGGGAAGGGAGGCACTTATTTTTGCAATGAAGTGGGGTCCAGTGGGAAACTGTTATGCTTATGGAGGAGTGAGATGATGCCAGAGATCAGCTGGGAGTGCAGAAGAGGGGGGAGTATGGGAGGGAATTAGCGCCTTCTGATGTCTTCACCTGAGAAGGTAGGTTCCAGCAGAGATAAGGGCGAGTGAACACATGGGTGACAGTCGGTTTTGGATGAAGAAGTGTCAATCTGCAAAGAAAAAAAAGGGGAGGAAATAGAAATCAGACAATGGCGGTCTCAGGAGAGGCTGGGTAAGACCTTGGCAGGTCTGAATGTAGAGATGGGTGCTGGCCTCCCACAGCAGACATGTTGATCCACGCGAGGCTCCCTTTGCCACATTCCAGTGCCATATCTGCAAATACAACTCCTGTCTGGTCCTACCTGAAAGTATTAGTGCTATCTGGGAACAGTCTGGCTATTTAGAGATGCTCTGGGGTTGCTGGAGGGGTGTCAAGGTCCTCGAAAGCAAGCGTGGTTTATACCACACGGTAGTCTATTGCATCTACTGTTGGGATTCCAACGTATGTTTGAAAGAGTTAGGCTGATTCCAAGTATAAAGCGTGAAGGTGGAATCATGTGCCACTGCTCTGTCCATGGTTTCCCAGCTGACCTTCAGAGCCATTTGTGGCTGCTGCCCTGGTCCTTTGGGCATGACAAAGCAAATGAAAAGCCCCAGGATGAGCCGGCAGTTGAACTACTTGTTCGCTTGTGTTTCCTGTGAACTTGGTTCACCTGAGATCTGAATGGCCAGCATGCCCTTAAATGCTATAGTTCACAGAGACAGTGAGCATATGTTTCCTGCTCTAGAGGAAACTGGTGTGGAGAGATGTGAATGAGCAAGTCTTAGTGGGGCGGGGATCATTTTTATGGGGCTGATAAGGGGCTGAGGAAGAGTGGGAGGCAGCTTTTAAGTCAAGAACTACTTGTTTTTTTCCAAGAATGGTCCAGAGGCAAGGAGTCAGGGCTTGAGGATGGCTGGAGCCTCAGACAGACATAGCATGGGTGATGGGGATTCAGAGGTGTTGAAACTGGATCCCCAGGGACCCGAGTGTCTCCCTGCCAAACCTGCTGAACATAACACGGTGGCCTCTGGAGCCAGGAGATCTGCTAGATTCTGAATAACGCAGAGAGAATCCAGGACTGTTGTGTCTGTGGGTGCTCACACTCCTATGAAAAGGGCAATTGGAGTTTTCTAGAAGAAAACAAGCTTGCTGATCAAATTTTATTTTGAAAAAAAAATCCATTTCTGAAGGAAAGTGGAAAGTGTGGAACAAAATTGCCAGGGTTAATTTCTGCCACATTTGGGAGGTCAGGGTGTTCCGACTGAAGTGTGCTTATAGCCTGCATCCTGAGAGTTTTCATAGCTACGGCACCATCACACCCAAAAAAAGTCATCACTAATTTAGTAAGAGCCCCCAATCCACAGTCCCTGTGCAGAAATATCTTACTGAGACGAGAGACTAGCTAGCAACGTGCTTTCCAAAAAGGCATGAGGACCTGATTTAAATTCCAAGAAGCCAGCTGTAAGTCAATGTGCTTATAATCCCAGTGCCGGAGAGGCAGAGACTGGCAGATCCCTGCAGTTTGTTGGCCAGCTAGAATCACACACTTCGTGAGTCCCAGGGACCAATGACAGACTGTATCTCAAAGCATAAGGAGCTGGGGAGATGGCTTAGTGCTTAAAATGCTTGCAGCACAGTGTGAGGACTAGACTGACATTGTCAGAAGCCACCTAATCGCTGATGGATGGGAGAAACCACCTCTAATGTTGGCCTTGGGAAGCAAAGACACAGGATCTCCAAGCCAGCTGGCAGGACATAATGGGGAGCTCTGGGTTTGATTAAGAGACCACACCCCTTGAATAGGTTGGAAGAACAATTGATGGTTCCTTATATCAGTTTCAGGCATCTACATGTGTATATTCATGTGTGCATGCATCCACGCACATGTATGCTATCCCCCATGAAATGGAAACAACAGAGTGGGTGGCCCCTGAGAAACAGTGTCTGATGTGTACAACTGGTCTCCACGTGTACCAGAACACAAGTGTACCCCTGCACAAACATCCACACCACACAAGGTGCGCATCCATGAGGGGGCTTCTAGACAGAGTCTATTGAGATGGGAAGATTCATCCTGAATGTGGGTGGCACCATCCTTTGAACTGAGGTCCTGGCTAAATGAAAAGGAAGAGGCCAACTTACTATAGGCGTCTGTCACTCTCTGATTCCTGATTGCTCACACCCTGTGACTGGTGGGCTCTGCAGCCGCCGCCATAATAGAGTGTGAACCAAAGCAAACCCCTCCTTCCTTAAGTTTCTTTTGGCAGGTAGCTGGTCGCACTCAGTGTGTCGACGGAGTTGGTTCAATGAGTGGCAGTTTGCTGATCTGTGGAGTAGTGGAGTCCACTAACCATGCTCAGAAATCAGGGAGTTGGTGTTCCCAGTGTGTTTGATACCCTATTCTATGGTCGTTCCTATGCAGGTGGCCATTAGACTCTGAAAGCTGCCAAAATTGAGAGGTTACCTGAATCCATTCTAGATTCATGGGCAGAAAGCCCCTGACTCAAGTTGTTTAGTTTCTTTCTGTGCTTATTACACTTTGGGTCCAGGGCTAGATGATGCTTTTAAAATGTGCGGCCCCATTGGGCCTGTTTGCTCCTCAGCTGAAGAAGAGTAGGCTGGGCTGTGTGAGCTGCACCATCAGCTTCCAAGGAAATCAGTCTACGTGAGCGCAAGGTCCTGTGTTCCCACTGATGCCCTGCGAGGTGGGAAGCACAAGGGCAGGAGTTCCTGGAGGAAGTGGGGGGGGGCTTTGGAGCCCTGGCACCCACCCAGGCTGTGTGCACCATATCACACTCACAGTTCTGAGGCTTCGTTCTCTCTCCCTTCCCTCACATGTAGGTTAAATTTGACCTTGTTTTATTTTAAGTTACTCAATAACTTGAGAGCATTAGGGAATTATTTTCTGAAATACACTAGCTGTCTCAATAAAGCAATTTAATCTGATTCTTGTGACCTACATCAGCTAATGGTTTGTGAGGAATCGGTTTTTTGTTTAAATCTGCATTTGTTGTTTAACTCCTATTACGGCTCCATCTCTGAGGAGGATTTCAGAGTCTGCATTACTGTAAGGAGACGATTTGTGTTTGCAAACTTGGTGGATTTTTGTAGAAGCCTTTGAGTCAAAAGCAAAGGGAAGCCTGCTCTCCTCTCCTTGCCTCTGTGTGCATACTGGCACATGTACGCCACACCCCATGAAACGGGAACAACGGGGTGGGCAGCTCCTGAGAAACAGTATCTGAGGTTATTGTTTTTCTTGCTGTCGGGACAAAATAGCCAAGGAATCCCACACAAGGAGAGCTTGTCTTGACTCACAGCGTGTGTATAGTCCACTGTAGCAGGATGGAGAAGTGGCTGCTCACACTGGGTCCCAATTCAGGGAGCAGAATGGCAACTTACGTCCTGTTAGCGGAGGGCCCTGTCATGTTTCTACTATGGATAGAGTATCTTGAGTGCTGCATACAGATGTGCCATGGTTTCCAGGTGACCATGACACAACAGCCCACTGACATAGCCATCTCAGGGTCTTTGTGGGTAGGAAGGACAGACTGTGGTGTACTGAATTCGGATGCATTGTTTGGTGATTTCAAACATCTTCTTGTGTCTGGCCAGGCATAAATCAGGCTCTAAATATATACAAGGCCCCCTAAGATCCACCAATGCTATGAACTCACCGGAAACTCTCTATCCCCTCCATCTACCTACCCCGTCTATGTTTGTGTGTGGTGTCTTCCTGTGGAGGGGGTGGGTTGGGGGTAGAACGGTGTGGCAGTGCACAGAAACCAGAGGTCTGCAATTCTTCTCAACCTTATATCAGTGTTTTGAGACAAGGCCTTTACTAAACCAGGAGCTCACATTCCTACGCTGTCTGCCAAGTGAGTCCCCAAGATCCTGGGGTCTCTGCCTTCCACAGCTGCAGTTACAGGGTTGAACCATGCACCTGGATTTGCATAGATGCTCTGAGTTCTGAACTCAGGTCCTCCTGCTTGCCAGCAAATGCTTCACCCACTGAGCCATCTTCAAAGCCCTCTTTTAATTATTTTTCATTTATAAAACATATACCTGCTAAATGAGGCTCTTCCGTGCAATCATAAGTAGAATTTGACTAATTAAAAGAGATAAATGTACTGTTTTCTGAAATGCTGAAATTTTTTTGAGTAAAGTGAACTACTGCGTTTTTTTTTCTTTCAGGGAAATGAAATCTGGAATAAAGCCAACTGTAAAAGTATTGGTAGGGTATATGGGGTTAGCCAAAAGAATATAATAGTAATTTGGGAAAATAATTTGGCCTGGCTGAATTGAGATATCAGATCAGATGTCAGATGTCACCAAATAAAGTCAGTCAGTCACTTAAACCTGAAAAGTCAACACAAACATAAAATGAATCTTCCGCTTTTTATAGTAAAGTTTTTTAAATGTATATTTTACTGTTTAAATGCCTTGAGATAAGTGGTATGTATGTACCAGAGTTCTTTAAACAAGAAAGGCAATGTCTACACACTGTGATCACAAGTCAACTCTCCTGCTTATGCAGATGCAGAATGCTCACAAATGAAATGGAGCCTGACGCACTCCGCACTCCTGTGTCTGTGGAGATGACGGAACTGATTGTCACCAATTCAGATGCTTGACTCAAAGTGAATTCAAGGCTTAGCATTGCATCTCAATTTCCAGAAAATGAGTTGTATTTTATGTGGCTTTATGTATGGGTAAAGATAGCTCTAGATCATGAGATGCATACACCACATAGAGACTAAATTTAGAATATTGAGGCCAGGGAGATGACTGAGATGACTCAGTGAGCAAAAGTGATTGCTATCAAGCCTGACAATCTGAATTTATTTCCTGGGACCCACACGGTGAAAGGAGAACTGATACACACACACACACACACACACACACACACACACACACACACACACACACAAGTGCATATTCATACACACAAATACACATACTTGCATGTATGCACAAATACACATACATGCATACATACACAAATATACATACATCCATACAAGCAAATACACATACAGACTTAACACATACAAGTACACAAACTCCTGCATATATGCACATACAAACACACACACACAAATACACATACAAACTCATACACAAGCACAACATGATAGTAGGCTCACAAGTAATTTTTTGCCTCCCAGAATGTTGAGAATTATTACTGCTAAGATCTGAGAATGTGTGAAAGTCAGGCATTTATGTGCACATTGCTGTTATTTGACAAACAAATGCCAACTTGCACCATCTCTCAGATGGGCAAGCTTCATTCATGTGTGAAGATGAGTCTGTTTAGAGTGCTCAAACTAAACACACACAAGAGGGGAAGATACGGAGTCTAGCTTCTCCTCTTGCCTGCAGCTGCTTATGATTGACACAGTTGTCTTTGGAAATCTGAGGGTAACATCCAGGAAAATCTTACAGGTATCTTCCATCAGCTTCTGAGACACTCAAGGCTTAATCACTGTAGATTTAAAATATCCATGATACAGCCTTTTTTTTATTACTGTTTAGTTTGTCTAAAAGACTCATTATGAAATTACGTTTCTTGACTATCTAATAATCCCCTTGCTGAACTCTTAATTTCACATAAGGAGAGCAAGAGTAAGAGGCCATTTCCCAGTAGTTGCCTAAATATCACATAGAAATTAAGGCTTCGGATAGCAAACAGCTTGAAGACTCAGGGCACAATGCCTGTCTTTGCACCCTCCTTGCAAAGCTCTGGTCCCTGCTCTTTCCCACCACATTGACTGCCTCGCTGTGGGCACTGTGCACACAACGGACCCCTCATCCTTGGCAGGGAATGGTTCCTTTTCTCAAAAAACATTGTTTCCCCAGATAGACCTAAATCACTCTCATTCTATTTTACAGAGTGCTTCCCCGGGAAACCAAGGTAACTGCACTGCAGGATCCCCTGCCTGGTGTCATTGTTCACACCCCTGCATGGTAATGTTGTCCATCCTCAGGTCTTAGAAGAGCATCTTCTATTTAAGAATGTCTGGATGAATTTATTACTGCTCTTATGGTTTAATGTGAGAGAGTAGTATTTGTATTCTATGGTTTGCTGCATGAGATATGAATGTGAAGTTGAACAAAGACTTTATATCCAAAAACATGGTGCTTAGCCATCTACAAGCACACACACGAACTGGCAAGATGCTTCAAGTAGGTAAAGGCACTTGCTGCCCAGCTGATGACCTGAGTTTGACCTTGAGACCTACATGGTAGGAGGAGAAAACCAACTTCCCTAAGTTGTCCTCTGACCTCCATACCTATATACAGAGACACATTAACACAAAATAAATATAAAATACTCAGGGTAGATATGCAGGCAGGGGATCTTGAGTTATAAGCCTGTTTGGGCCACAGAGGGGGTATGTCATAAACAAGCAAATACTTAGGGTCAGGATATTGCAATAGGTTTTGGATTCACAGGGAAGTAGCTTCAAGAGATGGAGGGTGAAGGCAAGGATCGGCGAAACTGATGAGGCACAGGGAACTTGCAGAATGGCGGAAATGTCTCAGGAGGTGTAGTGTTACAGGGGTGAGGCATTTGTCAGAAACCACATACTTTAGATATGTGTGTCTTATTATTAATTAACTTTGTTTCAAGCGTGGGTTTTAAAATAAGTCTATGAAAACAAAGGTCTTTTGAACTTCTTGTTAGGTTGGAAAACACAAGCTAATGATGGATGGCATTGCTTCGCGCTAGTGTTCACCATCTACTTTTGGGGTTTGGGCTTTTTTTTTTCTTCTCTTCTTGCTTTACCTAAGTGGAAAATCAACCCTCATTGAGTTACTGCAGCTGGAAGGAAGAGAAAGCTGGAGTAATGAGCAAACTGACAGCTGCCTCCCCAAGGTGCTTAATTTTAGTGCCAGTGCCTTTAGAGAGTCTTTGCAACTCCAGTTTGCGTCTTAACCCAAGCTATGAATCATGAATGTGGAGGGTAAGTAGGGAGACTGCAGCAACACTCTGCTCTTAGAAAAGTGCTCTGATGGCTCTCAAAGCAGCTCATTCAAAGAGATGTCTGAACACCACCAGCTCCATACTTTCCGCTCACTGAATGGTCCTTGAGTTAGTTTAAAGGTGTTTAAAAGTTTTGAAAGTGTGTGTGTGTGTGTGTGTGTGTGTGTGTGTGTGTGTGTGTGTGTGTGTGTGTGTGTGTGTATGTGGAAGTAAATTGTTGGGTAGACAGTCAAACAAAACCAGTAATCATCACGACTTGTGTGGTACTTAACTTGGCTTTAGTGGCTAAGTGTCTAGATTGTAGTACACTTTGTAATATGCAGTAACAAACTGTGGCTAGGTCTGATGCATTTTTCTTTTACTAAAGTGACTTTTACAGAATACATATCAGGTTGAGTCAAACCACCTCTGGCATCCATGGCTGCTTGGTAGGTTCGGTTTCTCAGTAAGAGGATGGTCATGTTCTTGGCTGCATGCCATATACAGACATATAGTAAGTGCAACAAGGCTGTGGCCAGGCCAGTGACTGTGAGGTGAGTGAGCTTCAGAAGTGGAACTTGGCTGTGGAAGGCCACCGGGGGCAGTCAGCAAGCATCATACTTGTTCTGCTACTTTTCTTCCTGTTCAACCACTGACATTCTACCCCACCCTCCCTGCTTCTGCTACCCAGTTAATCACCAGCACTGTCAGCATCTCCTTCTCCATTTCCCATCATTCAAGACTTCTAAAGGATAGTTTTACTCTCTAGACTTTTGGTTTCATCAAGTACAGAAATTTAGAATACTCCAAGGGGGAAATTGTACAAAGATTGGAACTTATGCCAGTGGAATCCTCAACTGAACTTTGTCAATATCCAATGCCCACTGGTCTCATTCTGTTAAAGCACTGGCTGTAGTTGTTGTCAATATCCAGTGCCCACTGCCTCCCTCCATGATAGCAATGGTTGTGATTGCACCAAGTAGACTGCTGATGTATGAAGGGTCCCTTGTCCTGGAATGAATGCTCCCTGCTGCAAGAAAACTAGAAGTCAAAGACATTACCAGGCCATTCCTGTTCTGGCTACTAATTGGAGCATTTGATATGATACAGTACAAGTAAGCAGTCTGGCCAGCTGAAGTACCAGATAAAATGGAATGATAATTATTTTACCTAATCTCATTTCGTCTATCTTTCTCAAGTATCAGGTAGCTGGCCTATCTTGGAGAGATAAGCTGTTCCAGTAGAGAAAAGAAAAGCAATGTAGTATGGAGTTTAATCTTTGAGATTTCCTTCAGTGTAACCGTTAAATTTAGATCCCTGTACAGAACCTCAGTTATGGCAAGCACAGATTAGGTAGATATAACCAGTATCATGCTGTGGTTCCACAGAGGCCTCTTAATTGGCACTGTGGCTGAGGAATGCATGGGAATGCCCAACTGTGACTGGAGTAAGTCAACATAGATTGTTTAGTTCATCACCATCTACAGGTTCATGTGCCTGAACCAATTCAAAGCTATTAGAATTGTAAAAGTTCAGTGCTGAAGACCTTTCCTGTTTCTCCTCCCACTAAATTTATTCAAGTATATTAGCACACTTATATTTCATATGGATATATAAATCCCACAGTTCTATAGAGAAATCTTATTTTATAAAACTGTCAATAATATAAAATAGTTCCAGATCCCCGATACCAAAGGTCCCTAAAGCTATAGTAATTAATACCCCATGCAGATATTAGTTAATATGCATAGTGTGCAAATAACCATGTATTTGTATATGTATATGTATACTGCCATTATAACCAGGTAAGTCTGAAAGTACGTTTGGTCTTGTAAGCTCTACTGTCCTAGAAATGTCTTGGCTGGCCACTGTTCCTTATTGTGTGGTCTGTTTTTCTCTTTGATCTTTACTCTAGGTTCTCTGAAAAAATAAATTGCAGTGACATTTTAAAAAATTGGTCCAATATATTTCAGCCTACTTGTTCTTGTGCACTCTACCAAAGTACTCGCTCCTTTTAAAATTTAATGAGTATTTTATTTGAGTATCCCATCTTGCTCTCAAGGAAGGCAATGCTAAGATTCCCAAGGCAGTTGCCAGTGTGCATGTTTGTATAACACACCTGACAAGAACTTTGAACTGCTTCTCCAACCTGAGTGGACAGAGCCCTTGTTCCCTCTCTTGGAGTTGACTTGCTTCTCTTGAGCTCATGAGGAAAGGAGAGTGACTCATCATTAGCTTCAGGCCACAGCCTCATAAATTTTCTTCTTTCTTCCTAACTAATCACCTTTGTTACTAATTATGTTCCAGAAAACACACTGTAATGCCATACAGGCTGGCAGAGTATAGAACAAAGCAGGGTATAAATTAGAGATGGCACTGTCAAAAAAGCTTTCAGGGCTGTAGCATCAAAAATAAGAACTGTATTCCCACTCTGCCTCTGTGGGACTTACTTGGATAGAGTTGGAAATTGAGTAGCATAATCTAATTTTAAGGGAACTTAACACAAATTAAGCGAACATTTTTCTGAGCGTAAATTCATGAATCAAATTGCATGCTGGCTTTATTGAAAAATGACGACGGTGCTGCAGGCCTTGGAGCAGAGCCAGGAAGAATGCTCGCATGCCTTATAGCATGCTGTTCAAAATGGCAGTTCTCTGATAACCAGGAAGTGCCCCTGGGCAAACCCCGTACTGCTGTGCTCTGAGCAGAGCAGTGAACTCACTTGAACTTCAGCCAGGATGCCATCACCTCTGCTTGGCTGATGAGGTCACAGGATCAGAGAAGTTAAGTGACATTCCCTGGTGTCATAGTCAGAGGCGATGAGAGAGAGAGAGAGAGAGAGAGAGTGAGTTCCCCACTTTCCACTTATTAAACTGCTATTATGTGAGCTAAACAATATGGAGAGAAGATTGATTAATCAGCAGGTTGACAACTTTGACATTGGTACCATGAAGCATTTGTCTCTGGCTGTATTTACAGGTGGGGTGTTTTCCTGGGTATAGTTATTAAGGAAAGATCCCTCATGAAATTTTCAAAGTCTGTCATTTTAATACTTTTCTGTTATTTTTTCTGCTGCCATAGTTCAATGCAGTCAATCCTTCCCTGTTTTACTTTCTTTAAGAAAACTACATTAAGGCTGGACATTGGTGGTGCACGCCTTTAATCCCAGCACTCGGGAGGCAGAGGCAGGTGGATGTGAGTTCGAGGTTGGGCTGGACCGACAGCCTCCAAAAAATATAGAGAAACCCTGTCTCATAAAAACCAAAAAAACAAACCATTAAACATCATGGGTATGCCATTGGAAGGAGTGCCATTGGATTTGCAGCTAGCTGCTTACCTATCACAAACTCGGTAGACAAAGGTTTGGGAAGGAAGGCAGTTTTATTAAGTGGCAGGCACCCTGGGAAGGTGAGGGTGCTACATCTCCAAAGCTTCATCACAAGTAACTCAGTGCTGGAAAGGTTTTTTGCAGAGGGGAAAAAAAGAGCATGGCATGGTGCAAAAAAAGACTGGAAGACCCCAAGGTCTTCCTTTTAGGGGCCTCTCTCTCTCTCTCTCTCTCTCTCTCTCTCTCTCTCTCTCTCTCTCTCTCTCTCTCTCGGCCTCTCTCTCTCTCTCTCGGCCTCTCTCTCTCTCTCTCGGCCTCTCTCTCTCTCTCTCTCTCTCTCTCTCTCTCTCTCTCTCTCTCTCGGCCTCTCTCTCTCTCTCGGCCTCTCTCTCTCGGCCTCTCTCTCTCTCTCTCGGCCTCTCTCTCTCTCTCTCGGCCTCTCTCTCTCTCTCTCTCTCTCTCTCGGCCTCTCTCTCTCGGCCTCTCTCTCTCTCTCTCGGCCTCTCTCTCTCTCTCTCTCGGCCTCTCTCTCTCTCTCTCTCTCTCTCTCTCTCTCTCTCTCTCTCTCTCTCTCTCTCTCTCTCTCGGCCTCTCTCTCTCTCTCTCTCTCTCTCTCTCTCTCTCTCTCTCTCGGCTCTCTCTCTCTCTCGGCCTCTCTCTCTCTCTCGGCCTCTCTCTCTCACACACACACACACACACACACACACTTGTTCTTCTGTCAGTCTGGCCTTCTAGGGCTTGTTCCTTAAGCAAACACCACTTTTCTGTAAAGTCAGCCTCACAGCATTGACTCACTTCGTGGCAGCTGAGGAGTTGATTAGAGAATAAGGACAGTGTTCTGCTCTGATGCAATTTGAAGCTCAGCATGCTATGGGTTTCGTGAAGTTACAGAAAGGTTGTTAGCATTGTAATAATTTGGGTATGGCTTCTCCTTAGAAAGTGAGCCATAGGAAGGGTAAGTCACCTTTCATAGGGGAGAAGGAAGGCTCCCCACAAAGTAGTGGTGACCTCTTCCAGACATCATTTCTCCATTCTGGGAGCAATGCACCTGCTTTCCTCTTTCTAATTTCTACATAACAACTTTCTTGAGCCCATGGCTCACATCCCTGTGATCATCACCCAGTGTCTTCTGTCTACCCTTGATTTTCCCTATGTGGTTTAAATACCTACCTGCCTGGAACTTGCTGTAGAATATGTTCTAAACAAACTCATTGCATGCCATCTCTACTTCTCTTGGTGACACTGTGTTCCTATCAAGACTTTGTTTTGACATATTCACACTTGTGACTTCTTCATGTCAGTAAATGACTGACTCTACTTTGTGCTACATGAGTGAGATCTCCTAAAAAGAAGCCATGTCTGTAAAAACTGATTGATTGATTAGGACTGTAGTGATGTGGGGAGGGTGGGATATGACAGGTCATCCATAAGCTAATTGTCTTGTCTTAGGTTAGCTTTAGACCTGAAGTTAATTCCTTTCCCAATTATGTCAGAACTACCATTTTGTGACTATCTAATTGCAGAGGGGCTACTACAGCAAGATGGAGAAGATGGAGGAAGCTTTTCTATTGGCTTAAGATGCTGTCTGATGATATTCTTAGCTTTTAGATTGGGGAAAACTAATGGTCTGCTGTATCTGTCTCCCCATGTACCTACCAATATATTTTAAACTTGCCTCCATTTATGACTTTCTTGGTTCTGTAAAACTATGAAACTGTTTCCACATGGAAACATGGAATTTGAGGTAACATTTTTGTTCCTTGGCCATGGTCACTCAAAATAGTTCCAGAGTAAACAACCACTTATTCCCTTTAAGATGAGAGCTGTGGGTTTTGTGTCAACATCCATAAAAGTTCTTAGCACTTACCATCGTCTCATCTTGTTTGCCCAGGCCACATGATAGTCTGCTCATGGGTCTTTCCAACCTGACCCAGATGGATCAATCTTATTCCCAAACTTTTTGGTGTTTTGCCATTGCCTGCTATAAAGCCCCAATGGCTGGCACTCGATGCTGGCCACATGCTGGTCTATAGCTGGTACTGTCTTCCTTCACTGTGGGATCTGCTGTCCTGGCTTATGGAAGAGGACTTGGAGTATAGGCTTTCCAAGAAGTAACTCATTTATGTAATCTTTGCCATACTGGGCATAACGTGGGGCTTCACTCTGTCACTGTACTATTTCCCCCAGCCCTTCATTTATCTGTGGATAGTCCTAGGCATTGAATTCAGGGCCCAGTGCATTCTGGGAAGCGTTCTAGTGATGGGCCACCATTTCTTTCTTTGAAGGTGTCTTTGTCAAAGACAAGGATAAGAGAAGAGCAAAAGCCACACAATTTTTGGAGAAGACGCCATTAAGTCTCTCTCATACTAGCAACAACCCTCTAGCTAATATGGGATGGGGAAGAGTCACTCGATAATGACTGCTGTGTTGCCTTCACTTGCACTGTTTTCTGAACCCGAATACACGCTGCCTAGCCTCCTGCTCTGCACACCAGATTCTTCTCTATTGCAGTTCATATTTTACACTAGACACCCCTAAGTCCTCCAGCCTTTCTGACACAGTGTGACAAAGCATAAGTAGTTGTAGCCCCCAGCTCTAACTTGGGACTGTCTGTAGGCAGACCCTAAGTCTTAGCTACAAAGACTGATGTAGAAAGCGGGGCAGAGTGGCATGTACTTGTAATCCCAGTAATGTGAGGTGAAGGGCAGAGGGCTTGCTCGCCAGTGAAGTCTAGACTATTGGTAAAATTCCAGCCCAATAAGAGATAACTGTCTCAAGACAAAAAGGGGAAGGTGACTGAAGACTGTCACTTTAGGTTGTCTTATGACTTCTACCTGCATGTGAGCACACATGAATGCATGTGCAAACACATATATGTATATATGTCACATGCCAGGCATGCATCTACCTAGTACGTGACAGATCACACAGATTAGTGATTTGAAATGTAGTTGATTCTGAAACAAACTTTCTGAGTGATTATTAATTTTAATTTTAGTGAAATTTGAAATAAGTACTTTTAACACACAAAAGCATGTTTCTCTTTTAATCATTTAATTTGATCAGTGATTAATTTTTGTATTGTGTGTCTATGGTGCCTGTCTTTCCGTGTCTCCTTCTATCTTGTTTGAGGCAAGGTCTCTTGCGTCTCTGCTGCTGTACTGTGTTCTCTGGGCTAGCTGGCCGGTGAGCTGGACAGCTCTGTTTCTGCTTCCAGCTACAGTTCGGAATGGGGGTATTACAAATGTGGGCTACCAGTTCCAGCTTCTGAGATTTTTCGTGGGTTTGGGGATCTGAAGTGAGTTTGCCAGGCTGGCAAGCCCTTTACTCTCAGCCATCTCTTTGGTACAATATACTGTTGGTCTTCAAACTGTGTTGCTTCTTCAAGCATTAAAATTTTTTATTTTAACCATGTGTATATCAAGGAGGTTGATGGTTCTTAATTTCACGAAGGAAATTAAATTAGAAATCTAAAAAGTTCATGGCAAATAGTTCTTTCCAGAATCATGTCTCATACAAAGAAGCATAATGTGGACACTTTAGTCAGGAATCAGACCTGGGCAGGCCTTCTCCCCGCGCATATATTTACACACACACACACACACACACACACACACACACACACACACACACACACACACACACACACATTCCTGTTATTTCTTCACTCACAATATTGTGGTCAGTGAGTTAAGAGTATTTGCTTTTAGGAGCTGGGCAGTATAACTCCATGACAGAGTACATTCCTAGCACATGTGAAGTCTGGGTTCATTCCTCAACATTGCTAAAATTCTCCCAGAGTCTAAGCTTTAGCCAGGCAAGCCTAAATAATCATGAAACTGAAAGGCTGACTGGTGGTTTCTCTGTGGAGTTGGCCTCTTGCCTGCAGCACCTTCCAGGGCCACTGATGCTCTGCTTCTGTTGGCTCCCTTATCCTTTCGTTCTTTTGGTCTCCTTTAAGACTAATTGATAAGCATGATCTAAGGTGTTTGGAGGAAGAGATAAAAAGATGGGCTTTGTGCACTTCTGCCTGTGGGGCTATTTCAATATCCTCTGAGAGTGGAGCCTGTTTGTCTGCCTGCCTGGAACTGTCACCATGAAACCCCTTCCTTTGGGAATCCACATAAGCTAGTAAAGAAGAAATGATGCTGGCAGGTACATTGCTTGCCATGCCTGGTAGGTGTGGTGGCTTCCTGTAAACCCAAGGGAATTCTTACATAATGATGGCTGATGGGTAGGCGAACTGTGTGTTCAACCCTGCCTCAATGAACAGTTTGGAGAGAAACAGGAAAACGCCTGACATTAGCTTTGGGCCTACACGTGCATGTACATATAGATACACACAGAGACAATGGCCAAAAAAAAAAGAAAAAGAAAATAAAAATCAATAGTAAATTTTTGAGGTAACAGGATATGTTAATTACCCTGATTTGATCATGTATTGAGACATCACATTGTGTCCCACAAATCTGTTGGAGCATTACGTGACAATGTAAAATGATGAAATGTAAAGATATAGTTAAAGGAATGTGCATAGAACAAGTAAGCTATACTCACTCAAAGCACCTGTTCTATAAAGCTCCCTGTATCTGGCTTTGAATTCTTACTGGAAGGTAAATAAAGGCAAGAAACTGATTTCCCATAGGGCATCACAGGAAGCCTACAGTCTCAGCGGTGAGACACTTTCTTAAGTCTGACCCATAGACTTTTGAGCTATGATATGTTTGAACTAATTCACATTGCAACAACTTTTTAATGGATTAATTAGTTTCATTTGCATTTTTTTCCTTCCTCAGAAATTAGCACATCCGTGAATGGCAGATGCTGGTGAGCTTGCTGATCTCCTAGAGACCTTGAGAAGATTGACCCAGAGTTGTGACTTTGGAGAACCAGCTCTTTGATCTTCCTGTTGGCCTTACCCTTTGGCTCACAATGGAGACACTCTCCCAGGATTCCCTGCTGGAATGTCAGATCTGTTTTAATTATTACAGCCCACGACGAAGGCCCAAGTTGCTGGACTGCAAGCACACCTGCTGCTCCGTGTGCCTGCAGCAGATGAGGACCAGCCAGAAGGACGTAAGGTGCCCCTGGTGCCGCGGTATCACCAAGTTGCCCCCAGGCTTCTCTGTATCACAGCTGCCCGATGACCCTGAGGTCCTGGCAGTCATTGCCATACCGCACGCTTCCGAGCATACACCAGTCTTCATCAAACTGCCAAGCAATGGGTGCTACATGCTGCCCCTGCCCATCTCTAAGGAGCGCACACTCCTGCCTGGAGACATGGGCTGCCGTCTGCTGCCAGGGAGCCAGCAGAAGCCCCTCACCGTGGTGACCATCCCTGCAGAACAGCAGCCCCTGCAGGGTGGAGCTCCCCAAGAGGCTGTGGAGGAGGAGCCTGACAGACGGGGTGTGGTGAAGAGTTCCACATGGTCTGGCGTGTGCACTGTCATCTTGGTGGCCTGTGTTCTGGTCTTCCTCTTGGGCATCGTGCTACACAACATGTCCTGCATCTCTAAGCGCTTCACTGTGATATCTTGTGGCTGAAGCCTGTCACAGCGATGCCTCTTGTGGGTGCCAACTTAGGGGGGTGAGCAGGTGTTGGTGATGGGATCCCTATGATGAGATGGGGTGACACTGAGGATTTGGTACAAGTGCTGGCCTCCAATTGGCCACTTGATTCACCTGAAGACAAGAGCAGAGGGGAAGTTCTCAGCAAGAGATGGTGGCAGCCATGAAGACGTGTGCATGCTTCCTCATAATTGTGTATTTAATGGGCTGTAATTTATGATTTTCAAAGATCTTTTCCCCAAGTTAGGCTTTTCTATTTAGACATGAAACTGTACATGTGGGTGCGATGAGCTCTCTCAATACGGTAGATGGTAGGCTAAAGCAGATGCTTTGTGTGGAAGTAGAATTAAACCTCAAATCCATGTTTAAAAAACTAATGAAGACACAGAGCTGGTCTGTGTGTGTGTGTGTGAGAGAGAGGGAGGGAGGGAGGGAGAGACAGAGAGGGGGGGAGGGGGAGAGAGAGCAGAGCCTGGTCTGCATAACTTTTTTATACAATTTGAATGGCACCCAAATCAAAATAACTAAAACATACCTTTTGGTTGTTTGAAGAAAATATTTGAACACGTGTCTCCAGCGTGTTGTGTATTGTCATGTTTCTTCATTTCTCTTCATTTGTGATTAGAGCTTACTATGTGTATGTTAATCTGGAAGCCCAATAGGTGAAAGATGGACTGGAAAATAATGGGAAATGTCCAATTCCCCAGGAAGCCCACATGCCAATTTTCTTCTCAAGCCATCTCACAAAATAAGAAATAATTTAAAATGTAAATATTATGAATCTGTGTGTATTTTGTGTGCGTGTAAATTGATTTACCTCAGGTGTTTTGAGTTTTTCCTGAAGAATCCTGGGAGGAAGACTTTGTAGGCATGCTTAAGCCACATGTCTGAAACGCTGGCTCCTCGTCGGTGTCTGGATCTTCCCCTCTGAGAGTCTCCCACACATCCCCTGCGACACCCACTGGCTGCTTTGCTGTGTGAGATCCTGTGTCAGTACCACATGGATGGGGAATGTCAGGAGAACTCATCATTTCCCCCAGTTTGGAGGATTTTGTGTGAAATTCACAAGTGTTGCTAATTAATGGCTCGCCTAGATGGGCATTTTCATAGACAGTCCTTGATAATAATTTTTAAAGATGTTCCTGTAAGAGTTAACCTCTTTAGAATTGCAATTTCATCTTGTTGGAATCAGCAAGAAAATGTTTTGTGTTTCAAAGTGTTCCTACTGACAAAAGCGTGGCAAAGAAAACTCGGGTTTTCTATGTAAGTGGACCAGTTTCCCATGAGCGGTCACCTATTTTGACATGTGAATTTATGAAGAAAGGTAGTTAGGCTGAAAGGATAGGTTCCTATCTCTGGCTGTATGTACAATGAGAAATAGCTGTGAGCTTGGTAGTCTTTTTTGAACTCCTTTTGTGGAACTAGGAAGCTAGTGATATTGTCAAGGAATCCAACCAAATGTACTTTTCTTTGTGGCAGAAAGGTAAGCAGTGGCCAGTGGGCTCTGAAAAGCAAACATGGAAACAGTCCTGTAAGATTGAGGCAGTGTATTTGCATGCTAGCCTTCATCTTCCAGCAGAACAACAGATGTGGACTAAAGTGATGGCATTGCTGTGGGGGAAAAAAAACAAAAGAATAATAGCTGGAATACAAAGAACAATTGGCATGAAAATTCAACTTCAAATTATGAGCTCTGGTTTTTAAACCTTTCAAATTTGTAAGACCTTTAGAAAAAATGTATTTGAGGGCTCAAATAGAAATTAGGTTAAAATACCATTTTGTCATGTAAGCTATTGGGCATTATACAACAAATAATCTAGGATTTATTTGGTATTAGTAATTTAGGTATATTATCTGAATACTATCCTCTATTATGTAACATAATATACTGTTGGGTTAGTGTCAATTTCTCAAACTCCCAGGCTGCTATAATGCATGTCTGACCTAATTTCTATTTCTTGTGAAGGGGAAACACACAGATAGAAATGTTGTATTAAGGATGTTATGTTTCCAGTGGACTTTACCCTTGCAATTTTAAGACAGGCCATATTTAAATTAATTTGTGAGAGCTGCCTGCATACCTTTCTATACAGTAGAAAATGACTGATCCTGTAGTGCAGTGTGTGATAGGGGTCTGTCTAATTGTTTAGGAGACTACTTGTAGACACTAATGTATGTGCTAATATGGTATCCTGTGGTTTTTATTGCAAAGCTGTATAGTAAAAATGTCCACAGAACTTTTACTTAAAAACAGTCCATGCTAGAACTGCAATTAAGCAAAACTGATTTACTCCTCGTAGATTCTTGACCTTCAACCTGACAGTAACAGCCCAAGTCAGAGCTTTTGTATGTGTGCTTGATCTAAGAAACACTATTTAAAACTGTTGAAATGGATTCTGCCTATAGTTTGCATATGTGCTTGTTAGGAGGTGTGTGTGTGTGTGTGTGTGTGAGAGAGAGAGAGAGAGAGAGGTCTGCCTACTTCTATATAGTTGATGTTCCAGCTTCTTCTGGAATTTACCTACAACACTAAAAACCTATCTACCCCACGTGACACAAACAACCAGGGCTTAGAGTCACATAACGAAGGCAAGCACTGAAGTCACAGCTGAAAGGAGCCTCCTGTGGCTTCATCCTGTAGATAAGTTCATGGTGGAGGAGAGGGATGGGAGTGGTGGGGATTGTGCAGGCTGTAATTCTGGAGCAAGAGGAAAAGACCTGTGTACTGCTGTGCTCTGCTAAACTTCCTAAGCATGTCACCTTCTCAGTCAGGATCTATGAACACACTTTCTATGTGAGCTATTGCTCTAAGATTATGTTCTTGTCAGGTAGCTTCCTCTCTGGGAAGAAAAGGAGGGTTGATTTAGGGATGAATAGAGACATTGAAAGAAAACTTCCAAACAGAGTGTTTTGAATATTTAGAAGTGTAAAACATTGACCAGAACCCTGTCCCCCATATGTCCAGGACAATGAGTGCTGTGTAAATAGTAACTTATAAGAAGCATGAATTTCCTCTTTTTTAATGATCTTGACATAAGCCAGAGAATGCTAACTATGTTAAGTAGAGCCAAGTATGCCACCTTGTGTGTTGTCTTTAGAAAACTTTTGTGTAGTGATCTGGGATGTAAATTGTGATGACAAAGGCATCTGAGCTTCAATTTAAGGTATTTTCTTTAGACTTATAATTAAATTTCACCCCCCTGCATGGCTCACAGAGTGGGCCTGTTGGAGTGTCAGCTGTGTGTTGGTACAGCTCTTGGAATTTTCCATGTCAGTGCTGTTGGATAGGTGGAAATTGTTTTATAATCTGTGCTGCCCATAGAATGGCTACTAGTCACTTGGCTGTTGGGCAATTAAGTGGGGGTGACTGAAGAAGTGGTATTTGCATGGTATTTAATTTTAAGCAATTTAAAGTGAAATGTTCCCATACAGCTTGTACCTATCACATTGGCCATGGTGACATCAAGAGGCTCACAAAGTAACAGTAAGGCCAAGAGAGAGTTTACAGGCTTGTAACAGTTTCCCAAAGGAAATGCTGTTCCAGGCTTAAAGAAGTTTATGAGCTCTGGGGTGGGGTGAGGGTGATAATAAAATCTCATCCACTGTCCTTTGGGGTTACTATTTAGATACTTTAGACCAAGGAATGAACAGTGAAGCTTAAAGAGAACTTTATTAAGCCCCTTTCTAGGACCATTAGCTGCATGTGAATCTATTGTCCAGAGCTCATAGCTAGACAATAGCTGTAAAAATTTTTGACTTGCAAGCTATGCATGACCTGTGCCGTGAAACTGTGTTTAGGGTCTTGTGGTCAAAAAGAGTCAATGTTACAGAAAATCAAATAATATAATACAAAAAGAGTCTGAGGAAATTCCCGCTCACTTCTGATCTCCTTCCCCTCTTCATCGCAGTATCAGTGAGTGGGAATCAAGAGCAAGTACGATTTGTGGTGTTTGCTTCTGTGCTTGAAGTCAGACAGCTTGACATTGCGTTTGGCGTGGACATTTGTGGGTGTCATTTTCTGGATGCCAGGCTAAAATGGAGGCACTAATTTTCGTGTGAGATGTGACATTGCTTTAGTGTCTCTCTTTTTAAATTATTATTACAAGGTTTGAAACTTTGCACAAAGGCACTTTTACATTTTTCATAGTTAAAAAAAAAAAGCAAAGCATGGCCCAGTAGAATTTAGAAACTGAAAGGTTATTACTGTGGCTCTGTGGAATTGCTTCTAAGTGGGTAAAGGGAAGCAGAAGATTCAGCTTGAGATGCATTTTTTTTTTGTATACAGAGGAGACTGTTGCTGATAGTCTTACATTTATTCGTGCTTAGATTTTGACTTAGTGCTCCAGTGCCTTCATTTGAGAATCTGTGCTGTGTCAAAATTGATTAGCCTGCCTCTTCATTGCTTGCCCAATTAATGGAAACCAAGTGTGTTTGCTTTAGTGGAGCAGAATTGAGTTGGGCTTTCAATTCTGCAGCATTCAGTAGGGAAGACTACTCCCTGGGGTGTCTCTATCTTGTATCTATCTATATGTTGGTCAAATGGTATTTTCTTACGTCTTTTGGAAGTTAGGAGGGCTTCTTCCCCAAAATAATGACGTTATAGACCAGGTAGCATTCTGTGACCACACCAGATTTTGTGCAACTCACATCCTTGACCTAGATGGAGAAGTTACTTTGATATTTCCACCATACTCAGTAAAACATCACCTGTAAGGTGATCCTCACCCAGAGACTCCATGCAACAGCAAGATATGCAAGATAATTTACTCATGGTGTCTACTTGAAGGAGACAGGTGCTGAATTGTTTTCAACCTGAAACTCTTGAAAAAATAAGTGGAAATTCAAGCTATTTTTTCCTCATACAATTGACTTAATAAACTACAACACACACACACACACACATACACACACACACACACACACACTTTAGCCGAGGTAAAATAAAGTAGAAAAGATTATCAACACTACTTTTTCATTCATGGATCACAAAATACTGAATTTATATGTTAATTTTTAAACAGTGGCTATGATCTCCATATACTGTGTCTAACCAACTACTTTGGGGAGTGTCTTAAGACTTCTCCATATGTAAAGAGGTGAGTAATCCTATAGAATGTCATTTCCATATGTAAAGAGGTGGGTAATCCTATAGAATATCATCCCTATATGCAAAGAAGTGGGTAATCCTATAAAACATAATTTCCATATGTAAAGAGATAGATAATCCTAAAGAACATCATCTCTTTTGAAAAGAGGTAGGTAATCCTATACATTTCTATATGTAAAGAGGTAGGTAATCCTAAAGAACATCATTGAAAAGCCAATAATCACTGAGGCACTGAGCAGATGGGGCATTTAATTTCTGACTTCTAAATAGCTTTTCATTTTTTCTTTTTTGGTCCCTGTTATGTGTCAAGATTGTAAACCACTATGCTGACTGCCTCCAGTATGACTGTTTCTCTGCATGCTTCCTTGCTTGCTTGCTCTGGCCAATGTTCCTTTGGTTTTTCCCTATTCACTGCCTGGGATATCCCCATGTGTGGATCTCACACCATAGTGGTGCTTGAAAAATGCTCATTTCATTATCTGGATTTTAGTCTAAGAAAAGTTTTTTTATACTATTCATATTATGTTTTTAGGGACAATCAGTTTTTAGAACACAATGTTGAGGGGTCTCCCAAGAGTCTCAACAGCAGGGCTATCTTTTTGTTCTTTACAGAGTCATATCCAGTATCTTTTCCCGTTTTCCCAGATCACTGTTCTGAATACATCTCTAGATGGAGGATTGTAACCCACAGAACAGTCTCCTATAATCTTCTTGCCCAACGAGTTACTGCATTATTCTAACAGGAGCTTTCCAACAGGACTGGTTGGTCTTTAATTAGACATTTGCTTTTCGATAATCTAGTAATAAGTGGTCGGATATGTTGGTGGCAAGGAAATATGGAGTAGAAAGAAAAAAGAAATAGATGTGACACATATGTCCTTCAGTGGGCAAATTGATGTCTATGTGATCTTTGAACAGTGAGAGAAGGCAGTGGCTGTTGCCTTATACTGGGCTGGCTAGGCAGCCTGCAGCACTGCCCACTGCCAAGGAACCCTACCTGAGGGAAAGGCAGAGACAAAGCCCTGGGCTCTGAACAGATAGGCAAATATGCCTGGAAAAAGGAGAAACTGTTTTTAAAAGGAAGGGAAATTTGGAATGAGATCATGACTTCAAAAGACTTGGCACTGATGTCAGCCACAGTAGAAGCCAGGTGAAGGCAGCGACATGTGACCTGGGTTGACTTCATCATTCTATCACGGACCACCAAATTCAGTTCAGTATGATTAAGTTGAAGACACAAAGGGAAAGTGCTTGGCTGAGGGGGAGGTTCCCAAGGAGTTCTCCTCTTTCCTGTCATCCCCTCTGCTGCTCTTGGGTTATCAGGGAAGTAGAAAAATCCCAGAACCTGCTGTGGAGTTGGCCATACCAAGTGAACGCTGGTACCCTCTTTGCTGTGGAAAACTAATTCAATGAGTCTACTGTGACTTGAGTGCTACTGCGGAAAGAATAAGTTGAGGAATATTATGGTTATATTTTGACTGCTGCCATTTTTATATTCCTGTACCTCACCAATTGTTTGTGTGTCCTCACTTGGTGGTTATTGGTGTGGAAATTGCTTTCAGCTTGAGATGTTGGTCACAAACTCCCAACGGAAGACATATATAACCACCATCTTGCTTCCTTCCATTTACAAAGTTCCACACATGGGTTCCCTAGTCTTAGATAATTAGTCAAATGGCAAGGTCAGTACTGTTCCTGACATGTTTCAGTCGTAATCATGGGGACTATTTATTTGGGGAGCTTTTCCTTTAAAGGGCCGAATTGCTCTACAGATAAATGAGCTGCAGGGCAGTGTAAAGATTCTTGTCCAAATGTTGCCAAATACTGACTTCATAAGGGGACATCAAGCTGCTGTTTATTAATCTGAATGTCTTAAAAGCATTCCCGCTTGCTCTCTCTGTTATAGATGGTGTCTTAGCCAGTCCAGAATTTTTCCAATGAACCAATTTTAATATATGGTATTTTTGTATGCCAAACCAGTGTCTTGTCCTTTGTATATGTGGTAATGTTCATTTTACGACTACTGTTAAAACACATTTGCTATGATTAAAATTCAAAATGATTTCAAGTAGACTCATGCATTGGACTTTTTTTTTCCCTCCCTTACCCCACAGAAGAAAAAATTGACTGGGACTTTTATCATTCTGGAAAATTTTAATAGATGGGTACTAGAGCGGGAAAGAGCTCCTAAGTGGAGGGTTTTAAGGAGAGGTGACTTTCAAGTGACTTTTTGAGAAGCTGAAGAACAGGTTTGTAATGAGGAAGCTGGAAGCTGCTTCTGCAGCTTGAGTTCTCAGGGCTTGTGGTGACTTCACCCCTGTCCTCACTCCTTAGAAATGACACCACATGCTGAGGCTCTGGGAGCAGGGAGTCACACTAGACCGTGTACAAAGCACCTTCCAGAGGCTCCTGGCTTGCCCGTTGGCTCTGGATTTGGAAATGTGACTTCAGATGAATGTTCTTGTTGACGCCCCTGGTGCTTGTAGAGCACTCCTGGGTGGAAAGCATCCTGGCTTCCCAGCTCTGATCACATTAAAGAAATTCAACTCATTTTAGCACACAGCCTCATCTTAATTAGGGCGTTATCAGTGATCCAATCTGCACAATGCCAGTATGAGCACACTTTGTGTGGCAGCTTTTAAATTCATCCTCCTAGTTTCATAAGTGAGATGTGTTGATGACTCGATGCCCGTTTTGTTCCAAGCACAAAGCTCTGCTTATCAAGTCTAGATTTTGACAGCGTGAAACTTACTTTTCTTCTTTTACAATGCCCTACTGTAACTTTTCCTGGACTACAGTGTGGGAGTTGGGCACACATCCCCTTGCTAATATCACCTGTTCAGACTTGAACTTTTCCATCTGCCAGAGAACTCAAGAGCAAGAGGGCAGAAGGTCGTGTAAATAAATTCCTTGACTCCTCCTGGGCTTGGCTCCCCATGCCTGTGCTGAGTAAAGATGGTATCTTTGTGGAGTGATGGGTATAGGTGGAGCAGAGGGCTTCATTGGAAGCCCTCTAGGTGCCTCTTTCCTAATGACCGCATTAGCTGGTTTAGATTTTCCATGTTGTGTAGCAGGGAGTCAGTTTCTATTAATTCCAGGTAGAGAGGGCAACAACAAGCCAAAGAAGCAGTTCCATACAAGCCTGGTTTAGTGAGCCAGTGGTTTAATTGGGATTACTCGTGGGAGCACAGGAAGCTACATACAGAAATGGAAGCTCGCTCTAAGGTTTTATCCTTGGGGAGGAGAGAAACCTCCTTATGAGCCTAACCCACCATGTTAGCGGGCTCAGCTTTGTGAGAGTGTTATGCTAGTAACTACAGCTCCTGTGACTTCAAAAGTGCAAATGACATATGGCTGGAAGGAGGAGGAGGCTGTCAGTTCCAGGGTCCTTGCCATCCTCGTCTGACAAAGGATGGACGCGTGAGTACTCCAGGTCTGGAGGAGTGGGCATCACCATGCCCACATTCACTCATGCCTCCCTCACCCTCAGTACACACACACACACACACACACACACACACACACACACACACAGAGACAGAGAGAGAGGGGGGAGCACAATCCTAGGGCAGATGCATCAGTGTTTCACACTCCTGTTGTGTTCAGTGCTGGTCTGGGGAGGGCAATGTCCTCTCTGGTGTGCACAGCGGGGCTAGGCTGAGCATGGTCAGGTGAGGGGAAGAGCCCTCTTGCACACATGCTCAGCTGTGCCCCTCTTAGGTGTGAGCAGTGCAGGGCTAGGTTGGGGAAGGTCAGGCAAGGGGAAAGGGGAAGACCCTCTTTGTAGTTCACAGAGCAGTGCTAAGTTGTGCATGGTCAGGTGAGGGAAGCAACCAGCTCCAGGATTAAGGCTGAACCTCTGCTTTTCTTTTTTTTTCTGCTTTTCTTTTTTTAGGTTTGAAACTTTGTGCAATTCTACCTGACCCAGAAAACAGTACAGCTGTAATTGGATTCAGCTTCTCTTCTCTGACTCCCCCGCCTCTCTCTTCACACTATTGTGTGTGCCTATTTGTTTTTTATCATTTTTAGTTGAGAGAGTGACTATCTGGATGTGTGACTCGTGCATTTGTGTGCATGTTTGTGGTGTATGTGCAATGTGTGTCTGTGTTTGTGTGTGATATGTGTGCATGAGTGTGTGTTCGCATGTGCACATGCATATACAGAGATATGTACACTCAGGAGCATTTCATAGGCTCTTAGCACTAGGTTTTTTAAGGTTAATCGGGTAAAACTCTAAAGATATCATAGTAGAGGAAAACACTCCTGTTTGTCGATGAAGATTATTTGTACAGATCATCAACACAATTACAGGAATCCTTTTTCTTCAGAGTTCCCACTGAATACCAGAGCCTAGGCGTGCATGGGACCTGCTTTATTCAGGATGGAAATGATCCCTGTACATTGAGAGAGGAAAAGTATAAACTTCTCCCCCACAGCAAGGATCAAGGCTGAGGCTCCTACAAAAGAGAGAGATTGGCAGGGAAGAAAGAACAGAACAGATGTGTTCTGATACAGTTCTTACCTGACACATGACATTTCATGAACGGCCATTGTGGATTGAACAGGTGGCTAGATGGCAGAGTGTGCAAGCAACAAGGGCAAGTCTCTGACTGTGATCCAGCATTCACATGCACACACACATGCACACTCACTCTCTCACACACTCACTCGTGCACATGCATGCACACTCACTCTCACACACATGTACACTCATATACACATGCTCTCTCTCTCCCTTTGTACCTCTCATACACACACACACCATAAAATTGTATTGTATGAAAAATCCTGTGAAAGAGTGACTGAGGACAAATGAATTGGAGAAGCTGGAGGCAATAAACTGGAGGACTCAACAATTGCTGTTTGTCCGGGTTCCTCTTGGAGTTCCTGTACACGGACACCTGTCGTGGGACAGTCTTCAGGGCACAATGAAGAGAAGTCAGACTTACCTTTGAGATTTCGTTGCCTCCTTTAGGCATGAAATAGTTAGGGGAATCCTACTCTGGACTGGATGGGAGAGTGGTAGAGAGCCCGACCACACTACTTCCTTGGTTTCCTTGGCTTTCTTTACCTTGGAACACTAAGGAAGCCAGGGCTCCTTTCTGACACATTTTATTCTAAACCCAAGTGTGCATATAGAACTTATAGTATTGTAGGAGATACAAGCATTGATTCCAACAAGTGATATTGTAGCCTAGGACATCTTCATTTTATTCCTCCCAAAAAGACAGTAGGCTTACCTGTTTTGGTAGGAGATATGGTCCCAAGTGAATTTCTGGACTCATAGCTTTTGGAGAAGGGGAAATGCAAAATAAAGGAGACATAAGTGTCCCTTGTTAGGCTCCCAACACTTATACGTTGTCTCATGCTTATTATGCTGTGAGAGATGGCATTCCATACACCTGCTCTGTCCCTTGATATATATGACAATGGTCTCAACTTTGTGTCTGCCCTCAACTTATTTGTTCAAATCCTTTGGGAGAAGTTCATAAGAGGAGAGCCATAGTGAATGGGATTAATTCCCTTATAAAAAGGACACACTTTGTTTTCCTGAAAGAGTTAACCAAGGGAGAAGACATACCTTGAATGAAGGCAAACCAGTCCATGGTGTGAGCCATGATGAGATAAAGGGAGAGGGAGGAGAAAGCCAGAGGTTTGGGCATTTTTGTAGCTTTCTCCTGCCATTATAGGTGATTTTCTGCCCGACCACACCATCCTTCCATGAGGGGCTGGGCCTCTGAAACCAAGAGCCAAAGGAGAGGGCAGGGGAGAAGGTGGGAAGGGAAGGGAAAGGAGAGGTAGACCGCACTGCCTTGCATTCTTCTATGTGGAAGAAGTTAGCCAGCACCACCAAAGAATCCGGAAATTCATCCTTACAGACAGACACCAAATCTGCCAGCACTTTGATTTTGGACTTCTCAACTTCCAAAGCTAAGAGACATAAATTGTGTTTATAAGCCACAAGGTGTATATTAGTTTAGTATAGCAACCCAAGCAGACTAAGTCATCCATAAAGAACATTTTACAGAAACATAGCCATGGGTCTATTTCACAGGTAGCTGCTGCTGCTTCCTAAATGGTGCAACTGGCTCACAGTGGACATTTTACCTCCTTGTGCTCAGACAAGCAGTTATATATAGTTTTCTACAGTTTGTGCAGAAGAAAATAATGTGTGCAGTCTTTTGTTCTAATGCTTGCGCAATTCTTTATGAAACAGAGCAGAGTTCAATACTGCTGACACAAACAACAGAGAACCATCTCACTGATGGCCCAACAAGAAGCATGCACCTCCCAAGCTGTGTTTCGGGATGATATGTCTTATGGAAGAAAGATTTGTGGTTGGGAAAACTGGGAAAAGATTTAGTTAAACAGTTTTTTTTGTTTTTAATTTTTAGTTATTTTCAGAGTCTTTGGCTTGTGCATTAGTCAAGGTTTTCTCAAGGAACAATAGGTTGCATGTGTGTGGAGGAAAAGGGACCAAGACTGAGAGAAAGGGAGGGTGACAGACAGAGCGAGAAAGAGATTTTAAGGATTTGCTTTGTGAAATGTGGAGGCTGGAACGTTCAAAAGCTCTAGGGAGGTCAGCAAGCTGGAGCCCCGAGAGAGACATGATGTTTCAGCTGAATTCAAAGGCAGTCTGCTGACAGAACCGCCTCTTCCTCTAGGGAGGTCAGCTTTTTGTTTGTTTAGAGTGAATTAGATGAGCCCCATCCACTGCACAATGAGTGAATCTCCTTCATTCACTCACCAAGTGTAAATGGGAATCCCAGCAATAACCTTCAGGGCAACTGATATAGGAGCAAGTGTTCGGTTCATAGCCTAGACAAGTTGACATAAGACAGGAACTATCATAGGATGCTGGGGATGTAGCTCAGTGGTAGAATGTGAACCCAGGGTTTGACCTCCAGTATCTTGTGATGATTAGTAATGGTATCTATGGTGACACCCTCCACGGTATGCTGAAGCACCCAGAGACCCTCTAAAAGAAGATGCAGTGCTCTCTGCCTCCTCCTAGTTACGTAAGGCTTCATCATCGCAGAGCATGTGTTGATGACTGAAGGGCCACAGTCAGATGGATATGGAATGCATTGATTTTTATGTATGTGTGCATGTGTTCATGTAGGGGTGGATGCATACATAGCAAGGTCCTGGAGCACATGTGGGGGCATGTGGGGGGCAGTCAGAGGACAACCTTGAGGGTCTGTCATTAGGTGTCTTCTGTTTTGCACCATTCACCTGGCACTTTGTCTTGTAGTACAAGCTTATTGCTCTACCTGCCCCCAGAGATCCTCCATCTTGGATTACAGGCTTGTATAACCATGCTAAGTATTCAAGTGGGTTCTCAGAGAATCCAAGTGCAGGTCCTCACACTTGTGAAGTAAACTTTTAATCTGAACCATCTCCCAAGTCCCAGTTTTGATTTACCCTATGCATTTCTGCACTCAAGTGACCATCAAAGTCTTGCCACAAACAAAACAAAAATTGCACCTTAAATGTTCACTTATATGCAATAAAATGAAAACGTTAGCTTGCTTGGTTTGAAATGTATGTGTGTGTGTATGTATATGTATAAGTATATGTATATTCATATATATGAGTGTTTTGTCTGAATATGTGTATATCACATGCCTCCTGGTACCCTTGGAGGTTAGAAAAAAAGCATTGGGTCTCCTGGAACTAGAGTTACAGATGACTGTGAGTCACCATGGGTTTCTGGGAAGCAAACCCGGTTCTCCTGGAGGAGTAACCAGTACTCTTAACCACTGAGCAATCTCTTCAGCCCTCTTTTTAAAACTGTAAGACAATATCATGTAGACATGAAATAGTACAATAATTGCATTAGATTTGTCTTGATGATAATTAAATAATTAACCCATTAAGCCCGTGTATTGTACATATTGCCAATGGAACGCTCTTCTGTGAGAAAATTATGGGGACAAATATGCACACATCTGCTTCAGCAATAGGGGTGTGATGACTCAGACTTGAATGTACTGCATACATATCAGAGTCTAGTTTGAGAAATTATAACCTAAAAAATCATAAATAATCATTACTACATATTGTTAGGTTTAAAAAAGCATAACAAACTAAGTTGTTAATGAAGACCAAAACCATCAATAATCTACTCTTTTTTTTTCTTTTGAGACAGGGTTTCTCTGTAGCTTTTGAGTCTGTCCTGTAACATGCTCTGAAGGACAGGGAGGCCTGGAACTCACAGAGATCTGCCTGTGTCTGCCTTTCAAGTGCTAGGACTAAAGGCGTGGGCCACCACTTCCTGGCCAATAATCTACTTTTAAGAAGTAGGAGCCGAGCAGCAGTTAAACAGGATCAATTTGGGCAGTACTGATAATGAGTATCTTTGCCTCAGGTTGTAGGAATTTCAGCTAGCAGCATATGGGATTATGCACTAGAGACCCCACAGTGTTAATAAGATCCCAAATTAGTAAAATCCTGAATTGCAATGATCTCTCATTTCTATAAGCTATAAAATCCTGTGATTTCATTTTGAAGATACCTGGTTTAGCAAAGCATGGAGGCAATTATTCTTAAGTGTATTTCTTTCAGGCCCGGAAGACATTTTAGGTTTGGTGGACAAACCTTAGGTAGACTTTTCAGCAGAGGGCCTTCCCAGGAGAACCACAGCTCAGAGCATTAGGCCTTAGGAACATGGACAAAACACACAAGCAATTTTCCAATTTTCTTTTTAATAGAAATAGAAGACATTTTAACAGAAATATAAATGTCATGAATGAAACTGATGCTTGCAATATTTTCTTTCAAATGTACTCTAGGAGGTAAGCACAGCGACCACACCTGTAATCCCAGCATTTGGGAGGCAGAGGCAGAAGGAGAAGGCTAGCCTGATATTCAAGTGTTTCATGACAGCAAGGGCTACACAGTCAGACCCTGTCTACTACAACAACAAACAAACTAATTAAAATATGCTCAGTGTCTACGCTATATAAGGGGTATTTTCATTTCCATGAATTTCTATCGAGTTTTGAAATATACTTTCAGCACATGATCCCCTGTCACACTATACTGACCCACTCCTTGCTTATGCTTCCTGCCATTTAGAACTATTCATAACTTTCTCCAAGATTCATGTCAAACAATCAATAAATGGCCTTGATTTTATTTCATACTATTCTTCCCTACCCATTTTCACTGGGCAAATAAAACCCATCTCAAGGTAAAATATGTCTACTTCCTAGGGATGCAGCCCAATTCCTGTGGCCACTTCGAGAAGATATCTGGTTTTGATTTGAATATAAATGGCTATTTCATTCGTTACTTTTCTGGTGGTTGTGACAATACACCTGATTTATTTGCCTCACGGTTTTAGTGATTTTAGTTCTGAGTCTTTAGCGCTGTTGATTCTGGGCCCATGTTGAGATAGGATGTGTAGGGAAAAGGGACTAAGGTGAGAATACCTTGCCAAACCTTGACTCATCGTTAATGGCCAAACACTGCTGGCAGTGCTATACTTTCCTACTAGCTTAGTGAGCATGCTCCAAAAAACCTATAAAAGCTCTCTCCTTTGCCCAGCCCTTTACGTTCTCTATTCCTGGAGAGATTCATCTACCATTTTGTATATCATCTCCCAGTAGTAAATTTCCCTTCAGTCTTTGTGAACCCTTCCCTGCTTCTGAAGAAGTGACTATCTGACACTCCTCTGCTACCCTTGGAGACAAAGATAAACCCAGACATTGTCTTTACAGTTATGGTTGGCCCCTCTTCTCCTGACCCTGCCCCCCAGCCTTGGATCCTCAATTCTGCAGCTTCCTTAGGCCCAACTGGGCTATTGTGACCCTGTCCCTGCCCCTTCCTTTTCTGCCCCCTCACCCCAAGAGCTGCCTGGAATCCCACAGCTTCTCTATGCTATCATGACTTTTATGATACTATGTGACTCCCGTCCTGCCCCTTTCCCGTGGATAAAACCTCGTTCTTGAGCTCTATGTTTGCCTGCCTTCTTGCAATACCTCAGGCCTCACTGAAAACTCTAGTTCCACAGGTGGTTAGCCCTGACCACTGCTGAGTGCAGTGATGGCCAACGAAATGGCTTGGTCTTGGTTCTATCCTCACTAAATCCTGGATGCATCCTTGACTAAAGGTTGCTGCAACATCCCCTTCCCCGCTCCATCCATGGAAACAGTGTCATTCATATCTCATGATTCTCCCTTGGGATGCCTTTTAGAAAACCTCCAGCCCCTCCATCTGGCACCTGAACTGAAAGGCCCTAAATTCTTTTCTGCTTTTGCAATCAAATTTGACCTCATTGTCCCTCAGTAACCAATCCAAATGGCGATTGTGCCTGCCCCCTATTGGCTTCAACCCACAGCTCCTTTTCCTCCTCTGGCCTTTCTCATCTCCCCTTGTCCCTCTCCAATGATAGGCCGCCCTAATGAAACCTCTTTGGTGCTCACTTTTAGTCACCAACAGCAACAGCCTTCAGTCCTCCTGCTACTTGTTCCCACTCCACCATGGGACCCCTCTACATCCCCCTACTTGACCTGACACAGCCACAGTTCTCCCTTTGCAGAAAGCCACCGGACTCAATGGCTTGGTCAGGGTACTAGGTGTCCCCCTTCTCACTAAATAAGCTCTCTCAAATAGAAAAAAGATTGGGGTCCTATATTGCTAATTCCTCCACTTTTATTAAAGAATTCCAGTGTATTACCCAACCTGACAACCTCACCTTCCAGGACGTTTATATGATTCTCACCAACAACCTTCTCCTGAGGAGTATAGACCAGTCTGGGAACAGACTAAGGTACATGCTGATGGAGTCCACCAAACGAATGCTGCTCACCCAGCTGGGCTGAGGCAATTCCTGACTGAGATTCCTAATGGAACTACACTATCCCAGGGGGTATTTTAGCTAGAAATCAATTTATAACTTGCCTCCTGGCCAGTCTCTTCAAGGCTGGTAAATTATGAAAAAAGAATCCAAGAGGACATCCAGGACAAACATGAAAATTATCTCAATTCTTAGAATGCCTTACAAAGGCCCTCAACCATGTACCATCAAAAGGGACACTGGGCTGTAGATTGCCCTCATGTCTTTGCCCCACACTCTAGCCAATCCTTTAGGCCTGCTCATGGGTGACTGAGGGGGCCTGGGCTCCCCTGGCCTGACTACTGCCATTTCTGATAGGGATCCCCAGGTAGTCATCATGATATCAGGGCAACCCAGCTACTTCCTTCTGGACTCTGGGGTCACCTATTTGGTCCTGATTGAGTATTGGGGACCCACCTTCCCTTCTAATTTCCCTATTGTTGTCATGGGGGACAGCCTTACCAATCTTACCAAACCCCATCACTTAGTTGTATCTTTAGGGATATCCCACTTCCCCACTCCTTCTTAGTGAGACCAACCTGCTCCCCCCTTGCTGGGGAGGGACCTCCTAGCCAAAGTGCAAGCCTGTGCTTTCTTCACTCCCCCCATCTGCTTGACCCCCAGGCTCGCTTGCTATTCTCTCCCTTCTCTTCCAAATCAAATCATATAATCATATAATCCTACACACTTTCCCCTGGCTGGCCTCCTGTGTTTATCTTCTGAGTATGGGACACCCAAAATCCCTCTATAGCCAAACATTCCCCAGCTACAAAACCCTTTCACTGCCATCCAGGGCAAAGAGTGAGACATTTTTCCACCTGCCTGGTTCTGGTTGTTTGGAATATTTTGTCTGTGTTTTCTGGTGTGTCTACAAGACTTATGGCAAACATGGGAGCACAGACAGAAATGGTTTTGGCTCAGTTGAATATATGAATGACGGTGGCCACCATGTTTTGTTTCTGACCTTTGAGCCGGTGAGCTTTCTGTGTTCTGTGTTTATTCATTTTGTTTTTACTTTCTCTGCTGCTGCCAGCCACTGACCACCACCATCAATGCCACTTGCCATGACTGCTTTGATAGCCAGGGCTCAGAATTTATCTCTGAGCTTTCTGGTCACTAGATTCTGTTTAGCAGGGATTCAAATGTCTTTTGAATGTGGATAATAATAAAGTTGTTTTGTTGTTGTTGTTGTTCTGCTTTATTGGAATCTGGCTCTGGAGTTGGGTTGCGACTCCTCTCATCCAGATCCAAGCATGTTTGTTTAAAGGGTCCCCTAACTTCTCTGTCCTTTGTCAGGTGAGCCAGAGAAAGGAGAGCAAGACAAAATGATTGAAAGGAACTTGCTTTGCAATGACTGCTTTCAGTAACCACCACTTGTGTCTCTGGAAAATGGTTAAGTGAAAAATGTGCGAGTCGAAGAAAGTGCCTGAGGATATGAAAGCTGGTGTTTTAAGGTATGTAAATGCAAGTTGTAAAGATACAAGAAAGTAATCTAAGATAATGAAAAATGTTCAGATTTCTTTCTCCCTCTGTTTTGAAGGTTCAGTGTTAACATGCTGATCAATGGGGTTCTGATAAGCTAATAAAGCATTGACTACTATTATCAGTCACAAGCTCAAGCTTTTCCTTTTCCTTTGTCTTCTAAGGACTTAAAGGTGCTTCTCACAGTGCTAAAACTTTCTGTTCAATCCAAATCTATATGTATTGCTCTCTGGACAGAGGAAAAGGTTCATACTGTTTAACCCAAAGTTTTTGCTATGACTCAAAGGTTAGCTGCTTTTTCTACAACATGGATTTCAAACACTAGCAATGCTAATATATCTAGAACCTTTACTTCTTCTTGTAAACAAAAACCTCATGTAGGCTTTAGGGAGTCATAGACTTGGATCTGCCTTTCACAAGCCACATAGACTCCACATAAATATACCCCAAATTTCCCCACCTGCCTACTCCTGAGAGTGTGATCTCTCTCCTCTTGTCTTGGGATTCCTCACCTCCCAGAACCACCAGAACTATGGCCTTGAAAGTTCCAAGTGTATGATTTTTCCTGTAAGTTCCAAAATTTTAACTTCTGTCCCTACTCTGCATCTGTTTCAGCATATTTCTACTTTGTTGAGAGATACCGTTCAGAAATCAGCTGTGCACTAACTACAAACTGCTCCAAACAGGTGTGAGGCCTGGACTCGCTGAAGGCTGATGTGAACCTGTCCATCCAATGTGGTAGCTCTCTGTCTGTTCAGCTGGACCAGCAAAGCATATCCTTCTCATCAAGTCTGCATTGCCTGAACCCTTTCACAGCCTTTTGTTAGCATTTCAGCCTTCTTGTGCCCCGACAATGACATCCTAATTTCAGCAAGAAGCAGTTACAGAAGAGAGCATGTTGGTTGCTCCTTGTCCTCTTTAAAAAGGCTGGAATGTTAGGTCAAAAGGAAACTCCCTGCTATATAGGACAAAATGGCTATCTTACAGTGTCCATTGACATACCAGGAAAGGTACCTGTTAAAATAGACCCAAATCTATCAACAGGTAGATTCATTAGCTGAAATGGGTCCACAATCTGGTGGGGCACTCGACCTTCTTTATGCAGGACAAGGAAGTTGTTGTGTGGCTTTAAGAAAAATTCTCATTTCTGTGTAAACCACTTGAACACCATTAGAGAAAATCATTGAGGATCAGATCTACTAACAATGGAGAACAGTGGCCTTTGTATCTTCCACAAGGAAGAATGTTACTTCTGTGTCAACCAATCATATATAGTAAAAAATGTGATCCAGCAACTCCAGACAGATCTCCAAAAATGTAAGGAACAGCTTGTTGCCTCTGGCTAATAGATTTTTGACAGTCCAATATGGAACTCAAACTGTCTTTCTTAATCTCCTTTTCCTAATTCTACTTGCATCCTGACTTATAAACTTCTTGTGTAGATTTCTTCAACAACAAATTCAAAAGATTTCTAACCAAATCTTCAGTCATTTGTTAATGGGTCATTAGACCTTTGACTACTGACTATACCAAGATCAAGCTTGCCCCATGGACTTCGATGTCTCCATACAACAGGAAGTAGTTTACCGATAATGCCACCCTGTTTCCTGACCCTTGATTATTTATTCTTGATTATTTATCAGTAGTAAACAAAAAGGGAGGGATATGGGGGAAAGGGCCAAGGAAAGAACACTCTGACCTTGATTTGATCCCAACCTTGAGACTAGGGCCAACGAAGAAACACCCTGCTCCTGGCTTGACCATACGTTCCTGACCTGGAAATTTCTGCCCTTGTGACTCATGAACAAACAGTACTTCCGGCTGTGCTGTTCCACTAGCTCACTGTGCATGCTCCAAAAACTTATAAAAGCTCTCCACTCTGCCCAACCCTCTGCTGTCTCTGCTCCCGGTCAGAGACAGCCACCATTCTATGTCTCTCTCCCAATAAATACCCTGTGTGAGGTTTGTTGCATGGTATTACTTTGTGGTATTCCTTGGCTCCCAATTGCCAAGATGCCCTTGTGCCAGAACAACCCATACAGGATGCAATGGCAGGAAAGGTGTGTGGAGAAGACTGTTTGCTTCATGGTAGACAGGAAGTTAGGAAGAGACTGGCAGGGCCTCACAGATACAACCCCACTGATCTCCTTCTTCTAGCTTCCCCCTCCAAAAGTAAAACACAGTTACTAGTTGGGGACCATTCTTTCAACACACCAGCCTATAGGGAACATTTCATAATCAAAAGATGGCATCTACTAACTTAAGAATGGCTTATAACTCAATGCAACAGAAGGTGGTGAGCTGGTGAGATAGCTCAGTAGATAAAGGCATCCCTGCCAAGAGTAATCACCAAAGTCTGAGACCTGGCACTCACATGGTAGAAAGAACGGACCTCCACAGTTCTCTGTCCTTCACACGTGCACCGTGACACACATACAAAATAAATAAATAAATAAATAAAATTTAATTAAATGAAAGGGTTTTTTTCCTTTTTTATTAAGGGCAGATTGGATATGTAAATTGTGTGGAGCAGTAGAGTCACAGGTTACATGGGCAAGATTTCCTGCAGGAGTCCAAGTCAGGGCCAGTACCAGAGTAGAAGAGGAGGTGATATTCTTTCTGCCTGGGATTTGTTTCTGACACATTATTCCCACTGTGTGCTTGCCCCTGAACCCCCAGTATCCACATCTGTGAACACTTCCTGAATGAGTAAGTCTGAGACGTTGTGTCACTGTGATCATTTATTCAGGCACCTTGAGATTTGGGTAAGCTGACAGTTCTGGAAGACATGGGTGGTTGGAATTCTGAGCTTTGCAGATCTCATCATTTTCTGCACTTAGATTCTTGCTTTGCAGTGGGGAATAGTTCACTTTCTCCTTCCTGCCCATCAAAGTCATTTTAATGAGCTGTTCCTGTACAGATGTCTTCCTGCAATAAAGTCATATCCTCTTGCTCAAAACACTCATGTTCAAGGCTGACTGGATGGACACTTCTACGTGTTACAAAGAATTAATGAATGCCAAGATCCACAGCCTGCCCTGAGCCCCTGGCTTTGACCACCTACAGATGCTGAGTATTTCCCCATAGTCTGCTAATTTGAATACATTATCGCTCTGTTCTCATTATCACTCAGTTTCTTGATGGGCTTATAAAGATGGGAGAAGGATCCAGACTAGGGTGCTCAGGTGCCTGGGATGGAAACTTACATGGATGCTCAGGGATAAGCATCTCTCTTTCTTCATGCTGGACCCAGATCTGATGCTGGACCCAGATCTGCAAGGGGCCTAGGAGGGTACGAGTGAGGCTGAGTCATGCAACTGTGTCAAAAGTCAGTAGACACTCAGTAAATGCCTCTTATGCCAAAATATATAACAATCTGGATTACCAGGTAGTATTTTACATTTCCCCAGACACCTTAAAAGGAAAAATATGATTTAGGTAAACTTGAATATGTAAACTTCTTTAGGTGCATAGGACAAATAAGTAACTTAAAAATAGTTCACAGTAATTGTGTAGCACTTTTCGAAGTTTAGGTTATTTTTCCTTATTTACTCTCTAAAACACACACCGCTACCAGACCATGTTCTCATTGCCTCCTGTTGTGGCGATACAGCCCTGACCAAAACCAACCTGTGTGAGAAAGGGTTTGACTTAGAAGAGTTCATCATAGCCATCATTATGGAAGTCATGGCAGGAAGCAGAGGGTGCTGCTTACAGTTTTGGTCCCCAAGGCTTGCTCAACCTGCCTTTCTATACATCCCAAGACCACCTGCCATAGTGGGCTGAACCTCCACATTAATCATTAATCAAGAAAGCAACTACCATGCAAACTTGTCTCCAGACCAATCTAGTGGAGGCCACAGCTGAGGTTCCTTCTCCTCAGATGTCCAAATCTTCTGTTAGAGTGACAAAAACTAGTCAGCACAGATGATCTCTATGCCTGGTTTGTAGCGCCATCAGTGTTGCTCTGAGCACTACTTTAATGACATGCTAATGTAAATAAAGTAGGTGAGGCTCAAGGTAGATTAGGAGTTTAGCATACACAAGGACCTGGGCTCAACCCCTAGCCCCAAAATATAGGCAAAGACTTAGGACAGTACTGGGAAGGTAGCTCATTGGTAAAGTGCTTGCCTAGATACACAAGACCCTGGGTTTGATCCAACAAAGCAAATACGAATAAATGAATGAGTGGAGAAATAAATAAGTGAACTTAGGCAATGCTTGGAGTGCTGGGGTGTAAGTGCATGCTATATATGTGTATGTATGAATTTCTAGCCCATGTGTCTGTAAGACAAGTAGAACTTTATTTATAATAATAAAATGGTTGCTGGCTTCAGTTGAAAAGGCCCACATTCACCCCTCAACAGAGAGACCAGAGACAGAGGCTGAGTGGGAGCTCTGGAAAGAGGTAGTGAGAGGACAAATTCTCAGAAATAACAAAGCCAGTTCTTCATGCAGACATGGCTCTCTTCCTTCAACTTCTCATGTCTTTTGAATGAGTTTTCCCACCTCTTCTTCCACGTCCTCAAGTGGAAAGCCTATTTATCATTTCATTACCATCTCCACTTCACTCTTCAAGACCAAGTGATTTTAGAAATGTCTAATTCCACTGGATTTATTTGTGATACTTGGGAACTAATTTATTTACTCCATTTATTTTTACAGCATACTCATTACCCAGGGGCTCTGGGCATGTATAAACGGTTTGCTTGGGATCGACAAAAAGGAGGTTGATTTTAAATGGGGAGTAAGCAAAATCTGAAGACAGTCAAAAACCTTTTCCCTCCTAGAAAGGTCTGGCTAAGTAGGTGTCTGATGCAGTTTTATGCATTTGGGGTTCACGTTTCTCATCTTCTGATTGATATATTTAATAAGTGAAGCAGGGTTGAGTAATGCTTCAGGGAACCCTTGAAGGTCAGGGTGAAGGGAGCTGAGGGGCAGCTGGCTCAGGACTTGGCAAAGGCCTTTACTGTATCCCTCAGTCAAGTGGAGTTATCCCAGGATGTGGGAGATAGAGGTAGGAAGATTAAAAGTTCAAGGGAATCTTGGATACACAGTGAGTTCTGGGCAAGCCTGGGCTAAGTGACACTCATTCATAAGGGTTGACTCAAACTGGGGTTGTCTGAGAAGAGGGAGCCTTGGCTGAGGAATTGTCTTCATCAGATTGGCCTATAGGAATGTCTGAGGGGACATTTTCTTGATGAACGGTTGCTGTGAGAGAACACACTCTGCCACCAAAGGTGCCCCCTGGCAGTTGGTTTCATGTGCAAGTGTGGTGAGGGTAGCTCCTGGACAGGGCTGGGACTGTTGATGGCATGTACTTGAAAGTCTTCTAGAAGCTGTATAGTAACTCTACCTAGACTTGTCCTCACAAGTGAGAAGCTACTGAGTCCCTGTGGTGGTTTGAATAGGAATGGTGCCCATAGACTCACGTGTCTTGGCCTATAGAGGATGGCACTAGTAGGAGGTGTAGCCTTGTTGGAGGAAGATTGTCACTGTGGGGGGTGAGCTTTGAGGTCTCATATGCTCAAGCTACAAATATGAACTTGAGCTTGGTGGTACTCAGTTCACTTCCTGTGGATCAAGCTGTAGAACTCTCAGCTACCTCTCCAGCACCATGTTGGCCTGCATGTCTCTCTGTTAATGAAATTGTTAGGGCAGAGCCTGTGCCCTTTCAGTCCTAACAAACTAGGTGCAGGCACTGATCCTCAATAGGCCAATAGGTAAAGAGATAAATAATAATGAAAAATAGAGAGAGAGAATTGGTGGTAGCCACATTAAGAAGAGAAACAAAAAGATTCAATGACTTCCCAACTCCATCTTTGGAGTCCTGCCATGAGGTTTAGTACTGACAGATGGCAAGAGGTGTGCATAGCTAAGCAGCAGTGGTCAAGGTGTGGTCCTGCCCATCACTGACCTGTCACTGTCTCAGCAATGAGGTCTAACAAGCTTCAACTGAGTGCAATATCTTCCAGGGAGACAGGTTCCTCCTGTGGTTGCTCTGGGCTTCAGCCTTTCACTCACCACAGGCAGCTTGAGACCCTTGAGGAAATTCCAATTTCTTGGGAATCATTGTTTTGACAGCCAAAGGGAAGGACAGTATCTTTCTTTCTTTCTTTTTCTTCCTATTTTTAATTTAAGTTATAAACAAGCTGGCTTCACATGTCAATCCCAGCTTCCTTTGCCTCCCCTCCTCCCCTGCCCCCCCACCATGTTCCCCAGTTCCCCACCCAATCTCCACTCTGATTCCCATGGAGGGTTAGACTCTCAATGGAGGATCTCCAGAGTCTGTCATTTCATTCAGGGAAAGGCCTAGGCCCTCCCCTCATTGTGGGATGGGCAGCCAAAGAGGATTTGTATCCCATGGTAAATACTACCCAAGGCCTCACATATCACCTAGGCCTCCTCATTGACACCCACATTCAGGGGGTCTGGATCAGTCCCATGCTGTCCACCCAGCCATCAGTCTGGGGTCCAAGAGTCAGCTGTTTCTGTGGGTTAAACCAGTCCAGTCTTAACCCATTTGCTCATCAGTTCTTCCTTTCTGTCACTGGATTCCAGGAGTTCAGTTGAGTGTTTAGCAGTATGTGTCTGCCTCTGCTTCCATCAGTCGCTGGATGAAGGTTCTGTTTCCCAGACTCTCCAGCACTGGGACTGTATGCTGGCACATCCGTGATACATGTCTAAAATCCATATATGAGTGAGTACATACCATGTTTCTCTTTTTATGACTGGGTTAACTCACTTAGGATGGTTTCTTCTAGTGCTATCAATTTGTCTGCAAATTTCAAGAGTCCATTTTTTTCCCCACTGAGTAGTACTCCATTGTGTAAATGTACCACATTTTCTCTATTCGCTCTTCAGGTGAGGGGCATCTAGGTTGCTTCCAGGTTCTGGCTATTACAAATAATGTTGCTATGAACAAAGTGGAGCAGATGTCCTTGTTGTATGAATGTGCCTGATCTTACAGGAATCCCATTGAGTTTTTGTCCATTTAGTTTGATGTTGGCTGTTGGTTTGCTGTATACAGTTTTTATTATGTGTGGGTGTGTTCCTGTTCTCCAGGATTTCTACAAGACCTTTATCATGAAGGAGTGTTGGATTTTGTCAAAGGCTTTTTCAGTATCTAGTGAGATGATCACGTGATTTTTGTTTCTCAGTTTGTTCATATGGTGGATTACACTGATGGATTTTCATATGTTACTTTTGACTCCTCTACTGAGAATTCTCTATTTAGTTCTGTACCCCACTTTTTAATTGGATCCTTTGGTGTTTTGGGGACTTGCTTCTTGAGTTCATTGCAAATTTTGGAGGTCAGCCCTTTGTCAGATGTCAGGTTAATGAATATCTTTTCCCAATCTTTGGGTTGCCTTTTTGTCTTGTTGACTGTGTCTTTGCCTTACAGAAGCTTCTCAGTTTCAGGAGGTCCCATTTATTAATTGTGGATCTTAGTGTCTGTGCTACTGGAGTTATGTTCAGGAACCAGTCTCCTGTACCAACTCAAGGGTACCTCCCACTTTCTCTTTTAAGAGGTTCAGTGTAGCTGGATTATGTTGAGGTCTTTGATCCATTTGGATTTAAGTTTTGTGCATGTATTGTTTTCCTAGTTTCTACTTTATTTATTTCTATCCTCAATTTGGTTATTTCCTGGTGTCTACTCCTCTGAGGTGAGTTTCCTTCTTTGTGTTCTAAGGCTTTCAGTTGTGCTGTTAATTCTCTAATGTGACTATTCTCCAGTTTCTTCATGTGGGTACTTAGTGCTATGAACTTTCCTCTGAGCACTGCTTTCAAAGTGTCCCATAAGTTTGGGTATGCTGTGTCTTCCTTCTCATTGAATTCTAGGAAGTCTTTAATTTCTTTTTTAATTTCTTCTTTGACTCAGGAATGGTGCAACTGTGCATTATTCAACTTCTATGAGTTTGTAGGTTTTCTTCAATGTGTGTTGTTGTTGAATTCTAACTTTAACACATGGTGGTCTGATACGGTACATGGAGCTATTCCAATTTTTTTTTGTACCTGTTGAGGTTTGATATGTTGCTGAGTATGTGGCTGATTTTTGAGAAGGTTCCATGTGGTGCTGAGGAGAAGGTATATTCTTTTATGTTTGGATCGAATGTTCTACAGATGTCTGTTAAATCCAGTGGGTTCATACCTTCTATTAGTTCCTTTGCTTCTTTGTTAAGTTTTTGTCTGGTGGTCCTGTCTAATGGTGAGAGTAGAGTGTTGAAGTCTCCCACTAGAAGTGTGTGAGGTTTTATGTATGATTTGTGTTTTACTAATGTTTCTTTCACGAACGTGGATGCCTTTGTATTTGGGGCATAGATGTTCAGAATTGATACTTCATCTTCATGGATTTCTTCTGTGATGTGTATGAAGTGACCTCCTTCATTTCTTTGGACTGATTTTAGTTTAACATCTAATTTGTTAGATATTAGGATTGCTACCCCGCATGTTTCTTGGGTCTATTAGACTGAAAATCTTTTCCCAACCCTTACCTCTGAGGTAATGTCTGTCTAGTTGTGCACAGATCGCCAGAAGGCAGGCTGTAAACATGCCCAGGCCTACCTTGCCCCATGGGTGGACAAAGGGACTGTGGTGCTGGCAGTCTCTGGGCTGGCTGAATCCTGTCGGGATGAGATCCTCAGTGCACCATCCCCAGGTCTCTGGTGGTTCTGCTCAGGGCACCGGAAGGCAGGCTGGAAACAGTCCCATGCTTGCCTTGCCTGTCCCATGGGTAGAGAATGTGACTTGGAAGCTGACAGTCTCTGAGCAGGCTGGCTCCTGCCAGAATGGGAGCTGTAGTACGCAGTGGACAGTATCTTTCTTTAGAATACCTTTGCTCCTGGCAGCATGATTACACCTGAAGTAGATGGGTGTTTGCTTAGGTCTCTGTCCTAGCACTCAGCCAGCCAATCTTCTCTAAGCTATTGCCCCTATCCTGCAGATCCAGAAGCTAGGCTTTGTCCTTACAAAGTCCCATGAGATAGTGGCCAAAAAGCCTGCATCAAAACAGTGTAGCTTCATATCCCTAAGTGCTCTGCAAATGGAAAGTATTACAGCAGGACTAATCTCTTTACCTCAGTAAGACACAGCTCATCATGTGCATACAGTGATGGCATCAGTCAGACTGCACTCTAAATGGAAGGGTTTGGAACAAGTGGTTCTGGGGGCAACAAATAAATGATGTGTTAGCATTAAGAGGATGACCTGCCTGACCTTGGCTGTTCAGAAGGTCCTCATGCTTGGCATGCAGGAGAAGCAAGGACCAAACAGTGTCAGTATGCATCAGCGGGCAAATCGGCCCTGGACTCCCACATCCAGCAGACAAGCCCTAAAGCAATTTATGCCTAAATAGGTCATCAAATGTTCTTTGATTGTGTGTGTGTGTGTGTGTGTGTGTAATATAGATGATCATTATGGTGTAATCAGCCTTTTCATCTGATGCAGAAATTTTATTCAGGCAGCAGAGAGAGAAGGTAAACACATCCTGCCAAGCATTTCATAGTTCTGCTCACCTCATGTGCTATTTTGTATATGTTCACAAATGTGTTCACTGTATTTCACAACAAAGCAGACACAGTACTGTTTCTCCTGCCATCCAATCCATTGTATCCAGATCAGCAACTTGGAGACTTCTGCAGTCTGCTGAAAGTTGGCCTTCTTAGAAAAAAAATCTGATTTGTTTGCTGAGCTAGGGTGTCTCACAGCTCAGGCTAGACTTATGGGCACTGATCCTTCTGCTTGTACTTCCTGAATGCTGGAATCATGTAGTGTTGGGTTTTGAACCCAGTGCCCTCTGCATACTGAAAGAGCATTCTTCCAACCGAGCCCATGTCCACAGTCCTCTTTGAAACTCTCTACTTCTAGGCCTGGTAGGCTGCTGTGAAGCCGGGTGGCATTCCTTGGGATGCAGCAATCAAGAGACTCTTTTGAGCTGCTGATGCTATGACATGGCTGTGGGAGGGACACTTGAACCGACTAAGACGATTGGGGTCTGTCTTAGTTACTTCTGATCCATCATACTTCCAGCATATCCAGGCTGCCTTTTAAATTGAGATAGGGTCTCATGTAGTCCAGGCTACCCTTGGACTCACACTGCAGCTGGAATGATCTAGAACATGCTTAGCTTCCCATCTTCAAGTAGAGGGCAAGGCAGCTGCACAGCTTACAGAGAAATGTCCCTGGGGCATGGCAGCTCATCTCTTACCTTTTTGCACCTGCCAGCTCCTGGTGAGTAAATAGTGCATATTTCACAACAGGACTTACATTATTTAGATCACTTAAATGTACATAGATTTGACAAGACAGTCTTTCATCACTAAACAGTCCCTGAAGTGAAATAAAATGACTTCAACCTTTCTCAATAAACAGATATGACAGTAATGTCTATGCATGGCATAGAAAACATGGGATATTAAGATTCCTAAGAATTACCATTATCTTAGCACAGAAAGGGGAAAACACTTGTTTAGAATCAAGCATGTTGTTCATGCTAATGCTGGCTTCAAGTTCAAACAGTTGAAAATCACATGTTTGGATAAATCAGGGACCCCTTAAGAGAGCTAAGGCTTTGAATGATGTATAATTAGGCAGTTTTTTTGTGCTAAAAATATTACCGCCCTTCTATATATTTTCAGGTAAATTAGAGAAAGGGCAAAAGAAACAACAAAAACAAGATAAGATTACATGAAGACACCATCCTGAGTGAAAGAGGCTAGACACGAAAGGGCAAGAACTACTGTAATTTCCCTCATGTGTGATATCTGCAAACAGCAAATTCAAAAGATTAAAAAGTGCTGGAACTCCCAAACAGGCTTTGCACACACTAGACAAGCATTCTACTAACTTAGCCACATGCCCAGGCCATTCTGTTTTCAAATCCAGCTATGTCAGAAATATTTTAAACTGTTCCTTGATGCCACTAGTGGGACTGTGAACGCTCCTGTGCATTTTGCAAGGCTGGCATTGTGACACGTGCCTGAAATCCCAGAACTGGGGAGGCTTAGCTACAGAGTGAGACCAGTCTCAAAACAAACAAAGAAACAAACAAACTAACAATAAAAAAGATAGAAAAGTAAGATTCCAGTTCCCAGGAGCCAGGGAGAGAGGAAACAGGGAATTATTGTGCAACGTTTTCTATCTGAAATGGTGAAAGTTCTGGAAATAGACGGCAGTGATAGTTGCACAATACAGTGATTGCATTTAATGCCAGTGAATTGTAGACTCAGAACAGTTCAAATGGAAAATATGTGCATGTTTCTACGATAAACCATGCGATAAAGTAAAATGTTATCAGGGAGGAATGCTTTTCCAGAGTAACAGTTTTGCAAACTCAGACCAGAGATTTCCCAGAGGTGTGAAAACCATGGGTTGTGATTGAGGACTCTGCCATTTGCTCTCAGCAAACAGTTTAATTAATCAAGGCCAGCCCTCTTCACGCAGTTCTTCCAGGCCTGCCAGAGGCTGGGGCTGATTACTGGTGACAAGGCCAAATCATTCTGGGCCGGAGAAGGAAACAAATATGTTAAAATTCCTCTTCCAAAGGAATTATGCAAAGTAAATGCACTGTATCTAATATCAGTTTCACTGGGCATAAAGATACTCCAGGTACAGAAAAACAGTCATTTCAAATGCAAAAGGTTGGGCAAAAGAGGAAAGGAAAGAGTTTTGTTCAAGCTGGATGTCTGGTAGCCCTGGGTTGGAGCTGCAGAGGGATTCGGCCAGCTACTGCTGCCACTTGACCTTCAGATGTCTGTCTAACTGGCCAACATAGAAAGCTGCTTGTTTCCCATGAGTATCTGTATTTCCAGCTTAAACAAAACCAAACCAGAAGATCAGTGTAACAGAAACAGGTCCCTCACTGCTGTGCCACAGATAGGTCAAGGCTACCACTTCTATGATGGGCATGTGGAATTAATACTAGTGTGTTTGTTAAGTTTGTCACACGAAATATAGTCACCTTGGAAGAAGGATCCTCACTTGATAAATTGACTTTATTACATCAGTCCACGGGCACATTTTGGGGGGTATTTTCTTGATTAATGATTGACATGGAATGGCCCATCCCACTGTGGGCAGTGCTACCCCTGGGCAAGTGGTTTTTGGAGCTAATAGAGAGCAGCCCAAGTAAGCCAGTAAGCAACACTCATCAATGGTCTTCACTAGAGTTCATGCCTTGACTTCCCTCTGATGGGGGAAGTCCTTCTGTGTATATGTTTGTTTTATTGGTCGATGGATAAAGCATTGTTGGCAAATAGGGAAGCAAGATAGGTGGGACTAGGAAAGGTGGAGCATTCTGGGAAACGGAGGTACAGTCAGTCACCATGTAGGGCGCCAGATGAGTAAGAGTTCTGGACCTTTTCTCCTGTAAGAGAAGACCACGTGGAAATACTCAGACTAGCAGTTATGGGTTTATAATTAAGTCAGAGCTGGCTAACAAGAAACCATAGAAAATGGCCAACAGCTTAATAGTTAATATAGCATCCTGTGTGTTCCTTTGGGACTGATGGAGCTCTGGGAAAGGCTCGCAGGAAGAATCTTGTTACATCCCTAAGTGACGGACTGTAACTGTAAAGCTCAGCAAACCCTTTCTTTTTCAAGTTGGTTTTGCTCAGTGTTTTATCACAGGAACAGAAAGTGGATGGGAACAGGTTCAGTATCAGGAACATGGTGAACCTAACTATGTGGTTTTGGAAAAGAACTGTGGAAAGATTTTGGTGCTTTGGTCTAGAAAAAGGCTGTTGACTTCTCTGTACTTAATGAGCTTTTACAGAAACTTAGAAGAAAGAAGGCAGATGGCAGAAGCCTGGTTTGTGGACTTTCAGAGAAAAGGCTCTATCAGGGCTGTTCATGTAGTGTTTTGTATTAAAAAGCAAAGCAAAACAAACACGTAGGGTGTTCTGCTTTGTCATAGCACTGGGCACTGGTTAGCTGCAGCTGGAAAATCAGCTCTGACTAACAAGAGACCAGCATCCTTGAGTTAACAACCTGCTGGAAAGTATTTCCTTGGGGTCGGCACTCAGAAGCTATGGTCTAATCAGGAGCTAAGGCTGCACAGCAAGCTGGCAGCCACACTTGCCAATGTGTCTTCCACAAAGCATGAAAGGGTCACAGAGAGCAGATGAGGCTTATCACTGTGTGGCAGGATTGGAGTTTTCCTGAAGAGAGGTTAGGAGAGGCCATGGGCGAAGGTGCAGCCTCAGCTGCAGTTGAAACTCCAGATTATTGGAGATGCTGGGACCATTGGGGTTACTCACAAGGGTAGTAGCAACTGCCCTTTGGAGCCCAGAAGATTGTATGTGTGTCCTAGATGCCAAACACTGAGCTACAGGATGTAATTTACACAGATTCTTCCTTCACAGACTAAGAAAATTGCTAAATGTCTAACTTTTTTTTTCAGGAGCCCATGTGGGGCTTTAAGGGACTTGGGACTTTGAAAGAGTTGTTGGGTATTTTAAAAATACTTTGAATTTTTTTTATTATTTTTCTTCCTCTTCCTTTTTTAAAAATTTAAGTTAGAAACAAACTTGTTTCACATGTCAATCCCACCTCTTTCTCCCTCCCTTCCTCCTCCCCCCTCCCCACCAGGCCCCCAGCCCCCCACCCAATATCCACTCCGATCCCCAGGAGGGTGAGGCCTTCCATGGTGGATTTCCAGAGTCTGTCATTTCATCCAGGGCAGGGCCTAGGTCCTCCCACAAGAGTCCAGACAGAGAGAGCATCCCTCATTGTGGGATGGGCACTCAAAGTCTATTTGTATGCCAGGGATAAATACTACCCAAGGCCCCATAGATTACCTAGGCCTCCTCACTGACACCCACATTCATGGGGTCTGGGTCAGTCCCATGCTGTTCACCCAGCCATCAGTCTGGGGCCCAAGAGCTCCCCCTTGTTCAGGTCAACTGTTTCTATGGATTAAACCAGCCCAGTCTTAACTCCTTTGCTCATCAGTTCTCCCTTTCTCTGAATGGATTCCAGGAGTTTAGTTCAGTGTTTAGCAGTGAGTGTCTGCCTCTGCTTCCATCAGTTGCTGGATGAAGGTTCTATTTCTCAGACTCTCTGGCAGTGGGATTGTAGGCTGGCACTCCTCTGGTTCATGTCTAAAATCCATATATGAGTACATACCATGTTTCTCTTTTTGTGACTGGGTTACCTCATTCAGGATGGTTTCTTCTAGTGCCATACATGAATTTTTAAGTTTTTGAATCTTTTGAAAACTGTGAGATTTTTAAATTTATGGCATGTTTTATATTGTGTTGTTAACATGAACTCTTGGGGTGACACAATGAAGGAAACATTGTGGTTTAATATCTATGTTTTCGTGTGTCAAGTTGAGGGAAGGTCAATTGTGCTGGCTAGTTTTTATCTATCTGACATAAACTAGAAAGAACCTCAAAGTAGGAATGTTTGTGGGGCATGTTATTGATCAGTCACTGATGCAGGAGGCTCCAACCCATTTTGGGTAGTGAAGGTGGCCCCAGATGGCATAGGAAAGCAAGCTTTGTAAACTATGGGAAGCTAGCCAGTTAACAAGCAGTGTCTCTGCTTTAGTTCTTGCCTGAAGCTCCTGCCCTTGGTCCTCTCAGTGAGAACTGTTACCTGAAAACATAAGCTAACAGAAAGTCCTTTCTCTTCAGGATGTTTTTGTTCTTAGTGATCATCACAGCAACAGGAAGTTGACTAGACACTGTTCTACATTTGTCATACTCACTGGTGTCCTCTAAGTGGTCTCTGTGGATATTTGGATCTGATGTAAGTCTGCTTTTCCTTTCCTTACACCTTCCCCTACCTTATGCAACCAATGATGGCCTTGAACTCCTTCCTGTTCCTTCTTCCTTTCTCTGGCTCCCAAGTGCTGAGACTATAAGTACCAACATGCTGAATTTTATGTGGTACTGGGCATTGAGGAAAGTGCTCTGTGTATGCTAGGCAAGCATTCGAACAAGTGACCTACATCTCTAGCTCTTGATGTCGCTTCATTCACCTCCTCAAGGTAACTTTCTCTAGAGTCCAACCCTCCCTTGTCAGATATTCATTTCCTGTGATATTTATTGTCTCTACACCATTGTTTGCTCCTTATTTCATGTTAACTTTTAGAAAATAATATAAGCATGGTAGAAAGTTCCAGATGCTTCTGAAACAGAAAATTTTGCATTCTTTTTATATCAGACCTATCTGCTAAATAGCTAGTATCTAAGAACCTCAAATGTATAAACTGCCCCTCATATCAAGCATGAGTTGCATTGGTGTCGGTAATGAAGTGAAGAGGTCTTTATGTGAACAAAGATAACTTATAGGTTCAGATGATTAGAACATTATGTTACCGCAGCCAAGGGCCTCCCTATAGGTGGTCATGAGCAATATGTGACCTTCTGGTCATATATTTCTGTGTTTAGAGGATAGAGTGTGGCAGACTTTGATTAACAGAGGCATCCATGGGTCCTGGTCCCTGACACTGACATTTTGTTTTTCCACTTGTAAGTCTGGTCCAGTAAAAAAAATCCTTAAGAATAACAAATAAATCATCAGGACTTGAATCATAAATAAACAAAAGTCAAACAACAACAATAACAATAAAACAACCTTCTAGAAGAAAAACCTCAAAAAACAAAACAAAAACTACAATACTCTTTGGAAAGGTCAAATAATAGACAGTCCTTGATTTACACAGCTCCGTGTTCATGGGAACACATGTGGATTGGAATTATGTGTGGTTGTCATTTGCATAGGTTTGGCAAACAATGTACCACTGTGCCACGCAAAACGTTTGTCTATTTCAGTAAGGGATGGTAGATTCCCTTATCATGAAAGAAGTCGATGGAGATTGGAGCTCATATCGTGATCATTGCAAATAAAGTACTCACAGTGACTGACTTGTCATTTCAGGTAAGCAGGCTATTTGGCATTGATAAGATTTGTTTGGAAATGTCAAACCTCTCCTGTCTTCCTTCTAGTTTTCATGGTATATAATGCAGTTTGAGCTACTCAGGATGACTAGGCTGCTGTAGAACTAACCAATCCCTGAGTCTCATGGCTGGACACTGTGTTTATTTATCACTCTTGCAGAGCTGTTTGCAGGTCTAGGTGACTGGGTCTCAGTCAGATAGTCTCCGTGAAGCATCCCATGACCCAGGTCAGCCATACTGAACCACTCACTAGTTGACAGGTCAGGGCAAGCTGCTTCTCAGACTGACCATTAAAAGGGTCTATCAAGAAGGAACATGATCTTCCTCTGTTCTGGTTCATGAATATCTGCAGGGAAGCTTGGAGCTATCATCCTCTTACAGGCCCTGAAGACAAGGCTGAAACCTGCACGCAACAGAAAGAAAGGAAGAGGGGAATGAAGGATGGAAGGTAGGAAGACAGGGAGTGAGGAAGGAAGGAACCTGGGTAAGCAGCGGACATGGTTACTGTGCATTTCCCATCACATGCTCAGTTTCTGCAGCAACAATTACACACACAGTTTTCTGGTATTTCTCTTGTCCTCTGTATACCTTGCTCTGAGGAGCAGTCGGCGATGTTATTTTCTCTAGAGATTGCAGTGATCTAAGTGTATTCTCTGAATTCCTGTATTGAAACTTAACTGCCAGTGTGATAGAACCAAAATGTAGAGCCTTTAAGACATGATTAGAAGGGATTGATACCATTATAAAGCAAGTCTTACAGTGCATCAGTCTCTTCTGCTCTTTGACCTTCTGCCATGTGAGTTTGCAACAATAAGGTGTCATTCTGAAAGCAGAGTGTGGATACCAATAATGCCCGTGCATTATCTGGGGCTTCACAGTTTTCAGAACCTTGAAGCATATTTTTTATTATTTATAAATTACCTAGTATTTATTATATTTTTACAATAGCCTAACTGTAATAAATCAGAGATAAAATTCAAGGGTGGAAAAGAGATGTCTCTGTTCACCTGTTCATGCATTTATCCATCTTCTATCCATCTTCCATCCATCTATCCATCCACCCATCCATTCAATAGTTGTCCACTACCCATTATGAATAAAGCATTGTTGTAAGTGCTGTAAGTTCACAATAATTGAAATGTGTAGAAGAATCCCGATTTCTTAAATGTATGCTTTGGTGGGCAAACAAACTTTTGAACACATCACAAAGCAAGCTGCATGTGTTGCCATTACAAATTATAATTAAATATCATAGGAAATAAGGTCTAGGAAAGAGGCTTGGGGAACTATTTTAGATAGACTGCTCAGGGATGCAAAGGGGAGTTTGATTTTTAAGAAAAGCCTGTTTTGTTTTTTCATATGAAGTGTTTTTGAGAAGTTGAGAGATGGCTCAGTGATTAAGAGCACTGGATGCTTTGCCAGAAGACCCAGATTTGGTTCATGGTACCCCATGGTAGCTTCCAGATGTTGTAACTATGGTTTCAAAGGATCTAGTGCCCTTTTCTGACTCTGAAGGCACCAGGCACACACAGGATTCATGTACACACATGCTGGCAAAACACACATATGCATAGAATAAAAATAAATGAAACCCTAAAAAATTTAATTGTTTTCCATATGAGTAGTTGTAAGGTGCTCTGGGGAGTGATAGAAATTCTGTCCTTCAAGGGCATTAGTGACATATGCCTTTAATCCCAGAACTGTGAGTTCGAGGCCAGTCCTATCTACAGAGAGAAGTTTCAGGACAATCAAGGCTGCACAGAGCCAAAACCAAAACCAAAACCAAACAAAGCAAAAAAGAAAGAAATTCTGTCTTCTAAAAGATTTTACAACAGAAAAAGGTGCTGGGAAGTATACCAAATGAATGCAAGTCAAATATGATTTTTAAAAGTAAGTGAATTTCAACTATTAAATATATAACAGGCTTATAGTACACTATGATTCAACTTCCACAAACCAATGAGCATCTTATTTTTCCCAAGCAAATATAAGCTTTGACTCAGAAAGGATAAGTGATTTATCTGAGCTAACATAGCTAGGGAGCTGCAGACCTGCATCCCAACTCCAGTTCTCTCCGAAGCTGTGCCCTGTTAATATTCATTTCATTATTTACATCTCTTGTGTTTATTATGTCACTACAGAGCTGTTACTGAAAGCTAGTGTGCTTCTACCAAGATGAGAAGCAAAGCAGGTCTTTCTTGAGGAGGCAGCATTTGAACTGGTCTTAGGTAACATGCTATTCAATATGTAAGAAAACAGCAAAACAAAACCCAAACTTAGGTCAGATCCCAAGGTCTGGACAGAGGTGTCTGGACTTTGTTGAATGAAGGAGCGATCATCTCTGTAACTGTTGAGCAGAGCAGAGTGAGGCAAAGACCCATCTTCTTACAAAGAAACTGACTCTCGGTGTGAAGGGCAGACTGGGCAGGGGCAGTGTGCTCAGAAAGAATGATTAGAAACCCTGGAAGGGGCAGAGGAAGTAAGTTGACAACACAGGAAACGATACGGGACATTTCCAAAGTACAATGGCCAGCAGTTGTGGAAGACTGGGTGAGGAGGGTCCAAGAGGAGGAAGGAGGAATAAAAAATAAGTCTCCCGGGTGCACCTGTAGAGAACTCTTTATTTTCTCACCGTTTCCCCTCTGTGTCTGCTTTAACGTTTATCTTTGATGCCAAGACAGGAGTCAAATGGGAGTTTTAGGGCAGGCTCTTTGTGAGATCCTGTGAATGCCAATAGAACAGAGCTCTTTAAATTATGAGCTGAAAGGCCCGGATCTCTTCACCCAATGAAAATCTCATTAGTGTACCATTTGCAAAGCCTCACTCAAATCTGACTTTGTTTGGCCTGTGTGGTTTGATCTCTTTTAAATGATGCTTTCTCAGTAGAATGGCCGGACATGTGAAAGTTCAATTACACAAGCCAGAGGTTTGCCTGCTGGAGGGGAGGGCTGCTCCCTTTCTGTTGCTAGGAGATGGTCTTAAAGGACCACAGAGCACTTTCTGGATTCCTTTTCTTTGGAAAAGGAACACAGGCTTAAGACTAATCTCAAATTTACTGCTCTGTGCCCTAGCAAAGGGGTCCTGGGTAGACTGTATAGGCAGCCACAGCACTTTTTCTCTCTGCCCCATGTAGTTCCCTTCATTCAAGCCTTGAGAATTGCTATCATCAGTGAGACAGAAGGTCTGGGGTGTAGCTTGGTGGTGGGGTGATTGCCTCACATGCATGAGGAAATCCCTGGAACTACAGCAAACAAACAAACAAACAGCGAGACAGTAGCAAGTGCAACCGAGTCTGAGACTTGGAAAAATGGTTGGCATTGGGATTCCCATTCTTTCTCCTTCTTGGAAACCCCAAACTACAACTCAGGTTGGCCTTCAAACCATGGGTGGCCCCCTGGAGCAAGCAGGATCCATCACAATGGAAAACACTGGCCAATTAATGGGCAGAAAATTAGTCATGGACCGGAGGAAGGCCATCCACTAGGGATTGAATAAACCACACCTGAAGGGAATCTCCACAGATGGGAAGAATTGTGCAGTAAATAGAATGGTGGATGTTTTGAGTTATTTATTTTAAGGGAGACTTGTTATAGAGCAGGAGCTAATTGGTTGGCATCAATGCCTTTCTCTAACAAAAGATCCCATTTTTGCCTAACTTGTATCTAAAATAAACAGGCTGTCTTTCAACTCAAACATACCTTTCACAAGATGGTAACCTTATGAAAAGAATTTCATTTTCATGACTTATCTAATCAATTACGTACACTTTAATATTTTACCTCTTGTAGCTCGCCAGACAATATCAACATTTTTCTATAGTCAAAGTTCCACAATTAGTTGATCAACACTTAATTAATCAACAATTAATTACTACAAACATCTTAGTGGTTTTTGAAGGCTTTATTTATTTATCCTTGATAAAAATTTATTTTTTTAATTTCATGTGCATGAATGTTTTGCCTACATGTGTGTATGTGCACTGTACTGTGTCTGGTACCCACAGAGGCCAGAAGAGGATGTCAGGCCCTTGGAGTTGCAGAAAGTTGTGAGCTGACTTATGGGTGCTAGAAACTGAACCCAGTGTTCTGAACCCTGAGTCGTGTCTCCAGCTACTCAGGTTTTCCTTTTCTTTTATTAATTTTACATCCTGAGAGCAATTTCCCCTCTACTCTCCTCCAAGCCCCTCCCCACCACCCTCTTCTGCACCCCCCATTCACTCCTCCTCACTTTCTATTCGGAAAAGGGTAGGCCTCCCATGAAAACTGACAAAACATAAGCACCTTGCTTCATATTAAGGGTGGGCAAGGCAACCCAGTATCAAGAATAAGGTCCTAAATGTCAATAAAGGAGTCAGAGACAGCCCCTGCTCCCACTGTTGGGAGTGCCACATGTAGATCAAGCTATATGCAGAGGGCCTAAGTCAGTCCTATGCATGCTCTCTGGCAGCTGGTTCAGTCTCTTTGAGACCCTATGAGCCCAGCGTAGTTGATTCTGTGGGTTTTCTTGTGATGTCCTTTACTTCGGGCTCCTACTATCCTTCCTCCCTCTCTTCAGCAGGATCTTTTGAGCTCTGCCTAATGGTTGACTGTGGATCTCTGCATCTGTTTCCGCCAGTTGCTGGATGCAGCCTTTTTGATGACTATTGGTCTAGGCACCAAATATATGAGTATAGCAGAATATTGTTTAGGTATAAATACATTGGCATTTTTCTCTCCAGCAGTGTTTTGTTCTGTCCTAAGTCTCTGGGCCATCCAGCTTCTGGGTCTTGGCACTCTAGGTTTTCTATTTTTAATCATAGTATTTATATGATGGGAGTCCTTAATAACCTATATGTTTTGATTTTGTAATATTTCACATTTCCAAAGTTAGTGAACTGTTCACAGAAGTATTGGCGGTGATAAGAAGTGGAAGGCTCTCTATTCTAATGTGCTGTCAGAATGCCAGCTCCCCACAGCTCCAGTGTTTTACTTGGTTCCCAGCACCTAGAACCTACATGTTAGGTGCTTAATCAATGTTTGTGTAGTGAGTAAATGAATGATTATGGACTCTAAAGACTCCATTAAGTTACAGCCCCTTTTAAGGTACTGAAAGATGATTTTTCAGTTTTTCTGTCCTTTGTCAACTGGATTGCTGTCTTCATTCTTAATTATACTTCCTGCCTGACTACTAATTCTAGAAAATATTCAAACAGCTTCTTCTTAGAGGTAATATGGTAATTTTCCTTAAGTTCAGAAAATCACCAACTGTTTCAAAAGAGCTTTAAGTGGACGCTGCCCATATTATCTCTATTTATATTCCCTTTAATCTAACGAGGAACCGAGCCCGCCAAGACCTGTAATAACTGATAAGACCATTCATTATGCAGTCTGAAGGCACAGTTCTCCATGGCAGTGGTGAGCACAGACAGCTGCCAGGGGCTAAATGCCAATTGCGTGCTCACGTGGGCTGCTATATTAAGGAAAGGTATTGAGGAAAATGTAAATGTTGAGCTGTGGTCTAATCAGAAATTATTTTTACAAGGGCTGTTGGATTCCGACTACATGGGAGCTGTCAAACGGCTGCATTAAAACTGAGTTCTTAGGACTGCCTGCACATTTATAACCCTCCAGGTGTCTATATATAAAAAAAACCTTCTGTATGGTATTTGGGGGTGGGTAATGCGGTGTGTTTTCCCTCTCAATTTTTCTGTAAAGAAAACCATTGTCTAATATTGCTGTAATAGGAAAATTAAGAAAGAAGAGGGGAAGGAAAGACAGAGAGAAACTGACAGAGAGACAGACAGAGACTGATGAGGTTTGGCACCCATCTCAAACTAAATGAAAGAGAATTTTTGATGCCAGTCTTGGACATCAGAATTTGGAATTTATTGATATTCCCTTGACTGATTTGAGAACTGCCTTGGAGATACTGCAGGTTCTATGGCTAACACAGTAACTTCTTGCTAGCAAGTGGACAAAGGAGCCTGAGTTTGTTGATTTTTTGTTTTGTTTTTGTTTGTTTTGTTTCCGAAAAAGAATCTATTGCTATAGACTGGACTGCTGCAGAGAGGCATTGTGGGTGTGGATGGCGCTAATGTCTGGAAATAGGAAGCACTGTTAGGCAATGCATTAATCACTATTGTGCTTCTATGGGTGTTATCTAAAAGTGCTGTGGAAATCAATGGATCTCCTCATCTGATTAGCAACTTGGCTGCCTGTCTAGGTAAGATAATGGATTTGAATTTAGCATCTCTGAGCTCAGTGGCTTCAAGGAGACAAGCCCCTTCTTCTGTATGTTTGCAGTGAGATAGTCAAGTGTTGGCTCAGGGTCCTAATTACAGTAATAATGGAGCATCCTTCACAATAAACTGCAGGCAGGAGCCTAATTAATGAGCTCAATTCATCTGAAGGGAAGAGTCCACCTACTCAGTAAGAGAGACGCATATCCATCAAGCCTGAACGAGATGTGGGCCTGAGGAAGTGCTCTATCAATGTTGTTTTAACATCTTTTATCACTGTCTCTTGGAGCACTTTGTAAACATTAACTCTCATGTACTCTTGGGAAAGTTTATAATAGCATACTGTTTGGCAGGCGAATAAACTGTAGCCTTGGATCATACCAATAACACTGCTCTCCAGTGGCTGAGGGCTCAGGAGCTTTGGCTGACAGAGGCCAAGACAGGATTAAGCATGGTTTTTGGGCAAAAGAAATGTAGCAGTGTTTCAGATGTACAATTTGATTCTCATCAGAGCAAGAGGCAAACTCCAGATTCAGTGTCTCTACTGGGAAATGAAGATGGGAACTGGGGCTCAGGGGACACAGTGCTTGCTTAGTACGCAGGACGTTTAACATTTAGTCCCTAGGACCACATATATCAGGTGGGGTGATAAGCATCCATAATCTCAGCACTTAAGAGGTATAGGCAAGAGAATGAGAAAGTCAAGGCATTCTTAAACTACACAGCAAATCAGAGACAAGCATAGGATATATGAGACCCTGTCTCCAGAGGGGGTTGGGTGGGGTGGGTCTCTTATCTCAAGGTTTGAAGCATTCTTTGAATATTGGTGCTTTGTTTAGGGGTTCTGTTTGGCTTTTTGAGCCCTGAACTGTGGCTACTCTAAAGAATATTAGAGGGCATTAATAAGGTTTCCTGTTGCTGTGACAATATTCCAGACAAAAGCAACTTAAGGAAGGAAGGGTTTGTTTGGCTGACAGTTTGAGGGTGAAGTCCATTGTGGCAGGGAAGGTCCGACAGCAGGAATACTAGGCAGCCAGTCACACTGCATCTGAGGTGGGGAAGAAGAAAGAGTTGAATGCTGGTGATGAACTCTCTCCTTTTTGCCATCTAGGACCCAGTTCATGGGATGATACCACTCACAGATGGAGTTGGTCCTCACTTGGCAAATACCCCAATCTGTAGACTCCCTCACAGGCTTGTCTCCTCAATGAGTCTAGACCTTATTCAAGTGGCAATCGGTATTAACCATCACATAGGACAGACTGCTTGTTGGTCTGGGATTGGATTCTATCTGTGTAGCCTTGATCTGGTGACCTCGTTCTGCTCTAAGTTCCCTGGACTGTGGCCTCTTCATGCACCTGTATGAAGTGTATTGTGCTACTGGTTACATGGAGGCTGCTGTGACAAATAAAGCAAAGGCAGGGCGACTCCTTACGAAGACTGTACTTCACACACAATGCTAGCTCCTTAAGATAGCCCAGGCAAGTAGCTCTAAATAAATACGATCACAGTAAAGTTAAGCTCCTTCCATTCTCTTGGTGTGAGACTAGAGTAGAGGGGCATCCCAGAGCCCACCATACACTCCAGGAATGATGGCATGAAGGTCCAGAGAATCAGGTAGGTCTGCAGGTTATCTGAGATGGACAAGATTGGTTAAGTTGCCATTCATCCTGTGAGAAACTTTTACAGCCCTGTTTTTTCCTATTTCTGCCCCATCTAAGGACGAACCATTGTATTTGTTTCTGGGCATTCCTTAAGAAAGTATACACATACTGGGTGGTTTAAAAAAAAACACAAAAACTTACTTTGTTTTAGAAAGTCAAAAGCCTAAAAACAAAACTTTGTCTGAGTATCTATGGAAGGGCTTCTCTTAAAGCTTCTGGTAACCATTGGTTACCCTAGCTGTGATCAGATGTATCAGATCCCTTTCTCCCTGTTCTTCTCTGAGTGGCTTTTCTCTCTGTGTGCTTTGGTTTCCAGCTTTGCTCTGCTGTGGTCATTGGATTCAGATTACCTCTATATGCCAGTATGACCTCAACTTACCTACACCTGCAAAACCTTTCTTTCTGAGATCATATTCACACTGCACAGAAGTAAGGACTTGGTTATATTTGGGGGTGGGGTATACTTCAACATATAACACCCTTGTAGAAGTATCAGTCACAGCAGAGGCAATCTTGTGACAAGTTTATCCTAATCAGGATAAAAAGGAAGACTGACAGATAGGATTCCATAACCCCTTGGCAGCCTTTGGAAACAAAGGGCCCATAACATGTGTGTCTACATCTAGCTGGTACCTGAACATCTTCCAAAACAACCCCACAGGCAAACCCCAGCTGGTTGAGTCCTTGCTGCAGGACTTTGAGGCTTTAAAACGGTGTGCCTTATCACTCAACAACAGATGTTGCTCCTGAAGGTTCTGGAAGTAGCATCACATTTACCATATTAAATGTGTGCTTGCAATAGGTACAATTTGATTGCTTCAAAAGCACATTTCCAAGAATATATGTAATGTTAGGGTTTCTAAGTCACCCCCAAACATTTATTACCAATGGATGTCAATCCATTTGAATGTGAAATCTCTTTAGCAGTACACAAACCACACCACCATGTAAGCATCTCTGCTTCACATGCTACCGTGCTTACCAGCTGTCTCCTACAGGAAAAGAAGCCTTGTAAAGCTTCTTTTTAGTCATTGGCTTAACTGGTATTTGAATGCATGAGAAAGGTACAAGATTGTGGCTGATGGGAAGTGGACAGGTGCAAGAGGAAGACGTAAAAGATGCTGTGTGCGTCCAGATATGGGCATTTATAAGTGCTTCAGCCATCTCAGTAAATGGTGCAGTGGATGAAGAGTTTACACATTTGGTGGAGATGAGCCAAAACAAATTAAAGTCTGAGCAAGCTGCACTTGAGATGAATGCGGCCATATGAGTGGAGATGTCCAGGAGTGAGTTGTTAACGGGGAGTCCATCAAAGAAGACCACTCAGACACAGTCTAGCCAATTGAAAGTCTTTGCTCCAACTGACTGGGACTATACTAAGGTGTTCAAGACCTATGTGTAGCGCCAAGTGTTTAGAGTGAGGGGTGTTCAAAAGCAAAAGCCACACCATGGTATCTCAGTAGCAACAGAAGGAGATTTTCTACAAGAAAGCAATTTAACAGAGGCTAAGGAGTATCTTGGCTTCAGGTTTCTAGAATAGAGGAATGGGTTCTACTTCAAAGACAGAAAATTCTAGTTAAACTAATGGCCTCAACAAGAATACAAGCTGGAGGAATCCCTGCACTGTCCCTCCCTGCCACACCATGTCTCTGTTTTGAAGTTAGACCTCTCCTGCAGTTAGTGACTTAGGCCAAAAAGTAAAATGTACAGAACAATGATAAACTCGGACCATGGATTAAACTGGGGCCACTAATGCACAGAGGATGAGAAGCCCTTGACGGGCACTGCAAGGAGCAAGCAGGGAAGAGACGGGGGCACCGAGGAGGAGGAGATGAACCTGGTGTTGGTGTGACTGGGGACTTAAGCAATTAATTACTTAAGAAGGGTGGATCAGGATTGCAGTCAGATAAGCAGCAAAAGGAGTAAAGGACTCTCAGTGGCTTTTGGGAGCAGCACATGTTTAGTAGGTCAGAGAAGACTCAAGTTCAGTATAACTGAACACATGGGTTCTCTTTGTGACTGCAAGCCGCCTTCTGAATCCTTATCTTTGCACACATAGATAGCAAGACTCTCAGTCCTCATCAGAGGGGCATCTCTCGGCAGTGATGGCAGTTAATATGGAAACCCTGCCTGGTCAAAGGGCAGAGGCTAAATTGTGCTCAGCTGTGAGTGAGAGTGCTCACCATAAATGGGACATCAATTTCACACTCCCTTTCCTCAAGGCTCAGGGAACAATTTGGAATGATCATAAGAGCCAGCAGTCAGGGAAGAATGCTGAGAAACAGTGTTTTCTGAACATAACAGAGAGTGGCATTTGTGAACTCACAGTGGTTGTGGCTGCCTTACAAGGCCTGTGAAAGACCAAGGTAACCCACATTCCAGCATTCATGGGGGCGGGGCTCACTGAGGAACTAGTGACAGGTGACAGCTGCTTGTACAGGAAGAGTTAGTTTTCCATAGGGATGTGACCCCCTAGTAGGTTACCATGCTCCAGTGGACATCCCTATGTGCATAATGGTGACAATAAGTGGCCTTTGGAAACACAAAGTGAACATGAAGTTGGGAAGGGATGTGGTGGTAGGGTTTGAGAGAAGTTGGAAGGAGTGTATCTAAGCATATATGAAATTCTCAAAGAATAAATAAAACATGGCAAGTAATTAAAAACATCTTAAACAATTCCCACTCTTTGCCTGACATCTGTATCAAGTATAGCTCTTCAAGGTAGTTTTTGGTGTCCTCACGATGTGGTTCACTGTCACCTTTCTTGACAGCCTTACACATAGGGACCACCAGTTTTCTTTCATGCATGTAAGTTACTGTTCCCTTCAGAAAACATACTCACGTTTTCCTGTCTCCATTCATGATGCGCTTCCCTTGTGAACAGCTTCACTGTGCCTGACCCCTAACAAATCGTGACCGTCTTAGACACCCAACTTAAATAGCATCTAACTTCTCTTTTTATTTCTTTGTTAGAGTTATCTCCTAAAATCACACCATTCTCTCCTCTCCAGTTATTCATTTTGCTTAGCAATGCACAATACAGTTTTTCCATATATAATGGCATCATAAAATGATATATGAAATGAATCATATAAGATAATTCCTTTTTATTTTTAATGGGCATTGGTGTTTTGCCAGCATGTATGTCTCTGTGAAGTGTTGAATACCCTGGAATGAAATTACAGGCAGTTGTGAGCTACTGTGTGAGTGCTAGGAATTGAACCAGGGTTCTGTGGAAGAGCAGCTAGTGCTCTTAACCTCAGAGCCATCTCTCCAGCCCCATCTCTGCTTTCTTATGCTGAAAACTTGTGATCTGTAGGTTAGATTGCAAAATCCGCAGGGCAAGGTCCTATGTAGTGTGATACCTTACTGTCACTCCGTGTCATACCTAAGCAACTGAAAGACATGGTGAGTCTTAATGTAGACATTTTTTTAAGGTTGGTTTGATGCAATGAGCAAACAGTGGAGGCCTTAAAGTCCTTGTCAGTCCAGAACAGTGAAGAATCTTGTGTAATACCCTAGTTATTTAGTCGCAAAACTAGGGTGTGAACTCAGAACCCTGGGCTGCCCTTGAAGCTCAGAGGCAAATGCTTAACTAGTGACATGAACTTCAGGCTGAGTTTGCTTCCACTTGACACGTCACAACTGGTGGCTTTCATGTCGCCCATTCTCCAGCCATGTGTGCAGCCCGTCTCTCGTTTATTTGTCTTGCATGTAGAGAATGGGAAGCACGGCTTGAAGATGACGTTACATATCATAAGCTAATTCTTCAATACTTCTGTCACTGAGCAGCTTGGGCTCCCAAGAGGCAAGCACACGGCCACCTTATTAAAACAGAACAGAAGCTATCAACTGGGTTTCATTTAGAAAGCATCTGAGACTTGTCTGAGGAATGTAGTGGGCAGCGATAATCTGATTAAGTGACCAATAGGCAATCCAGAATGAGTCTTCTTGAGATGAATACCCATTGTCAAGGTCCCCAGATTAATCTGATCACTGTTTGAAACCAGGCTGTTCCTGGTGGGACATAGTTTATCAATCATCAATAGCCACCTCCTAGACTGTACTGCTAACTAAGTCAACCTGCGTTACCAGAACAGGTCCCTTAGATAGTCCAATGAGTTAATCACATTAAAAGAGCCAGAAAGCTGGGCAAGGTGTTACATACCTGTAATCTCAGCACTCTGAAGACTGACATCAAAGTAGGGCCCTGAGTTCCAGACCAAATTTTACTGAGGAGTGATAGCCAGTCTCTCCAAAAAAATATACATCATCATTGTGGATGTAACAAAAGACATAAGCTCTGACTCAAGCCTCTGCTAGCATTTAATGTCAAGTCAATACTTGATTCCAGCAAATGGTGATTCACCCTGTTTTTGTATTATGTCATTTTTCCACGAGATAACTTCTGTATCTGTTTTCCAACAGTCTAAATCTACAATGCACCTGCTCTACTTTACCAGAAATCTTCATTTGAATGGTTTTAACTTCTTATCTAGAAGAATAGATACTTTCAGACCCCCCCAAGAAAAGATATTAATTACTTCCTAGAAGACAGGCAGCCTTCTAGAGAGCAAACCCAGATTATTTAGTTGTGGATGACCACATTGCATTCCTTGTTAGTGATATGTAATCTTATTTCCAACCCCTTTCTTGCTTCAAAGTTCTAATTGAGTTAGTTTTCCTATGGAAAATTGTCAAAACTTTACTGCTATTGACACTGCTCCTCAAATTATAACACAGATGCTACATATCCCAATCTGGCATTACAAATTATATGTAGATCATAATTCATTTCACAAAGTGTTGTCACAAAAGTGTGATTTATGGCAATTTGCAATTGATATAGAACAAGCTATCTTTTCCTATGATAACAGTGCTGTAATTGGGGGCTGTGTCTCTGATACAGAATGCAGATCCTAATAAATAATGGATACGTGAAGTATGCACCATAAAATCAAATATGCAAAACTATTAACTCTTCAGTTAATTAAAATAGGAAGGCCTACCAAGTGAGCGTAAATCTACTGTGCAGTTACATAACAAACTCCCGATGGGCAATAAAGTGCACAAATAGCACATAAAAATTATGAGCAGCATCTCAAAGATGTGACCTAAAATAGAAGCTGAGGTCCACTTTAAGTTGTACATTAACAATGCTTTTCTATGTTTCATTAGCCCACGGACAAAGCTCCTGTGGGTGTTTGTTCTACAAGATTACAAAGATAATTTCAAGAAACAAGAGTTGGGTTGTGTGAATAGTGCTACCAGGGACGGGGGTTGCCGAAGCACCCTGGGATGTCAGGACACTTGAATTTCCCCCAGTGTGAAGTGCACAATGCACAAACTTTGGAGCTAGCCCAGCTAAGGGCTTTGCATCCTAGCTTCCTCAGTTCATGGATGAAATGAGAAGTCATGCCCTCCCACTCTAACACCCCTGATGATTCTAGAACCTAGAAAATTCTGTGGGTCTGATTTGGTTACATTGGTTTCTTAAGAAGGCTTCTAGAGATATCAAGACCTGCATTGATATTTCTCTGGATAGGCACTCCATTCAAGTTAGGAATGTCAGAAATATTTGGCTAATTCCTCTTCATGGAGCTGTATGTTGGTTGAGGTTGAACAGTGAGACTCATATCTTCTTAAAATGTTTCCTTCTGATGACAGGAGAGTAGAGTGAACTTCCTCTTCCCTTAAAGAGTAGTATGCACATGCTTAGATCAATTGGTGTATAGGTCCCTGGAAAACAAAAAAGACTTGAAATTATTTTACTAGACACATGGCTGAACGTTCTAAAATTAGTTAACACTGCATTAGAAACCTGCAAGTATTGAAGAATATCTTTCTATTTCTGGAAAAGCTGGAGTCCATTATTGCAAGATGGCAGTGATACTGAGATCAAAAACTAAATGCAAGCTTTAATTTATTGACCAAGATGGGACATTAGCCTACCCTTTCACCTTGAGTAGCATTACTCTGGTCCTGTGAAAGGGGATATGGTGTCCAAGTCTTGAGCTAGAGACAGTGGCAAAACCTAGGACTCACCTATTCAGTGTCTGAGTTAGAATTATCATACAGAAAGTGAGAAACTCAACAGATAGTGTCCTGGTGATGCTAATGAATTGGCAATAAATCTAAACCAGGGCTGAAAGGAAGGAGAGTTTATTAAGAAACTGCACATCTTCAGTCTTGGAAGAGAACTAAATTCAGAAGGATAATCTCACCCTCTTTGGTATTTGCTTCTAATATTTAGAATCCTGGACATTCTTAAGACCTAAAAGCAAAAGTTTGTTAAAATAGGCCAGGATCCACTCACTGGTACCCCAGATGTCTGGCAAAAATATTAGATAGTTTTCTGAGGAACAAGCCATCTGGAACACAGGCCTGACAAATTCTCCCTGTCAAAGTTCTATGCACTATAACTACACAGCTAAACATTACAAAAGAAGGAACGAGAGTATGTCACAAGTAAAACAGAGGGAATGTCAGAGCACAGAGAGGCCCAAAGCTGCAGAAGGTGGAATGATCAGATGCAGAAAATAAGTTTGCCAAACACGTAAGGAAAGAAAGTATGTGTAGGATGAGAAACTAAAATTCCCCAGAACTTTAGACATGTTCTCATCATTAAAAACACTGCAAGTCTCAGCAAAGTAAGCACAGATGAAGAAGAATTGCAAATTGGAAGAAAGGTTCACAAGTTCTTTAAAATACATCTCAGGGCATGTAGGAGACTGAAATGTGTGAAGGAAGCCAACGTAAGGTCAATTAAGGTGTTCTAAAATCTGTCCCGTTTGAATTTCTAAAAGGAGGTGGGTGAGGTGGGACAAAGGAAATACTTGAAACAATAAAATCTGTGAGTTTTCTATGGCAGCTTGCTTTCAAGAGAAGAAGCCTAAGACGGAGGCCATAGTTCTTTCATGGCCTCACTATAGAGCTAATGTCTTACCAGCTGTGGGGTGGTAAGAAACAAATCATTACAGTCCATTTTAGAGTATACCAAACTGATTTAAACTAAAACCAAACTATGTGTGCATTGGATCATTGGATATGTTCTCTCTCTCTCTCTCTCTCTCTCTCTCTCTCTCTCTCTCTCTCTCTCCTCTTCTCTTTCTATCTCTCCTTTCTCTGGCATATGTATGTATGTATGTTCATATGTATGTATGTATGAAAGAAAATGAATGAAGAAATAACTAAAAAATCAAACACTAAATTGGAATCAGGGTTATAGTACAGTCATATACTGCTTACATCTTAGGTTTGAGCTTCATCACTGCAAAATGTGATTTACCACACTTCTACTCGTATCACTATACTGATTTTAGAACTAGAATAATTACATTGCCAAAAATGTAAGGCAAATGAAGTTGTTGATATGAATATAAAAATGGTCAAACCTTTTGGAGAACAATTAGATGCTTCTTAAGTAGCTAAACACACATTTATTCTATGGCACTCTACTACTGTGTTTCTATGCAAAGGAATGAATCTGTGTGCATGTACATTGTTGCATGGAGACTTAATAAGAAAGATCTTATCATACTTATTATTGCCAAAACACTAGACCCAATGCAATGTCCATCAAGAAATAGACATAAACCACAAGCATGTCTTGTCATATTTACATAATAGGATGTCATGCAGTCAGTATAAATAGAAGCAGTTGTTGATATACAACAACACAAAGTCATCCTCAAAATGATTACAATGCAAGAAAGAAATAAGATCTATAAGACTAGATAATTATTCTATTAATAAAATATTACATGGAAAGGAAATTAGTCCAGAGTTTTGGGGACTGGTATGTGTGTGAGGGGGTGAAGGTTTTGTGCTGACAAAAATGTTCTGTATTTTGTGGCAATTTAATATACCTGTTCAATTCAATGAATGGTTGACTTTAAATGTGTGTAACTGATTATATTAGAATTACACCCTGGTAAAGTTGCAAACAGAAGAAAAAAGAGAGAAGACAAAATTTTAAGACAGAAAAAAAGTGTTCTCATACTGAGGATCTGATATGAAATGGGAATAATAAACAAAATGGATAATATTTTGATAGATCTGAGAACACTTCATTATAAAGAGGAAATGCTATGTTTGATTTTAGGGGTTAGTGTAGAGCTAAAATGTTGCTCATCAGTGAAACATAGTCCAGGGAGAAGCTGGTAGGTCATGATCATTGTTATTCATTAGTGATACAAAGACCGAATAATTTTGGCTTTAAATAAATTTAGGCTTTTTATTTTGACCAACCAAAGAACATAAGTACAGTATAAAACTTCCCAAGCACAGAAATATGAAATGATTAAAACATAATCTTGAGACTGGGGAGATGGCTCACCTATTAAAATGTTTGTTGTACAAGTATGAGGACCTGAGCTCTGATCCTGAGCACAGTCTTAAAAAGTCAGGCTACCATCTGAGTACCAAGGAGACAAAGATGGAGAATCACTAGCTAAACTGGTGACTCAGGCTTTAGTGAGAGACTCTTGTCTAAAAAAAACAAGGAGGAAGAGTACTGAGAAACCCCAACATCCCCATGTGTATTTCTGGTTGCCACATGCATTCACATCCATGTGCACACATATGAACACACACACACACACACACACATTCCCCTCATATTGTGCCAATAAAATAGTAAATATGGAACCTTTTAGAAAAAGTGCTCAAAACAGCAAAAAATAAGGTGGTGTCTTAGTTTCTTGTGGCTAATATAATACACCAGTGCTTGTAACCGTGACACTTGAAGGGAAATTTTTAGCATTAGATTCTTATATGGAAGGACATTAATAGTGTCAGGCTAGAGTTGTCTAAGCTAAGAATCAGAAAAGGACTGGCAAAGTAAGTCCAAAGAAAACAGAAAGTCAGAGTAAAGAAGCAGAGTTGGGGAGATGGCTCAGCTGTTAAGAGCACTGACTGCTCTTCCAGAGAACATGGGGTTCAATTCCCAACACCCACATGGCAAGCTCATAATTTCTTTTGTTCCTTTTTTCTTTAAATCAGAAACAAGCTTATTTTACATGTTAATCCCAGTTCCTTCTCCCTCCTCTCCTCCCCTGCCTCCCCATCCCATCACCGTTCTGCTCCTCAGGGAGGGTGAGGTCTTCCATGGGTGATCTTCAAAGTCTGTCATATCATTTGGAGTAGGGCCTAGGTCCTTCCCCATGTGTCTAGGCTGAGAGAGTATCCCTCTATGTGGAGTGGGCTCCCAAAGTCCATTCATATACTAGGGATAAATACTGATCCACTGCCAGAGGCCCCATAGATTGCCCAGGCCTCCTCTGACTGACACCCATGATCAGGGGTCTGGATCAGTCCTATGCTGGTTTCTCAGCTATCAGTCTTGGGTCCAGGTGCTCCTTCTTGTTTGTGTCAGCTGTTTCTGTGGGTTTCTCCAGCCTGGTCTGGACTCCTTTGCTCATCACTCCTCCCTCATCTCTGCAACTGGATTCCAGGAGTTCAGCTCAGTGTTTAACTGTGGGTGTCTGCTTCTGCTTCCATCAGCCACTGAATAAAGGCTCTAGGATGGCATATAAGGCACTCATCAATCTCATTATTGGAGAAGGGCATTTAAGGTAGCCTCTCCACTATTGCTTAGATTGTTAGTTGGGGTCATTCTTGTAGATCTCTGGACATTTCCCTAGTGCCAGATTTCTCTTTAAACCTATGATGGCTTCCTCTATTATGGTATCTCTTTTCTTGCTCTCCTCTATTCTTTCCCTGACTCAATCTTCCTGCTCCCTCATGTCCTCCTCCCACTCCTCTTCTCCCTTTTTCTATCTCCTAACACTCTCTTCCTTTCCCCCATGCTCCCAATTAGCTCAGGAGATCTTGTCGTTTCACCTTCTCCTGGGGGACCATGTGTGTCTCTCTTAGGGTCCTCCTTGTTTCCTAGCTTCTCTGGAGGTGTGGATTGTAGGCTGGTAATCCAAGTGCATAACTTCTTTTAACTGCAGTTTTAGGGGATCTGATGCCCTCACGCAGACATATATGCAATGCACACAAAATGAAATTAAATAAATTATATATAAAAAGAGTAATATTTGGACTTTGAAGAATAAAGGGAAATGCACAAAGGATGGGATCAGAAAGCGTCATCAAGCTGACCACCTGCTAGAAGATCAATTATAGCAGGATGAATGAAAGTTATTAGTACATGGTCAAGAAGGGGAAAGTTTTATTAGTACATGGTCAAGAAGGGGTAGTGTTCTTGCCATCTTGTAGTTGCAAATGTGAGAAGAAACCTTGGTGGGGAGTGAGAGAGTACTTGGGGTACCCAAACATTGTCCTCCATAACTTTCTGAAAAGTAAGGTTTGGTGTGCTGAAGAAGACAGTCTCTGGAAACTTTGGTTGGGTATAGTAGTTAATCCTGAGGAAACAGAACTCATTCTGCTGTATTCATTGCCAGGTAATCTTTGGTCTTGGATACATCTACCAGGTACATCCAGTCTCTGATGTTGCACCACTGATGTTATTTTTAATGAAGTGCATACTCAAGAACTATGAAATCAAGTTGCAAAACGAATTGAAAAAAGAAAGAAATCTCATAATGTTTTAGGTAATTTACAATTTTGGTTGGACTGTGTTTGTAGCTGTGCTTTGTCACACGTGGCCCAGGGGCCACAGGTTGGACATAGACATTTGTATATATAGATATATATGACTACAATAAAAGGAGAATCATGTCCTCTACACACAGCTCCGGTATTATTTCTGTTATCGCATACTGCAGTGTCTTACACCAAGGAGCCCTATGGACTTCTTGCTAGAAAACGGCGCTTTAGCATTGTACTCAGAACCATCCTAAACAGTGAATCACTAATACAAAGCACTAAATATGAGGCATGTGGAATTGAATGAACCTTGGAAAGGATGCTTGTTTACCATATGTGATCTGAAACAAGGCAGAGGTCACCTTGCTAGCCTTCTGCTAGAGACCTGTGTGTTATATTACCCTAATTTTTTCTCCTACCCTGTATGTGCCCATGTTCACACATGATCCTGGGAATACTGACTTGGGTTTACAAATAGCATTTGACAAGTAGGTGAATTTGCAAGTAGGACTCCATGAATACTGAGCACAGTGTGGATTGCTTTGAAGGTAAGAATGAAGACGGTGGTGGAGGCCACCAATGAGATTTCAAAAACAGAAGTGTGTTAGTGACACTTGGCATGGCTGTGACAAGCTCTTGAGAGAAACAGGCAAAAGGAGTAATGATTGAATCTGGTTTGCAGTTTCAGGTTTCAGTCCATGGTCAGCAGGATCTATTCCTCTAGGGGTTTGTCAAGGTAGAATTTCATGGGATGTGCAAAAAGGAGTAGAACTGCTTTCTTCACAGCAGTCAGGTGTCAGAGAGGAAGAGAAAGGCTGGAGATGAGATGTGTGCTTCAAGGGCTCACACCCGATGGCCCACCTTCTCCAACTAGACTTTGTCTTCTAATAAGGCCATTGAATCACGATCACATCAATGGGGTCATGAAGGAAGCCAGTGCTCCCACGATGCCATCCCTTCCCACAAGTTCCTCCAGGGGCATCATCTCCCTTGTTCCCGTGCTTCTTTGTAAGGGCATTAAACTCCTTGGCAACCACACTCCTTTTCTTTATGACTGTCAACACACTCTTATTCTGGCCAAACTACAGTTTTTCAAATCTTTCTGCTCTTCTCTTTGCTCCAAATTTTTACTATTAACCCACCTAAAAGTATCTAGCAATAACCATGCCACAGTTTGAATGATGGGCTACCCTGGAATTTACTCTGACATGACCAAAGATGTAAGCCAGTGATAGAGCATTTGCCTAGCACATGCAAGGTCCTATAGTCCATCTCCAGGATGGATATATATATATTTGGTAGGTTAATAGTTCATTGACTCTAAAATTCCTGAAATACCACTAAATTATCACTTCATTAATGGGTCAATCTATTGGTGAGAGTAAAGCTCTCATGATCTAATAAGTCTCCAAAGTTCCAATACCTGTCAGTCAAGCCTTTAACACGTAAGTTTTGGGCAGACCCTTCACATTCAAGCTACATCAAATAGACAACATTTTTATATGAATGGGTTGATTATTTACATGAAAAACCCCAAACAAGACTATAATAAATTATATAGTGACTCAAAGAGTAAAAAAATTGTTTCATGCATAAAATTTAATCTACTTTTATATAAGTCATAAACACTTAGTATAGTTTATGGCAATAAAATTACACACATGTATATCTGTATATAAACAAAATATCTTGGTTCAAGAATCTCATAGGAACAATAACAGTTTTTATAGTCAAAATTCTTAAACATTTTTGAAACATATTCGTTGAGATGCTACTAAATAACGATTGAATTATCTATATAATATACTAGAACACATGTCATTGGACAGGAAAGGAGACAACTTAGCAGAGAAGTCAGTTCTCATCAAATTTAGCTGTAAATGATACACTTCTACATTTTGTATTGTTCTGCTTGAACTTGATGAGCTGACTTCAAAATGTCTATGTAAGAGCAAAGAAAAATTACAAGCTAACTGCTACAGAACAATTGGGTACCCTGCCTAGTCAGAGGAATAGAGTAGTCATAGATAATCCTTAGCTGGAGGACTGTGTGTGTGTGTGTGTGTGTGTGTGTGTGTGTGTATGTGTGTGTGTGTGTATGTGAGAGAGAGAGAGTGATCTGTGCTCTGTTCTTAAAATGTTTCACATACCTCTGTGCTGTGTTTTATACCTTACATGAGTATGCACACATGCACACACATACACATACACATGCCCTTTGTTATATACAAGGTGTTTAAACAATTAAGAGCAAAAACAGTGAGCAGGCCAAGTGATGTCACCTCCAGCTTTGACTGTAACAAATACTGGGTCAGGCTGTTTGAGACATTCTGACTTACATCGTTTTACTGTTCCTAAACTTTCATTGAAATAACTCATGAACACGACTTTAGAGCACAGCCATCTGGAATCATAGCTCAGTTCTGAACTTGATCAGGATCAGTAGTAGAAGGTGGAATGGGAAGTTTGAATTGACACCAGAAGGAATAGCTCTCATCTCAAAGGAATAAAAGACATAGCTTATTCTGAAGTCAAATTTGAGTGACTGTGACCTGGGAACCTCAATTTATTATGTCTCCCTAAATACAGTGTTCTAAAAAGGAAGCAGTTTCATTAAATTTTTATAGTAATAGAACAAAGAGGTAACATAAAAAAAGGTATTAAAAAACACAGTGGTTAAGTATTGCATGGTGGCACATGCCTTTAATACCAGCACTGAGGAGACATGGATTTCTGAGTTTGAAGCACAGTGAGGTTGAGGACAGTCAGGTCTACATAGTGAGACCTTCTCTCAAACAAACTAGCTAACTAACAAACACAGACATTGGAAGAAGCATTAAGTGGGGAGTCCCAACAGACAGGGTAATTTCAACAATGGCCTCAGATGTTTATCTGATAGCCTATTTAGCCCTTCCTTGGGTGGTGAATATAATTTTCTTGTTTATCAACTGACCTGAACAAGTGGGAGTTCATGGACTCCAGACTGATAGCTGGGAAACCAGCATAGGACTGTTCCAGAACCCCTGAACATTGATGTTAGTTTGGAGGTCTGGGCAATCTATGGGGTCCCTGGTAGTAGATCAGTATTTATCCCTAGTACACGAATGGACTTTGGGAGCCCACTCCACATAGAGGGATACTCTCTTAGCCTAGACACATGGGGGAGGCTCTAGGCCCTGCTGCAAATGATCTGACAGACATAGATGATCCCCCATGGCAGGCCTCACCCTCCCTGGGGTGCAGAAAGGGGGTAAGTGGGGGGCAGGGAGGAGGGGAGAGAGAAGGAACTGGGATCGACATGTAAAACAAGCTTGTTTCTACTTTAAATAAAAATAAGGTAATTTTCTTGTTTATACATTCTAGGTTTTAAAAAATCTGTTTATAAGGATGCTAGGTGTGACAGAGAGATGGGCAAGGAATGGCTCTGTGGGAGCGAAGGACTGCCAGAGAGAAAGTGTAGTCAGGTTCCCAGGCCTACAACTACCAATCTCTCCACAGTCGTCATTGTAGACATGGCTCCCTAAAGGAATCCTCTTCACAGAACCCATCTCTCTCACTCAAGCTACACCATGTGGGGAAAATGAGGCATAGCTCTCTTCCTCACAGATGAACGTCAGGATCTCTTTTTCTTTTTGAGGCAAAGTTTGTTTTGTACCTCAGACTGACCTTGAATTTAAGGTGTAGCCACGATGACCTGAAACTCCTGAGCCTCTGGCCTCTACTTCCCCTGGGACTCTTTCATGTGGACGGAGGGCCTAGCTGTATACATTGCCACTGCAGTCCCTGCAAATGGCAGTTTGCCAAAGGAGTGAGAAAACCCTCCTCTACAAATGCTTGTGTAAAGCCAACAAGAAACCCTGTAGATAAAGCAAAGAGAGTCTAGCATGGTCCACCAGAAAGCACATGCTCAGAAAAGTCGCAAACCAGCCAAGGCAAGCAATGGGGAGTCAGGCTGCTTCCATGGCCTCATGCAAGGGGCGCTCAGTCCCCAGCTGAGGTTGCAAAGGCAAAGACTACAGATGCTGCAGGCTGTCCTGAGGCTGCTCGGCAGATGAGGCCATTCATCAAGGCAGGCATCCCCTAGCTTTCTGCAGAGACCAATTAGCATCACTCTTGGAGATGGATCCTCTTCTCAGAGCTGCATCTTTTAACAGTGAGCTGGGAAGAAAACAGCTTACAGAGGGAATGAGGCCTCAGAACTCAGCAAGAGGCCAAAGTTTCTCTTCTGGTGTTTTTACTGGAAACTGAAACGCTCTTCCTGAGGTGGGCTTTATTTTACGTGGCCTGCAGGCAGAAGTCTTCAGACCCACTCACCTTTCCTTCCGTGGCCCGCTTTACTTCCGACACCACCCTTTTAAAACTTGGCACCGAAGACTGAAGTTGTGACATTGCCAAAATCAGGGCTCAAACACACTTCGGTTTTGAAACTCGAATTCAGCATTCACTTCTCCGGTGGCTGGCTCCCTACATTAGCGAGGCAACAAAACCCTGGGTTCTCTCGTTAGTTGGAGTCCTTGGACTTCACGCTGCTTACTCAAGTTTCCCGTGAAGTCACACTGCCCCTTCCTCTCTCAGATCCGCAGCACCGGGGCTTTAGCTTTTCAGTCTGGGGATTTTGTTTACTTCCAAAATCTGTTCCACCCTCGCCGCCCCACCTCCACTCTAACCCCAATGGAAAACAGCTTCACACTATATAATTGAGCTTTCTGGATGAGAAGTCACAGCTCAGACATTTAGCTGTGGTTTTCACAGCCAATAATGAATAAATTGAAGAGCTCATGCACAGCTGTGGTTTCTGAGAATCACTGTCTTGGCCTCATGACTTCTCATCTTACTCCTCCTCCTAAAATAGAGGTTAGCTTGGTGGTGAATCTAGTCCAGACCCCCATTTCCTACTTGAATTTGGAAATTAATCATATGGTCACTCTATCGAAATTTCGTTGTGGTAGAGAATTTAGTAACAGAGAATTTGGAGCTCAAAGGAACATTCCTCATGCCCACTTCTTATTTTGTTGGCAAAATATGCATAACATGCAATGTACCAGTTCAGCTTTTTAAGAAGTGTACAGCTCTGTGACACTCAGCATGCTTACAGTGTTTTGTAGCTGTTATCAGTATCTTTCCCAGGCTTTCAATGCCCAGAACAGAACTCTGTCCCCGTTATATAGCTGAGACCCTCCCTCCAGGAAGGAGGAGAAAGGCTTGCAGACTCAGGAAGCTGAGGAAATGTATTTATTATATATACAATGTTGGCTTTTATTTATTTGTTTTATACTGTTTTATTTATTATTTGACAATTTCATACATGTGTAAAGCGTACTTAGGGAATAGTTACCATCACCTCTTACTCTCTCCTCTTCCCTTCTTCCTTTCATTCCTTGTTGCTGTTTTAAGAGACCCCTGAGTTTAATTAGGTTTCCTTGTGTGCAGATGATGTGGGGTTATTTATTAGGTCATAGGAAGCTTTCCCATATCTACACTACTTAAGAATAGTGACCATCTTTCCTCAGAAACTGTGTAGATTGTGTGCAAGTCACAAAAGATGCTGGGTACACCAGTGCAACAGTGACACCATTTTCAGAAGACAGAACTCTCCAGCACTTCTCCCCATCCACATTTAATGGGTTGTCTCTCTCTCTCTCTCTCTCTCTCTCTCTCTCTCTCTCTCTCTCTCTCTCTCTCTCTCTCTCTCTCTCTCTCATGTGTGCATGTGTGAAATCTCATTAAGGACTGAGGAATCAACACTCAACTTACTTTGAGCTGCAGTTTGACCAGTTATGAACCCCTGCATTAATAACTGAGCACTGCAAAGGGAAGCAGGGAGCAGTCCAGATGACAGAGGCTGGGCCTGGGAAGCATCACAGGAGAGTTCAAGAGTCCATTTAAAGACTTTTATTGTTTAAAGACTCTGCTGGGCCATTTGATATTTTGAATTAAGAATCTGTAGTGTTCTTGTATCTGGGTGGCAGAATTAGCTCTGATTAACAAGAGACCAGAACACTAGTGTGAAACCTTTGCTTTGCTGGGACAATTGATGATGATGGTCAACAGGGACTGAAGAATCAGATGCGATGAAGACGAGGTGAGCATCATTGAGATGAAACTTCTAAGAAGTTTCTCTTCAGGGTTAGCACACAGAAGGTGTGGTCCAGAAGGACCAAGGCTGTACCCTATGCCGGCAGCCAAATTTGTCAATGTGTAAGAGTTTCTCAGGTGGCATTTGGTCTGAAGGCATAAAGGGGTCGTGGAGAACAGCTGAGGTGTCGCACTATGAGAGAACACTGGTCAAAGTTTAGCCTCAGTTACAAAATAAAACTGCAGGACTGGAGGGGTCCTGGAGAGAAGCTGAAGCTCAGAACAATGTTGCAGAGTTGGAATCCATGAATAGAGCCCAGAAGAGGCTGTTAGTGAAGGTGCAGATCATTGGAGCAAAGACCCTGGCTCTTTGGAGATGCTGGTACCATGGAAGGACCACTAAGGATGGCGGCATCTGTGGAATGGAGCTGGCATGAGTCTAGGAGACAAACTGTGTGTGCTTCAGATGGCAAGGATGGAGAAGTGGATTCCCCAAGATACTTGGGAGCCAGAGGATCATGCCAGGGTCCCAGATGTCAAACACTGAACTTTTCACATTATTGAGTACTGGTTCTGATTTCATCTGATTATGACTCTTCCCCAATTCTTCTTTCTTGGAGTAAGAAAGTTTATAATTTATTTTTGGTTTTCTAGGAGCCAATGGGTAATGGACTTTAGAATTTTCGAGAAACTTTGGAATTTTAGAGAGACTTTGGATATTTTACATAGGCTTTGAACTTTGAAAGATGTTTAGATGTTTTAAAGAAAGTGCTTGAATTTTTAAAGATTGTAAGATTTTTACAAGTTGGACTTTTTATATTGTGATATTGATATTATATGAGATATTGGGGTGAATATAAAGGAAATGTTATGGGTTCATAAGTGACATTGTTTAGTATCAAGTTGACAAGTGGTTAATTGTGCTGGTTGACTTTGGCAACTTGACATAACCTAGACATATCTGAGAAGAGAAAATCTTAATTGAGAAAATATCTCCATAAGATTGACCTGTAGGCAACGCTGTGGGGGTCTTGTCTTTCTTAATGATTGATGTGGGAGGTTTCATCTGTGGGTGGTGCTACCCTGACAGATGGTCCAGGATTGTATAAGAAAGCAGGCCAAGCAAGCCACGAGGAGCAAGCCACTAAACAGCATTCCTCTGACTTCTGCTTCCAGGATCCTTTCCTGATCTGTCCTCTCTTGATGCTAGACTATGACCTGAGAGTTGTAAGCTGTAACTCTTTTCTCTCCAAGTTGCTTTAGGTTGTAGTGTTTTATTATAGCGATAAAAGTCTTCTTAAGACATCAAAGTTGAGAGCAGCACTAATCTATGAATATAAACACAAATGTTTAGAAAGCAGTTTGACAACATGTTCCTTTATTTAAAAAAATCAGCATTTAGTTACCCACTAGGGCCTATGACTTCCTTAGCCACAAGCTTTTAACCAAGTTCATAGTACCAGGCATGATTTTCCATTTGTGTCATGAGCCTCCAATCAAATAGAAAAGCAGGTGGTTATCCCCATAAATTCATGCTATTACTGTACCAATACTAATACCAGCATATTTTGTCTGGAAAATTAGTACTATCACATGCAAAGGGTCCAACACTGGTTATGACCATTGATGGCTCTTCTCTCTCCTAGAGACCTGAGTAACATCTTCCAGCACTGTGAAAGTTAACCAGAAAAGTTTCCAAGCCCATTCCAGCTTCGTTTCTCTAAGTGGATGTCTTCCATGGCAGGGTCTTACCACCTAGTTCTGGTAGACAGCCAAGTGCAATGGCAATAACTTGTATTATTTTAAAGGACTTCCAGCACCTTCAATCTCACAGGGAGGTGTCTCACACCTGGCCCTGGAATTTTGTTTCATATCCCATGACTTCTTGGAGCAGCATTACCCACACATGCAGAGTACCTTGGTTATTATCCTTTGGAAGTTAAGGAAATTTATTATGGAGCTCGGAAACAAAGAGTTCAGGGAAATCAGAAAGTTAGAAGACCCAGGAGGTCTCTGCTCAAGAGTATGTGTAAGGGAAAATCCCCCCATGGCCAAGTCCCTAAGACAAGCCCAAAGTTCTAGGAAATCTGTTACCTGTGGAATTCCTGGAAAGTGGCTACCCCCACTACAAGCCTGGTAGCCCAGAGGCTGCATAGCAGGTGTTGGACTCATTTACTCATTTGCCATCTTCAGTCCTGAAAAGTAGTTTATCCAGAACAACAGCTTCTGGGTCTGGCAAAGCCATTCCTTCCCCACTCTGTATTCTGAACCATAATAACTGCTCTCAGATCGTTCCTGGTGCATTTTTCTGCATCCTCAAGGAGCTGTGTCACATCTCTCAGAACAATGCAAGCTGCATCTCACTGATGCTGGGTGGGTCTTCTTTCCTTCATAGCCCTCTTCCTGCTTATTTCCTGCAGTGTGAATATATAAATAGTCAGAAATTGCAGGGGAAGAGGAATCTCTCTGCTGCCTGCACATTGGGCCAGAGTCTAGAATTACAGCTCTGGCCAATCTTCACCTACACCAGTGTGGAGTTTTCCATGACATGATTAACCTTCAGTTACCCTAATAAACTCATTGGTTCACCAAGCTAGAGAGGAAGAATTTCTTTGGTCTGTCATCCATGCCCTAAGTGAAATGAATAGACATTTGCTTATGTCTACCCAGGAAAAGTCACACAGACACACTAAACAACGTTTTTAGTGTTCACTCTGATTGCAGGATGTCCAGGCTCTCATCCCTTTTATGGGTAAATATCATCAGATATACCACACTTTGCCTATCTACTCATCTACTTATGGACATTTGGATTGTTTTCAGCTTTTTGTTTTTCTGAATAATGCTTATGTAAAGTATTTAAGCCCCTGCTTTAAAGTCTTTTGGGCTACTCCTGGAAATGAAATCTCTGGATCATAGGGTAAGATTCTGCTTGATGTTTGTAGGAAATAGTGTCTCTTTTTAAATTCATAAGCAAAAAGTCTGATTGTTGACATTGAGCGATAGCAGTCATGAGATACTTCAACCCGAGAAAACAAATCTCTGTCTGAAGCAGGGGGTTCAAAAGTCCAAACAGGATGGAAAGAATAGGGAAACATTCCTTTTGTAAATTATATTGGAAGAACATTTCAAAATGCTATAGTCACCATCAACCCTACCAATACTTAAAAGCGATTAGCAAGCTGAACACAACTGTCACATTTATCCTGGAGTAACAGTCACAGCCCCTTTGTTTCAGTTCAGTAACTTGGGATAAAATCAAAGTCATCATTTAGTCTGAGGCGATGACTTCACTGGTCCACATTCCCTCCAGTAGCAGCTGGTAGATCTATCCTACCTATGACCTGGTGATTCTTCTCACTGTACTGTCCAACAAGGAAAAAGAAAACATGCAAAGAATGAATCAATGACATCATGGTTCCCAAATTACTGATCTCTTAAGACTCCTAAGTTAAAATATTGGTGATAGGAAACATTGAACCCATGTCTTTTAAATACCTGGACTCATCACAGTTAATCATGTGAGTGCTATGTCATATAGTAAAGAGTATCATATGAGCCTTTCAAGAGAAATGGATCTGTTTTTACAAATAGCACCATGAAGTCACCAACACTGTTTGACACTCCGAGGGAAGAGTGTATGGGGAGATGACTAAAACATGTTCCGTGTTCACAACTTCTGACATCATAGAGGAACAGTTGATACTATTATGAAATCACTCAGTCTTATGTAAATTATTTATTCCATAATACTATACTTGGTTCTAGTAGAGTACACATTGTCAGCCTTTATATAATTGAATGGGCTAGGCATTGATGATCTGTGGTATGAACTTGGAGCAAGACAGGGGGAATTCAAAAAGAGGAAAAACTTCTTTGTTTTGATATTTTGAGATAGAATCTATGTCACCTCAGCTGACCTTGAACTCATTATCCTTCTGTCTCTAGCTAAGTACTGAGATCACATGCTTACACCACCAGTTCAAACAAACACTAAATATTTATTGACTAGGAACTCTGCGGGCCTCATTTAATTGTAAAGTATACTTAATGGCCCTATTTTATAGAGATAGAAACCAATACTTGGTGAGACTAAGGAAGTTGCCTACAATCACATGGCCTGTAAGACTGAGTTACAATACTAGCACACCAACTCTCAAGGACTCTCAAGTGTCCCACTTGGCTCTCCTTCCAACACTAGAATGATTCTCTGATAGTTCCACCTGATATAGAGTTGTGTTACCACAACTCTTCTAAACAGGCCAGATTGCTCATTAATTGGTGAACATATGTGTAAGAGAAGACTATAGTGCATGTTTTTCTCTTATTTTGACTATGTAAGTGAAATTTTGGTTTGAAGTATTGCAATCGAGGTGGGTTCCCTGTGCCTCTGTGTCTTTTGCTTCATTGACTCACTACTGTGTGATCCTGGTACACCATTATCAATAAGCATCGTGTATTACAATGGTAGAAGTGATAAAGCTAACATACACCACATGGTAGCTGTGGTGTTGTACCAGTATGAGATGTGTGCTGTACTGTAACAACCTCTAGTTTTTTTTTTTTAAATTTTATTTTCCAGTTTAAATTGAGGTAAGAAACAAGGTTGCTTCACAAGTCAGTTCCAGGTCCCTCTCCCATTCCCTCCCTTCCTCCCGTGCCCTCCCCCCAACCCCCCCTCCCCCGTTATCCCCTCATTTTCCCAGGGAGGGTGAGGCCCTCCATGGGGGTGTGCATAGTCTGTCATTTCATATAGGGCAGGGCCTAGACCCTTCCCCAAGAGTTCAGGGTGAGAGTGCACCTCACATTGTTCTATGGGAGTCCAAAGTCCGTGTGTATACTTGGGATGGGTACTGATCTGCTGTCCAAGGCTCAATAGATTCCCTAGGCCTCTTCACTGACACCCAGATTCAGGGGGTCTTGATCAGTCCCATGCTGGATTCCCAGGCTGATGCCTGGAATTCAAGAGTTAACCTTTGTCTGGTCAGCTGTTTCTGGGGGTTAAACCAGCCCAGTCTTAATCCCTTTGATCATCAGTCCTCCCTCTCTGTTACTGGCTTTCTTAAGTTCAGCTCAGTACTTAACCAAGGGAGTCTGCCTCTTCTTCGATCAGCCACTAAATGAAGTTTCTGTTTCCCAGACTCTCTGGCCATAGGATTGTAGGCTGGCACTCCCCAGATCTATGTCTGTAACCCAGTCACAAAAAGAGAAACATGGCATGTACTCTCTCATATATGGATTTTAGACAACCTCTAGTTTTTAACACTTCTGGGACACTCATCCCCCTCATTCCAAGTGTGTCATAACAGCCAGCAGCCCTGTAGCCGTAGGGGGTTGCTAGAAGACAGCGCATATCCACAGCTGCTTTCCCCTTCATTTGAGTGCCAGTGTCACAAACTATGATCATTCCTTCCTTAGACTCTCCATCTACTCAGGATCCCTAGGCAGTTATTAATTACCCTTATTTTCTGGTAAAGAAATGAAATTCAGAAGGATGCCCTCACACACAATGATTCTTCTCACTGCTTTTCCTAATTTCGTTGAAAGAAGGGTTGGGGTCCAAAAGCTCCAGGGAATTGGTTACCAGTGGGTTTGATTGTTCATAAGATTTTGCATCCTCTGGGGGTTCTGGAAATAATCCTTTAAATATATGAAGGAACAATTAAATGCTTGTGACTGAATGTGCTTTTGTAAAAAGATGATAGAGAAGGTGTGGATATAAATACTTTTCTTCTGAACTGGAGATATGGGCTTAGTGAGTAAGAGCACTTGTTGTACAAGCATGAACACCTGAGTTCAGATCACATAACCCACGTGAAGAGCTCGGTATGGACACACACACACACACACACACACACACACACACACGCACACACACACATGCACACACACACACACATGCACACACACACACACACACACAGACCCACACACCCTATACTGCTGTGGAGAACACAAACAAGAAGATTGCTGAAGTTTGTGGACTATCAGCTTAGACCCTGGTCTAATGAGGGACCTAGTCTCAAAGGAATAAGGCAGAGAGCAATAGAACAGGACAACTGATATTTTCCTCTGTCCTCCACACATGTATGCACAACTGAACACCTATGTGTTGCCATTCCTCGCCCTTCCATCCCCACACACACCACAATCACATACTCTCTTAGTTTAGGTTACTGTGGCTATTATGCAACATCATGACCAAAACAATTTTGGGGGTAAAGGGTTTACTTGGTTTACACTTCCATATCACTGCTCATCATTGAAAGAAGTCAGGACAGGAACCCAAAAAGGACAGCTAAATACTGAACTGAACTCCTGGAATCCAGTCACAGAAAGGGAGAACTGATGAGCAAAGGAGTTAAGATTAGGCTGATTTAACCCACAGAATCAGTTGACCTGAACAAGGGGGAGCTCTTGGACCTCAGACTGATGGCTGGGTGGACAGCATGGGACTGACCCAGACCCCCTGAATGTGGGTGTCAGTGAGGAGGCCTAGGTAATCTAAGGGGACTTGGCTAGTAGATCAATCAGTATTTATCCCTGGGATACAAATAGACTTTGAGTGCCCATCCCACAATGAGGGATGCTCTCTTAGCCTGGACTCTTGTGGGAGGGCCTAGGCCCTGCCCTGGATGAAATGACAGACCCTGGAGATCCACCATGGAAGTCCTCACCCTCTCTGGGGATCGGAGTGGAGATTGCATGGGGGACTGGAGGACCTGGTGGGAAGGGCAGGGAAGGAGGGGAGGGAGAGGGAGCTGGGATTGACATGTGTAACAAGCTTGTTTCTAACTTAAATTTTAAAAAAAAGGAAGAGGGAAAAAAAGATTCTTGTCTTTCAGATGACTCTAGCTTGTGTCAAGTTGACACAAAACTTACCAGGACAACTGACCCTAGTCAACTTGACACACAAACAAATCACTGTTGAGCTGTAACCTTTCCTTTCTCATTCATCCCCAAGATCACACATTAACATCAACATCACAACATAAATATTTTACAAATTTTTTTAGAGACCCAGAGTCTTTACAATTTCCAGCACTTCGAAATTCAGTCTCTTGAAACATTCGAAGTCTCTTTTAAACTTCAGTCTCTCAACTGTGGGTGCTTGTAAAATCAAAAATAAGTTAAATACTTTCTTACCTCAGGAGGGAAGAACCAGAACACAGTCACATCCAAAGCAAAACCTAGCTTGTGTTAAGTTGTCAGAAAACTAGCCAGGACACACACATAAACAAAAGTCCCACCACTTATTGCCCCCATACCTAAGCAGACCTCTGAGTTCCAAAGGGGCTAGCTATCTCTGATAATGTACTCCTTCCCTGTTTCCTCTTCCTGTCCACGGTGCATTTCTCCTATGTATGAAATGTCCCTTGACACAAAAGAAGAGACACTCCTGTGGAGACCTCTAGGGTCTTCCCTAACATGACTGCTGCAGCATTGACTTAAATTTGCCTGTTTTCTACATTCTTTCTGTATCTACTAGATGTCCATTTTTGGTCAAATATAAAACAAGCATATAGAAGATTCATTGTGGTATGCTTTGCAAAGGCTCATTCAGACACAGGTTTCATGTACAGTGTCTCTCCATATCCACAGAGGACTGGGTCCCAGACGCCTGGGGATAACACAACCTCTTGGCGCTTGTTCTTCCAATTAAATGGTGTAGTAGTTGCATATCAGCTATATACACCTTCCTTCGATCATTTGCAGTGTCTAATTCAGTGAGATGCTATATAAATATTAATAATTGCTATTCATATTATTTAAGGAGTAATGCCAAGAGGAAAGAAATCTGTACATATAGGCTTAACCATGATGTTTTCTTACTTATCTCATTCTTTCACAATTTTATACATGTATATAATAAAAATGCAATCTCTCTCTCTCCCTCTCTCTCTCTCTCTCTCTCTCTCTCTCTCTTACTCCCTATTTCTCCTCTCTACTCCCCTCATACCCCCAAACACCTCCTCCTTCTAATTTCATGTCTTCTTTGATAACAAATAAGTTCAGTCAGTGCTGCCCATATGTGCAAGGGTGTGAGGCTATCCACTGGAACACTGGAAAGATACCACTTGCTCCACCCTCCCTCAGAAACTATCAGAAGTGGGCATGGCCTGGAGATTGCCTTCCATCCCCCATCTATGTGAGGATTTTCAACCAGGATACTGTGTAGGCCTTGTTATAGATACAACTACTATGAGTTCATGAGCATAATAGTCAGGCCATGCCATGAAGAAAACACTCCTTCCCATTCTCTGGTTCTCACACTTTGTATCTCCTCTTCTACAATGTTCCCCGAGCCTTGGGGATGGGGAGATAAGCACATGTTGTATTTGCAGTTGCTTGAATCTGCACATGTGGAACCCATCAATTTGAAATTTCAACTGTATTATTTGGGACCATCTGATGTTGAAGTCTCTCATGACCATAGGACACAACCCTCCGAATGTTGTTTTTGACACTCCTGATAGCATTCTTGCTGGTCAGAAGTGACTGTTTAGTCCTTCAGCCATTACTAGCTGCTTTTTTATTTCCAGTGATGGCTCAGCCTCCTATGACCTTTCCTTTTCTTGATTAGCTTGGCAGTGGGGCATTGCCATTCTGTTGTGCTCTGTAAGGGAGTTGGTGTTGTTGCTGTTATTCTTGGTGTTCAGTAAGGAGGCATAACAGAAGAAACGACACAACAGAGAAAGAGGCTATAGGCATGGTGGCAAGCACCACTACCCTGATTGGGGTTTTTAATTGCTGTGAAGAGACACCATGACCACAGCAGCTCTTAGAAAGAAAACATTTAAACAGGGTGACTCAATTACAGAGGTTCAGTCCATTATTGTCATGAAAGGGAGCATGACACCGTGAAGGCAGATGTGGTACTGGAGCTGAGGTAACAGGAAGTGGTCTGTGACACTGGGTGGTATCCTGAGCATAGGAAACCTCAAAGCTTGCCCTCACAGTGACACACTTCCTCTAACAAGGCCATACCCACTCCAACAAAGCCACACCTCCTAATAGCGCCACTGTCTCTGAGATTATGGGGGCCAATTACATTCAATCTACCATTCTTCCTGGTCCCCATAAGCTTGTAACAACAACATAATGCAAATGGATTTAGGCCAACTTCAAAAGTCTCCATAGTCTATCCGGTTCATCGATGTTTAAAAGTCCAAAGTTCAAAGTCTATTCTAATGTTCATATATTTTAACAGTAATAGCCTATAAAATAAAAAAGCAGATCACGTACTTGCAACATATAATAGCACAATATATATCCATTCCAAAACATAGGGAATGGAGCATCTAGAGGGAATACTGGCCCAAAGCAAGACGAAAAACCAGTTGGGCAAACTTCAGTCTCTGCATCTCCGTGTCTGATGTCAAAAATGTTCTTCACATCTCCAATTCCATTCAGTTTTGTTGACTGCAACACACTCTTTCTCTTGGGCTGTTTCCACTCCCTGTTGGCAGCTTGCCTAGGCAGGTATATTTAGGAGCAATTAAGTACTTGTGACTGAATGTGCTTTTGTAATAAGATGATGGAGTAGGTATGAACATAAATAGTGTAACTGAATGAGGGGGTCATGTGCCATGATCTGGCATCTCTAACATCTTGGGTTCTCCAAGGCAGTGCAGCCTTCAATTCCATAGCTTCACTCAATGGCCTCTTTCCTAGGCCACCATTCAGGGGGCGTCCCTGCACATGCCAGGCCTCAGTGGCTTTATTTCAAAACTCCTTTCTTCTACTCTTAACTCTAAACATAGAAACATGTGGCTGAGGTTGCCAAGTTCTGCTGCTTACTGGGGCTGGAACACGGCCCCCTCATTCAATTCCATCTTCAGCAGCTTTCTGTTTTCCTTCGCTGCCTACGCTTGGCTGTCCTGAACCTTGCTCTTTAGAGCAGGCTGCCTTCAAACTCAAAGATCTGCCAGCCTCTATCTTCCCAGTGCTGGGATTAAAGGTGTGCCCCGTCACACCAGGCTGTAAACTGGTTTTTTAGTTCCTTTTTACACATTGGAAACTTAGCTGGGCAGTTTCTTGCCCTGTTGTCACCACTCCTTTTATTCTACTTCTTAACCCATTTATTTCCCTGAAAACACAATTTAGCTCTAGTCAATCTCCTGGTGCTTTTTTTTTCCACAAAATTTTTGTTTTGCAATTTACCAGACTCAGCTTGCTCCTTTTCATTATAAACCTCTATTAGAGTTACCACTAATAACCACACGACAGAGTGTATCATAGGCTATTTTGAGATTTCTTCTGTCAATGGAATGAGTCCAAAATTTTTCACTTTAGCCTCAGGCAGACTCTTCGGACAAGGATAAAAGATAGCCACTTTCTTCACCAAAATATCACAAGATAATTTTTAGGCAAGTTACTAATGTACTAATACTACCACTATAACTTCTTGAGCAAGCCCCACACAGTTCATCAAATCACACTCAGCACTACCATCTTCCATGTTCCCACAAGTATGGCCCATTAAGCAGTGCTTTCCAAAACCAAAGTACCAAAGTCCAAATTCCTCCAAACAAGCTCAAAGGTCCCACCCATCACAGAAATCCCCCAGTCCCTGATACCTACTTCTGTCTTGGTCAGGGTTTTTATTGCTGTGAAGAGACCATGACCATGCAACTCTTATGAAGAAAGCATTTGATTTGGGGTGGCTCACTTACCGTTACAGAGTTTAGTCCATTATCATCATGATGGGGAGCGTGGCAGATGTGGTACTGGAGCTGAGAGTGCTGCATCTTGAAGGCAACAGGAAGTGATCTGTGACATGGGTGGTATCCTGAGCACAGGAAACCTCAAAGCCCTCCCGCCCAGTGACACACTTCCTCCAACAAGACCATACCCACTCCAACAAAGCCACACCTCCTAAAAGTACCACTCCCTATGAGATTATGAGGAAATTACATTAGAAATACCATAGCCAGGAATCCTAGCACTCTGAAGACTGAGCTAGAAAGGCTGAGTTCTAAGCCAACCTGAACTACACAGTGTTTTCAAAGCTAGAATGGGACTCATCAAGACTACCCCAAAAAGCCAAACACACACACACAAAACCAAACAAACAATAAACACATAGGCACGTCTTTCATTTTTGTCTTTGCCTAAAGTTTTATTTGTAATGCCTCCAGGTTTTCCTTGACAGTGCTTGTAAAATTCCTGAGCCTGAAATGGCTTTGTGATTGGCAGGGAGGGGGGCAGGTTGGGATCAAGCATTTGTTTTCCCTTCCCCCTGCAACTTTCATGAGAGTCTTGTTTCTATCAGATGTGTGGAGATGAGGCCATGATTTTCATAGGAGCATGGAGTGGCCTTAGTCAAGGCATCTCCATGCCCTGTTTTATATGCACACGGAGGCTCTTGTCCTCAGAAGCCAGCACTTGGAACAGAATTTACTGAACCCATTCTGTCCATTAGGCTCTACCAAGACTCAATGGAGAGCTGCCATTCTTCTTTCTCTTCTCCAGAAAATAGATAAAAAATAAATAAAAACTATGGATTGCAACAGACATGTAGTGAACTATCAGCAGTCTAAAGTTGGGTCTTGTCATCCTTTATCCCCAATTTTTAGAAGCAACCAACCTGAGGATCCCATGGCCAGGACACAGAGTGAATAAAGCAGCAAACTACCTCAGTTGTAGGGTACACAGCTGCATACTTCTGTGGGAAAACTAAGTAAGCCTCAGTGGTCCTGACAGCTGGCCTAGAGCATATGCAGGAGGTATCTCCTGACAGTAGACCCAGGCAGATAGTAAGAGCATGTGCAGTAGATATTTCCCGACAGCCAGCCTGGGTCTGCCAGAGGGCCTTGACAACAGCAGACCAGAGATGATGTGGACCTATGGACAGTGACCACATCACCTCAGTAGAGGCTAGCTCAATGGATTTCCTCCCCTGGGGCAGGGTTGGGAAGTATATAAGGCTTACCCTTCCCTGGAATAAACTGAGCCTGTTGTTGCAACTTGTTCTCAATGCCTGTGTTGTTGGTGATACGCCTACTTTCCGCCAACCCCCAAGAGACACCCATTGGGATCCTGCAACATACTTCCTTTATACTCTTTTCTACAAAGAGAAAAACAGAAAACCAAAAACCAAAAACGAAAACCAAACAAACAGAAAAACCAACTTGCTAACATACAAAATTCCTGGAAAGTCCTTAAAGCCTCCAGGAGAAAGATCTTGTTTAGATGAATTATAACATAATCAAAGATTTTGATCCATATCTTCCTGGGGTCTGGTTTGCTTCTCCCTTGATATGTTTCCTTTAAGAGTTATGTGAAGCCTTTAATAGCACACAGTATTAAAAGGACACTTCCGTAAACTCTAGGAATCATACCTTCATGTAGTCAGTTAACAAACATCTACTGACTCCTAGATCAATGCAGTCACTCTGTTTGAGGGGTGGGTGTCAGATTGCCAAGTGGTTCCCAGGCTCAAAGCTGCCTGCTGTAGTGTTTCCACACAAAACATTACCCTCATCCACAACACAGGAAGTAGGCATCACTGTTAGTGCTGGTTGTGGGATGGGGAAGCCAAGGCTTAGGGAGATATATTCCTGTTTTAGAGTCCAGGCATTTAGGTGTGAAGCTCAATATTATTTCTAGGCTTCATGCTGTAGTTTCTCTGCTGCTAGTCCTGTGTGCTACTTATGTCTGTGGAGGGTACAAGCCAGAACCTAGGTTTCATCCAAAGTCCTATTCCCATATAGTGCCTCATTTGGAAGAATCTCTTGGGTACGAAATACTCCTAATATTGAACTTCAAAATCTTTTTATTTGCAATAGGCATTCATAGCATAAATCACCCAAATATCAGTTAAGGGTGATGGAGTGAGGAAAAGAAAGGGATCAGTTGGAAGATGGCAGTCCCCGACTCATAAAGCAGAGAGTACAGAATGAGTTTGGAGCAGGGAGGTAACAGCTTAGCAGCCTACAGTCATCATCTCCAACAACAGCTGGATGAGTGGCATTCCAGGCCCTTGTGATTCAACAGTACCATATGCTTTGCCAAAAAGGGAACATGAAAAAATATCTAGTTTTTCATCATTAGTCACTAGTGACTTTAAATATTAGGCTGAGATTCTGTGAAAACAGCTCATTACTAACCATTTGTTGGTATCCTTGTGACTGAGGAGTTGTGTTTAAACAATGTATGTCATGACCCATGTTGCTTGCCATAAACGTGACATCTTGATTTTCTTACCATAAAATCATCTGCTTTTATATCCATTCCAATTGTCCATAAAAATAAAAATACTTGATAAATGTTTTCCAGAAGTCATGAGCAAGTCCATGTCACTGTTTGCTGTGAATGACAGGCTGAGTAGCTTCTGCCTTGTTTTTCTTTGCCCAAGGGAAGGGAAACCGAGTTGACCAAAAAACAAGATCTATCTCAGTTTTGTGTGGCATTGGTCTCTTTCTCAGCATATTCTAGAGTTATGCTGCCTGAGTCTATCAACAGTTCTTCAAGTGCTAACAAAAAATGCTGCTTCTGCAGATCTGAACATCTAGATATTAATCAAAGCTTTGCTGCAATTCCGTGGATATGCATAATGAGATTTCCTAGCTGTCAATCATTGTTATTCTGACAGCTGTAATGAGATTCTGGTTTAATGTGCATTTGTCAATGACCTGGGGCCTATGGCAGGTGTTATGCTCTTTAAAAACTGGCTTGCACACTGCCAACCCATTCCTTCCCATCTGGAAGCTTACAAAGGGGTCCCCCATAATGGGGCCTCAGGGACTGGGACAGGTGAGGTGCTAATACTTTCCCCCTTGCTATCTCTATCTGTTACTCAAAGTGACTGATGGGTTGCACCTGTCACCAGTCTAATAGCATGACCACGTAATAAAAGACAGTCCCATAAGGAAATGCAAAGTGCTGTAACCCACAAGTTTTACTCCAATTCCAGTGAAAAACTCTCCAATGAGAAAAACTAACTATTCTCAGCAACAGGACACAATTACTACCTCCACAGTTGAGACAATGAAATGCCATTTAGATGAGTTGTTCTCACTGGAGAATTTGAAATCAGCAGCAACCATAATAAAAAGCCTCTTTCAGTTTTTGATAATTCTGCAGCATGAGAAAGTGGTCGTCATGAGAAGTCCCCTAGGCAAGAATAGCAGGCAGGAAGTGTTCTGGAATCATAGCACCACTTAGTCCCATAAGCAAAGCCAGAGTCATAGGAAGCAGGGGGGAGGGGTCGGCAACAGCCCTTCAATACAGGGAAGATACTTACAGTTCTGCTTGTATCACTCTGTTCCAAATAGGACACACCAGTCCGTTGCTGGAAATTTGACTTTCACCTCCTCTAATGCAGTTGGGTCTCTGCATTTATAGGTTCAGAAAGGTTGGGGTCCTCATTCCTTGTCTCAGTTCTGTCCCCTCAGATGAAGTTAGCATTGCCTCCTATGCTCTCGTGCTATATGTATCAACCTTTGTAATAAAAGATGTCATCCTGGGACTCTGATGAAGGGACATTTAAAAGCAAAAATGTGTTATTTTTTCCAGGATTTTTAAGACTAAAATTGCCCCAGCTATGTCTCCTCTGTTTCCATGTGGTCTGTCACTCACTGAATTGGGAATAGCTGAGCTTTTCTGGGCATCTTTGATCATGACTCAGCAAAAAGGCCACAGGGGTTGTTTGTGTTAGGGAGGAGGTCAGTCAGTGTGAGGAGGTAGGAAGGTCCATGTGGGAGGCCCTGCAAACTATCCTAAATGAACAGTCTCCTTCCCTGCTTCCCAACCTCTTAAGTCTGGCAGAGAATAGTCTATTCACTCTAAAGCCTCCACTTGACTGCAGAATGCTTCCTTTTTTTGCTTTTCTCGACAGGCATTCGCAGTCCTCTCCCAACACAGACCCACAACTGTTTACTGATGCTCATTAGCCCTTCAGGACAAGCTCTATGCTTTCTTTCCCCTGAACTGTCCAGAGAAGGCCGAGTCAGGAAAACTGCCATGAAGCTCACATGGAACAACTCTCTTTAGCTGTGTGGATATAGGGAGGAGACTTTCCCTGGGTCACAATGGCAACAGGGAGCACGGAGCTGATGTTAGGCTGGAACACAGAAGAGGGTCAAGGGACACTAGCTCACTGGAGTATGTGGCTCTGGGGGGGGTCCTTTCCTTCTCCCCCATTCCCTCTGCCTTGCTAAAAACCCTTAGATTACATCCCTAAAGCTAACCGCCAAGGTGTCGTCTAGTCCCTCATTTGGCCATTTTCCCCTATCCCCTTCACCTTCTCCCCTCATCTCCTGTCTCCTTTACTACCACATCCTAGCCCATCTAACACAGACCTCTCCTTTCTCTTCTTAAGGATGACACTTTCGAGGTCAGTTGCTGCTGCTTTTCAGAAAGCAGCCACTTTAACTTTTCTTCCTCTTTAATAAAGGATCTCTCTCTCTCTGAAAACCAGTGTTTGGTGTGGTTTGTGCCTAATCTGGGGTCTGGAAGGGAGCCCCCACTGTCAGGAGTCCCCTTCAGAGGGTTCCTCCTCATGAGGCCTTGGGATGTGGTCAGGTGCTGGGGAGTCTCTCCCTTGGCTGTCGCTTCTGCTCACACACTTGAGGAGCCGTCGTTCTTGTTGACCCTCTGGTCTGTGTTACAGGTACTGCTGTCTCTGTTGCCCTCACTGGCTTCTAGGCCACGGTATCACCTTGATGCTAAAAATGTGTAGTTCAGATCTGCCTCCAAGTGCAGGTACAAGCTTCTGTATAGCCTTAGGGTAGGCTTCCTGGAACTCTGAAAACATTCTTAGCCCACATAGGTAGCTCTTATTTGTCCCCATGTATGGGAAGGCCAGGAATGCTGTGAATGTCATTATGCCTCTTACCTTGGAACTAAATGGGTCAATCATGAGGTTGACAGAGACTGTCTTTCATGCCCTAAGCTCTTATTTATTCTTATCTTTGGTACTTGCCAATGCCAGTGAATTCTGTTCCTTCATTGTCCATAGGAAAAGCACGGTAGGTACAAGGTATGGTATGGGCAGAAGAGTAGCAGTTAGATCAGATCAGTTGCATCACAGCCTCATAAAATCCTGGGCCTCCTTACCCTGCATGGGTAGATAATGCTGCTTCCACAAGCCTTAGTTTTTAAACTGAAACTCCAGTGCCGGTGAGGGATACCTTTGAGTTGTTGTTCAGGTATCCTCTACAGGCTATTTTAGGAAGAGTTCTCTAAAGGAACAGGACTCAGGGGTCTCTCTCTCTTTCTCTCAGGTGTGTGTGTGTGTGAGAGAGAGAGAGGGGGGTGGTCTCTCTCTTGTGTGTTTGTCTGTGTGCCTATTAGAGTTGCTGAGAATTGAGAATTCAGTGCTCTGTCCTTGAGGTTGGAGCCAAAGTTGAAGCAGTCCCAGAATGGCTAATACCACTCCCCAAGGCTGGGTAGGTGCCTTAGTAGGTCCAATCTGGTGGCAGGAGACTGGAAAATTCCTGGAGAGCTGCTGACCCCTGCTCCACTTAGAAATGCCGATTCTGCTATCAATGAAGGAATTGGCAGCAGCAACAGCAGCATAAATCAACTTGTTGGCAAGAGGGAGACCAAGCCAGCAAAAGGCAAGGGAATGAACTTCCTTCTGAAATACCTTATAATCAATCTGGGTTCTTACCTGGAGGTGCCACCTCAATCGGGGTGAACCTTCCTGTATCTATCAGGGCAGTTCTCAGGTGAGGCTACTCGGTGATTCTAATTTGTGGCAAGGTGACATTAAAACCCACCATATTACAGACTACTGCCACTGCTCTTGGTTGCTTACTAGAACTGTGTAATAAAACCCTGTCACTCTGGACACCACAGCCTGGATTCAGATCACAGAGACATCAAGCAGAAACTGAGATGGGAGCATCCTCCCTGCTGAGTGCAGCTCCTGGTCCTATGCAGGCTATAGGAGCTGCATCGATGCTCCCACCCAGTTGTGAACCCCGTATGCCACAGTTCTGACCTGCCAGACAAAACTTGCCCACTGGTACGATAGTATTGTGATGGTGTCAAGGATAGCCAGCTACTTTATGATCAGATTTGAGGCCTGCTTCCTGGGAAGGAATGTATGTCTGGTATTTTAAATCTGGTTGAAATCTTGTGGCTGCAGAGAGTATAAGCCATGGCGGAGAATTTATTACTGCTATTTTGCTAAATGGGCACATAGCCAAACTGCCTTCTAAATATCTACATTGGCACCCATGGGTTGGTGCCATCTTCAGCTTGGTCAGATAAGCTGCTTTGTGCAGCAGGCAATGGTTAGTGCACAGACATAACTTGTCAGAGTGTTAGGATATGTAATTGTGAAGTTCTCAACCCTTTAGAGGACATCTTTACTGTCCCCAGCAAGGTACAGGAAATGTCACAGGAGAAGTGGATTGTTAGGAGTGCTGCCTTCTGGATCTGGTATGCCATTGCTATCACAAACACACAGAAGCTCTGCGTACCTGCACAAGACCCTCCCACACACACAAATACATAAAGGGGGACTGTTGGAAAGGAAAATGGGGTACGCAGGAATGTGAAGGGAGTAAGAGAGGACAGTGGGGGGATATGATTATAATACATCGTGTGTCTATGAATTGCCTTTTTTTAAAGTTGAAAAACAATACCAGGTGCCTCTTGTCTCAGTTTTGAGCTGGCTTCCAGAATCTGCAGGCCAGGCATAGGACAGTTTGTCTGTAGACAAGAGGCCAAACTGTGTGTTCTGTATAAACAAAGGTGTTTGTGGGGAGAAAGGCAGAAAATAGAATGTGTATGCCAACTGGCAGCTGAACAATAGGCACAAAGAGAGATGGGGAGTCTGCCTGTGTAGGTGAGGGTTGGGAGAATGGGGAAGGAGAAATAAATGAAGAACAGACAGGCAAGGCAGGGAAGCCCTGTTGGCAAGCATGTGGCTGGCTGGCCAGGATGGGGCTGGGGGGACTCACAGGGTCCATTTAGCTTAATCTGTGATTACACCAGAAATTGAGGGTAGGACAAAATGTTGGGCAAAGTCCTTGACAGCTCTAAGACTCAGAAGCAGGACTGACAGGAGGAAGAGAGTAAACCGGAGACAAGGAAGCAGGTGCATAGACTGGCCAATCTGGTAGTGATGCTTCAGCATTTGACCTTTCAAAAGAGACAGTTGTATCTGGGGAGGTCATCCACCAAGGACTATCAGATGCCACGTGAGATGAGAAGTTTAGACCCCAACCTGTGACACTTGCAAGCCTAGCTTTAGAAATGGGGTTTTCATAGAAGAGTGTTGTCAGGGTCCTCGGATGCTGGCCCCGGTGGTAAGAAGGCCATGGGGTACAAGTGATGACGTCAGATCAGCATGTGTCCAGACCAAAGGTGCTCTGCAGAGAAGAACAGGGCAGGGGTGGGGAGGGGCAGGAGCTGTCAGAGAGAAGAGCAGAGGGGTCTGCACTCCATAGAGCTGCAGCCCTGAGCTCACCAGCTGTTTCTCACGCAGCTGCTTTCTTACCTCTGCAAACCCCTTGGTATCCTCCCTGGGACTGCTGTCTGTGGCTAGGAGGTGTCGCTTGCTGTGTCAGAAAAAGGACAGAGAGGGAACTTTTACTCTAGCTCCTTTTCCCTCCCATGGACATTTGTCCCTTGAAAGGAGAGGCAGCAAAAAGCATCATCATTTCAAATATCTGACCTTATGGGTGTCTCCTGTATTCCCCAAATCCAGTGGTATGTAAAGGAGGACACCCACTGGCCCCCAGCAAATGTCTTACCAGTCACCTTACCCATCAGCATTTGAAACACCCACAAAGAGGAGGCTGATAGACGTGCTTGCATTCCCAGCAATGTGTAACAAGCGGTTCATGGTGGCACTTTTTACAATCCCAGTGTCGAGGAGGTAGAGACAGCTGGGTCCCGAGGCTCACACATGCAGGCAGTCTGGCCAGACAGGGAGCCCCAGATTCAGTGAGTGACCCTGCTACAACGCTAAGATGGAGAACAAGCGAGGAAAGCCCCCACTGCCAGCTGTTCGTCTCCAGACACGCACGTACCCACATGAACGTTTACGCTCACCTATAGACACGCATATACACACAAGCATGACCAACACAGCTCACAGAAGAAAGAGTTTATTTTGGCTACAGTTTCCGAGGGACAGATTCCATCATGGCGGGGACAGCAGAGCAGCAAGCCGAGAGCTCCTTGTCCTGCAAACACAGAACCGAGTGTGTGAACTGCCAATGGCCTGAGCCTTTAAACTCTCTACTGACGTACTTCCTCCAGCAAGACACACCTCTTAAACGTCCCCAAACAGCACCACCAGCAGGAGCCAAGTGTTCAAGACTGTAGGGAACATTTCTCATTCAAACCACCACCACCCCACCCCACCCTGCTGCTGCGACCACCACCTCCACCACCACTGCGGCCATCACCACCCCACCCCACACCTGCGCAGAGAGAGTTGTGCCGGGTTGAAATGCTATGTACTGTCGACAGCAGCGTCTAGAATTTTGTGGCTAAGACATAGGAAGGTGACACAGAAGCCGTCTTTCAAGTCATGGTGCAGTTGCGAGGGGTTGGTGTTCCGTATAAAGCTGTCTTTCAGGTTCGTGGACTGTGAGGGTGAATAGCACAGCTGCTAAGAGCGTGGAGCCCAGACACTGGCACCCTCGATCTTTGGCACTGGTGCAGCCCTCTCTCTGCCCGATTCCTCATTCGTCACATTAGACTAGCAAGCACTTACTCGACCAGGTCATCGGGAAGGTTAAATGGGCCGGCAATGGCAATTGCATCGAGATGTTCAGGGCACACTGTGGGTTCATGCTTATGCGTGACCACGTTTTCCTGCTTTTAAAGCCACCGTCAGCAAGGAGCAGGCACAGTCGCCCTTGTCATCGGCTTGGGCTACAACTCCTTCCCCCCACTGCTGCAAAACCTCTAAAACTCTTTGTGTGGTGGCCCTGCAATTTTCTTTGTGTTGTTGTTTTTCCTAATACTTCTTGCTCCAATGCAGACATTCTAAGAACTCAGGGACTGATAATCGCTTTTAAGTAAGTTGGCAAAAAGTGCATCTTTTTTTTTTTTACCCACCCCAGAAGAGAAGTTTAATTCTCTATTTTCAGTGTGATTCCTGAGCATCTTTGAAATTGTTTGTGGCCTTAGAGGAGCTGTGCTGGGATTCATGGCAGCTGGATCCTGAAGTGTTAGCTTAGCTCATGTTGGTCACTCCACTAAGTCTTCCCTCTTTTGAATGTGTTGGGAGCCTGGACTAGGCTGAGGCTTTCCTTCCTGTGCCCACAGGGACCACAGCAAAGCAAACGCCACTGCTTTTCAACTCTGCCCTGTTGTATAGGAGAGGAGGAGGTAGGTCTATCGATCTGACCACCAGCATTGGTTTGTGGCGCATGCTCTAGAACAAATTACTTGGACAGGAAATTTTGTCTTGGCCAATTATTCTTTTAAAAAATTAAAATTACATTTAGTGTGTGTGTGAGTGTGAGTGTTTGTGAGACAGAGAGTGTGTGAATGTGTGTGTGTGAGAGTGTGAGTGTGTGTGTGTGTACAATTTAAAGGAAAACTTGAGATGATGGATTCTCAGCGATTAAACTCAGGTCAGCAGACTTGATGGTAGGTACCTTTATCTGGTAATCCATCTCACTGGCCCTTGTTCACTTCTGGGGCTCAAAAGTTGCCATAGTGGGTTGCACCTGATGACAGGGCCTGCCATCTTAGTTGACATTTAATCGGGGGTGTCCTTTTGATCCCATAGGCACTTACTTCAGGGTCACAGAGATGTGTTTATTACTAATTTGCCTATAGCCACTGGGTCCATAACAGGACCAGCCCTGGAATATCTAGAAAGCACAGACAAATCACATCAGAGGGATTGGAAATTCACATTCTTTCAGTGTGTGTGTCTGTGTGTGTGTTTGTGTGTGTGCACATGCATGCAACACTGGGCAATTTGTGTTTCATTCCTCAGGAGCCGTTCATTTTGTTTTCTATACAGAGCCTCTCTTTGGGCTGGAGCTAACTAATTAGGATAGGTTTGCTGTCCAGTGAACTCCAGGGATTCATCTGTGTGTAGGTCAGAGGGTTTGCAGCCTAGGATTACAAGTGCATACCACCATGTACAGGTTTTTGTTTTTGTTTTTACCTGGAGTAGGAGCAGAACTTAGGTCTTCATGGCAAGAATTTACCAGCTGAGCTATCTCCATAGCTCCTTTTTTTTTTTTTTTTTTTTTTTTACTTTCTGTGAATTCCAGGACTTAGGATTTTGTCTGTCAAGGAAGATGACGAATTAACAGGGTTCAATAGGAACAGAACTACCATATAGGACTTTGCTGCTTACTTATGCTATGGAACTCCAACCTCTGGAGTAATTTCTTCTACAGTGGCCAATCACCACGACATTAAACCAGTTATTTGTGGCCTCTCCACCCCCAAATGCCTAAACGTGTACAAAGTATTCCGAAGTTGTCCTTCTCGGTTCTTGCTTTCTCACAATGTATTCTCTGCTCCCTTTATTGGAAAAATAGTTGCTCTTTTAAATATAGCTCGTAAAACTTCCGCATGGGCCAAGAACCATCAGTTAAGGGAGTGTACAATCAGGGACTCTTTATACAAACACTGGTGTCCCCACTGCAGGACAGTGACCACATTTCCTATCCCTGACCTTCCACACACCTTGGCACTGGCGTGAGTCACTCATTCAAAGGGAGGGTTCAGAATGCTCTCATGTTTCCTCTGTCACAAGCTCCAACTGTTCCGGGCCTGCTATTGTTCTCCCTCTGCTGGGGAACGCCTTTGCACTAGCTCTCCCAACCACAGTGTCTGTGACCCTAGGAAGCAGAGCCAAAGAGTCCAAGAGAAGCCAGATGGCTCTTCCATTCTCTTGTGCCCAAGCTGGCATTTCTCTGAATGTAAGATTTTCACACAGATGCTAGGAAATTATTACTCTGGCAAAGAAATCAGTCTCCTACTCAGAAGGGATGACTGTTTATGGTTGGGCCTTGCAAAGGCTGTGCCTTTGTGTTGGCTAAGAATCATGTAATAATCTGCCCAGAAGGCCAAAGAAGCATTAGTATTTTCAGATAGAACTGGTAGAGCCCTGTGCTTCTTGGATGAGAATAATATATTACCTGATGTATTGGTGCAATTTTTTTTTGTTAGAACAATGAAATATCCAAGACTGGGTACTGCATGAAGAAAAGAGGATTATGTATTCCAGCCCCATGGGAACTCCTGATTCTCATTCAAGAGCACCAGCCTTCTTCCAAACTCCCCTCAAAGTCCCCATTTCCTCAAAATGGCCACACCGAGGACAGACCTCCAACATGTGAACTCTCATGGAACACACCTTGTTCTAGCTACAGTGGTAACATATTTTCCTGGACAGGAACTAGGAAAAAACTCTACAGTTCTGTATTCTGTCTCCTAAGACATTTTCTATTAAAGGTTGATTTAGCTTGTTGTAGATGAACAGAGATCTATCTGAAAAACATTGGAAACATCTCCAAGAGACATGGATGCCATTTACACAGCTGTTTAAACTTATGTATCAACATTTTCATTCAGGAAGAGATTCGTGAATTCCCAGGCCATTGTCCCCTGTGAGAAGGAAGGATTTCCTATTCTGGGTGTTCTATGAAGGTTTCTGGTTGCCAAAGGAAAAACTGTATATGACTACAGTTTATACAAGAGCTTCCTATGGACATGTAAATGTTTGCTTTCACAATTTGAACACAGTATCCATCTGGGGAGAAGGTTCCTAGTGCAGTTACAAGAAACATTCCTGGAGTAGTAACTATCCCACTGAAATGAGCAGATAACCACAGAATGCTTCCTAAGATGGGGAGTTATGGATGGAGGGGAAAACGGGGCAGAATATATTGCTTTAAAAAAAGTGATGCCTGGGGAGTAACTCTTCCTTACTATGGAAATCCTAGCACAAAAGTTAGGAGAGCACAGGTCAGAAGAAGCAGTGTATCTTCAAGAAGCACCATATGGAACTAAAGTTTTAGACTTGTTGGGTCATGGGATGTCCATTGAAGCAACCCTACTCTGCTGTCTTTACAGGACACAAGGACACACGCACAGACAACCAGTGCAAAGCAACTGGTTCAAATAAGATTTCGTGGGCACACAAAATTGTAACTTTCATGTAGTTCTCATATTCATGAAGTATGACTTCTTAAACTTGTAAAGCATCTGAAAAAAACTATCTTTTATGCTATAGCATACCCTTCCCCCCACCCCTCACACGCATGAGGAGTCAGAGTGGGGAAATAGTGTCTGTCCCCAGGATCCCACAAACTGGTGTAAAGAATCATTAGCTCCCAGTCATGCTGTGGTTTGGATGTGAAGTGTACTCCAAGTCTGAATACTTGGTCCCCAGCTGGTGGCACAGCTTGGGAAGGTTGTGGAACCTTTAGGAGGTGGAGCCTCAGTGGAGGAAGTGAGTCACTGGGGGTGGGCTTTGAGAGTTTATGGCCCAGACTCACTTCCTCCTGCTCTCCACTTCCTGACTGGGGATAAGGTGTGGCCAGCTGCCTCAGTGCCACCATGATGGATGGTGTCCCTTCTTAAACTGTGAGTGAAAATAAGCATTTCCTTCCTTCTGTCTTTGCCAAAGCGATGAAAGAAGTAGCTACTACAAGAGAGCTTTAGAACCCATGTGGAAATTCTTTACAAAATGCATAAAAACCCTGTAAAGTCTGCATCATATGAAACCTTGAAAGTAGGATAAAAACTGTGATGAAAATGCTAAGGTTTTCCCTTTATTTTGACACTGTACCTCCTGTCACACTCACGGCTTAAAATCATGCTTGTCTACAGCAGTGATTCTCAAAGCAGGGTCCCTAAACAGCATCCCTAGGCAGTTTGTTAGAAGCCCAACCTTAAGCTTTAGCCTAACCTATTGAATCAGGGAGAAGAGCACAGAAACATGAATCATTGTTTTGTTGTTGTTTGTTTGTTTGTTTTTGAGACATGGACTCACTATGTAGCCTTGGCTAACCTGGAACTCATTACATAGACCAGGCTGGCCTCTGCCTCCTGAGTGCTGGGAGTAAAGATGTATGCCTCCACGCCTGGCCTAGAAATATGCATCTTAACAAGTGCTGTGGACAAGTCTCACAGATTCTCAACCAGGCAAGCTAGTTCAGGCCAGGATGTTTATTACACCTCTGTCATGCTTCACCAAGACACCCCTGAGTACCAGCCCACCATCCTCATTGTGAAATGGGGGTTGGGAATCAGATGGGTGGAAAAATACACTCTGGTGAGCAATATAAAGGAAATAGTGACTCTCAGTCAAATAGAAAAGTGTTATCCAGGCCTCTTTTTCTAATGACTATGGCTAGAGAAAGGAGAAAGACAAAGATTTGAAAAGTTCTGTGCATAGAGTGATGCCTCTGCTGTCTTGGGGGTTTCTGTGGATGGACAAGAAGAGCTCAGACAGAAGTATAGAGCTAAGTTGTGTTTGGAGAGCAAGGAATTGATAAACCCCAAAGAGGAACAGATGGAGAGAAACGAAGAGCATCCTATGTGAAGGGAGACTCCAAAGTAGGCAGACAGCCGCTGGTATCTGGACTAGTTCAAAGGCAAGTTCTGCGTCCTGGACTCTTGCTGCTGGGACGAATGGGAGAGCTATGTGAGACGGAGTGGGGATGACAAGCCAGAGGTGCATTGAGAATTCCAGCTGCTGGAAAGTTCTTGGGATCTTGACCTTCTCTCTAAATTTAAGACAGGAGGCAAGCCAACTGTGCTCTCGTCTAGAGACAGTGTTCCCAGCTGAGCGGATTGCATCGGCATCCACGATGAGGCAGCTGTAAGCATCAAAGTGAGCCATGCTGTCGAACCTGGCCCTTCGCAGACCTTAGCACTAACACTGTGGCTTGTTTCTGAGACTGCAAGACTGTTATAATGAGAACGCATTCTATTTTGTACAATGAGGAGTTTAAAAAATTAATCTTTACTGCTACTATTGGAGTGTGTGTGTGTGTGTGTGTGTGTGTGTGTGTGTGTGTGTGTGTGTGTATAGAGACACACAGAGAGAGGGAGTGTACATCGTGGGTCCACGAATGTCATAGCATGCCCATGGAAGTGAAGGACAACTCTGGGAGTTGGTTCCTACTGCTGTGGGATCAGCGCTCCACCGCTGGTCGGCAAGGCTGCACGGACAGTGCTTTCACCTGCCAAACCATAAAGACTTTGAATGGCAGCTTCCACTGTTTCTCACCTAAATAGTGATCGTGAAGGGGTGCTTGCTGGGACCCTGCCAGGGCCTCTCCTCCAGGGCAATCATCTCACAGGCCCTACCTGAGAGCAGCTGGTTTGAAGCCACCTGAGGGAATCGCCTTCCTACTTGCCCCAATAATTATAGCTGAAAATATTCACCTCTTTACATGAAGTTTGCCTAGTCTTTTTTTTTTTTTTTTGAGATAGGGTTTCTCTGCATATCTTTGTAGACCAGGCTGGCCTGGAACTCACAGAGATCCACCTGCCTCCACCTCCCAAGTGCTAGGACTAAAGGCTGTGCCACCACCACCTCTCCTAGTCTTTATTTAAGCCCTCATGGGCATCAGATCTCAGGGTTGCCAAGTGAAAAAAGCCCTGTGTGTGCGGGGTAGGGGGCCAGTTTGAGTGACTCCGAGTCCAGAGTTGGACTTTGTATTGAAAGCCGACTATGTGTTCATCTGCACCACAGGGTCAGTCAGGGATTGCGTTATCTCTGTCCTTGATCATGCCCTACAGGACATGACCCAGGATGGAAAGAAGTCCAGATTTCTGAGGCTGGATGGTGCTGGGCTGCAGATACACACCTCTTCTGCCTTTCTGGGAGGGAAGCTGTCAGGGACAACTGTCTCAGCCTGTAGAGGGGCATGCTGGGGACAGGAAATAGACTGTGAGGGAGACCGGAAGTTAGGTTGAAATGCAGGTCTGAGAGGATTCCAATGAGCCCTGGCTTGGAGGCTGAGGTCTAGGCCTCCTCAGCCTTCGGGCCACCTCCGTACAGTAGGAGAGACTTCTCAAGGAAGCCTGGGTTTCATTCAGGTGAGTGCTATCTTTTGACACACCACACAAGGCACCGTGTGAAGGACCTGTGTTCCAACTGACTACAGAGACACGGCTCATGGTTTTCATCTCCTCTTGAGTCTCCAAGCACTAGGAGAAGAGAGAGCACATGCCTCCCGGGGTCTCTTTCCCCTGACACTTTCACCCAGAACCAGTCAAGGCACATACATGTCCAGTCGAGAGACAGGTAGCATGGTCAACTTCAGAGTAATGTAGGTCATGGGATCTGGAAACTGGATTTCCCATCAAATGCTTTCTTTGGATATTTTTTTCCTGATCCCTTGCTCACAGCCATCGGTCCTGCAGGGTGGAATGTGAATGGAGGAACATTCTTCTGAGAGGGAAAAATCCCATGACCTGATCCACAGCTGAACTCGAGGCCAAAGCACACAGGGCTCTGGGTGGTTGTGCTGACACAGCAGGAGTGGCCCGCTCTGGGACACTTTAGAAGTCACAGCATGTCCCCTGAAAAAGCCCTTGATGGCCAGATAAGTGACTACTTTAGATTCCTTAGGTTGGGCATTCGGTAGAGGTGGCAATGACTGGGTGGCTGTGGTGGTCTGATGGGCCTGAGCAGGACATAAAATAGCTAGAACCATCCCTGAGCCCAGCTGCTGGAGCATGGGGGCAGCTACCTGTTATTTCCTTCATATTTTTCAGAATAGGAGAGGTCACATAAGGAGAAGGCTGTTTTAAGCTCTCTAATAAAAGGGACCTTGTCCATTTCATTCCCTCTGGAATTTCCACTGCCCAGAACAGTATGTGCCTCGTGGAAGATGACCAAAAATCTGTGCATGGGGGCAGTCCGTAAACCCTATTTCCAACCAGAAAGAAGCTTAAAAAGAGGGGCGAGTTACTCTCTGGGTAGTGGTTGGTTCATCAGCCTGCTCTGGGATTTCCTGTCCTCTAAGCTCAGTCACCTGGTTCTGTTGAGCCTTCACTGTACAGTCAGATCCTCTGCTAGCTGTGCTCCAGATGGGAAAGTGGATTGCTGCCCTTGTTCGGGCTGAACTCCTCTCCAGCTGCACTGTATGCCACTCTGGCTTACACTTCAGGTTCAGACATATTTACCTTCCCATAGGTTATAGTTGGATAGATGAAAGTGTATAGGTCAGAAACGTGGGTTCAAATCCTGGCTCTGCCACTTCCCAGAAGTACAACCTTATGCAGGTTATTTTTATGGTCCAGCCTTGGGTGTTTAATCTGTAAAGTGGAAATATCAATAGCGTCATTTGGTATGTTTAGGAAAAACGAAAGATGTACATAGTTTCACATCTCATTGGTTGTGTGCATGACTTTTCTAGAGAAGCACCTGGGACATATGAGGACTCAGTAGATTCTAATTTGATTGATGGACCTTTTTCTTCTGTGACTGGAGTGTTCCCCATTCCACACCTAACTCCCCACAGCCTCCTGAAGCTCAGGTCCAAAGCTCCTTTAGAGTGATGCATCATGGGATACTTTCTTCTCAGTGCCATCTCTTTCAATTTCCATGGAAACTTGTTTGCTTATCTGCCCTTGTATGATATCTGGCTTCAATGCCTGTTTTCCCCAAGACCAAGAACCCCCTGAAGCCAGGAAATTGCTTTATTTAAGCCTCATTTTTTTTCTAGAACACAGTTTTTTTATTGTCAGAAGTTCAAATATTTGCTGGATAAGTGAATGTAAGGTAATAGTGCACCATTTAAACAGACATATGTTATGGACACAGATATGTGTCAAGTTCAGAAGAAGAGGGGAGATATACTAAACTTGTCTGATATATACAGAGACAATTTGACAAGCAGAAAAGAAAGTCTATATGTGTCATCTGATACAGTCTGAATGTTTGTAGTCACTTCACATTTATATTCCAAAGACCTAAGCCCGAAGGTAAGCTTTCACCTGTGTGTAAAACAAAACAGGCATCAGAGGGCTAAGTCCCTTTTCTATTGTGTGAGGACAGAGAGTGAGGAATCAGGCTCTGAGTAGACATATTTGACTGGTGCCTTAATGTTGGTCTTCTGAGCATACAGACCCACAATAACAAACTTCTGTCAATCACCAGCTACCTAGTTTACAGTATTTTCTTTGAGCAGACTAAGACAGCATTGCTTTATTATCTACAACTTACCTTAAGAAAATGCTGTTTAAATGTCAAGACATGCATTGAAATATGTTGTACTCTAAACATAGCTAAATATTGCAAGTTGCCTAGTCTCCATAGGGTTGCTTTGTCTTTTTCATATTCCATAGTTTAACACCACCACTTTAGTAATCATTATTTGCTGGTTTGCTAAGAAAACAAGAAGTTTCCTTCATTAACATCCTGGCTGTAAAAGTTTGGTTTTCATTGGTGGAAGGAGCCATGTCTATTGGAATTATCATGTATCTGTACAGGCAGTCGGAGCTCTGTGTGAGCAGGACATGAAGAACTCATCACTGGAATGGCCTGAGATCTCCCACTGGAGTCTGTTTTTCTGCGTAGGGAGATTCTGTCATCTGACCACTTAATTGACTCTTGCTGGTAGCCCCTTGTCACATCTGCTTTAGTTAAAGGTCAGAGAGTTGAAAGGTAGGTGATCTCAGGTTTTGGTTCCTGCTAGCTGGGAAGGATCTCAGGGCCCTGACACTTGCACTTTTAAGGTGTTGGGATTAGAATAGATGAAGGCTTCCAGAAGACTGGGAACCTAATTCTGTAACAGAGAATGACCACTGTTTAAGCCAATGGGAAAAGTGGGGTTTGAGACCAATGTTGTAGTGATTACAAAAATTAAGAATGTGTCGGAGAGACACAGAAGAGATCAGAATCAGCAAGATGTGGTGGCTGATTAAATGTGGTAGGCAACTAAAGGGTTCACTATAAATGCCCATATGGGAGTGGGGTGTGGTGATGAGCACCTGCAATGCAAGCTCTGAAGATCTTGGGAAAGGAGAATCTTAAGTTCTAGGTCAACTTAAGCTGCATAGCAAGACTATATATCAGCAATGAACATCAAAAAACATGGAGAGAGGGAGACATAAAGAAAGAAATCAATATGTGTGTCAAGAGAAACAAGTTCCCAAAATATGTTCATATAGCTTGTCTGGTCATCACCACAGTTCAGTCGGATGGATGGGACAGTCACCAGGAAATGAAAGCAATAAAAACTGGACCCATGGTGTGCTTATTAAATTCACTTGTCCAATAAGCCATGCTGTTGCCATCCAAATTCAGTGACTCTGGCCTCAAGTTAGTCTCTTTGCATTTTACCTCCTGCACTTAAGGATGGGAAGTCTAGGTGGGAAGAAACAGAGAGAGGTGGCAGGAAAATAAAGAAGGCTGAAGTGAACAGAAGGAGGGATGAGGTGGGAGCAGGCTGGTACAGATGGAAGGAGGAGGGGCCACAAACGATGGGACCTTCTGCATGCTGTGGGTGTTGACTGGGACTCCTCATAAGGAGGGCACGACTTCTTTGTCACTGTCATATACACCTCCTCCCTAAATGCAAAGAGAGCTCTGCCTGGGAATTCATAGTCCCTTCAACTCACTGTCCATGACATAGACATTCTTGGGTACTCTTTCCTGTAAGGGGTCCCTTCTCTTACCCCCAGTCTTCCCTGGCTCAGAAATAAAAAGGGGCACATGCCTTCAAACTAAGCTTAAGCAAAAGGCCTTCCATAAGCCAGGGGAAAGGAGAAAAATAGAGTGGCATAGTATCTGTCATGGCTAGCACTTGGTGGCTGCTAAGAATGTAAGATACAGGACCCTTTATGGTCATTCAGAGTTGTTTATTGGGCACAGTCTTCCAAGTCAGCATGTCCCTGTCACTTCAAAAAAATAAGCCACTAAGTAAGATAGATGGTGCAGCCTGTGCTCTCTTTTGCTGAGGAACGAAAGCTGACACAAAACACTGGCTTTGGCTTCTCCTGTGTGAGCACTTTTGCTCTAACCAGTCATTTCCAATACTTGCAGGAGCCATTTAATGTAGATCCCCGGGCTTGGCTTCTCCTGAATCTGACTTTGCAGATATATATGAGAGACTGAGTGTATGGCTAGGAAAATTTTGTTCCTTTGTTCTAGGGTAGGCTACAGGCTGCAATGAAGACAGAAACTTCCCTGTGCAGCAGCCAATGTCCAATGCTCTCAGCCAATGTGCATGGGTCTCATTTGCTTGGAGATACCCTTCCGATGAGTAATAAATTGCCTTCAGGCTTAGGCCAACAGTTCTCCACGAGTGCATTCCCAATGTTTCCATTTGGCCTCAGACTTCAGCTTCTAAATTGGCCTTGACAGATTTAGAAGGTGCCTTGGAGGCATTCCTGTGCCTGCTGAACAACTTCACTTGGCATAGGGCCCTGGGCAGGGTGGATGATGGGCAAGAGTAGGGTCCACTTGATGAAATTGCCCACAGAGAGAGTAGGTAAGTAATGTCTAATGGGCTGAGAAGCACAGACAGAATATGATTTGAAGTCTTACCCGAGTTGAAGGAGAGGCCATAGTATGAAACCCAGGGAAAAGAGTGGGAACAGAGCAAGACTGCAGCCATTCTCCGTTGAACTCTTTCTGTTAAAAGCTTAGCCATCCTCAGTATCCCAGGAAGTGTTAACTTACTTGGGTTGGCTGTGTATACCTTATCTCACACCTGAGTGAGGGTGGGCAGTGAACTTGGGCACAAAGAGAGAATGGTGGTTGGAGCCCAGAATGCCACACTCAGGCTTCTCAGCAGTGTCACTTGGGTGTGGGGCAGAGAGATGCACACCCAGCAGGCTGAGAACAGAAGGACTTGGGCTTGCTAGGAAAAGTTTCACATGGACAACTTGAACAGGATCGGCACAGGCATACCTCTCCTTTCTTGAAGTCTCTGTTTTTGAGGCATCTCTCAACAACATGTGCTATAAAACAGGGAGAAACCTTAGTAGTAAACTGTATGTTCATATGAATTATGTAGGGGGGTAACCTTGCTGTACAAGACTGTAGAAGTTTTCTTATTGAGGCAAAACATATGAAATATATAGATTATTATAACAGATTTAAATTATGTATTCCCAGTGAATGACATTTAGTACATTCACATAATCACAAAACCACCACCACAAACCTCTTTCATGGCCAGTGAGGTGGCTCAGGGGACAAAGGCGCTTGCTTTGCAAACCTGACATCCTGAATTCAGTTCCCAGAATCTGCAGTGAGGAAAGACCCAAGTACCAAAAGGTGTCCTCTGACTTCTGCTGCACTCTGTGGCAAATGCATCACTTAGTATACAACATATGTAACACAACACACACACACACACACACACACACAGACAATAATCACAATAATAGTAATAATAGTAACAATAGCAACAAGTGTTAGATAAGAAGTGATAGAGGTAAAACAAAAATAAAAACAGGAAATTAGCCTCTATGGAGCACGTTATCCTTCATTAGAACAAGGAAGGGCTGGAGTCTCTCTGCAGGGAAGGGGACTGTGTGCCCAGGCACAGTGGGCTTGAGAGTTTTATAGGGAAGAAAAGGGAACTTTGATGGTGGAAGGCTTTCATTTGCAGACCAATTTCTTGTAGCATCAGGGTCATAAATGCCAGGTGGATGTTCTTATCCATAGTTGCCCTTCTGAGGAGCTTCCAAGCTCCCAATGCCTCAAAATGTTATCAGTATGCTAACTTTCCTGTCTGGGGTTTCCCAGATAACCCGAGGCACTTAGTCATTAACTCTTCGATAACAATAATAATTATTGCTATTGTAAAACATAAGATACAAAGTAATCATTACAATCCTATTTTCTCAGCCTCTGGGAACACAGTTGATCTACAGTCCGTTCTATGAATGACTCCAGAATTTTGTAGCATGAATTTTGTTCATACCTAGAACGCCTCTTTCTTTACTAGCCATCCATTGTGTCTTTTGCAGTGTTTTAGATAGCTGTGTTTCCAAGATCCCCCACTGCATGCATCTTCCTTTGTAATTGTTTTCAGCCAAAAAGCTTCTACGTCATGGATAAACATGGAGTGGAAGGAACTAGTTTACTCCGTAAGAGCCCAGGGATGCTGGAAAGTTTGTGCAGGTGCAGTGTGGGGTGATAGTCCCAGGTCAGTTATGCAGGGTTCAGTGTGAGGCGATGGCCCCAAGTCAATTGTGCATAGCGCAGTGTGGGGTGACGGCCCCAAGTCTTTCTTCAATTCTGCTTTCACCCAAGAATAATCCAAGACCAAGAAACAGCAACAGAGAAATGGCATTGGTCATTTCCATGCACTAAACCCTCTCATTGAGAACTGAAGCGAAGCCGTTCCTATCTCTGACTTTTCACTGGCCCCCATCATCTCCCAGCATTGCCTGATGGGTGCTGAAGACAAGGACCCACAGGCCGGCATTGGGAGGAGAGTTAGATCAGTTTTCTCCCAATGGCCTGGCAGGTGTCCAGTGGGCCTGTTAATCAAATGGAGCCCTGGACCATCCCTGGGCAGCTGCAGGTGTTTAGCAATACACAGAGCATGCTCCTGATCCAGTGGGTTCTTAGACCACAACAAACAGCAAAGCAGATAACTCCAGCTCTGCTGGAGTGGACTCTCTGACCAGTCCTCTGACTCTTGGGAAGGCAGGTTCAAGGTAGCTAATAAGTAACTTGATTGTGATATTTTTTTAAAGCAACACGAACCTAACAGGCAGCTTAATTGCATTGTGTAAGTGAACCATGTAATCACAAATTGGACCCTTTACAACTGTCACCTATCACCAAGAGAAAAATGCTCGAGTGGAGACCCTTTTGCTTGGGTTTTTCTGAATCAAAGAGGCTTTTATAGCAAGGGAGGTGAGGAGAACATGCATTTGTCGTTTAATGCAGAAACCTTCAAGATCTAGCCTTGCCTGAGGCAAGCAGCAATTCCCTTCTCCCTCCTGTATCCCTGTGTTAGCTTGCTAGTGAGAGTCCAAATCCCAGATACTGACTATTGATCAGCATGCTTGTTTAATTACCCAGCAGAGAGGGCTCTCCACCAATCAATTTCTCTTCTAAAATGCCAGCATCCTGCTCCAGAGGGAAGAGGGCCTCGATTGATCTTTGTTTGCCTTCTCATTCCTGGGCTGAGCAGAGTGCATTCACATACAGGTTAATTTTTAAATCTCCTCTCCTCTTACTTCATTGCCTTCTTACTTCAACCTGGACACTGAGTGACCCTAGAAATCCTTTCACCTCTTCGTATTGCTGATTTAGCTCTGTTAAATTGCTTCACAAATACCTGGCCTGCTCGTTTCCCAGGCCTCTTCTAGTCAACAGGAGTCCAGAGTTCTCTCTGTCTCCTTCCCAACCTGCAGTCTGTGGGTGGAGACAGAGGAATTGCTGACACTCTCCATGTTCACCTCCAGGAGAGAAGGAAGGGGCCACTTCTGCTTAGGGGTCCCCCGGCTTTCTCCTAGAGCATTTTCATAGGGTCCAGGAAATGTGTGGGTTCAGGCCTTTCTGCATTTTAAGACTTTGTGAAGCAGGGGTATGTACTGCAGGTCAGGGCCCTATAGATACAGAGGAGCTACAAGATCAGGGCACTGCATTTTTCTGCAGTGAACAGAATTTTGACAATGACATTTCTAGGTCTTTAGATGAAATTTCACATTTTGTATCTAATGCTATTTATTTTTTACCTAATTTAGACTCAAAATGAAGTCACACCAGGACTGCCAATATGGCAGTTGGCATCTGCTCCAAGAGGCACCTCTGTTGCTAACACTAACCTTTCTATTCACAGATTGGTGTGGTAGACACATACCCATATACCCATACCTTGACCCACCTCCGAGCCTACAGAAGCCCAGACTGGCTCGATACTAGTTCTTGGCTGCATCCAAATGCACAAGCTTCCATTGCTCCTTGCTTGGGTCTAGCCTGCATATTAAGATCAGCCAGAAAAACAATTAGGGGTCCTGTTGAGATTCGTTCCTGCACCTACAAAGCCTTCCTATATTTGGCTAATGTGTGTTTTCTTTTGCCTGGTAGAGTGCAAAATGTCTTTAAACTCAGGAAAGCATCCCAGAGGGACGACCACACTCCATTCTTTCCCAGGATATTAATGCAGTGGGACTTAGCCACTTTCTGGCTTCTAAACAGCACAACTCCAGCTGGGAAGCAAGCAGCCGACCTTTTGGATCTGTGTTCTTGTATTTTTCTACTGAGATATTTAATGTGATAGCTAAAAATAAACACACAAGTGGAGACCTTTTGTTAAAAAAAATAAGGCCACTCATAAATATCAGAAAACTACCAGGAACCAAAATCTCCTAGTCCTTCAGTATCGGAGAGGGGAAACCGCAAGCAGGTTTACCACTAACCTCAGATCAGGTTCAGCAGCCCCAGATCCCAGGAGCTGTGACTAATGCAACTCTTACCTTGTACAAATTGTTCCAGAAGGAACTGATAGCATGTCAGAGACTAGAAAAACTGTGCTGTGTATGAAAGCACACATTACATTAGAGGGGACAGTAGTGCCATGGAACCAGACCTCAGGCAACAGAGCAGCTCCCCAGAGGACAGGCTTTCCGAAATAGATTTCTCACAGCATCAGTTCAGGGTATTTCCAGAGTGTTTGTGTCTTTTCCCCTCTTATCCTTAAAGCCACAGGACTGAACTGGTGTGTGTGTGTGTGTGTGTGTGTGTGTGTGTGTGTGTGTGTGTGGACTTTTGTAAACCTAAGACAGTTGATTGAGAACGAAAAGATAAAATGCTGAGCCACCGGGAACAGGTCCAAAGTCCCTTCTCATTGATCTGAAAACACCGTGGTGACTTTAACCATACAGACTCTTAAATGGTATTATGAGAGTCAATGTTTACATTACAGGTTCTATGGCTTTGAAACCCAGGGTGATAATCTAGCAGTAACCCTGACTTATGCAAACTCTGAGCTGTGTAAAACCACGGGGAAGGGAACGACTGTGTGAGCAGGGAGCTGACTCTGTCTCATTACTGGGACTGAATGAATCAGTGTGTCCATCAGGTCCTAAGCTCAAGACTGGAAAATCGAGAAAAATAAACACATGCATGCACGTTCACACGTGTGCACACACACACACACACACACATGCACGCACACATACACACGCACATTTGCGTCCTTATTTTGCACCCTCTGTCTCATCTTAGATGCCAGGAGGTAGCTTCAGCCAGGGATATCCAGTTATACCAGGCTTCTCTACTGGGGAAGAATGGTAGAGTGGACAGTGGATGGGCCTCTGACACACTCAATCTTTAGTCACCACCAGAACACCAACTGTTTTTATTTTTCTCCCACTCTGAGTATTTTAGAAGTGACTGGTGTAGACGATGGAGATGTGGGTCATGGAAAAGGCATGCCTAGCATGTACAAGTGCCTGGATTCAGTTCCTAGCATCACAGAGAGAGGGGTAAAGAAGGTTGAATGTGGGAAGAGGGGAGGCAGAGAAAAGCTGTAGTAAATGCCATTCCATATCCTGTGATGTGTGGTTCCAAATACCACTGACCCAATCCTGCTAACCACAGCACTTTGACATGCATTTCTAGTTGAAGGTCTGTGGAGACAGTGCTTGAATGAAGCAGTAGGTACCACAAGGAGTTTCTAAATGACCTTCTCTAGTTTGTTTCTTCTAATGACCCAAAAAGTCAAGGAGGCAGTGGCATGGCATCCAAAATTTGAATTGCCTAATTCATTTAGGGCTAAATTCCATGCATGCTGCTTTGCTACTTTTGAGCCTACAATTTGGGCTGTGAAATGTAGAAACTATGCTGTTGACTTGCATCCGGAGAGAAACAAACAGAAGCTCCATCCATATTCACCTTGCAGCCTGAAACAACAGCAGCTAAAGCAAGCAGGAAAGCATGCGGGCTATGTAAAATGCTAGAAATTGGGGAATGGAGAGATGACTCAGTAGCTAAGTAAATGGTAGGCCTTCGCAGAGGATCAGGGTTCAGTTTCCAGCACCCATGTCAGGTAGCTCACAACTGTAACTCCAGCTTTGGGGCTGGGGGGATCTTTACACTTTTTTTTTGGCCTTCTTGGACACTTTCAATCAACTGCACATACCCATGTGTGTATGTTGTGTGTGTGTGAATATATATGTATGTATATATATAAATATATATATATATACATATATGAAAAATGTTTAAAATGCTAGAAATTTAGGAGACGGATGTAAAATTGAGGAAAAAGCAAACAGAAGCTTCTTTTGAAGCCAAATTGTGGAACTCTGCTGTTTATCGCCCTCTCCCCCCAGTCTAGCTGCTGCTTAGCAATTGGTGAAACCCATAATGCTTTGGGTTTACATGACCGGGAATTCTAAATTCATGAATATTTAAATATCCTTTCTCATGTAATACACTTGGAGGAAATATCATTTCACAGAATATGTCTTGTGAAAGACCTGTACTTACAAACCCAATGATAAGAAAATAAACAACTTTATTTAAAAAATAAAAGACATGAATACAAACTTCACCCTAGAAGATGTCCTGGTTAATTTTGAGGCAACTTGATACACTCTTGAGTCATTTGGGAAAATAAACTCTCTATTGAAAAAGGGGCCCCATAAGATATGCTTGTAGATAAGTCTGTAGTGTGTTTTCTTGAATAATAGTTGATGTGAGAGGACCCAACTCTCTGTGAGTTGGGTACCCCTGGGCTAGTGGCTCTGGGTGCTATTAACAAAGCAGGCTGAGCAAGCCATAGGGAGCAATCCAGGAAGCAGCACTCCTTCATGGCCTCTGCATCAGCTCCTGCCTCCAGAATTCTGCCCTGACTTCCCTCCTTGATAGACTTAATCATAGTATATGAAACCCTAACTAAGACAGAGGTATAGGTGACGGGTAAGTAAGCAAAACTGCCTACTATCATCAATCATGTTGGAAACACAAATTAAAGCTATGAAGAGATACCACTATATGCCCACCTGGAAAAACAACAGATTAAAAGTTTTGAAGACACAGGTGTTTGTAAGATCATGGAGCAGAAAGCACTCTTGTGAGAATGAAAAATTGAGTAATCAGTTTGGAAAATGTGGGCTGTTTCTTATCCAATTCAGCACAGACTTTCTATATGACTTAGCAATCCTACTTACTATTATTCATACTAACTTCAGATCAGAAACTATTCAAATACCTATCCAATACATAAATGAACTGTAGTAAACCAATACCATGGATTATTACCAGTGATAAAAAAGAATGGGTCACTAAGATACACAATCAGGAAAAGAATGTGCTAAGTAAATTCAGGCATGAAAGTCAAACACTGCACAGTCCTATTTATGTTGTAGAGAGAAGAATGTTCTTTGGCTATCATAGGTTCTCAGTTGGTATGAACCCCCATAACAAAGACAGATTAACAGGAGAAAAACAAGCAGAAGTACACCGACACGCACAAAAGCAAAGTTTTCAGAAAGTGACATGACAAAGGAAAATCTCTAAGGGTGGAAATTGTGAGAAGGCAAATAACACCCTAAATGTGGGGCCAAAGAGGACTCAGCAAATTAGGGCACTGTTAAGTCTGACTGCCAGAGTTCAAGAGTTCAATTATTCCTGGTACCCACATGGTGGTTGGACAGAGCAGACTCTAGCAAGTTGTATACACACACACACACACACACACACACACACACACACACACACACACACACACACACCTTTGCCACCATCACCACTATCACCACCATCAAAACAACCCATATGCACAAGCCCATATGTAGTAACATCTTGCCTTGCCAGCGAATTTGTGTTAGTGGCCATGCCCCTTTGGGCGTGGCTTCAGGTTCAGATGAGACTGGATGGTAGAGAAGCACTGGGAGGGCACTCTTGCTTGGGTCATGGAGAGCTTCAGTAGGGCAGAGACTATATCTTCTGGAGCAAGAACGCCTTGGTGGCTCTTTACTGTTATCTGTGTAAGCTGTTCCCCAATAAAACATCCATTTATCATTTATCTTAGGTCTAGTGAATTCATTAATGCCCTGCCTTAACTCATAGACAGACAGATTGACAGATACCCAATGCAATTTAAAAAAGAAAGCCAGATATGGTGACACATGCATTTAAAACCAGCACTCCAGAATAAGGGGGATCTCTGTGAGTTTAAGGTCGGCCTGGTCTACATATCAAATTTCAGGCCAGAAAGGGATACATGATGAGAGAGAGCCTGTCTCAAAACAAAATTAAAATAATATCTGCATTAGTGAAGTTTGTTACAATAATCTCTGTTTTCCTGAGAGTGTAAGGCATAATCAAGTTACTTATAGTCCATGTAAGACAATATCTTGGTTTTAGGAAAATAGAAGGCAAAGAGTGATAAACATCTGCTTCTTCTTAACTGCTGGTAGTTCAGCATCCCTTCATATTTGGGGCATGGTCCACCCTCCTACATGACCTAGAAAGTGTTGTTAAAGAACACTTTACTGGCAATCTGATTTGTTTTTCTGAGCACCTTGGCTAACCCCCTGCCTGAATAGCAGGTGAATTCTGGAAAACAGTCTTACTTTTGGCTTTTTGAAATAGCTTTGCCTTTGAAGACAGAGGAGGGCTTGCTCAAGGTAAAATTCTTAATGCCAAGACTACTCTGTCTGTTCATTCTCTAGGCTCCAGAGGTCAGAGACAGTGATAAATCACATCAATGCCTGCACTTTTCAGTTTCAGAACATAATTGCTGCCTTACAAAGCATCCAAGATTTCTGCATTGATTTTTTTTAATACATCACAGTCCCTATGCTAACAGTGCTACCTAGGAATGAATAGGGAAGTATGCTTTCTGTATCATTTTTAGAATTTGTGGAGGCCATCAACAAGTAAATATTCAAGATAAATTTTGTATAGTTAAAGCAAGGGAGCAAATCAAACAGGCTTTGTGTTAAACCCTTGCTTTACCTCATACTGTGAGGAAATTACCCAATCTTCAGAAGCCAACCTTCTTCCTTGACAATGGGGTTATTATGAAGGTTAACTGGAACCACATATAAATCATTCAGGCTGTGACTGACAAATAGGGAGAGTTCATTTTTTTCTTTTTTAAAATTTAAATTAGAAATAAGCTTGTTTTATATGTCAATCCCAGTTCCCTCTCCTTCTCTTCCCCGACCCCCACTGAACCCCCATCCTGTCCCCTATCTTCTCCCCAGGGAGGGTCAGGCTTTGCATGGGGGATCTTTTAGACCCTCCCCTATATATCTAGGCTGAGAGAGTATCCATAGTCTATTCTTGTACTAGGGATAAATACTGATCCACTACTAGAGGTCCCATAGATTAAGAAGACCTCCTAACTGATCCATGTTCAGGGGGTCTGGATCACTCCTATGCTGGATTCCCAGCTAACAGTCTGGGTTTCATGCGCTCCCGCATATTCAGTTCAGCTGTTTTGGTGATTTTCTCAAGCCTGGTCTTGACCCATTTGCTCATCACTCATCCCTGTCTGCAACTGAAATCCAGGAGTTTAGCTCAGTGTTTAGCTGTGGATGTCTGCTTCTGCTTCCGTCAGTCACTGGATGGAGGCTCTAGGATGGCATATAAGGTAGTCATCAATCTCATTATTGGGGAAGGGCATTTAAGGTAGCCTCTCCACTATTACTTAGATTCTTAGTTGGGGGTCATCCTTGTAGATCTCTGGACATTTCCCTAGTACCAGATTTCTCTTTAAACCTAAAATGGTTTCCTTTATTATGGTATCTCTTTTCTTGTTCTCCTCTATGCTCCTGCCAACTCGATCTTCCTACACCCTCATGTCCTCCTCTCCCCTCCTCTTTTCTCTTTCTCTTTCTCCTAACTCACTCTCCCATCTCCCCCCCACCCCCATGCTCCTAATTAGCTCAGGAGATCTTGTCCCTTTCTCCTTCTCAGGGGAACCATGTATGTCTCTCTTAGGGTCCTCCTTGTTTCATAGCTTCTATGGCAGTGTGGAATGTAGGCTGTTAATCTTTTGCTCTGTGTCTAAAATCCATAAATGAGTGAGTACATACCATGTTTGTCTTCTTGTGACTGGGTTACCTCATTCAGGATGGTTTCTTCTAGTTCCATTCATTTGCCTGCGAATTTCAAGGCTGCGTTGTTATTTTCCTCTGAGTAGTACTCCATTGTGTAAATGTACTACATTTTCTCAATCCATTCTTCAGCTGAGGGACATCTAGATTGCTTCCAGCTTCTGGCCACTACAAATAATACTTCTATGAACATGGTTGAACAGATGTCCTTGTTGTATGAAAGTGCATCTTTTGGGTATATGACTAGGACTGGAATTTCTGGATCTTATGGTGGACTGATTTCCATTTTCCTGAGGAATTGCCATACTAATTTCCAAAGTGGTCACACAAGTTTGCACTCCCACCAGCAATGGAGGTGTGTTGCTCTATTTCCACATCCTCTCCAGCATAGACTGTCATTATTCTTTTTTATTTTAGCCATTCTGGCCTGTGTAAGATGAAATCTCAAAGTTGGTTTGAGTTGAATTTCCCTGAGAAAGGATGTTGAGCACTTAAGTTTCTTTCAGCCATCTTAGATTCCTCTATTGAGAATTCTCGATTTAGTTCTATACCCTTCTTTTTAATTGGATTTTTAGGTGTATTGGTGGCTAGTTTCTTGAGTTCATTGCATATTTTGGAAATTAGTCCTCTGTCAGATGTGGGGTTGGTGAAGATCTTTTATCATTCTGTGGGCTGCCATGTTGTCTTGTTGACTGTGTCCTTTGCCTTACAGAAGCTTCTCAGTTTCAGGAGGTCCCATTTGTTAATTGTCGATCTCAGTGTCTGTGCTAATTGTGTTATGTTCAGGAAGTGGTTTCCTGCACCAATTCATTAGAAGGTACCACCTACTCTTCTACGAGGTTGAGTGTGGCTGGATTTATGTTGAGGTCTTTGATCCATTTGGACTTAAGTTTTGTACATGGCAATAGATATGGATCTATCTGCAGTCTTTTACATGCCAGCATGCAGCTATGCCAGCACCATTTGTTGAAGATGCTTTCTTTGTTCCATTGTAAGACTCTTTGTCAAAAATCAGGTGTTCATAGATGTGTGGGTCCATATCAGGGTTTTCAATTAGATTCCATTGGCCTACCTGTCTATTTTTGTGCCAATACCAAGCTGTTTTCAGTACAATAGCTCTATAACAGAGCTTGAAGTCAAGGATGGTAATGCCTCCGGAAGTTCCTTTGTTGTACAGGGTTGTTTTGGCTATCCTGGGTCTTTTGATTTTCCATATAAAGTTGAGAATTGCTCTTTCAAGGTCAATGAGGAATTGTGCCAGGATTTTGATGGGGATTACATTGAATCTGTAGATTGCTTTTGGCAAGATTGCCATTTTTACTATGTTGTTCCTACCTATCCAAGAGCATGGGAGATCTCTTCATTTTCTGGTATCTTCTTTAATTTTATTCACGTGTTTAGTTAGCCTTGCCCCAAGGTATTTTATGCTGCTTGTGGTGCTTGTAAAGGGTGATGTTTCTCTTACTTCTTTCTCAGTCCATTTATCTTCTGTTTATAGTAGGGCTACTGATTTTATTTTCAATGTAATCTTGTATCCTGCCACTTTGCTGAAGGTGTTTATCAGCTGCAGGAGTTTCCTAGTAGAAGTTTTTGGGTCACTTATGTAAGCTATCATATCATCTGCAAACAGTGAACATTTGACTTCTTCCTTATAATTTTGCATCCACTTGATCTCCTTTTGTTGTCTTATTGCACTAGCTAGAATTTCAAGTACAATATTGAAGAGATACGGAAGAGGGGACAGCCTTGTCTTGTTCCTGATTTTAGAGGAATCAAGTTGAGTTCTCTCCATTCAGTTTGATGTTAGCTGTTGGTTTACTGTATATTGTTTTATTTTGTTTAGTTATGTTCCTGTTATCTCTGATCTCTCCAATACCTTTGTCATGAATGGGTGTTAGATTTTGTCAAAGGCTTTTTCAGCATCTAGTGAGATGATCACATGGTGTTTTTTTTTCAGTTTGTGTATATGGTGGATTACATTGATGGATTTTCATATATTGAATCATCCCTGCATCTCTGGGATGAAGCCCACTTGAATGTTAGATGATTTTTCTGTTGTGACCTTGGATTCAACTTGCCAGTATTTTATTGAACATTTTTGCATCAATATTGGGGATATTGGGATATTGGTCTGTATTTGTCTGTCTTAGTTGTGTCTTGGGTACCAAGGCTATTGAAGCTGGGTTGAAAAGAGTTTGGCAATGAACCTTCTGCTTCTATTGCATGGAATACTTTGAGGGGAGTTGGTATTCGCTGTTATTTGAATTCTGGTAGAATTCTACACTGAGGCTATCTGGCCCTAGGCTTTTATTTGCTTGGAGGACTTTAGATGACTGCTTCTATGTGGGAACACCAGACCTTGAGCAGAGACCCACTTCCCCTTCTGCCTGGGAGTAGGCAGCTGTAAGAAAAACAATACAATGCCTGGGGGCATTAAGTTCCTGGAAAAGGCCTGCCCGCAGAAACCACCCTGACCTCGACCTTGTCCAAAGACTAACCACCTCTTCTGCCACGCCCAGATCAGTTTCTGGGGTCAGAGCAGAACCAGCCAGGGGAGAAGAGAGAGCAGAAGCTTCTCTGGTGGGGCCTTTCTTAGGAAGTTTTCTTGAACCTTTTTGGGGCCTGCTTAAAGTTTTCTTTACACCGTTGAACAAGTCTCTGTGTTGTCAATCCCCGACACCCTCCGCACGTTCTCGGACACAGGCCGCGCAGCGGACGCGACACTTCTATTTCATTAGGGGTTATAGGTCTTTTACATTGCTTATCTGTTGTTGATTTATTTTTGGTAACTGATATATATCCAGAAAATTGTCCATTTCCTTTAAATTTTCAAGTTTTGTGGAGTACAGGTTTTCAAAGTATGACCTGATGATTCTCTGTATTTCCTCAATGTCTGTTGTTATATCCCCCTTTTCATTTCTGATTTTGTTAATTTGCATGTTCACTCTCTGCTGTTTGGTAAGTTTGGATAAAGGTTTGTCTATCTTGTTGAATTTCTCGAAGAATCAACTCTTTGATTCATTGATTCTTTGTTTTGTTTTCCTAGTTTTTACTTCATTGATTTCAGCCCTCAATTGGATCATTTCCTGGCATCTACTCCTCTGGGGTAAGTGTGCTTCTTTGTGTTCTAGAGCTTTCAGTTGAGCAGTTAATTCTCTAGTGTGATATTCTCCAGTTTCTTCATGTGGACGCTTAGTGCTATGAACTTTCCTCTTAGTACTGTTTTCAGAGTGTCCCATGAGTTTGGGTATGATGTATTTTCATTCTCATTGAATTTGGGGAAGTCTTTAGTTTCTATTTTTATTTCTTCCTTGACCCAGGAATGGTGCAAATGCACATTATTCAGTATCCATGAGTTTATAGGTTCTCTGCAATTTGTGTAGTTGTTGAATTCTAACTTTAAAGCACGGTGGTCTGGTAAGATACAGGGGGTTATTCCATTTTTTTGTGCCTGTTGAGGTTTGCTATGTTGCCAAGTATGTGGTCAGTTTTAGAGAAGGTTCCATGTGGTGCTGAGAAGAATGTATATTCTTTTGTATTTGAATGGAATGTTCTATAGATGTCTGATAAACTCAATTGGGTCATAATTTCTTTTAGTTCCTTTGTTTCTTTGTTAGGTTTCTGTCTGTTGGTCTTGTCTAGTGGTGAGAGTGGAGTGCTGAAGTCTCCCACTATAAGTGTATGAGGTTTTATGTGTGATTTGAGTTTTAGTAATGTTTCTTTTATGAATGTGATACCTTTGTATTTGGGCATATATGTTCAGAATTGTGACTTCATCTTGATGGATTTCTCCTGTTATGAATATCAAATGACCTCTTTCATCTCTTTTGATTGATTTTAGTTTAAAGTCTAATTTGTTAGATAGTAGGATTTTTACCTCCACTTGTTTCTTGGGTCCATTTGATTGGAAAATCTTTTCCTTTGCTGCTCTTAATATTCTTTCTTTATTCTGTATGTTTGGAGTTTTGATTATTACATGGTGAGGAAACTCCACTCTTATTGGTATTTTGTAGATTCTTGTACTTTCATTGGCATGTCTTTCTTTAGGTTGGGAAATTGTTCTTCTATGATTTTGTTGAATATGTTTTCTGCATCTTTGTGTTGGGTTTCTTTACCTTCTTCTATACATAGTATTTTTAAAGGGGGAAATGGATTTATTTCATCTTACAATTCCAGCTTACAGTCTATGATTGTGGGGAAGTCAAGGCATGAATTTCAAGTGACTATCATATTACATCTACAGGCTTGGTGTTTTCACGGTGTCTCATATTTCTTGGATATTTTGTGTTAGGGATTTGTTGGACTTAAGAATTTCTTTGGATGATGAATCTATATTTCATAATGTATCTTCAACACCTAAGATTCTGTCTTCCATATCTTGTATTCTGTTGGTTTTGCTTGCATCTGTAGATCTTGTTCGTTTAACCAGCTTTTCTATTTCCAGCATTTCCTCAGTTTGTTTTCTTTACTGTCTCTATTTCAGTTTTCAGGTCTTGAACTCTTTCCTTCATCTGTTAGATCATTCTTTAAGAGATTTGTTGATTTTTTGTATTATTTGGTTTGTCTTTTCTTCCATTTCTCTAAGGGATTTTCCTATATCCTCTTTGAGGGCCTCTATCATTTTCATGAAGTTGTTTTTAAGTTCATTCTCTTCTGCTTCATCTGCATTGGGATGTTCATGTCTTGCTTGTTTAGAGTTCTAGGCTCTGGTGGTGTCATATTGGTTTTCTGTTGTTGACTGTGTTTCCATCCCTTCTTCCAGTGGGTCCAGGAGGAGTCTCTTCCTCTTCTGGTGGGTACAAGCAGGTCCAATAATCAGATTGCTCTTCTCTTCCTGTGGGTGGTGGCAGGATTAGTACCAGGTCCTTGGTTGTCTCTGGGTGGGCTGAACCACTGGGATGGGTTCCCAATGTGCAGTTCCCAGGCCTCAGGAGGCTCTGAGCAGGGCACCAGAATGTGGGCCTGAAACAGACCCTTAAGTTTCTCATAAGCCTAGAGAGGGGGGAAGATCAGAGCAACAATAATAATGTTGAGTCAATTTTCTGTAATAACTTGGGTAATGGCAGGCACTTTATAGTTCAGTGAAAGAAGGTGGTCTAAGAAGGGCTTCCTGAGAAGTTGGAATCTGAGTCATTTCTTAAAGATGGTTGGTAATGTTTGGGGGAGCTATTTAAGGACATTCCAGGCTGAAGGCATGTTGCAAGACACAGAAACACGGAGAGTATACCTTGTTTGGATTCAATGCAGGTATATGTGGTGTTAAGATTTGAGATCAGAGGTAACTTAGAGGTTGCAGTGGTTTGAATGAAAATGTCCCCGATAGCCTCATGCATTTATATTTGATCCCTGGTTGGCTGGTTGTTTAGGAAGGATTAGGAGGTGTGGTCTTGTTGGAGGATGTGTGTTACTGGGGGATGACCTTTGAGTTTCCAAATGCTTACACCATTCCCTGTTAGTCCTCTTTGCCTTGTGCTTATAGATGAAGATGTGAGTTCTCAACTACTGCTCCAGTGCTGGTCTGCTTCCTGCTATGATCCCTGCCGTGATGGTCATTGACTCTAACCCTCTGGAACTGTAAGCCCCAAATTAAATGCTTTCTTTTATAAGTTGTCTTGGTCATCATTTTTTATTACAGCATTAGGAAGCTAACTAAGACAGCAGTTAATTCTGGGAAATGGACTGTTGCTGTGACAGGACTGACCATGCTGCGTTTTGGAGGAATGTGGAAGACATTGGAAAAGCAGTTGAACTCTTGAGCAGAACTTAATGATCCATCCTTGAAGGAGCTTGAAAGACAATGCTGGGAGAAATGTGGACTACAGAGGTCCGTTTCAAGAGGTTTCAGAGAAGAACAATACTAACAACTGGGCTAGAGACTGTTCTTGTGACTTTGGCAAGGAAAGTGGCTGTTTTTTTGTCTGCTTGCTTTCGCTGTCACTAACAAGTTCATCTATTCTGCTCCTGAGGTACTTGCTGCTGTTAAAGCTACTTTTTGGGACTCTGATGTAGACTGGGGACCAGTAGCTCTCTAAAACTTTCCTGGGACTCTAGCACCAGACTAGGACTGCTGAGACATCCAGTCTCATGGACTGAACAACTTCAGGGGGTCATGGCCTTTCTGTTGGGAGCCCACCACTGTTAGACTATGTAGACCACAGCCTGTAAGCTGTTCCAATAAGTTTCCTCTCAGCATTTTGTATACATAGTCCCTTTAGAGAACCACAGTTTATACAGGGATCAAATTATAATGGTCTAAGAAGATCAAAAACAGTAAGAACTTTGAACACATAAAGAAAATGGATGATAGAGGTGAGTGCTTTGAATATGGTAAAGTCAGGAGTGCCATAAATCAGTTTACACTTCTAGAAATGAAATTCTGGTGTCACTATCAACTGGAAGCAGGAGTGGAAAGTCTGAATGTGAGAGTGATTGAGACATTCGCAACACATGATGGAAGCTGGCACTGGAACAATTAAGAAGGAATGAGGGAACTGCTTTAGGAAACTGGGCTTGACCAACAGTTCTGTGTGGGCACAAGACAGATAGAGATGCAGGGGAAGTGACAGATGATGCTCAGAGTTTGACTGTTGCTGTAAACATGAAAATGAAATGCTAGAAGAGGATGGAGGGGTGAAGAAAGAATTCAGATTTAACATATAACCTTTCTTAGACATGTGCCACCTGTGTGTGTATGTGTTAGTGTCTGTGCATGTGTGTGTGTGTGTGTGTGTGTGTCTGTGTGTGTCTGTGTCTGTGTCTGTGTGTATGGCCTATACATGTGCATGTGTGGGCATGTGCGCTCATGTGTGCATATGTAGAGGCAAGAGGTTGACATCAGGTGTCTTCTCAATCCTGTTACACCTTACCCTTTGAAACAAACTCTTTCATTGGACCTGTTTTGACTTGACTGGCTTGGATGACTACTAAGCTTCTAGAATTTTCCTGTGTCTGCCTCCTAGGATGGGATTACGGCCACAGGCCACCATATCCAGCTGTTACATGAGTGCTGGGGATCTGAACGAAACCCTCACTTCCACAGCAAGTACTTTAACCTTTGACTTGTTCCCTCTAGCCCAGATTTCTCAGGCTTGACTTTATCTTTTGTATAACAATGGTGTTGGGTGTTCTGAGTGATTGTAAGACTTGGTAGTAGATGATTTTAGAAATCCTATCTATATTTGAGTTTCAGAATGAGACTTTTTTTTTAATTACTGGTATTAGGCTTCTGTTTCCATAGTAAACCGGAATATTTTCAATTGCTAATTGTTGCCAAGAAGATGGACAAGTATTTCAGGTTGCTGGCACTTAGTACCTGACCCTGAAATTTACCTGTGTTTCTAGAGGCAGGAGTGGTGGTGACCTGTCTCCCACATACACATGACCCGTCTGCTCATTATCCAGCTATGACTGTTTTCCTCCTGTTGTGTACTGGGACTATGTGAGCCCACATAATCACTTAAACCCTTGGCTTTAGAAAGTCAGGAAATCACATACCTTGGATTTCCAAGGATATTGGCTCACTCTGGTAAATTGAAGCTCCCACTGCTGCTACCAAGCCAAAATTAGTGTGGGAGACCAAGTGAGTCAGACAGAGGAGATCCCATTAAGCTGTGTCGCCACAGCCACAGATGCTCAAACAGTGAACTCTCAGGCATGCTCCTGCAACTACTGGCCAGGAGAACAGTGCACACTTTTGTGCTCAAAGTAACCCTTGACTACAAGTGCCAGTGTGGACTCTGGACATGAACCCATACTTATCTGCAAGTCTTTGGACAGGAAAGGCATTTATACAAATGTAAAATAAGAGTCACTATGATGATAGGATAAGTTCTTTCATCTAGTATTCAGCCCAGCTTGATTAAATGCCTTGTAGGAACCCTACACTAGGAAGTAGTGGAGATACAGCTGTGGTCAGGACTTTGTGAGGCTAATGGGTTAGAAGGTGTGAAACTGCCTTGGTGACTGGGTGGAAAATTGTGACTTGGCTGCTATATTAGTTTAGTGCTGTGGCTGGAATGGGACACCATAAATAATGTGGTTTAAAGTGAGTTTTAAAAAATGTAGTTTACCACATCGCTGGAAGTACATGTGTGAAATCAAAGTGTCCCCAGGGCCAGCTCCTTCCAAAAGCTTTAGGGAGGAGTGCTTCCTCAGCAGTGTTTGTCAGTCAATGCTCCATCTTCACATGGTCTTTCACCCTGTTTTCTGCTGTGTTTCCCTGAGTCCAAATCTCTCTCTCTTCTTTTAAGAACTTTGGGAATCAGTCCACCTCAAGACCCAGCAATTCCATTCTTAGGCAGATGCACTTTCATACAACAAGGATGTCTGTCCAACTATGTTCACAGAAGCATTATTTCTAATAGCCAGAACCTGGAAGCAACCTAGATGCCCCTCAACTGAAGAATGGAAAAGAAAATGTGGTACATTTGCACAATGAAGCACTACTCAGCAGACAAAAACAATGGAATCTTTAAATTCGCAGGCAAATGGATGGCACTATAAGAGACCATCCTGAGTGAGGTAATCCGGCCACAAAAAGACAAACATGGTATGTACTCACTCATATATGGATATTAGACATAGAACAAAGGATTACCAGTCTACAATCCACACCTCCAGAGAAGCTAGCAAACAAAGAGGACCCTAAGAGAGACATACATGGTTCCACTGAGAAGGGGAAAGGGACAAGATCTCTTGAGCAAATTGGGAGCATGGGGGGAGGGGAGAGGGAGCTAAAAGACAGAGAAAGGGAGAGGAGGAGGGGAGAGAAAGATATGCGGGAACAGGAAGATTGAGCCAATGGAATACTAGAGGAGAGCAAGAAAAGAGATACCATAATAGAGGGAGCCATTATAGGTTTAAAGAGAAATCTGGCACTAGGGCAATTTCAGAGGTATACTAGGATGACTCAAACTAAGAATCTAAGCAATAGGGGAGAGACTATCTTAAATGCCCTTCCCCTATAATGAGACTGATTACTACCTTATATGCCATCATAGAGCCTTCATCCAGTAACTGATGGAAACAGAAGCAGAAAACCACAGCTATGCACTGAGTAGAATTCCTGGAATCCAGTTGTAGAGAGAGAGGAATGATGAGCAAAGGGGTCAAGACCATTCTAGGGAAACCCACAAAAATAGCTGACCTGAACAAGGGGGTAGCTCATGGACCCCAGACTGGCAGATTGGAAACCAGCATAGGACAGAACCAGGCCCCATGCACATGGGTGTCAGTTTGGCAGTCTGGGCAGTCTAAGGGGTCCCTGATAATGGAACAGCATTTATACTTAGTGTATGAATGAACATTATGAGCCCATTCCTCATAGAGTGCTACTCTCTCAGCCTAGACACACGGGGGAGGGCCTAAGCCCTGCCTAAAATGACTTTGATGATCCCCCATAGAAGGCCTCACCCTTTCTATAGAGCAGAAGGGGATGGGATAGGGGTCAGTGGAGGGGATGGGAGGGAGAGGGAACTGGGATTGATATATAAAATAAGATTGTTTCTAATTTAAATAAAAAAGGAAAAAAAGAACTTTGGTCATTAGACTAGAGAGTCAGCTCCATGGTTAAGAGCACATGGTGCTTTTGTAGTGGACAGAAGTTCCATTCCTAGTGTCCATGTTAGGTGGCTCACAGCTGCCTGTAACCTCAGCTCCAGGGGATCCAGTGCCCTCTTTTGGGTGACATGGCATCCCATATGTGCATGCATGCACACTCACAAACACAAGTAAAATAAATCTCTTTTTAAAAGAATTTCCTCTGACATTTAGGGTTCACCATAATCCTAGGATTTCCTCATCTTAATGGTATCTTCAAATACCTTATTTCTAAGTTATATCACAAGTTCTATGGTTATGGATTTGAGGAGACTGCCACCAAACCTGATCCTATGTTCTTGGAGCTTCTGGGTCTACTGGAGTGCCAAAATGAGAACTTGTTGTCCACACAAATTGGGAAGGTGATATATGCCCTCAATGGTTAGTGACAGTGGACAGTGAGCTCATCACATTCCCACTATCGCAGGAAGGGGTAAGAGGAGGTCAAGGAGTGACCAGCAGTGATGTGACGCAAAGATACACTGCCATTCCTCTTCCCCTGGCACTCATACTGGTGAAGTCCTGGCACATAACACAGTGACACATTTGCACCTGCACTGGAGCTGCGGATCCTGTGATAGGGGTCTCCAAGAGGGTGGCTTGGCATTGGAACAGATCATTTAGGGGGCACTCACATAAGAAAAGCTAAAGGTTCTCAGAGAGAAAGGCAATAAATATTTTTCGGTGGAGGGAACTGTCTGATGAAATATCTCTAAAGGCATCTGGGTATAAAGAATGGGGGCCACTATAGTAGTGGTAAACACTGAATACCCTTGGAAGTTGCTACACTGTTCATACTGTCCCCATGTGTGGAAGAGCACAGTTCTTCCCATGATTTTCAAACAGTCTGTAGAAGTTTCTGAAGAAAGTTTTAATACTGTGGTATAATGGTACAGGTCGTACACAGAAAGTAGACAAGGTTTTAATACCATGGTATGACAGCATAGGTTGTATGCAGAAAGTAGATCAAGTTTTAATACTGTAGTATAATGACACAGGTTATATACAGAAGGTAGACATAATAAAGGTCTTTAAAGACAGTGCACAGGAGGTAAGACAGAATATGAAGGACATGAGACTAAAAGGAGGACATGGGGTTTGGGGATTTGTTTGGGCAGTGTGTATTCTGAAATAACACCGTGGCACAACTCTATGTTAAGTAGACTCAGCAATGCACACACACACACACACACACACACACACACACACACACACACTTCCAGTGCTGGGGATCAAATTCAGGGCCTTGTGTATTCACTGAGTTACAAGCCCTGTTCACTCAATAGTATGTTCATTAACTGATACCTGTAGCTATAGATGACAGTACAGGAACAGGCCCCATCTATTACTATGCATCTCTGCCCCAGAATTCTGCATGTATTGTAGAGAGAGCATAATTTTCTTTCCTCACTATTTATAGCAAGTTATTATATTGTAAGCAATTCTATTTTTATCTAGTTTATTTTTGGTAGGCATGTGGTACACGTGTGTATGTACATGTGCCTATGCATGTTCAGAAGCCAGATGATATCCAGTGTCCTGATCCAAACATCTTCTGCCTTATTCTCTAGAAAAATGATCGCTCACTGAATTTGGAGCTATTCTGGCAGCCAAGAAGCACCAGTGATCATCTATAGTGATAAGTTAATGCACAGCTTTTCACGGGTGTGTTGGGGATTTTAACTCAGGTTCTCACACTTTCATAGCAAGCACTTTACATAGTAAGCCAGTGAACTCATAAGTTCCCAGAATAAACTTTGGGGGAGTTGTGCCTCAGTTTATGATTGGAACCTTAGTAAACAAGATCACAATGCTAGAAAAATAATAGAGAACAATTTGGATATCAATATTATAATGGAAATGTTTTCAAATAGCAAATAGTGTGCCCTTTTATGAGTCTCTATTATGGCCCTATAGAAGTCCTTTCATACCTCTGTAGATCTATAGACATCACTTCTCCAGCTCTGTAGAATGAATCTCAGTGTGATTTTTTTTTGGGGGGGAAGGGATTTAGTGCTTGGAACAGGGGATACAGTTCAACTACTAGTTCTAGAGAAAGAATGCCTAGGATTTCCCAAGTGTTGTTTTCCGCACAGAGCCAACACACCATGCTCCCCATTTAGTCCATCCTTCCTCTCACTATCAGCAATTTCACTTCCATGTGGTTCCTATGCCTTCAAGTCACATTTCTCCTAATTAATTATTAAGTCATGTATACACTGGATCTCTGTACGTAGACTTGGCTAACCTGCAAGCTCCCTATGTAGGCTGGCTGGCCTTGAACTCACACCTGCCTCTGGCTCCCAAGTACTAGGACTAAAGCCATGCCATTATGCTCAGCTAATTTTACATCTTTATTTTTACTTTATTTTATGTGCATTCGTGTTCTATCTGCATATAAGTCTATGCACTATCTGAATGCCTATCGCTCATAACTGGATATAGCGACAGTTGTGAACAACCATGTGGATGCTGGGAATTGAACACTGATCCTCTTGGAGAGCAGTCCTCTTAACTACTAAGTCTTCTTTCTCTACAGCCCCAGATCGCCTATCTTAAAAGGTAGCCCAAATCCTTTCATTTTACCCTGAGTTCTCCTTTCCTTACTTCCCGTATCTCCAAACTTGTTCTTATCCACAGCTTTACACTAACCTCTCTGTCACTTTCTTGACATGGAGCCATTGCTTTCTGTCTTTGAAGTCACTGTCCTTGAGTCGTGGAAGCTTCCTTCTTTATTGTTATCACATGACTCCCCCCACTTTTTAGTTGGAAAAGTTTCTATCCTATATAAAAGTGGAGAAAATAGTGCAATCAAGATTCATCTATCCTTTACCTCAACTTCACCATATTGCTGTTTTGTCCTGCTTTCTTCTCATCACCACATCTCACCCTAATAGAGCTCTCTGTCTCTCCCTGTCTCTGTCTGGTTATGTGTATGTGTGTTGGCAGGGCCTATACATTGTCTCAAACTATTTTTTTTTGATCTCTGAGAATCTAGACTCCTCCATTCTGTTTTGTGGCTGTCGCTTCTGTAACGTGTTCAGACTAATTGTCTTGCAGAATGCCTGTCATTTGGACTTTCTTTGTGAAGGTTAGACACAGCACTGACTTTTGTTTTATTTGTGTCTTGGCCATAAATCTACATAAATCATTCTGTGTGTTTCTAGCTGCGTCATATCATGATGTCAACTTTGTCCCATTATTTGTGGGACTAAGTTTGTTTATTATACTGTCTGCCAAATTTCCTCATTGTGAAAGTATCTTTTTCCATTTGTGGTCAGGAGGCAATGTTGTGAGACCATGTAGTGCACCCTCGGCTTTCTCTTGTGGTCCTAGGATACACAGTTTGTCCTTTTCATCAAGCTGGTACAGCTCAGATGATTTGCAAAGCAAGAAATGTTTTAGTCTACTACCTTATTGATGATGTTTTTATGTTGAAAAATAAAATGAAATAAAATAAAAAGACCTTCATTACTCTCTTTTGGAGGGTCTTTTTCCTTTTATTTTATAATTCCAAACCATCATTACTATTTTTAGGCTCATATCAGGCAAACAAGGCTTCTAGGAGTCCCTTTGAACCTTATAGCCTTCCAGCCGAGGCTCCCTGAGTCTTCCAGCCCTTTCTTTCTGTGTTCCTTTTGTGAGGAAATACCCCAGCAAATCAGCTTAGAGGAGACTTGGATCAGACTTTGGGGTCTCAGTCTAGGACCACTTGTACCTCATTATTGTGAGCTTATGGAGGCAGAGGAGCATGGGGGGTAGAGCTATTCTGGACTTGTGATAACCAGGAAGCAGCAGAGTCCAGGGATAGGTCCAGGGAGAAGACATGTCTGTCAAAGTCATGTCACCAGTGATTTGATCTCTCTGAGTAGGCTCCACACTAATTTCCGCCCCCCACCCCAAACAATGTCGTAAAGTTATAAAGCCAACGGTGGTCTAGTTCACTGATTAGGCCAGCAACATCTCGATCCAATCACTTTCCCACATGAGCCTGTTTGGCAGATACTGCATTTTCAGACTCTGACACCTGCTTTCTGGCCCCAGTATTCCTGGCCTGCCTCATGCCTTCCCTGCTCCGTGCCTGGAATTAGCCTCTCTATGCAGAGTCTGTGTGTTTTTCTGTTGTTTTGTTGTTTTTTTGTCCCCTGAAGCACTGGATTGTGTTATCGAAGCTCCTTACTTGGAAATGATTTCTTAAGGATTTGTTTTGTGTGTATGCATGTATGCTGGTACATGTGCCGATGCCATGATGTGTATGTATATGAAGGTCAGAGGACAACCTATGGAAGTCGGTTCTTTCCTGCTATATAGGCTCCAGGGATTGAACTCAAGTTGTCAGGTTTAGTGGCAAGCACCTATACCCACTGAGCCGTCTTGCAGGCCGAAACTCTGTCTTCACGAGGCTTGTAACGTGACTGTTCACTGGCTGCCTTCATGATTTTAGTGACATATTCCTTAGAGATATTACTGGTTTTGAGAGATTGTGATTTCTGGGCAAATAGTTACAGCCTCTACCCTCAGGAAGTTCCCATGCTAGCTGGCAGCTTTGAGATCTGTCACTGAAGTAGGAAAGTTTTAAAGAAAAATGGGTACCAAGGAGTCACAAATTGGTACTGTCTGGGGCTCACTAGGAGTTAAGCCACTACCCCTTATAATGCCTGTCTCCAGTTTCCACTGTCAAATTAGCTTCCTTAAGTACCAGCTCCAAGAGGTAATCCCCCATACCTGACTATTTGCAGCCATCTGTTTTCAAGGAAATCAAACCAAAGACTCTTATCAACATTCTAAAATGCTCAAAACCCCAGCCATCTTCCCAAGGGCCCATTTGCCTCACCATGCTTCAAGTTTACCTCGCTATGTTCATGCTCCTGCTGGATCCCTCCAAGCTAGAGCCTGTGTTCACGGTCTCCAATACTTGGCACTCTTAGAACACAGTGCTTTTGTATGGGGATGATTAGGAAAGGCTCTTAGCTTTCCTTTGTATGAACATGTTCATGCCATCAGTGCTCTGGGTTCCCTCACCTAGCATGCTTTCCCATCCTTCTCAGATCTAGACCTAGTCAGTTCTCAACAAGTTATGGTTAAGATCCCACAATGAGTGGATACATACTCTTGTCATCCACTACTGCCTTAAGTGTATGTGTGTGTGTGTGTGTGTGTGTGTGTGTGTGTGTGTGTGTGTGTAGCTGTACTCTACAACAAGAATACTGTACTAGGGTGTGTATATGTGGATGACCAGGCAAAGACAGTGGGAGCTCATGGCCTTCCCTGCCCCTGTGTGAGTGTGATTCCTGTGGGAAGAGAAACGGACATATGGTACAGCTCCAAAGAGTCAGGAAGCAGAGGACAGCTGACACAGAAGCTTCGGCACAGTGCAGTAAGGCTTAGTGGCTCAGAGGAATACCCGCCCTCATGCCATGTATTATTCTAGATGATTTTGTGAAGGTTGTTTCTAGGTGAGATTATTATTTAAATCAATAGACTTTGAATGAAGATTATTATATTTGATACCATGGTTGGATTCATTCAGTTCAAATCCTAAATCTAAACCTAAGAACTCTGGAAAAGGGAAGAATTATGCTAGCAGGTGGATTTTAGACTTGAAGAGCAGGTCTGCCTTGATCTTCAGTCTATTTGGCTAATCTACAGAATTTATGTTTTGAAAGATGTATCTTTAGCTGGACGTGGTGGTGCACACCCTTAAACCCAACACTCAAGGAACAGAGGCAGCTAGATCTCTGTGAGTTCCAGGCCAGCCTGATCTACAAAGCAAATTCCAGTACAGTCAGACAGCCAGGGGAAATCCTGTCCCAGAAAAGAAAGAAAGATGTATCTTTATTTCATTTCTTCTTCTTCTTCTTCTTCTTCTTCTTCTTCTTCTTCTTCTTCTTCTTCTTCTTCTTCTTCTTCTTCTTCTTCTTCTTGTCCTCCTCCTCCTTCTTCATCTTCTTCATCATTATCATCATCATCATCATTATTATTATTATCATTGTGTCTGTGTGAGAGAGAGAGTGGTAGCACACACATAGCACAGTGAGCATGTAAAGAAGTAAAAATTACAGCTTAGATCTGTGGAACTGCTTGCCTTCTTCTGTATTTAGGAGAGATACAGAGGTCAGACTTAGGTCACTGGGGTTGCATGGCATGTGTCTTTACACACTAGGCTATTTTGCAGATCAATCATAGAGATTTTTAATATGCCAGTCCTCCACAATCATGTCTTTCTGTCTCTCTTTGTCTCTGCTCACCCACTATTACTAGTAGTTATCTTTCTCTGGGCAATCATGACACTTATCCAGAGTCCTAAACCAAAGGATGTAGGAATGGTCAGTGACAGCTTGTTGGCCATTATCAGGAATTATTTATTATCAAACAATGAGAACTCCATGGGGAAACACACATGGCATACACATATCATCAAATACATATCTAAACACAAATTCCTGTGTAGGTAAGCTTTACAAGGGAGAAGTCAATTAGAAGAACAGACTTAGATGCTAGTGTGGACAAGATGTTTGCTGAAAGCCTTACTGAAGATTTGGGATTCAGGCAGTGGCTGAAGGAGGCGAGGAACAAATCCAGTGCAGATGTAACGAAAAGTCCAACACTGAGACAGAGCGGCATCTCAGAATCAAGGGCGGCTCTCAGACTGGCGGCTGCCTTTGTGCACTGAGAGGAATGTTTCAAGAATCATCTCACCAGGTAATGTATAATTCAAGAGGGACAACAAAATAGGAATCATCAGACACAGGCAGAGGGCACTAAGAACCCTAGACTCCTGCTGAAGGAGCTGCTAATCCGCATGTGCTCCGTGTGAAAGAGAAGGAACCCGACAAGAAGAGTGGATCCGCAGTGATGAACAAAGAAATTGATCAGTTGAATGGACAAGGGGAAAGAATGGGGTCTTGTTCTGTCGTAAGGACGAATGAAACATGGCTGGGAGTAGCTCAGTAGGTAAAGGCCCTTGCCTTCAAGCCTGAGGACTGAGTTGGATCCTGGGGGACCATGTGGTGGGAAAGAAAGAACCAATCCCCTCAACTTGCTTCTGATCTCCACACTTCCATTATGGCATTCCCGCCGGTGGTGCGCGCATGCACACACACACACACACACACACACACACACACACACACACACACACACACACACACAAATAAGACTCTCTCCCTCCCTCCCCGCTCTCTCTTTGTTTCCTTATTTTTGATTTTTTTGGTTTTGTTTCTGAGAAAGGGTTTCTCTGTGCAGCTGAGGCTGTCCTGGAACTTGCTCTGTAGACCAGGCTGGCCTTGAACTCACAGAGACCCGTCAGCCTCTGCCTCCAAAGTGGTGGGATTAAAGGCATGCACCACCACCTAGCTGTGATATTCAAAGAATGAAATTACATTACTTGCAGGAAAATGGATGGAACTGGAGATCCTCACATGATGCAAAATAAGGCAGTCTCTGAAAGATGAACAAGTATCGCGTGCTTTCTCTGATGTGGAATCTGTGACAAATTGAAAGGTCATGAAAGCAGAAGAGGGACTATTAGAGATTTGGGAAGGAGAAAGGAGGAAGGGTAATAAGAAAGATTACTAGAGGTCAGTTTGAGCCAAGTACATTCTATGCATATGTAGAAATACTACAAAGCCCTTACTTTGTAGAAATAAGAAGCTTTAAAGATCACATGCTGACTTGAGGGCTGAAAAGAATTAGCTGCATATCCTGTCCTTTAAAACTCTTAGGATTTTGCACAAACAGAAGAGAGGAGGTAAAGGAGGTTTGGGGAGATGCTGAAGTGCTTAAGGTTCTTGTGTTGATGAGGTCAGGAGATTCTGATTCAATTTAGACTTGGTTAGAAAAATAGACATCTCCTCATTCATCACCTCCTGCATCAGAGGGAACCTTCCTTCCAAGGCTTCTGTAATCACCCAGCCCTTTACTCCTCTACCATTTAGCAGCCTGACCATTCAATGGGGTGTTTTGTTACATGGCGTCACGTGTCTGCTCAGCACAGAGGGCGCAGGATCTCCAGTTCTGCCGAGGAACAGTTAGGACTGTGCTGAGAAGAGTGCCCAGACGATGCTTTGCATCTGGTGCTGCCTCTGTGAGCTTGGACATGTACCACCCACACTAGGGATCCTTTAATGTGTAGGATAAGTTGTCCTTAATGTCTATTACCGCAGAGAATTGTGGATGATTTGCCTGCTTCCTTTCACTTCCTGAAAACAACTCAGACTATCATCATGGACTGGTATGGTGGTTTGAGTAAGAATCGTCTCATAGGCTCATATATGTGCATGCTTAGTCCCCAGTTGGTGATGTTTGGGAAGGATTAGGAGGTGTGGCTTTGTTGGTGATGTGTCACTGGAGGTGGGCTTTGAGGTTTCAAAGGTCCATGCCAGCCAGGTCCAGTGTCTCTTTGCCTGCTGACTGCAGATCAGGATGTAGCTCCCAGCTATTGCTCCAACACCATGTCTGCCTGTCTGACGGCTGTCACACTCTCTGCCATGATATTGGGCTAATCCTCTGAAGCTGTAAGCAAGCCCCCAAGTAAATGATTTCTTCTATGTCTGGTCATGGCATCTCTTCATACCAATAAAACTGTAGCTAAAATGGTGGGCAATATTGCATAGCCAATGAGCACATGTCAATAGTCACCTCACACATTCTTCACGTCACACCTTCTCCTCCTCACACCTTCACCTCACACTTTCTCCTCCTCACACCTTCACCTCACACTTTCTCCTCCTCACACCTTCACCTCACACTTTCTCCTCCTCACACCTTCTCCTCACACCTTCTCTACCTCACACCTTCTCCACCTCACACCTTCACCTTACACCTTCTCCTCCTCACACCTTCTCCTCACACCTTCTCCTCACACCTTCTCTACCTCACACCTTCTCCTCCTCACACCTTCTCCTCCTCATACCTTTTCCTCCTCATGCCTTCTCCTCCTCACACCTTCACCTCACACCTTCTCCACCTCACACCTTCTTCTCCTCCTCACACCTTCACCACCTCACAACTTCTCCTCACACCTTCTCCACCTCACACCTTCTCCTCCTCACACCTTCACCATCTCACACCTTCTCCTCACACCTTCTCCTCCTCACACCTTCTCCACCTCATACCTTCTCCTCCTCACACCTTCACCTCACACTTTCTCCTCCTCACACCTTCTTCTCCTCCTCACACCTTCTCCTCCTCATACCTTCACCACCTCACACCTTCTCCACCTCACACCTTCTCCTCACACCTTCTCCACCTCACACCTTCACCTCACACCTTCTCCTCCTCACACCTTCTCCTCCTCATACCTTCTCCACCTCACACCTTCTCCTCACACCTTCTCCTCCTCATACCTTTTCCTCCTCATGCCTTCTCCTCCTCACACCTTCACCTCCTCACACCTTCTCCACCTCACACCTTTACCTCACACCTTCACCTCACACCTTCTCCTCCTCACACCTTCTCCTCCTCACAACTTCTCCTCACACCTTCACCTCACACCTTCACCTCACACCTTCTCCTCCTCACACCTTCTCCTCCTCACACCTTCACCACCTCACACCTTCTCCTCACACCTTCTCCTCCTCACACCTTCTCCTCCTCACACTTTCTCCTCCTCACACCTTCTCCTCATACCTTCTCCTCCTCACACCTTCACCTCACACCATCTCCTCCTCACACCTTCTCCTCACACCTTCTCCACCTCACACCTTTACCTCACACTTTCTCCTCCTCACACCTTCTCCTCCTCACACCTTCTCTTCCTCACACCTTCTCCTCCTCAACCTTCACCTCACACCTTCTCCTCCTCACACCTTCTCCACCTCATACCTTCTCCTCCTCACACCTTCACCTCACACTTTCTCCTCCTCACACCTTCTTCTCCTCCTTACACCTTCTCCTCCTCATACCTTTTCCTCCTCATGCCTTCTCCTCCTCACACCTTCACCTCACACTTTCTCCTCCTCACACCTTCTTCTCCTTCTCACACCTTCTCCTCCTCATACCTTTTCCTCCTCATGCCTTCTCCTCCTCACACCTTCACCTCCTCACACCTTCTCCACCTCACACCTTCACCTCACACCTTCACCTTATACCTTCTCCTCCTCACACCTTCTCCTCCTCACACCTTCTCCTCCTCACACCTTCACCACCTCACACCTTCTCCTCACACTTTCTCCTCCTCACACCTTCTCCTCCTTACACCTTCTCCTCCTCACACTTTCTCCTCCTCACACCTTCTCCTCCTCATACCTTCTCCTCCTCACACCTTCTCCACTCAGGTGTTCTCACTTGACCCTTCCTCACTTGTCAGCCCTGCTTAAGAACTGGTCCCCAGGTGTCTCTGAAGTGGACACTAGCAACTGAACTAAAGCCAGGGGAGCTATCAGTCAATAGCATTTCTTCTCCAGTCTTCTTGACTTATTATGTTGTACAGATAGCCCTTGCTATGCGCAGGGCATTGGTTCAAGATACCCGTGTTCCTTACATATTTGCATATAGCTTGCTGGCCACCTATGTATCATACCTCATAAATATAAATACTATACACATAATCTTATATGGTATTGCTTATGGAATGGGTGCAAGAAAAACTAGTCTGCGTGTGTTCAGTATGGACTCAGCCGTTGCAGACAGCATATGAAGGGCACACCAGTAGGAGTGTAGCCTGTTTCCTGAGTATGCTTGACCAGAGTTTGCTTGAAAATGTGGATGCAGAACTCGGCGTCATGGAACCGGATGTATTTCCCACCACTTCCTTCCTCTGTGGTATACTTTTGTTATCTTCATCCTTGCATGGGCTTTTCTCACTGGATTCTAAACAATGACTCTATTCAGCCTTTGATACTTACATGATGCTTTGGGCCTCATTTAGATCTTTCACTTGTACAAATGTCCCACTCTTAGATGCTTGTTTCTGCTCCCACAGGTGTTTTCCAGTCTGAGTTTTTTCTTTGCCTTTCCCTCATTTCCCTCAGCCTAAGCCAACAGCTTCTTGGCATATTGGATTCCAAGAAAACCATTTGTAAACCCAGCACAGCATGACAGCAAGACATGTAATCATATCCATATGAGTACAAAGGACAACAATTTTTCAAAATGGATTGGGATGGTGACAACCGATTCAGGAATGCTGGCTCACTCTCTCTCAGCACTTTCCTCTCTAGCCTTGAAGTAAGGTCAGGTAATAAAAAGGGACAGAGAGCTTGAAATTCGATAGAGAAGATCCATCCCTCATCTTCTCTCAAACATCCCACCATGGATTTGGTGCTACACCTCTACTTATATTCCTTTCAGTGTAGCTGTTTCTTTCCTACTTTTAGGCTTTTGATTGGATACTACCAAACTTGTCTTTTTCACTTAGTGACAACTTCTGATGAATCAGATTGGTGTTCCAAAGGAAGAGGTAGACTGTCAGATAACAGATTAGCAGTCCATAGTAACATACACTTACTAGCTCACATGGCATAGACAATGGACCGAAATCAACATCCACCCTGTCTGTGAATGAGGAGTTCAGCCTGGGTGAGCTGGTCTTCTTCTTCTGGGACTCTCATAGGCTGTGGTGATGTGTAAACTGGAGTTACAGTCTTGTCTGAAGGCTCACTTGGGGAAGGAGGAATTATTTCCATTCGTTTGTGGTTGATAGAAAAATTCAGTTCCCAAAATGGTAGTTGATTTGAGGGTCCACAGCTTCTCCTTTGCTGCTAGCCAGAAAGCCAACCCGGTTCTTTGTACTGAATAATCAGGGAGTGAATTGTATTGCATTTGTTATTCATAAATGCTAGTCATATACCATATCCACACTCAGTGGAGGAAGTGTCATGTGGCATAAATACCCACAAATGCTGGTGACAAGTTCCCAGCCAAGAGCATGTCCCCTGCAGGCCATAAAACATAGCAAGACAGCTGTTGGACTTTAGGGTTGACTGCCTTCTTTTCGACTTCAACTTGACACTGGGTATGGCAGCACACACCTTTTGTGCTAGCTCATCTCTGCCAGCTTGACAGAGCTAGAGCTATTTGTGGAGACACTCAAGTCAGAAAATGACTCTGGAAGATTGGACTATAGGCAAGCTTATGTGGCATTTTCTTGATTAATGGTTGATAAGGGGGTCCCAATTCATTGAAGGTAGTGCCACCCATGGGCAGCTGATCCTGGTTTGTATAACAAAGAAGGCTGAGCAAGCCATGGAAAGGATCCAATAAGCAGTGTTCTGTTTCAGTTCTGTTCAGTTCCTGCCTCCAGGTTCCTGTCTTGAGTTCTTTGTCTGTCTTCCCTCAATGAGGAACTGTGATCTCTAAGCTGAATTTTCTCCTTTCCTCTCCTCCCTTTCATTTCCTTTCCTCTCCAAGTTGCTTTTGGTCATGGTATTTGATCATAGCAATAGAAAGTAAATGAATGTTCAAACACTTAGGAGGCTAGTCTAGGCTAATGTGATTTGGTCTCAAAATTGCAAAACCAAGGTTGGAGGGATGGCTCAATGGTTAAGAGCACTTGTTTCCCTTGCAAAGAACCCAGGTCCAGTTCCCACAAGGCAGCTAACAGCTGTCTCTAACTCCAGTTCCGGAGGATCCAATTTCCTCTTCTGACCTCCTCTGGCATCAGGCATGCAGCTAGCACAAACACACATGCAGGCAAAATGCTCATACACATAAATTAGAAACAACTAAATCTTTTTAAAAAAAGAAAAGTGAAATAATTCTGCTCCACCATTTGTTAATGAATATTATGGGTTCACATCTTGGGTGAGTTCAAAGCCAAAGCAAGTCAAAACATGCACATGGAGAAGTATCTGTTGCCTGTAGCATGCAAAGAAAGCACAGGAATTATCTCTAAAGCAAGAGCCTCTTCCAACAAAGGGAATATGAGGTGTTGCATGGGGAGTCTCTACATACTCATATAGCAGAGAACTTTAGGCAAAGGCACGTTTTTTGAGCCTGCTCAGTTCAAGAGGACATCCCTGAGTACGGTCAGTTTAAAGACCGGGAACATATTTTAGGGCCTGTATAGTTCAAGGTCATGGGGCAGGGATATTTCAAGGTCAAGAGCTAGGGATACTTTGGGGCATGCCAGCTGACATCAAATTTTTTTGGTTGTTTTTTTTTTTTTTTTACAAGACAGGGTTTCTCTGTATTGTTTTGGAGGCTGTCGGTCCAGCCTGGCCTCGAACGTACAGCGATCCACCTGCCTCTGCCTCCCGAGTGCTGGGATTAAAGGTGTGTGCCCCCACCGCCCGGCTGACATCAAATTTTAATTGACAAGAAGGAAAGGACACTCTGAAGATGCATTAACATAGGGATTTGCCCCTGTCTTCTTCGGTGGACAGCAAACAGAGTACCAGCACCTGTGGGGACACAGCAGTGATAATGACAACATTTCACAGAGGTTTTACTCTGTGTGTACTACTGACTTAGTATGCTGGAAGTACTTAGAAGGCCTGTGTAATAGCAAGTGCTCTCTCACTTCCAGCTAATTGTATTGTTTCCCTTTGCTGATGCTTCACGCAGAGAGGTGGGGGTGCCATTCTGTCTGGGATTTCACTAGCTTAAACTAGGATCCTTCTCCGTTACTTTGACATCCCTGTCATGTGCATAGCGTGGTTTTAGAATCATTGTACATCAGCTGCATGTTACAAACTGGACAAATTGCTTCGTATTGATTTATGTCTGCTTCCTCCAGGGGAAGGTGGGATGCCACAAATGATAAGCAAAGTGTCCAAGGCCAACTATTCAGAAAGAGTCTCTGGGGACAAATTGATACTCCACAGTGTGGTTTCATCTCTCAGAACTGAAGTCAGGCCATCAAATATTAAAGTGCCCTCAGCGGAGCTGCTGTCCTTTAAACAGCTCCTGGAGTCTTTCACCCGAGTTCCCAGGAAAGCTATCACCTAAAGGAGGACTTTGGAAAATATTCAAAGATGATCTCTAAAGGAAGTTTTAGCTTTGTGATTGAAAAGCAGATGGAGTAGACTGTGCAGGAGTCTTTGTTCATGAAAGTGATGTAGAACATCAGGAAGAGAAGGGGGTTTAAAATCAAGCCAGATAAATGCTCCCTATGTGATACTATGGGATACATATATTTGTCTTTGTTCTCACTTCTTGACATACAGACCCTAAAACCCTAAGGATCTCCAGTGAGACAAGCAAGCATGTCTTTGGTGTGCTAAAGAGATGGATGATGGCTGTGATTGACTAAGCATCTTTAGGATAGGGCAGGTTCCTAGGAAGGCCAAGGAATGATTAGGGAGTTTTAACTTTGGAATCTATTCATACCCTCTTTGAATAAAAAGGATGGAAGAGAGATCCCGCAAGGTTATTATGATGTGTGTGTATGTGTGTGTACAGTTGCAAAAAACCTTTGTGTATACATATAGAAGGCAAAGGTCAACACCAGATGCCTTCTCCTGTTTCCATCTGCCATATTTTTGAGACATCTTCTTTCACTGACCCCAGCATTCACCATTTCAGCTAGACTGGCTGATCGGCAACTCCCTGGGATCTTCCTGTTTTCACTTCTCAGACCTGAGATTAGAAATGCTTGCTGACATGCCTACTTGTTCATGGATGTTAGGGATCTGTAACCAGGGTCCTTATGATTTTTCAGCATACACATTACCTTTGGAGCCTTTTCCCTACCTACTGCACCTGAATTCTTTTTGTTGTTAGCCTGGGATTACTCACTACATAGACCAGGCTGGCTTTCAACTCACAGAAATCTGCCTGCCTCTGCCTCTCAAGTGCCAATATTAAAGGTGAGCACTACCATGCTTGGCTACATCTGACTTTTTAATGTGAGCTCTGGGGATCAAACTCAGATCTTTGTGTTTATAAGATGTTATTGAAAGAAATAATTCTCACTTCAAAGAAATTTAAAAAAATAGTTAATTCTGGAGCACAATATGAGTGCCCATGGCTCAGGAACGTCGATTTAGGTTTTTCCTCTAATAGTCTACAGTAACAGCTGTTTTGTGGAGTTTTTGTGATAACAGAACAAAGAGAGCTCTAGATCAAGGCCCTTTTAAAAACATAGTGTTGGAAACATCAGAGAAGAGGATTACAGCAACATGGGAGGAGTTCTCTTGTGGGCCTTGCAGGTGTCTGACAACACACTTAGCTCTTCAATTGGAGGAAACTGGTGTCTTGCTAAGTTAAACTAAGTTAATACATTTCAATGCAATTTTATCTGTTGTCAGGATGTTAGTGCTACTTTCTTAGAGTCTTGATTGGTTTCATTTTCTCTGGCAGTTAAAGAATTGAAAGACAGGAAAACTCTTGAGCATGACGGGTATCTGTGGAGACAGCACACAGAATCAACAGTCGCAGAATGGCTTGTATTGATGATAAGGAGGCACACACATATAGCAGGCATACAAAGACAAGGAGAAAAAGCCCTTCCTCATAGAGGGAGCAAGGCCCCTCAGGAAGCCAAAAACTTTCAGTCTCTTCTTGGGGGCTAAGGTTTTACAGTCTCTGAAGGGTCTTCCTCTGCTAACTTAGGGTTGGTCAGTCTGGAAAGAGACAGGATGGCTGATTGATCCACAGCTATTGTATAACATCTCCTGATCTGCCTTGCACTTGTTGAGTGAGTTCATTAGCAGGTGCTCTACTGGATAGAGAAAAATCCCATGGAGGCTTTGTTTTACATTGTCCAGGCTTTTGTCTCAAGTCAGGAGGGTGAGGAAGAAGCCAGTCACTTTGGAAGTTCTCCGTTTTTATTACCTCGTCATGGCCCCTCTTCTTATATGTCTACCTACAAGGGAATCTGCCTAGTATTCCCTAGTTCCTCATTGGGTCTAGCTAGTAGTGAGACATTAGGTATGACACAGAGAGAAACAGAGATTGGCTATTTAATAGGGTAAAGATCATCCAAGATAAACTGTAATTACGCTTGGGAACTGCAACACTGCATCCTCTCCACGTACTGAAGATTTTATCCAGTACATCAGCTGCTTCTTTCCAAGAATTCACAGTGGTAAGCACTTTACCAGCCCAATGGTAAATGATTTAATCAGTTATGCCATATAATAAGGCTTCCATAAAAAACCAGAGCTGGGTTTGCAGAGCTTTCTCATGGCTGACCATACAGAGATTCCTGTGGGGTCTGGGCACTTCAGAGAGGGCTTCAAAGTTCCTTGGGCCTTTCCTACACCTTATACTAGGCCTCTCTTCCACCTGGATGTTCTTAAATATGTGTATATAAATGTCAAGGGAAAAAAGTCATTTTATTGGCTTCAGGTACTTCAACGAAGGCAGGAGCCTACGTATGGCAGCCAGTCTTGAATTGGCTTGTAGATCCAGCCCTGATGTGAACTGAGTTCTGAGACATTGCTAACCTCTGCTGGTCTTTCTCACAACCTACCTCATCCCATAACACTCAGAGACTAAGACTAAGCCTGATATCTTTCTTATAAAAAAAAGCTTAACTTTTGTCAGCACCAGCCAGAATTCTTCACTGACAAATGAAGACATTCCCAAGCCCTTTGCAGTAGGAGAGTCATAAATACAGTCACCATTTTGTAAAGCTTGGGAACGTGTAACACATGTCTGTGTCATTAGAGCTCGACATGCTACTCATGTGGCACACATCTATGACAGCAGACAGCCATGTGTCATTCATGTAAGAGACATCCGTGACAGCAGTGGATCCATGCATTACTCATGTGACACACTTTTGTGATAGCAATGGATCCATGAGTCATATTTCTGTGACAGCAGTGCTCCATGTGCCACTCATGTTACACTCCTATATGACTGCAGGAGATCCTTGTGTCACCCCTCTACCTTCATTCAAACTAAACTTCATGTCAAGACACTGAAGATAGATATGGAGGATATGGCAATTTCTTCCTCTCCCCAGTGTGGCCACAGAACAAATCTCTTTGTTCTGTTTTTCACTGTTTGTTTCTTTCTTTAGCCTATTGGGGCCAGGGGGTGGTAGTGGTTGAGCAGGCTCTGGCCGTAACAACTGTGGTAACATTAGGAAGGCACATAAACAGGAAGCTGAGTGACACAAGGTAGCAGAAAGCTGGGAAAACTTGATGCTAATAATCATCTGAATTGTGTGTATAAAGATAGGCGTCATGTCTGGTCTTACTTTCTCAATGTTCACAGAAGAATTCCTGTATTAGAGCTGAAGATATAGGTCAATAAGTGGAGTGCTTGCCAAGCTTACACAAAGCCTCTGCTTCCATCCCTAGCATTGAATAAACTGAGCATGGTAACAAACATCTGTAATCCAAGCACTTGGGAGGTGGAGGCAGGATCACATGGCCATCTTTGGCTACATAGCAAGTTAGGACCAACCTGGGCTACATGATTCCCTGACTTAAAAAGTTTTATAAATAAATAAATATATATATGTGTGTGTGTGTGTAATATATAGTATATGCACATATATATGTATATATAATTCTTATATCTGATCTTGCATAGTACAACTTTTAGTCATTTGTGCCTTACTTCCTAGTTGCCGAGAGCAATGAACATAAATTTTGCCTTGCCCACCAAAGCCTTGTCCTTGCAGAGTGGAGATCATTAGTTGTTCTTCTTCTAGAAAACCCAGTTGCTGCTAACTGACACATAGGCACGCTTGATCGATATCTGATTCAGCAAGTACCCAGCCTTTTCCTCTTTGACTGTGTTTTTTATCCCATGGTCACAAGGCCAAGGCTAATAAAGCAACCCGCTTGCATAAAGCATTAGCCCTCCAGCATCGAGCATTAAGATTCTGCAAGCTGTACTCTGTTGTTTGGGTTCCATGGGAAGGCAAGATGCTCTCATCTAAAAGCCCTGTGTAAACACCTCGCTCTGCGGGCTGCTAAATTGCTGGCTCAGCTGCCTGTGTCACCACATTGTCCATGTGACACCGGAAACATTCAGTCATTCACTTTGATCATAGTGTTCTCGTTTTGAAAAAAAAAATCAAGCTATATTGCAGGGCTTTCTATTTTTTAAAAATACTATTTTTAAAAATTTTCGTATGAGTGTATAATGTATATTGAGCACAGGTCCTCATATCCCTTCCCCTCGCCTTTGTTCTCCCTCCCTTCCCATTAGGCCTCTGTGTTCTCCTGGACAACTATTAATGGAGATGACAGAGCATAGAGGCTCGATACTGATATTCTTCTGTCAGGGACACGTGATGACAGTCATGGGGTTTCTGAAGATGTCACAGTCAGTGGGTGGGAGTGAAGATGGATTGGAGGAGGAGAGAAAACTACCTCTGTAAAGCTCGAATAATCCCCCTGGCCCAATTCCCACAGAGGAAAATACCCCTCTGGTGCTTATGCAAGCTTGCAGAGTGTATGCAATGAAACCACAGTCACGTGTGTGCTCACCTCTGCACATGCTCACCTCCGTACTCACTCAAATCATTTTGACACTTCACTGACAAGAGTACTAAAACGCTGAACTGAACCCACATTTGGAAGGAGAGGGCTTTTATTGTTATTTTTATTTTTTTTAAATGCCATTCTGAAACTCACATTGCTTCCCTTATCCCTGAGCCCGTGGGAGCTGTAACCCTGCAAAGGGCATTGATTTCCTTTTGTGTGCGCACTTCCTCACAACTCAATTAGAACACATTTTTCCAGTGGGCAATGATCTTGATCCCATTAACATTCATGAGATGAGTCGGTGCCCCACTTGTTGTTTAATAAGAGCACGAGGATCCAGGGATATTTATCCAGTCTAGTACCCATCACCTTGGAACAGCATTACTACTGCAATACCATTACAAAGCACCAGCAATTGGAGGGGAAATGGCAATAACGAAAAATTGTCGCTTTTAGATAATAGCTAGGCAAAACAAACTTATTTATTGTGGATCTCCTCCATTGACTGTTTAATCAAAAGAGAAGCTGACACGCTCCAGGCAGTTGGGAACTCTGCAGTGGCTCAAGAAGGATATGCGCACGATGGCTCCTGAAGAGAAAGGCAAAACACCAGGCAACTCTTCAATACTGTCTCAAGATTCCTTTCATTCCCAGGAAGCCAGACACCCACGCACATTTTATTCGTTTTGTCAAGCCTTGTGCCAGGTTCCTTCTATGCATTATTTCATTAAATTCCCACTGTAAGGCCAAGGGGAAGGTCTTACACGGCATTTTTATAAAGAATGTGGTTATTTGTCTCACTTGGGTTATGTACCTTGTGTTAAATGGTGGAGACGGAACAGAGCCCTGCAGTCAGATCTGGGGTTGGGGAGAGCCACACTCTCTCAAACTGAGTGCACTGGTAGGAGCTCAGAAGGGACTAAGTTGCTAGAAACCCCGGGAGTGAGTGAAGGCTTGTTTGGGCATGGGCAGCAGGACCACAACTGGCTCTACAGAACTGATGTGTACAGATGACAGTGACCAGAGAGCAGTGACCAATGGCATCAGCCCAGGTGCCCACTATCACCCTTTGGTCTTTTCTTCATGGGAGTCTTCACCTCTCCCTGTTTGCACATTTGAAGAGTAAGCCTGCACAGAAGGTTGCTGTGTGTCCCAGGGAAGGTGGACATGTCTCCTTTCTTCTTTCCTGGATTCTTTCTTTGGCGACATCTATACATGGCCTGATATTAGGATGCCTTCTCAGTAGTGAGCCATTGCCTCACTCCACTTTTACGGTCATAACAAAATATTTCATATTGGGTGCCTTAAACATGAACCTGTGGCCTACAGGTCTGGAGATTTGGAAACTCAAAATTGAGGTGCTGGATTATTCCATTTCTCAGTAAGGGCTCTCTTAGGTTGCACAAGGCTGACTTATTACTGTTTGTGAGGTAAAGGAAGGAAATAATGGAAGGAAGGTGGAAGAGAGAGGGAACAAATGTAAGTGTTGATGGCCTGTGTATGAGGTGTGTCCCCCAGAAACTCAAGAGTTGAAAGCTTTAACCCCATTTGCTGAATCTGATCATTAGGAGGTGACTGGATCACGAGGTCTCTGATTTCATCAATAGCTTAATCTACAAATATACTCACAATTTAATTACATTATTGGGAGGTTTTAGAAACCTTAGGAGATGGAGCAGAGTTGGAGGAGGGTCACTGGAAACACACCTTGTGCCCTCCCTATCTGTCTGTGATTGCGGCCTTCATGAGGTGAACAGTTCTGTTCTGCTTCATGGTTTCTGCTCCACCCCGGGGCCCAGAAAGAGCGAGCTCAGTAACCATGGACTGAAAACTCTGCAATCAGAAGTGGCACAAACACTCCTCCCTTGAATCTCTTCTCTCACATTTTTATCAGAAAGAAAATCATCTCACAGAGTGAGTGAGCATCTCTGACCTCTATGTGTAAGGGCACCAATCCCACCAGAGCACCCCATCATTAGGCTCAGCTGACCCTAATTACCCCCCCAAAAAACCCATTCCAAACGCCACCACACAGAGAAAGGTCACAACTAGTATATCCTACCCCTATACCGCCACTCTCTTTATTCTCCAGCCTTTCCTTGCTGTCAACTCTTTCTCCAGAAAACCGGAGGAAGCAGAGAAAGCATCTTGGAGTTCTACATGATCCAAATGAAGCATTGTTTTACAAGGTGTAAAATGCAACACTTTACTGTGTTCTTACTCCCCAGTATCCTAGTGAAATCCCTTCTTTCCCCACACCCTGCTTGTATCTTGGGTCACACTGGCACTATTCTTGGCGGTCAGCAGAAGTGCTGAATGATAGCTGCCCTGATCCAGCATGCAGAGACTCCCACCTAAGCACCCCTCCCAACACTGCTTAGGCTTGCTTGCATTAACATGCCTTATGGTACCTTCTTCTTAGATTTCTGGGTTCATTTTATGTTTCCTTGTCTTTGGGTTCCTGACTGATCTTTCAAGAATCACAAACGTACACACGTACACCTATAATTCATATTAGGAGACCTATGGTGCCAAATGTGGTGGTGTGTGACTATAATTCCAATACTTGGGAGGCTGAGGTATGAGTTTGAGGCCAGCCTAGGCTTTGTAATGAGTTACATCAAGACCCTGCCTCAGAACAACAACAAAGAAAACACAGCAGGTGTGGTGGGGCATGTGGTGATATATTATTTATTATTTAATAAAGATTGATAAAATATCAGAATGCAAAGCCAGCCACACTAGTTAGCTATAGAAGCTTGGCAGTGGTGGTACACTCCTTTAATCCCAGGACTCAGGAGACAGGCAGATGGATCTCTGTGAGTTCAAGACCACACTGAGCTACATGAAATTGATCCAGTCTAAAGGGACAACAGCTCACACAAAGTAGATCTCAGCACTTGGGAGCCCACGTCTTTAATCCCAGGATTTTAGAGGTATAAAAAGAAGAAGCAAAGGATCTCCAGCCACATTGAAGAGAAGCAGCAGTCTAGGATTGCAGTCTGAGGCTTGGTGGAGAGCATTGTCTCTGAGGATTCATGGAGACAGGATTGCCATTTCAGCCTGAGGTAGGGGTAAGAGCTAGTGGCTTGCATGCTTTGCTTCTCTGACCTTTAGCTTGAAGCTTGAACCCCAATTTCACTCTCTTCGTCTTTTATTATCCCTGCTACAGGGGCATGCCTGTAATTCCCATATTTGAGAGGTAGAGACAGGAGGATCAGAATTCAAGGTTGTTTTCAGCTAAGCAATGAGTTTGAGGTCATCCTGGGCTACAGGAAACTCTATTTTAAAACAAGAAATGTAAAATGGAGTCATGAGGGAGGATGGGGAGAGAGAGAAGGGAGCAGAGGATTTAGTAGACTTTGGAGGCCAGCACAGAATGGGGGATTTTCATCCATACTGTGAATGGAATTTAAAGTGTTAATGTAGTGTTTGGTGCTAGACATCAAATGCCAGGGTCTGCCCTGTGCTAGGCAGGCTCTGTACTACAGGGCTACAGCCCTAGTTCATGCACTGTTGTTTAGAAAAAGGCTTTTTCTATCCCCCTTAGCCAGAGAACACTTAGTTACTGTCACATGAATAATTTAAAAAAACCTCTTGTGATCAGAGTCAGGAGTTTTTCTATGTCCAAGTTAATCTGACTCCTCTGGCAAAAAGAAATGCTTATAAAAGATAAGGCCAATATAGCATTTCTACTTAATACGGAGTCTAACTTCCTTTCATTGAATGGTTCGGAAATGATTCCATTTTCTCTTAACTGGGTAGCTGAAATATGTAGAGAGAGCTAGAGCAATAACCTTGAAGTTTTCTTGAGGCTAAGAGACTTTACTGTGGCTACTTCTGTCTGTGGCTGTTTTGAGATAATTTGATACAGTCCCTCAGTAATGAGGAAAGAGGACATGAATAAGGATAGAGGGGAACTCAGCCAGGAACCTGGTGCTTAGGCCTAATGAAAACTGCTGCTTTCTTTACTTCTATGAGAGTTCAAAGGCCTAGGGTGATCTCCCCAAATGGCTTTAGCTAACCTGATATAGGAGAGGAGATCAGAATTAATGGCATTCTCACTGGAAAGTTTAAGTCTAATTAGCTCTCAGGCTGGCTGAGTTTCTTTAATTCATCAGTGGGATTCTGGGAAGCCAGGCAAGCAAAGCAGGGAACAAAACTAAGTCAGAAGGAAGAACACAGGGTAAAACAAGGGACCTAGATGATTTGGTCAATGTTTTGAGCCACCTGGCCCAGAAGCTGTGACCGGTCTGTTACCTGCTAAATGGGATCCAAGCATTTTTCACTTTGACTAATTCTCTATACCTCAGGATTCTGTTAGTAAATGGATTAAAGAACCATTTGATCTTCAAAAAGAGGTTTATGGTTGCTTTGATGATTAAGTACCCAGGGGAAGTGAAGGATTATCATGGATAATGGATTAGGAGAAGAGGGGTATTAGGAACTCTCTTCCCTGGTCACATACAGATGATGTTGATGTTAGACAGGGACTAGACTGACCATGTGGTACCCTTGAATGGACAGTAGAGATAAACAAAGTGAACTTGGCTAACCTAAAGGAACCCATTTTTCTTACTTCTTGGAGGAAAATCAGTAGTAGAGCTTTGAAGTCTAACCTCTATTATCTTAAGACAGCAAATGTTGAGAAAAGCTCTTTGGCAAGGAAAAAGAACAAAAAAGATGTGATCTTTATTTTTTATTTTTATTTTTTATTTTGGTTTTTGGTCGAGGTTAACTTCTGCCCAGTGAGTATTAGCCAGACAATGGCAATCCATGGAGATCTCTGCTGTGGGGTGAAAGGGCTCTTTGGCTGGTCTCAGATCTGTTTAGAGTTACAGCCCACAAATGGAGGTAACAGTAATAGCTGGTCCCAAGCCGCTGCTGTGCAAAGAGGGAGATAGCAGGAGAAGGTGTTGTGCACCTAACTGCCACTTCTAGGGGTGCTGTGAGACTCATCTTCATATGGCCTCTCCCTTGTCGTACTATTTCTTGCCCAAATGAAACAAATGTAAACTTTGACTTTCTAGGTCTTGGGAGACAATGATCAGAAATTTGATTTTTCTGTAACTGAAGTGGAAATGTTGGCCAGGGGGTGTTTGTTGACACCTAATTTGTTCTCCAAATTCCTAAATATCCCTTGAAGCTTTCTACCATGTAATGCTTCACTGCTGAGTGTTGGGATTTCCTGGCTTTGGTATATCTGTGTCCCTGGAAACATCACTGAACCTCTTGGAATCACAGGAATCTTGTGTGTGTGAAGGATTATGATTCTGTCTAATTTTCATCTTTTTCAAGGAAACCAAAATATAAATGAGCTCTTCGTAGAAATGTTTGGAAACTGTTATGTAAAAGAAAATCAAGCCTCAAGTGTAGGCTGGTTTTATGTTTTTATTATTTTCTGTGTCTGATTGTTTTTGCCTGCCATATGTCTATGCACCGTGGGCATTGGACTTCCTGCAATCACCATGTGGGTGCTGAGACCTAAACCTGGGTCCTCCACAAGAACAACAAACGGTCAGTCTTAGCCACTAAACAGTCTCTCCTGCCCTAGACAGTTTTAATGTTACAAAATTTGAACAGTTTTCGAAGAAATACAGACAAGATTATTCTAAATTTTATATGGAAAGAAAAGTCACATAAAAAAAACCTGATTTGTCCAAAATGGTTTTGTCAAAGAAGAGTAAGGTGGGAGATATCATAGCACTCCATTCAATATTTATTGTACACACCTGCAATAATCAAGCAGTGCGTGACTGGCAGGGGACTAACCACACAGATAAGCAACACACAACAGACACCCCAGAATGCCAGCTGCTTTTTCAGAAGTGAGAAGGGCAGTGAAGGATAGCTTCCCAACAAGGAGGTTCTGGAGCTCTTAGGTATCTGAGCTAAAAAGCAAAACACAACAAACAAACAAGCAAAATCAAATACCTCCACAAAAGTCTAACCTTATACAGTACACTAATGCTAACTCAGAATGGGTTGTAGATCTGAAAGTAGGGCCTGAAAGGATTCTGAAGAAAGCAAGAGGAAGTCTTCAATAACCACCATTACATAAAATCTCCTAGATGTTGCACCAACTTCACCATTCACAAAATAAAAGAAATAGAAACCAGGCACTGTGGCAAACACCTGTGACCCTATCATTTAGGAAGCTGAGCCTGAAGGATGGAGAGCATGAAGCAGCTTGAGCAACATAACAGGATCCTGTTCTTGAAGAAAAAAAATCAGTGTGTGACCTTTCACTGAAGCTGAAAGACTAATGCTTTAGAAGACATCCTGTGGAGAAGACAAGCCACAGTTAGAAAGGAAAGTTTGGCAAACTGGATAGGTGATGATAAATAATTCAGTAACAAAATAGACAATTCAAGTATAAAATAAGCAATAAGCACAAAAAGGTCATTCCACCTAAGGAAATAAATAGATGTCAAATTAGTACATTTAAAAAAATGTTCACAGCCCTAGAGGCAGAGGCAGATGGATCTCTGTGAGTTAGAGGCCAACCTGGTCCACATAGATAGTCTCAGGACAGTCAAGGCCACAAAGAGAGACCTGGCCCTAATAAATAAATAAATAAATAAATAAATAAATAAATAAATAAATCTATCATCATTATTAAAACAACTAGAAATGTTCAGCTTCACTATCCATCCAGGGATACAAATTAAGAAAATGATGGGGGCATTACTACATATCTAATAGAGGAGTAAAATAAAACTACTAATAGGGGCTGGAGAGATGACTCAGTGGTTAAGAACCCTGACCACTCTTCCAGAGAACCAGGGATCAATTCCCAGCACAAACAAGGTATCTCACAACCGTCTGTCACTCCAGTTCCAGTGGACTTGATGCCCTTGAGAAAACACCAATGTACATAACGTAAAAATAAATAAATAAATAACCTAGAAATGGAAAAACAAAAATGAAAAAAACAAACAAACAAAAACTAATAATAATATCAATTCTGTGATGGGTCCAGAGGAACTGGGTTTCACACATTTTTAATGGGAATATAAAATTAATCAATATTGAAAATTTATAATACTGTTGCAGGGCATTTACCACAGGAAAACAGCTGTGAACTAGTCATAGCAATTTTATTTGTAAGAGTCCCAACTAGAAAATTCCATTAACAGAATGGCTCAGGAAACTATGCTAAATATTCCAGTACTTGGGTGATTGACTGGAAGCAGAAAGATCAAGAACTCAGGGTCATCCTAGGGTACATATTAAGTTTGCAGCCAGAATAGGCTAGAAGAGACTGTGTCCTAAAAATATATAACAACAAGAAATAACTATGCTTCATTTATTCTGTGACATTACTCAGAAAGAAAAGCAACCATAGTAGGCTACAGAGGAGGCTAAAGTACTTGCCTAGGATTCACAAGATGCTTGTTTGATCTCCAGCATCACATGACCCAGGCTGGTAGTACATACCTGTGATCCCAGCACTTGGATGTTGAAAGGTGCAATTCAAGGTCGTCTTTGTCTGCATAGTTAGTTTGAGGCCTGCCTAGGATACATGAGACCTTCCTCATAATGAAAAAGAAGAAAGATGAAGAAGCTAAAAGGAAAAATGAATAGACTGCTTAAAGACTCAATTTGACAGGCAAGATGGTGTCCCAGCCCCCCACAAAGGAATTCAGATTCTGCTTCCTCAAACCTGTAGGTTTGTCATCTTTGTGGCAAAAGGACTTTACAGGTGTTGTTACAATAAGGAATTTGAAGTGGGAAGTTAGGCCTGTGTTACTTTTCTGGCTCAATGTGATCTCATGGGGGACTTAAAGACAGAGGACTTATAGAGACAGATGTGATTGGAGTTGAAGTCCAGATGTAGGATATAGACCTAGATATGGTTATATGCTGGAGCAAGGTGAGGCTGCAGATTTGTTGCCCGAGCTTCCTGAAGCCTGCTAACACTTGGACTTTAGCCTGATGAATAGATTTTAGATTTCTGACCCTCAAAGTATAAAATAATAAATTTGAGTTGATGCATTTGTGGTAATCTCATACAGTGTGATAGAAAACTCACAAGCTGGAACTGGATAGATCCCCAGGGCATTTTGCTCTGTGGGAAAAGTCCACCGACAAAGAGCATATACTACATAGTAACATTTATATGATAGTTTTGAAAAAGAAAAACTGTGAAGATTGAGAACAAATTAGGAGTTGCGAGCATGATGAATGTCACAATAAAGGGGCAGAATGAAGGTGATCCTTGCAGCAGTGGGATAGGTTTGCACCTTGACCACGGTGGTGGTGAAGTGCACTTATGTCTGTAATTAGATGTCATAGAGCTGGAGACTCATATTGTGTGTGCTGGTGTCTGCCTTCTGATATTGACATAGTGCTGTGCTTATGTGAGATATAGTGTCTCAACTGGCAGAGTGCTTGCAAAGCATGTACAAGGCCCCAGGTTCAATCCCCAGCACTGCATAAACCAGGCATCATATTCTCAGCATTGAAGAAGCAGCGGCAGAAAGATCATCTTGCTTGCATATCAAGTTTGAGGCCAATTTGACCATATATGAGACACTGGGGGAAAAAGATAGCCAATGAAAAAATAGGGTGATGGGTTCATGGAATACCCTGTGCTATCTTTGCAAAGAACTTATGAATCTACACTTATTCTAAAAGAATTAACAAAAAGTTTTAAAGGTTTAATTTGTTTTGAAAAGCAAAAGAAAAAATATTACTAATAACTTATAACAAAGCACATTTAAAAGAATTATCTTTGTCAAGTGTGGTGATACATGCCTTTACTCCTACTACTTGGGAGGTAGTGTCTGGCAGATCTCTGTGAGTTTGAGGGCACCCAGGTCTGCAAAGTGAGTTCCATAGATAAATTCTGTATCAAACCAATGTACTAACACATGGATACAGCAAACTTCACTCTCTGGGGCTTTAGGAATTCATAGCAGACTGAGAAAATTCCTACGTGATTGTTTTAATTTCTGAACACCAAACCCCAAGCTTGGCTGTTTGCAAGTAAGCTGCTCTTCACTTACAACATCTGAAATCTCTGCATGTGTGATTTAACTCTTGGCCATCAGGAAATCCTAGGCTGCCCCTGTATATATATGTAAACCTCTTCAACCACAAAAAAGGAAGCGATGCCATTTACAAGGGAATAGATGTGAATGAAATAAGCATACTAAGTGAAATGATCAGGCCCAGAAAGGCTAATATATGTTTGCTTTCATTTGTGGTTTCTAGATTTTATATAGCTACATAAAATCCTGTGTGTGTGTGAATATATATATATATGTGTGTGTGTGTGTGTGAATATATATATATATATATATATCATAAAAGTAGAAGTAGAGTTGTCCAAGAGGAAAGTGGGAGCAAAGAGGGGTTGGAAGGGGCAGTAGAGGAGTGCAAAGATCACATGCTTGGCATATAGTACACACATTCACAAAATCTAAAAACAGTTTTAAAAAAGTCATCATCCTGAAGAATTTAAACCAGTCAAATAGGATCTGAAACATATGGTCCCTGGTCTAGTGCTAGTCATTTGGAGTTGCCATAAAGAAATGCATAGACTGAGTGGGTTAGACAAGTTAATTGCTCTAACTGGAGTGCTGGAAGTCTGAGATGAGGGAATCTGTGGTCAGGTCTAGTGACAACATTCTCTGCTGGTGTTCAGTAACTCAGCTAGAGTCCTGGGAGCTGGTTGAAAAATTACAGAGAAAAGATACCGTTGTGAGTGTAAACTATTTTCAACACAGGCTCTTATTTTTGTAAAGATCATAATTTCAAAACAGGACTGACAAGACAGCTCAATGGGCAAAGGCAACTTCCTCCAAGCCTTATAACCTGAGTTCAAGAACACACTACCACAAGTTGTCCTCTGACTTCCCTGTGTGTGCCATCGCACAGGAATGCCCCCTTACATTGACAAATAACACAATATAAAACTAAACATAACGTTTAGAAGCGTGCACACGTCCCATGAGAGTCTGTGGAGGTGGTCTCCATCCAATTTGTCTTTGGGTGTGTTGCCTCCCCTGTCTCTGGTTAGTTTGAGGGGTTGATACTGTGACTGCAGTTGCTGAATTCAATGAGATCCTATAAGTGCCTAGGGCATTGCTGGGCACATACAAAATATAAGAAGCAATAGCCCCTCCTTTCTGTGCTGCTTCCTAAAACCTGAAACACATTTCCTGGGAAATATGGTGAGTTTCACAAGTAGAAAGGCGAATGAAAGAGTCAAAGGACAGAAGGATCGCAGTAGGAACAAAGCCTACTGCAGTAACTACTGGGGATCTGCAAGGTCAACGTCTCAAGGCAAGAAAGACTCCTGGAAACTGGAGGTGATGTAGCAGATAGAACACTTCCAGCCTGAAGTGACCCCCAAACTGACAAGGTTAAAGATTTTTAAAATTACCTTTTCTATGGATGATAAACTAGGATAGCACCACAGTAAATTAATCCACTTGTGCTAAATAGGCCACCAAGGTTTGAAATTGCAACATGATTTCACATTTTAACACCCCCACTTGTCTTCCAAGTTGAGGCAAAAACAAAAAGAAATTCTTTCTCTCTCCAGCCTTCAGGTGCTGCTCTCATTTCCCCCTTTGTTCCCACAGTACAGCATCACTGCTGTTTTCACACACTTCAGGGCAAGCGTCTCCAGGCAGAGAGAAACCATAGGCAGAACAAGAGACATCTGACCCAGGGGAACTTGAGGTGGACATTTGCTGGCTGCTGTGGAACCTCACTCTTTACAGTTAATTCAGAGTCATGGCAAAGTAAATCTGGTACAGTCAACTTAACCATGAACATGGTGCTGCCCAACCTCCTTGCTTTGGTTCAGGATGGCAGACTTAGTCCCTCGTTGAAACAGGCCAGGCTAGGGTGGGCCCCATGCTCTGTTCCTGTGAACTGCATGGCAGTTCACAACTGTCTATATTGGCAGTTTAATGAGATCCAATTTCTCTACTAGTTACTTTTCTGTTGCTGTGATAAACCACTGTGTATTCCGGTATGACCTTGAACTCATGATCCTCCTGTCTCCACCTCCTTCAGCAAATCCTACTGTCAAGCACCACCACAACTGGCAATAGAACACTATGACCACAGTAACTTAGAGAAGAAGAAATGTATTTGGGCTCACAGTTCCAGAAGGATGAGTCCATGATGGCAGAACAGAGGAATGGTAGTCAAATCAGAAAGCTGAGAACCTCAAACAGGAAGCAGAGAGAGGACTAGAATGGTGGGAGTCTTTGAACACTGAAAGACCACCCGCAGTGATGGACTTCCTCCAGCAAGGACATACCTCCCAAGCCTCCCCAGACAGGACTGATTGGGAATCAAGTATTCAGATGTCCGTGACAATAGGGAACATCTCATTCAAATGACAGATGCCCTCAACTTCTATGGGCAACAGGCATAGACATGGCAGGCAAAGTACACATACATATAAAAATCAAATGAATACATTGTTGGAAGGCAGAGGCAGCCAGATCTCCATGAGTTCAAGGCCAACCTATACTACAGAATGAGTTCCAGGACAGCTAGGTCCACATAGTGAGACCCTGTCTAGAGCCAGGTGCTGGTGGCACACACCTTTAATTCCAGCACTCAGGAGGCAGAGACAGGCAGATCTCTGTGAATTTGAGGCCAGCCTGGTCTACAGAGCTAGTTCTGGGACAGATAGGGCTGTTACACAGAGAAACCCTGTCTTGAAACACACACATACACACACACACACACACACACACACACACACACACACACACACACACACACACACAGAGAGAGAGAGAGAGAGAGAGAGAGAGAGAGAGAGAGAGAGAGAGAGAGAGAGAGAGAGAGAGAGAGAATAAAACAAAACAAAACACAAACGGACAAAAAAGAAATAGGTCAGGCCCCTAGAGAGCCATCAGCGTATCTCTACTCTGGGATGGAAACACTTGTTCAAATGTCATTTGCCTAACTACCACCTATTATTCAATACCTTGCAGTGAATTTTTAAAAACCCATGCCAGACACAGTTAAGCTTAGCATGCATGTTCCTCTCCACACAGTGGGTATTCAGTAAACGTGTGCTTTGGATTACATGAGTGACACTAAGAAAGCACTACTTTTAACTAGCGCTATTTACACGGAAGTGCTCAAACATTCCTCTGGAATACCTCTGATGTGCATCTTGAGGGAAAGCCTCCATTTACATGGCTGGATGTTCACATGGGGAGAGGGTTTGTCCTTCTGCATCACATGGATGAGTTAGCTTACAGGAGAAGCCGGGGCAGTGAGTACTGGATTCAGCCTTGCTTGGAGCGCTGTCCTCGGATGAACGTGATCTTCGTTTCTGAGACGTGTGAAGCATTCCAAGATTGGCAGAGCTACACACTCCTCCTACCTCCCCACAGCCTCTGATTTGACCTTCTTCCTGGCCCAGTCAGGACTGCTTATACTTTAGTTGGTGCTTACCTTTTTCTCCTGCACTACCTGCCCACAAGCCTTGTCTTCCATTTCTCAAATCCTGTTTACCTCTTTCTTGACTTATTCCCTTATTTCGCTGGGACATATCACCCAAGCCAAGGAGCACGGGAAGTATCTCAGTTTCTTTTCCTGACAAAAGGGAAAAGGGTTTACCACAGCTCATAATTTAGTCTATCATGGAAGGAAGTCAGGGCAGCAGGGACTTGAAACAGCTGGACACATGACCTTTGTGATCCAGAAGCAGAGACAGGTGAATGCATGAGTCTGCTCTGCTCCCTTTTCCTGTTAATGTAGTCTGGGATCCCATGTGTGGATGGAATGTTGTCACCCACAGTAAACATGCCTTTCTATATCAAGATAATCCCCATCTCCCAAGGGATCCCAGATACTGTCCGGTTGGCCACACTCGTGGTCACAGGTTTGTATTTCTTTGACATATGATTGGTAATTGACCGGCAGGCCAGAGTCATGGGTGCAGGACCCACACAGTAACATGTCATTGTCACTCTCTTAGGGGAGACCTGGTCTTGGTTTGCTGTTCTGTCATTGACACCTTGAGAGTCTTTATTTTCGAAGAAGAATCAATTGCACAGCTTTTCCCCTAGGACTCACTCACTAAGTGTTTGGCCCTGTGGCTGTATGTAGAAACCTATGCTGAAGTCAGTTTTTTGTTTTCCTCATCATTTTTTCTGTCACTGCCAAGTTTTCTTCTGGTACCCAGCATTGCTGTGCGAAGTCCGGCACTGTTCTGATATCCCTCCTATTGTCCTTTCTTCAATCCTTGAGTCCACAGCTCTCACTACTGCACCTCCAGCTTGAGGGAACTGACACTTTCTGATGCTGGCCTTGGATTGGGTCTTCTCTGTGTCAGTCAGATGTTAGTCACTGTAACAAGACATGGGGGGGGGGCTGTCTACAGAGGGAAAGACCTATGTTAGCTCATGGTTTGGGGTTTCAGTCCATGGTCGGTCTCTCTTGCTCCACTGTGTATATGCTCATGCTGAGATGGAACATCACAGCATGGACAGAAGAATATAGTCAAATGTGGGAACACCAGACCTTGAGCAGAGACCCACTTCCCCTTCTGCCTGGTAGTAGGCAGCTGTAAGACAATGTTTACTAAAAACATGTTTACTAAAAACAATACAATGCCCGGGGGCAATAAGTTCCTGGAAAAGGCCTGCCCACAGAAACCGCCCTGACCTCAACCTTGTCCAAAGACTAACCACCTCTTCTGACACGCCCTGATCAGTTTTTGGTGTCAGAGCAGAACCAGCCAGGGTAGAGGAGAGAGCTGAAGCTTCTCTGGTGGGAGCTTTTCTTAGGAATTTTTCTTGAACCTTTTTGGGGCCTGCTTAAAGTTTTCTTTACATCGTTGAACAAGTCTCTGTGTTGTCAATCCCCGACACCCTCCGCACGTTCTCAGACACAGGCCGAGAAGCAGACGCCACAGTCAAAAAAGCAGATATCTTCATGGTAGACCGGAAGCAGAAAGAGTAATGTGACAAGACGAGGTTGGGGTAAGGAATATTCATCCCAGACTCACCCTTGGTGACCTGGTTTCTTTAGCCACATCCTATACTTTACAAAGGCCTCTACCTTGGGGCATGTAGGGATACTTCCTGTATTACTACAGCACAATTTTCATTGATTGCCTTGTACATTGGCATCCTCTGAATCTTGAGACCATAGCACTGAAACACAAAGGAGTTTTGATGATTTTCTTTTTCTTTCCGTGACTTCTTATGGAACCCTTTCCTTTTGGTTTACAGTGTTGGAGCTGAAAGCCAGGGCCTTCTTGCACCATAGAATTACTTGAGATTTTTCTATATAGAATTTCTATTTTTAATTTACTTTACACTATTGCCTATTGGTTGGTTATGTCCTACTTCTGATATTTTTGTGTGGCATTTTAATGCTTCCATTATAGTCATGATTTTTTTTTTGCATGGTTTCCTTTTCTTTTGATTTGAGTATGCTCTTTTCTTTTACCTATGTGACTACACATGCAAACAGAAACTATGTTCCTGTGCCTGTCTAAAACACCTGATTGGTCTAATAAAGAGCTGAATGGCCAATAGCAAGGCAGGAGAAAGGATAGTCAGGGCTGGCAGGCCAACAAAATAAATAGGAGGAGAAATCTGGGAAGAAGGGAGACCAAGAAGGAGCAAGAAAAGAAAGAGAGGAGGACATCAAGGGCCAGACAACCAGCAACACAGTCAGCAATAGAGTAAGAGAGAAAGATATACAGAAATAGAAAAATGTAAAAGCCCAGGGGTAAAAGATAGATGGAATAATTTAAGAAAAGCTGGCTAGAAATAAGCCAAGCTAAAGCTGGGCATTCATGTGTAAGAATAAGACTCCACATATGATTTATTTGGGAGCTAGGTGGTGGGCCCCCCAAAGAGAAAAGAACAAAGAGTCAAAGAACAAAAGAATAAAACAGCCAACTACATTGGAGTGTTTCCGGAGGGAACAGAAGCATATTTCCTTCAATTCAGCACCCTTAAGTAGAATTCCTAGGTAACCTTCCAATGTCTTTGTGACACTCTAGGTCCATGTCAACACTGAATCTGGAGATGAAGTGCTATGGAGAGTATCCAAGAGAAGGACAAATAAAATAAAGAGAGAATCAGAATGCTATATTTGACAAGGAATGTCCTAGCTCTATAAATAGTTCTTTAATACCAAGGACAGACAGGGGACTCTTTCCTTTTGAAGGTCATTCAGCTGTCTAGGTTTTGGAAAATAAAATTAAATGCCCATGTAGGGAAATTCAGCTCTTCTAAATGAAAGAAAGAAAACGTATAACGAACCTACAAATTTACATTGCTTTGGATGGACTTTCTTCCAATGGAATATTATGTAAATTCATTTCAAAATTATTTCTGGAGGGAATGACCTTGTTTTTAAAAAGTGTAGCAAAAAGTGTGTCTTAGTTAGGGTTTCTATTGCTGTGAAGAAACACCATGACCATGGCAACTCTTAAAAAGGAAACATTTAATTGGGCTGGCTCACTTACAATTTCAAAGGTTCAGTCCATTATAATCATGGCAGCAAGTATAGCAGTGTGCAGGCAGACGGTGATGGCTACATATTGATCAGACTGCAACAGGAAATGGACTGTCTGTCTCAATGATGGAAGCTTGAGTGAAAGAAGACTTCAAAACCTGCCCCCACAGTGACACACTTCCTCCAACAAGGCTACACCTCCTAATAGTACCACTCCCTTTGGGGGCCATGTTCTTTCAAAGCACCACAAAGAGAAAGGAGTTCAATGTGAAGGTGATGGAATTAGGTTTATAATTTACTTTGAAACACACACACACATGCATATGTGGGAACAGGCGCATGCGCACACACGTGACTGCATAGAAAGCTGGATAGAAGGATAGACCTTTGAGAAATCGGAAACATAAGATATTAGTATTCTTGGTGAAATCTCTTTACTTCTCCTGTGTTCCTGTGTATTTTGTATTTTATAACACAATGTTAGAACAAATCAAAGGCTTGTGGTGTCAGAGAGAAATGAAGATACTGCACTTACAGACTTATGTTGACCCTTGAGATGAGTCAGAAAAGACTCAAATTTTTGTGGGGAAGTATTTCCACATGACTGTAAGAGCTGCTGTAAAGACCTGTTCTTTTTTAGATTCATGATGCTCTGAATCTGATATGAAGGCCAAGCCCAAATTCAGCCTTTGGGTTCAGGAGACTCCCAATTCAGGGGCTGAGTATTATGCAAGAAGTAAGTGACACCGATTGATATGGTCACCATTCAAGGCTGAATCTCTGACAAAGTAATCCAGAATGACAGGTGTTAAGTCATTTGCTTCATCTTAATCTATATTTAATCTTGCAGTTTCCACTAGTCAGTTCTGATGATGACAGTCTGGGCTAATGACAGTTGAGGGATGTTGGTCAAGTGGCCTTTAATGTAACATATACTTGATATCAGAATTATAGGCTCAATGAGACCAGTTTAGTTTGTATGAACTGTCACCCACAGTAGAAATACAAGCCTGATTATCACAGTATCTATTGATGCTGTTACCTGTGTGACAATGGGAATGAAAACAAATCTATCTCATATACACTACCCTTTGAGAAAAAATGATTTACATATGGTCCCAGCCAGAACGTGATAGGATTAACTTCTTTGCTGTTTATGAATTCATGGGTGTAAATATTTTTCCTTTTGGGAGAATACTCTAACAAAGTGCTTTAAGAGTTGATAGTATTAGTGAAAGAATGAAAAGAGGTTGCTACAGGAAACATTTTATAGAAGTAGAAATATCAAATGTGCATTTATCATATATATCCATCTATTCTCCTGCTGCTGCTGCTGTTGATTGGGATATTGTATAGAATGTGGTGTGACTTAGTGTACAATCAGCGTCATTATGAACTGTAGTCACAGGTTCTGAGAGATACTGCAGCTACAGCCTGATGTTTGCAATGATGCTGAGCTGTTTGTTAGGGGTATCCTTTCAAAGATCCTCTAAGCATGTTGCTATTTGCCATTCTGCAATGATAATTTTTTGATTTCTCTCCACTGTTTTTCATCAGACCCATGAGCACCACTAGTAAATTTTTTAAAAAATAATTTGAAATATACCATATTTCAAGGCTCTGTCAGTAGCTTAAGCACTAATAAGAAGAATTGTTTACATTTCCACACTTGAAGGGAACTTAGTGACTTTAGTTCAGTCCCTTTGTTTTACACATAAAGAAATGGTGGTCCCAGGATCTGTATAATTTACTTTGGATTATAGAAGGAAAAATACCAGAGTGGTTTCTAGGCACTTGCTCTCCTGGTAACTGGGTGGGCCTTTTCTCTTCACGATACCATTAGACCTGCTCATGGTAGGATTTCTGTTCTAGTTTGTTTATTATTTAGCAATCTTCTTAAGTGCCAAGTTAGAAATAGCTTTACTCATAGTTGTTAGGAAAGCAATTACTCTCAAAAAATATTGCCTCTAAAAATAAAACAAACAGCCTGATTAGAGTGAGTAAAGTATTTAAACAAACACTTCACAAAGAAAAATAAATCAATAACTGTAATCTCCTGACTGTCATCACTTGTCATCAGGAAAATGCAAGCACAATCCATGATGGGTTACAATTGGTTACATACTCACTGAAACAGATTATGGGAGAAACTAAATAAATAACAAGTTTGTGGGAATACGCAACACAGCCAGAATTCATTTGTTGTTTGTTTGAAACAGTCTAAGTAGCAACACTACTGGCCTAGTACTCACTATGTAGCCCAGGTTAACCTTTGGACTCATGATCCTCCTGCCTCCAGAGTGTGGAGATTATAGGTGAGTATCACCAAAGCCTTTGTAAGTAAAACCTTTATCCTGTGCTGGGAAGATGAAGGCAGACAAAGACTTGGAAGACTTCTTGGGGGTTTTGTAAAGTGACATGTACATTTGGGGGCTCCTTACTGAGGACAACAGTGGATGTGCAAGTGAAAGCTTGTGCCCACATGACCCATTGTGGGGGGAATTGTAACAGCCGAGAACTAGAAAATTTTGATTTTTTTCTTTTTTGAGTCATGTAGCTTAGGGTGTCTTGAACTTGTGGTATAGTTGAGAATAACCTTGAACTCCAGATCCTCCTGCCTCCAGCTGGGGCACTCTGGAATTACACGCATGCCTGGTTTACAAGCTGAAAAGGATCACAGTGACCATCTATAGTGACCAATTTGCTGGACTAGCCATATAAAGCCATGTTCAAGACCAAGTATCTCACACATGTGACTTTACTTGGTGTTACGATCTTCTCAGAAATGTGAAATTAAAATGTACCAAGACAACATTCTCCTGTGTTTACAAAGGACCCTACGTTGTCTGGTGAGTTATTAAGAGAAGACATAGACACACTAAGTAATCAATGTGAATGCAGTAGCAGAAATCTGAACGCTATTGCCAACAAGCCAAGAGACCCAGAGTCATTGGAAGTTGGAGAGGACAAGGAAAGAGTTTCCTTTAGAACCTTCAAAGGGAGTGTGAGCCTACTCATGCCTTGGTGGTAGATGTCTAGCCTCCAGAGAATACGGTTCTGTGGTTTAAGTCCAGGCAGTGTGTTCTGATTTGTTACTCTACTCCCAGGAAGTTCATATACTGTATGAGTTTTCTTTTGTAGAGAAAATGCTGGCTTATCTGTAGTGACAGAAAGCAGCATGCCCAGTGATTGCCTGTCCCTAGAGATTAAGGGAAGGTGGACTGCCAAAGGGCCAGGGAAGGCTCTGCATTTAAATGTGGTAACATTTCATAAGTAAGTTCTTCACATTTTGAATGGGTGGATTCAATGGTAAATTATACCTTGTTAAATGTATTGGTTAGATGTAGTGGTTATTTCCAAATACTGGTGGTCTCTGAGCATACAGAAGATATGAAAATATTCATGGCTTGGTTAGAACCTTATTTCACTGGAGCCTGTGATTAACCATGTGTGATATTTTCTTCCCTCTTTGGGGATAGATTGGAGTAGCAAAGCCCTGTCTGGCTTTGTATCCTGTAGAATGTGAAGCGAACGATAGGGCTAAAGTGGTTGTGTTAGGTAATATGTTTTTCTGTTACTTTCCAAAGTTCAAAGTCAAGGTTGGAACATTAAAAAAAATTAAAAAGCTATGAAGCTGTTTGTACCAGCCCCATCTGTTTTCCCCAAATAGAACAACATTGCTTGGAGCAGTTGTTATACTCTGCCTCCTCCTCCCGCCCGCTCTACAATCTGTGTGTGTGTGTGAGAGTGTGTGTGTATATATGTATGTGTGTGTGAATGTGTGTGCGTGTGTGTGTGTGTGCGTGTGTGTGTTGGGGGAGGAGCCAGCAGCATTTCCCTGAGGAAGAATGTTACACACTGTTGAGGTGGCAGCCCTTCCTAGCCTTGGACACTTGTAAATCCTTCAAGCAAACCCTACTTCTCTGTCAGTCCTTCACCTGAAACTGTGAATTTGCTCAAACTGAGCTCTGAGTTTGACTCCAGTGTGAATTTTCACCAGGTTTCCTGAATCTGAAGTTTGAAAATCCTTGGACTTCATCTTGGAAAGGAGTCACCTTAAGTTTAGAGCTTTGTCCAGGAGCTGTGTTGTGGTCTCCCTCAACCCTGCCTGGAGCTCCAAGAGCCCTCATAACCTGCTGACAAGAATCTTTCTTCAGGCAGGAAGGTGTTTTATCTCATCTTCTCCACTATTCATTTAATTATTAACTCTTTCCCCCAGTTATCCTTTCCTTGTGGACCTCCTCTGGGTCTGTTTTGAAGCTTCTTTGTTTTGGCTTGGGATGTCCCTTTCTCTGTTGTTTGACCTGTGGTGACACATTTCTTCAAGGCTTCTGAGGTGATTCTTTTTTTTTTTTTGGTTTTACCAGACAAGGTTTCTCTGTATTGTTTTGGAGGCTGTCGGTCCAGCCTGGCCTTGAACTCACAGAGATCTGCCTGCCTTTGCCTCCCGAGTGCTGGGATTAAAGGCGTGCGCCACCACCACCCAGCAGAGGTGATTCTTGAGTGTGACCATAGACTTAAATTAGATGAATATTTAAGTATATTTTTTCTTTACTTTTATTTTATGTGTATGGGTGTTTTGCCTGCACATATGTGCAGTGCCTGCAGAGACTAAAGAGGGAATTAGGTCCCTGGGACCAGAGTCACAACTGCTGCTCACAATGAAGAGACCTGGAAGACAGACAAGATCTACAGCCCAGGAGGAACAGAGAGGGCCTTTGAGAGTCTTGAGAGAGAATAAGACATGGAGAGGGCTTTGAGGAATCAAAAGCCTTCACTTCATTTAAAAGCTTAAATATTGGGGTGTGGAGAGATGTTTCAGTGATTGAGAGCACTGGCTACACTTCTAGAGGATCCAGGTTCAATTCTCAGCACCCACATGGCAGCTCACAACCCTCTGAAACTCTGGTCTTCTTCCTTTGGTTGTAACACACACTTATCCTCATTTGGCTGCTCAGGACATCTCTGTCTTCCGAAGTCAGGCCATCTTCTGGAATTTCTCAACTAGTTGGAGCTCTACCTCTTCTCCACCTTTCTGAAAATTTCTGTTTATGCCTCAGATGTGGATTAAAGTCACAGGTTACAGTGTCAGGTGTGGAGCAACAAGGGAACACAGCAGAGGTTTAAGGCTCTTTGATGCGGGTTGTCTTCTGGTTATCAGGCATTTTTGGAAAATATATGGAGATATTTATACATGATGTGAAAATCTGTAAAAGTATACACATTCTATTAAGTACACATTTTATGAAGTACACAGTAGTCCCCTCCCCTTATCCAGCTTTACTTCTCATGCATTCTATTACCTACATGAAGGTTGGTAAAAAAAAATTTACATGGGAAATCTTTAGGATAAAGCTTTTAGGGGAGACCTTGGGTGGGAAACCATGCCGAATATCATTTCAGGTGAGGATGACTGAGGTGGAGGGACAGGCCAGGCACAGAGAGCTTAAGTGAGAAGTTTTATTAAAACGGGGTGGGAGAGGGAAGCAAAGAGAAAAGAGATAAAGAGACACAGAGACAGAGAGAGGACAGAAGAGAAGAGTCCTGTCTGACCCAGGGGAACAGCAGGAAAGAGAGCTGGAAAAGAGCAGAAAGAGAAGAGATCAGAGAGAGTGAAGAGCCAGAAAGAGAGGGTAGGTAGGTGAAGTTTGTCTTTTAAAGGGGTCCTCATGGAACCCTGGGCTGACCAGAGTACTGCCTGAGTGCATTCTGCCAGGCGACAGGGCAGGCCAGCATAATGCCTGAATCCTTACAAAATCCAGCAGTAAATCATACATTTTAAACGCATTTATTGCTACATATGACTATGATGGTCCTATTCTATGATTGTTATTAATTTCTTATTGTGTCTATTTATAAATTAATCATATATATATATCATAGCATAAATAGAACTTAGAACTATCTTCAGTTTTAAGCATTGACCAGGGGTCTTAAACACATCTTAGTAGAAAGAGAGAAAGAGACGACTGTGTATTAAAAGTTCTCTCTCTTTCCCTCCCCCCTCTCTCTGTGTGTATGATTATACACACATTCTTGCATACAATATCCATTTTATTTCTCCATTCTATGTTGGGCCTGAGAGGCCCCTCCTTTGGAAGAATATTCTACCCTAAAAACTTTCATGGATAATTAAATTGCAGAACAGATTGGATAGTGCCAAGTCCCCCCCCCCCCCACCACTTTACTTAAAGGTACTTAGAATTGCTTTTGACTCTGATCACAATGTAACTGATGTGGACCAAACATTGGAGTCTATTCTGTTTTTAGACTGTTACTTTTGCTTGCCTAGGAATTGAGGGCAACCCAGTGCCTGACATCTGGAGATGCTCATGTTCCCATGGGAGGGGCACAGCCTTCTGAAAACCTTCTCCACACCTGATGTGCACTGCTCTGGAGGTTGTCCCTTTTCTAAATACCGTACGTTTGACATCAGTCTCTGCAAGTCAGCTTCACTGAGTAGACATCGTCATCTTCTTCCGTTGTCTAAACTCTAGCAACTGGGCTCTGTATTGGCTGGAAAGTGGGCTCGCTTTTCACATCAGAAGTTATCATTGCTCCTGAGTATTCCCAGTCCCATCAGTGAGTGGGGAAGCACGGAGGCTGAGCTCTCACTTTCCACCTGCCAACACCAGCAGTAGCTGCTCCCAGCCTGTCTGCTAACCTTCATTTGCATTTCTTCCCAAAGATGAAAGAGCTGAATTGACTGGGAGGAAGGAGCTTAATTTTGAACCATCCTCGTTATAGACTGAATACTATTCCGGCACAGATGGAGCTGGTGGAGACTTTCAGAGGGGGACCTGGTTGAAGGGAAGGAGGTTGCTGCCATTAAAGCGGCCCTTTTCTTTCTCCTTGTCTCATCCCAGCAGCCATGATGAAAGTGGTTTTACTTCTCCATACTTTCCTGATGGTGATGTGTGTCTTTAAAGCCATGGGTCCAGGTGAGCATGGGCTGAAATCTCTGAAACCACAACCATTACTTTCTCCTTTGAAGTTCTTTGTCTCGGGTGTGCCATTACTATGACAGCAGACAGTAGTCTGGCTGCCTGCTGAGGTTGCCTAAGCTGCTCACAGATTCTGAGTACAGCAGGTGATCTCTATCCAGTAAGATCAGGGAAGAGGCTGTCACCCAGGGGACAAGCCAAACCAGAGGAGCCACATCGAACTTGGTTATGAAATTTAGCTGGGTCTACTAATTTTTCCCACTTTCAAACCAGAACAAAAAAAATTCATGGATCACATTTAAGGTCTGTCTGGTGAAGAAGTCTGGGCCAGATCAACTCAGCCTGCTGTTGGTCATGGCTTTAGGTGATCTGTGAACTTTCTCCTTACATGTGAGGAACACATGCACTGTTGGCCAGAGCTTGGGTTGTCACGGGCGAAATGTGCTTGGAGTTCCTCAGAGGCAGCTGTGCTCTGGCTCTCCAGCTTGTCTTTTCTGACCTCTACCTTAGGAGAACCGTGATGAGTGGTACGTCAACACTTACTGTGTCATGACCTTGGCAATTCACCTGACTTGCTTTGGTCTCCATTTTCTGTCCTGTAAAATGGTACCGTCTCTTTGAGTGTGAGCAGCAGTCTCCCCCTGCCCACTTTGCCCTAGGATAGAAGGCACTGCCACCTTTCTGGAGATGTGACCTTTAACCTTGACATTTCAGCACATAGCTTCTGAAGTGCATTGCATTAAAATTACCAACCTGAGAGGGATAAAAACAGCTCTGGAATTTAAAAAACAAAAATCCTTCCTTTTTCACTTTCTCACTTTTATTTGATAAAATACCAGGGCTGTCATAGCACTGGAAAGGGGGGAAAAGAAAGAAAAAAAAATCCTCCAGCAAGAATTCACTGAACTCACCTCTTGGCCCTGTGTTTATTCTTAAGCCTTAGTGTATTTCAAAGTACAACCAAGTTGTTAATATTTTCTGTTAAACAGAACAAGGTAATGTCAGCATCGGCAGTCTTCCTCAGTCCTACTAACAGCTGACAGGGAAGGAGTGTGAGCCATGGGGAATCAAGGTCACTTTCACAGTTTTCTCTTTTGCATCCCCATAGAATTCACCATGCTAATGCTCTTTCCGAACACCCTGCTTTAGATATATCTTTGCTTTCTCCCTTGGGACCAGGATGAATACTGCAGCCCACACCAGGCATAGCCCAGTACAGGATTAGCATAACAATTCATATTTTGTGAGCTGTGTTCCTGAAGTTCAGAGAGTGACATTCATTTGTACCCTCTAAACTAATTCTCAGAGCTCTGATGAATGAGTCACCCGGCGCTGCTGGCTGCTAAATGGCCTATGGTGGCATCTAGACCTGAGAATCATAGGAGTATGTGCAAATTGAGTTTTGTTCTGGAATTCAATAAGGTTTGAACTGCACCAAAAATGTGTTATTTCTCACTGGTACATTTGAGAAGCCGAGAGAGATGACTGGGGTCTCAGCCTACCACTAGGCTCTTGATGCCCCAATCAGGTGTTTTGCCTACCTGTCCTGGTTTAGTTAATGACTGTGTGCAAGTAAACCAAGTGTGGTAGTTAGCATGCCTGTAATTCTAGGCTCTGACAGGCTGAGGCAACTTGAGCTGCATAGCTCTGCTCTCAAACAGCAGTAGCGACAACAACAGCAACAAACACTCAAAAAACAAAAAGTAACTTTACCCAATGAAATAGCTGAAGAGCAAGAATAAGAGGATGAACTATAGGAGTAGTTCACCCCTTCCCTGGAGTTGGTACTTTCCAGTCCAAACTCCACCCCTTCTTCTCCTCATTGTGATGCCTTTGTCTCTCCAACCCTTATCGTCACTTTGAAATATTGACTGTTTTTACTCACCATATTTTTCTATGAGGCGGTTTTGTTCTATCACTTATTTTCATGCTTTAGCCTGTTTTTTATTTCCAAACATTAGTTGCACTCTTCCAGGAATTTTTAGTTACAATTAAATCACTTTTCTAAAAATCTTCCTTTACATTGGGGGTGGTGGCGCATGCACGAGTTCAAACCCAAAACAAGAACAGTCAAGAAATGAGAGGAGGGTGATGAATCACCTGGTGCTTGAGGGGATCCTGGAAAATTGTTTTCAAAGCAACTTGGTCTTAGCATAAACAGAACCTTGCGATTTTATTTGGGGGAGGCTGTACTTATTCATATGGAAAAGCATTTTGGAGGTGGGCATACTCCCAAGCATGCTCAATTAAAAATGTAGATTACTCGGTTAAAGATTGTAGTTCAAGGAGGAAAGATAGAAGAAAAAATACTGGGCATGCTTGATTTATGCCAGAAATGCATCAGGCACCAATAACTCCTGGGGTGTTTAACTGCTTTTCCAAAAAAGATTTATCTACAACCCAAGGAAGTGTCCTCCTTAAAAAATGCATTAATATAAGAGCTTGCCCCTATTTTTTTGTTCATTTGTTTGTTTCTTTTTTCAAGACAGCATTTCTCTGTGGCTTTGGAGCCTGTCCTGAAACTAGCTCTTGTAGACCAGGCTGGTGCACCTGCCTCTTCCTCCCGAGTGCTGGGATTAAAGGCATGCGCCACCACTGCCCGGCAAAATGTGTTGCCCAGGCTGGCCTCGAACTTGTGATCCTCCTGCCTCAGCCTTCTTCAGCAAATCCTACTTGCTAACAATCCAGCATTCAGAAAACTGAGGCAGGAGGATTATTACTGTGAGACCAGCCTGGACTATATTGTAAAACCCTGTCACTCTCTCTCTCTCTCTCTCTCTCTCTCTCTCTCTCTCTCTCTCTCTTCTCTCTCTCTCTCTCTCTCTCTCTCTCTCTCTCTCTCTCTCTCTCTCTCTCACACACACACACACACACACACACATACACACACATCATACAAATTTCTTTCATGTGATTTTTTTCTAGAGTCTTCAAGTTTGCATAGGAAGAGTTTATCAACATTAATATTCTGTTTTTGAGACAGAGTCTGTATGTAACCGTGGGATTTGCTATATAACCATGCTGGCCTCAAGCTTACAGATCTCCTCCAGCTTATGCCCCTGAGGGCTAGGAGTGAGGGTGTGTGCCACCACCATCCTATAGCCCTCAATATTCTCAAGGTTCTTTTTGGTGATTTTAACTGAACAGAAAAAGACAAGATAAAATATCTATAAGAAACGATATGCTGATGGCTTCAAGCTAAGCCACACTTTAGGTAGAACAAATAAATGGACATGAAGTAGTTAAACTGTAGAAGAATATGAATAACACAAATGTCCAGCTCACCAGTTGCTGTGGATAGAGGGATTTAGGTCAAAGGGGAATAGCGGTGTGGCAATGCAAGAAGTCAACAAAGGCTAATGGTCTTGGACTAAGCAGGACAAAGACTCTGAGGCCCAGCACCTAGGTTAACTCTTAATGACCTTGTTTCCCTCCCCATTGCTAATGAGTGCAAGCTAAATTACAAACAGCCAGTGAGGTCTTTTTTCCCTCACGACTTTGGGCCTCGATAAGCAATCTAAAGATTGAAAGATTATATTTTATAATTAAATCTCCCTGTAACCTTGACTTGAGTACGCACAAGGTGAGTCGATGAAATTCATCACTCTGTGGGGCACAGTTTCCAGGCTAGGAGGGCATGTGCCCTTCTTAACCAAGACTTCCTTGGTTGTGACTCGCAGAAAGACGTTCTGAAATAAGGGCTGCGTGCCTGATGGGTGAGCAGAAGTGACAGTGAAACACTTTTCTTTCCTTTCTGCGATTCAGGTGCTGGGTGCCTAGTGATGAGTGATTGTACTCTGCCAAGGCAGCAGCACTTTGCGTTTAAACGGAAAGTCTTTTGTCTGCTCTCAGATACATATCTATTCTACAAAATAATCAGCCGCAGGCACAGTGCTATGTCACATCAAAGCCCTTGATGACATGTAGGTTCAACACATGGGAGTTCTTGTCCTTGCCAGGAACTCGGGGTTCACAGGCCTCTTCCCATTTTCCCATATTCTTTTTCTTTGGTCTTAAGGCTATTGCTTGCTAAATAATTCTTCCTAGTTAAGGAACCTCAAAAATTTGTTAGACAACAAGATCATTTTGGAGCCATGGAAGTCTCAAGATGATCAGTCACACTACTCCACAGTCAACCAGTGTCGAGTAGACATTTCTGCTACTATTTTTTTTAAGACTTATTTTTAATTGTGTGTATGTGTGCCTGAATGGGTATGTGTTCCCAAGTGCAGGTACTCATGGTGGCCAAAAGGGGGCGCTCGATCCTCTGGAGCTGGAGTTATAGGTAGTTGTGAGCAATCTGGCATGGGTGGTGCAAATGCTTCTTAGCCTCTGCCATACCTCTGGCTACATTCTGCTGCTTTGATTGCAATGGGATGTTTCATCCTCGCAGAAGGCAACTACTGCTGCGTTCGGTTTTTTCTGTCTTGAACTCTGACTGTATGTAATCTATGTCCTACAGAGAGGAAGCGAGGAAGAACTCTTTTCTTTCCTGAATATTTGCTTCCTTGGACAAAAGAGTAAGTGAAGATAGAGGAGTTTAGGCTGTGATCCACTCCTAAGTGACATGGAGCTGGCCAAACTCTTACTCCTGTTAGTTTCATAGGGCTGACGTAACAAACTTGAGGACCCGGAGCCCAAAACATCTGCAATGTGCTCTCCAGAGGTGAAAGTATCTGCAGGCTCTCGGGAAGAGCCCTTCCCTAGCATCTTCCCTGGCATCTTCCCGGCTTTGCTGGTCACCATCGTGTCTTACTCTGTGGTGGTGGCAGCTGCTTTATTTCTGACACAGACTCCTTAATGTGTGGATTCTCCCTGAGTTCAATTCCCAGCAACCACATGGTGGCTAACAACCATCTATAGTGAGATCTGATGCCCTCTTCTGGCCTGCAGGGATACATGCAGTCAAGATACTGTATGCATAATAAACAAATCTTTAAAACAAAACAAACAAACAAAAAAAAAAAACATGTGGCTTCTTCCTGTGTGTCTCTGTGTATACTTTTCCTCTCTCTTTTAAGGACACTTTTGTTGGATTTAGGACCCACTCAAATCCAAAATGGCCTTACTTGAACCTGCAAATTGACCCAATGAGATCACATTCTGGGGTTCTGGGTGAGCATGAAATGTGTGGAAGGCTGCTGTTGGTGTGCTATTTCCTCTACCCTCCTTTCTGCCCCAACCCAACCCTGTGAACCTTTCCTCTGAAAATGCCTGCCTGACAAAACTACTATACACTGGATTCCGTCCAGAGTTTCAGCCAGACTCCCCGATGAGCAGCTGACATTGTCACCATCATGTCTTGGAAAAGGAACTCCACGGACAGCAAAGAACATGGACCAGGGAGCAGAGCTGTGAAAGGAAGTAGCAAGTGCTAGCATGTGGGAGGGAAGTGTGGAGAAAATTCTGAGCTTCCACCAAAGCCCAGCTTGAATATTAAACCTGCAGAGTAAACAAAATCTCCTTGGGCAGCAGGAGGATAGATTGAATTCTAGGATAAATATCTGGGTCTATAGCTATTATTCAGTTTATGTAAGCTACACTTAGGATGATAAAGTCTTTCTGGAAAAACCAAACCAAACCAAACCAAACTAAACCCTGCTGTCAGGCTGCTGGTAGTACCAGGCTGTCTGCTGGTGGAGTTTGGGCTTAGCATACATGAAGACCTTCGTTCTACCTTTGGCATTGCCAAAATCATAAACAATTATGACACTAGTTTTGGAAAATTCCTGCATGCAAGTGTAAACCATTCTGCAGAGCAGGGGGTATTTTCCCTTCATAAGATCTGGGAAGATGCATCACACATGGCTTAGTTCCAATCAAAGTTCTGACCTATAAGCCTAACACAGGGATAAACTCCAGGAAGGAACCAAATGCAGAACCCTCCTATCGTGTCAGAATGAATAGCTCACCCAGCATTGGCATGTGAGAACCAGGAAGTCATGGGTGATGTCTTAGTGTCCAGAGTTTTTATTGGGGCTCTATTACACGGGCTTGACAGATTCATTACATCTTGGAACTCAGTCTCCTGTCCTCACTGATTCTTTCATGACTCAAAACCCACACCCTCAGTGGTTAGTTGTGCTTGCCAGAGCTCACCCTCAGCCCAACACTCCCAAAGGTATTGCCTCTGGACACAGATGGAGGACAGAAGTCATATTTCTTTTGGAGTAAGAGTTAATTCCATACTGCATATCTCTGGGGCATACCCTAGTAGGTAGAATGCCTTCCCAGCATGGGGGACACTCTGGATTTGATTTCCAGTATTCCATAAACTGGGCATGGTGGTATACATTCATGCCGTATTAGTGCTCGGGAGGCTTGAAACTAGAGGTTCAGAAGTTCAAGGCCATCCTCTGCCACACAGGGAATCTGAGCCAAGCCTTTTATGTATGAAATCTTAACTCAAAAATAAAACCCAAAACATACAAATAGCTGGGTGGCTAAGAGAACTTGCTGATATATCCTGAATAATAGAATACAGATCCCAGCATCTCCACTGGATATCTCACATGCCTGTAAATCCAGTGCCAAATGGTCTGACAAATGCCTGTAAGTCTACTGTCAAGACTGTCTTCTGCCTTGCATGTACTCACACAGACACACCCACACATATATGAAAACAAAATAGAATCACAATAACAGAACTCTATACAGGCAGTGACCTGCAAACTCTTTAGTGATTTGCACAGAATGTGAAGCAACAGAAGAGTGTTTATGGTTTATGATTTGGATTTCAGACTACATTGTTACACTATGATCTGCTATTTGTTATGCAACATCTAGAAAATTCTCTCCCATTTTGTGCCTTAGTTTTCCCATTCATAAACTGGGTAAATAACAAATTTGAACTTTGAATCAATACATGCAAAATACTTTAAAGGGTATCTAGCATATTTTAACTAGTTAACATACTTTTACATACTACTAGCCAATAAAAATGCTAATAAATCAGAATATAAAATTTGTCCAAAATCTTTGGCCTTTTCTTTTTTTCACTGAATTTATGGCCAGCTGAATGTACTTCCAGCCCTTCCTATCTCAAAAGTTTAAATTAATTAACAAATATTAGTGTCTTCAATTTTACTCTTTCAGATTTTCATTGACTTACTTATTTTTAAATGAATAGGAGTTTTTAAAAGTTATTTAAATATTGTATAATTGGTTGAAACCTAAACCACAGTGTAGCTGACATTTTTCGGTTTGTATAAATATGTGAGTAGTTGCGTGTCACCTGGGTTAGAGATGCCAAAAAGTCTCTTTGATCTGTTTAAAGTCACAATAACAAATGTTTTTCCCCACACAGTCCTGCTTGGCCTCACAATTCTTTCATCACATTGGAGTGTAATATTTGCCAGGAAACACCGCTTTCCTAATGTTGAGGCAAAAAAATAAATTAATTAAATAGCCTCATGGAAATTTCTGCTCACCTCAGAGGCAAAGTTCTCATTTTTCTATTGTGAAAGAGGGAAAAAGAAGAAGAGAGAGAAAGATTCTTTTTAACTGCTATGCTAAGAGGCTCCAAATATTGTCGTAAAGATGTACATTTATATCAAATTAAGTGAAAACTTGAGCAAGGCTTTCTGTCAGGGCCATTGGCTCCGCGTCAGGTGAAGCTTTTGTTCTGCCAGAGGAGGGAAGAAGTAGGAGCACTTGAGCTACGCTGTCAGCAATTTGGAGCATGATGTCTGAGGGAACACCCACTCTATGGAACGTGCAAGTGTGATGCCATATGCATGACAATAACTGGACAAGGAATAATTTACTGACTCTGGGCTGGTGAGACATGTGCTCACCAGCCAGGGAAGGTGACCCTGTCACCCAGGGTTTTCAACTCTGGTGAGAGAAGGGAGAATATGCCTTTGGGAAGAGATAAACAGAGTTGCCCTGAAACATTGGCCTCCTAACATAAGCAGCTCTTCTCCTTTTCAGGCTGGGACCTAATTTATTATACTAACAACAGCAGGCATTTATAGAAATATTTCTTGCCTTTCAAGAGATTTTTAGAGTCACTATCTTGGTATGCTCAGAATAACTTATGAGGGTTGTGAATACTGATGAGGACAGTGTTCTTAGTCCTGTAGCAATGGAGATGACAATCCCAAGGCTGTACCTGGATGAGGACTTAAGAAGCCCAAGTCATGTCTTCCTATTGTTTGTAGTTCATCAAGCAATACTCGCTCCCTCTTCCTTTTTTTTTTCTTCTTTCCTTTTTAATGGGCAAGAGTCTTCCTTCAAATTGCAAGGCATGCTGGCAACATTTCCATTTTAAGTGGCTTAAAATTTTAATTTTCTTTTCCATCTCATTACAGCATTTTAAAAAGTTTTATAACTGCTTTTTATTGCGCCACATTCTGAATATTTCCTACCACTTGGATCCTGACCCCCACAGAGCCTGGGCAAGGCTTGATCTTCTAGAACAGAGAAGATAGTGAGTCCCACAGGTAGAGAATAGTCCCTCATACAGAAATGGGTCAAAACCCCTCCACTTTTTGAGACCCTGTTACATGAAAGAGATAGAAGGCTAACTCTGGATTTGGGTCCATGAATGCAGTAGCTCAGGTGCACACATTTTATGTAGCCTGCCCATGGCTTTGGGCTGTTGTTTATCCCGAAAGCATCCAATAGCAGTGTCCTCCCTAACTTTAGCCTGCTGAAGTGAATCAGGGTGCAAGCCTTTCCATTCCATGCCTGACACTGGTAGCATCATTTGAGTTTCCATTCCAGTGACACCCTCATTAGATTTCAGGAAAAGCAGCTAGTGCCTCCTTTAAGATGTCCTGAATTATTTTGGCTTCACCCTTAAGCAAGTACTTAATTGGCTTCTTTCCCTTGTGACCAAACATTTTCCTGTGATGGGAACAGAGAAATTAATAGCTTCTGAGACACAGGACAATAGTGGGAATCCTGGAAAGGACTCTCCCATTTACTGAGGTTCTTCTTGGAAGAAAATCTTTGTTACCACCTCAGTGGAGCTAATTCTTACATTGTAAATATTGCCTGAAATTATGTCTGATTATTTCAAGTCTGTCACTCAAAGGGGTGAAAGGAAATAAGCAACAATGCGTACAGCAAAGAGAAATGAGACATAGACAATTAGTTTAGTACTCACAAGTTCAGACAAAAATAGCCTGTTGTTCCTGGGAAAAGAGAGAACCCCTGTATGTCAACAGCTAACAACTTTCTCAGCAACTTCTTTGTTCTTCTCAGTAAACAACCATCTCTATGTTTGCATTTGTATGTGCAAGGAATGTGCACAAAAAGCATGTTATGATCTTTCTTCATCTACATTCCCTTCTTTCTTCCTTTCTTCTTTCCTTTCTTCCTTTCTTTCTATTTTTATTTATGTGTGTGTGGCTCTGTATGCTTGCCATATATGTGAAGGTGCATGTGGGGGCCAGGAGAGAGTGTTGGATTCCCCTGGAGCTGAATTTACTGCAGAAGATACAGAAACCCTTGCAGCATAGGTACTAGGAACCTAACTCATGTCCTCTGAGAGAGCAGCTAGTACTATTAATTTCTGAGCCATGTCTCTAGCCCCTTAAGTCTTCTTTTGAGTTATCCACCAGAGCAGTGTTATCAAACACGTAAATAAAGTGTAGAACTTGTTTGAGTTCAAACTACCTGGTTTTGAATTTTCCCACATTTATTGTTAGCCAGTTAAATACTATCATTCCTTTTCTGTAACTAATGCTAGGGCCTATTTATTCTCATATTTTTTCCTATGCCCTCTTTTATCAACCATGCACTGAAATGTTCAATGCATATTGGTTGAGTTCCTTCATGTCAGTTTATATTCCATCTGGTGCTGTATTTGTGATGATAAGCACAAACCATTAGGCTTAGCATGGGAGCAGCACTTGGGAGGCAGAGGCAGGCAGATCTCTGTGAGGTTGAATCTAGCCCAGTGTATATAGTCAGTTTAAGATCAGCCAGGGCTACATAAAGAGACTCTGTCTAAAAAATAAAAAAACTAAGACAAAAAAAGCCAAACAAACAAAATTCTCCAAATCAACAAACCATAATTTCTATCTTTCTTCCTCCTAGAACTTATAGATTTAAGAAAACAGACAATTAAGAATATTTGTAAGGGCATATATCTATACACACATATATTTTTGTGTGTTTATAATAAAAACATTTGTGATAAATGGCATGAAGAAATTAAATGAAAACCTGATTTAATACTGGGTAATTGGGAATGACATTCCTAAATAAAGGTATTTTGAGGTAAGTTGGGTTGAAAAGACACAAGAAAAGATTCCAAAATGCCAGGCATAAAGGTTCCTTCTTGTCATCCCATCACTTAGGAGTCGAATCAGGATAGTCATCATGAGTTTGAGGACAGCCTGGGCTACAGAGTGAGTTCGAGGGTAGCCTTTGAGTGTTAACATATTTCAAAAATATAACAAAACAAATCAAAATGAGAACAACAAAGAGAACAGAAGTAGGGAAGGAAGAAAAATTAATAAAAAAGAAAACAGGACAAGAGAAGAGAAGGGAGGAGAGGAGAGGAATTCTTCCAGGAAGGCTCTCAGAGGGACTGACTTGTTTGAGGAACTGAATGGCTGCTGTAAACAGAAAGGATCCATAGGCCATCAAGGACCTCGGAGTTAAGTTTAAAGTGTTAGGCAAGGCCATGTGAAGGAATGAGTTTAAGTTTCAAAGGCTCACTCTAGTTGCTGAAGGGATAGCCGACCTGAGGGAATCTAGAAAGAAGAAGAAAGAAGAGGTATTTGAGTATTTGTCACACAGTGGAGCAATGAAGGGGGAAAGGGATGAGAGAGAAAGTCAAGTTCTCTCTTGACGAGAGAAGAAAAACACATGTTGATTGACCGAACACAGGAATCAGGGTGAATGGTGGTATATAAAAAATGACTCTCCCCTCTGATTTGTGCCCTGACTTCTCAGTGATTTCACTTCAGGTGACCTTTCTCCTTGGACTATGTCCTGTCTTACTCTCAGTCAGAGTAAGCTGAGCTGGTTTTTCCATTCCGTCCCAAGGCCTTGGCTACAGAACCCAGAAGTCCCACATGTGGTCTCTCTCTCACATTGGAGAAACACCTGGAGGGATTTGTTAGGTCTAGCTCTTCTGTAAACAAATGATTTGGAAGTGACTAAAACCACATTCTTCAGCAGTGACAATTTACAGGTTTATAATACATGTGATGATCCATGAAGTAAATTCCATTATAAACATCAATTCCTTTTCAGTAGTGGGTTGGTTTCAGTCTTTGTTAGTGTCAACAACAAAGTTTGCTCCTCCTCCAGGTCTGAGGTATTTTTGTTTGTTTGGTTTTCCTGTATTGATTACCTAAGAAACCTAGGTAAGAATAATCTTTTCTCATTTTTTAGGTCTTTTAGGAATTATTCCTTCCTGTTTGTTTCTCCAGGTTTCGAAAGTGCACTTTGCACCAGGCTTTGATGGTGCACGCCTTTAATCCCAGCACTTCGGAGGCAGAGACAGGCAGATCTCTGTGAGTTCAAGGCCAGCCTGGTCTATAGATCGAGGGCCAGGATAGGCTCCAAAGCTACACAGAGAAACCCTGTCTTGAAAAAAAAATGAAAGAAAGAAAGTTAGGTCTCCATCAGGTACTTTCCACAGGGGACTTTATTTCTTCCAATCTGCTTTTAACAGGTTTTATTAGCACATAGCTGCAATACTATCCCTGCTCACTACCATAATACTATGCATGTTCACTACCATATATTGTATGATCTGTCACTCTGCTTAGTTCTTTTCAGGCATCATCTCAAAGAGGGGGTGGCATCACCCTCTATCAAAGTCATATGTGGCAGAGATGTGGACTCTGAGCTCAGGTGGGGCTTACGTCAAAGCTCTTGACGCTGATCTTGGGTAGCCGAGAGAGTAACCCGAGGTTCTCTATGACAGCCACCCTCTGTTGTGGCCTGTGACTGACTCTGCTTTGGTGATGAGAACTCATTTGAAAATGTTTCCATTACACACATCTATTTACAGAGGGGGTGTGTAGCATGTTTCACGGGTAGAGATCAGAGGACAACTGTTTGAAGTCAGTTATTGCCTTCTGCTATCTGGGTCCTGGGGATTGAACTCAGCTAGCCAAACTTGGTGGCAAGTGCTTTTACCATCTGCACTATCTTGCTGGCTGTGCCAGGTCACTTTTTCAAAAACCAGTTTATGTAATTTTGTGTGCATTGGTGTGAGGGTGTCAGATTCCCTGGAACTGTGTTACAGACTGGAGTGAGCTGGTGTGTGGGTGCTTGGAATTGAACCCAGGTCCTCTAGAAAGGCAGCCAGTGTTCTTAACCACTGAGCCATCTCTCCAGCCCTGGGAGGTCACTTTTAACACCTGTGGGGGAAATTTACTTAAGCACTTGCAGGTCCAGCATTCCACAAGTTACTGCATTCATCTTTGACTTTTTCTCATTTTAGTTTTCTTTCAATTGTACTAAAAGAAGAAATCCTTTTCTGCAATTTCATATCTTTTTTTGCCTCTAAGCCAAAAAGGTTGATTGAGTCACTGCATATAATAAGGTAATTGTCATGATATGGTCTAATTAAATTAAAAGGTGTGTCCGGGGCATGGGTCTACCATGTAACGATTATTTTCAATGCCTAATGTGGACGCTATCATAAATAAACCATTAACAGAATCTTCACGTCAAAGCACAGAGCCTCATACAAAGACTTCATACAATCTGTGTTAGTTAGTGTTTAATCCAGAATGAGGTGGAGGTACATGTATTAAACACAATTAAACACACTCACTTGATACACCAGTGCTGAAGGCCCTCTGGGTGCCTGAGGCTGAGGTTCAATGATACTGAGATTTAGAAAACCCAGAGTCAGCAAACATGAGTTCAAATCTCAATTTGTGCAATACTAACTGTGAGGCTTGATAAACAACTTCATCTATCTAAGTTTTAAATGACTCATTCAATAATTAAGGCTAGCCAGAGGGCCTAAGTATTCAGGAGGCACCATCTGTCACTGTTATAGAAGAAAGACAACTACACATCAGTGAAACTCATTCCAATAAGCATCCAGCAAGTCCACAAACCCACATGTGCAAACATATCTATCTAAATGTCTAACACCTATCTATCTATCATCTATCTCTCTGCTTATCATCTACCTATCATCTGTTATCTGTCTCTCCACCTATCATCCGTCATCTATCTATCTATCTATCTATCTATCTATCTATCTATCTATCTATCTATTATCTCTCTGTTCCCCTACCTTCTTTCATAATGTTCTTTTCCAGTCAGGTGCTTACTGTATAGCCCTGCTTATCCTGTAACTCACTACCTTGGCCAGGTTGAGAGCCCCCTGCCTGTGCCTCCCCAGGGCTGACCATCACATCCAGCTGAGAATGATGATTTGCAAGATCACATAGGTAAAGCTATAGATTCATTCTAAAAGTATTTTTGTAAGATAGTACATTTCTATAAGGCATAGATTTAAATGTCAGTTTAGCAGTCTATTTGCTTTGGGGGTAAGTGAGACAGAGCAGGGCTTTCTAGACTAGAAGGAGAAAGAAGAATAGAAATGTAAACAGGATTCCTAGGGAGTGGAAACTCTATTTGTCAGATGGGCCTGGATAAAGTAGAAAGAAGTTTCAGTCAAAGGTTCTGATGTCTCCCGATGTTTCAATTGTATATGAATCAATAAAAAAAGGGAAATCTGAGTTTTGACATGAATATAGACAAACACTACAATCCAGCACAAATCAGATTTTGTCAATGAAGACAGGCATAGCCTAGTGAACTATGTGCAAAGAAGCAGGCTGGGCAAGGCCATGGTGTGAGCCCGCGGCTGGTGTTGGGCTGAGGTATGTTATGCTCTCCAGTGCAGAACCCCTGAAGGGTGCAGTGGATACAGGTCAGCATGGGGGTGTGGATAGAATGAGCCCCAGAGGTCAGGGTGTTCCCACAGGTCGGAAGAGCATGAGGTAGAAAGAGGTGGGGAAGACAGGGCGAGGTGAACTCAAAGTCCACCAAGCTGGGCAGCTGCCTTCAGATCAGTGCATAACAAGGAACAGGGTTCTAATCTCTGGACTTGGCTCAAAGGAGGGGGCAGGCTAGAGCAGGGCAGCAAGGTGAGGCTGGTTTATAAACCTTGAACTCTAGTCCCAGTACGACTCAGCTCTACGGGGCAGGAGTCATTGCTGAGAACTTATCATGGCAACCCAGAAGGCTTCAGTGTCTCTCTCTCAACTATGCTTGAACAAAAAAGTCCAGCATCACTTGTGGTTAGTAGGAGACAGGTGTAGAGCCTGAGAAACCCAGAATCTCCACAGAGAGCTAGTTAATAATAGTCCACCATATTGCTTAGTTACAAAATGGTAGCTTGTGTCTAGAAATCATATGACCTAAAATATTCAGAGGAACCTCAAGTTTCAGTCAGTGTTGTTTTGTTTTGTTTTGGTTTGGTTTTACGAGACAGGGTTTCTTTGCATCGTTTTGGAGGCTGTTGGACCAGCCTGGCCTCGAACTCACAGAGATCTGCTTGCCTCTGCCTCCCGAGTGCTGGGACTAAAGGCGTGCACCACCACCACCCGGAGTTTGAGACAGTTTTATCGTGCCTAATCATGTAGGTCATAAGCCAAATCATCATGTGTGTGTACATGTATGTATATGTATGTGAGTGCACTCCTTTGAGGCCAGGCAGCATTAGGCATATCCCTTCTCACTCTCTGTTTCCTGTTCTGAGCCAGGGTCTCTCACTGAAGCTGGAGCTAGGGTTGCAGGCTCCAGCTCCTGTCTCCAGACCCCTCACTGCTGCCTGGAACTGGAGTTACAGGTGTGTGTGTGTGACCAGGCGTGGTTTGTCGTGTGGGTTCTGGTATCGGATCCAAAAGATCCAAATTCGGTTCCTCGCGCTTATGCAGCAAGAGTTCTTCCGCACTGAGGCATCTCTCCAGACTCCAGTCCCCATGAAAATAATTTCAATAAAGTTTCTTACAAGCTGTCAAGTGGGAGCCAACCCTTCATACTCCTGTTCTGTAGACCTAGGTTTGGAAAGCAGTTCCTGTATGGAAGAGTTCTGAAGAAAAATTTTATTATTTCACAGAAAAAGTGGGTCACACTTGTGATAGTTCCTTTGCTATTGAAAAAAAATGCATTTCAAATTCTTGACTGCCACACTGGAGGTTCCTTTCAGGCAAGATCTGTTTGTAGCATACTGATGTACAATACATGTCAAAAGTGACTCAGCACAGGAAAAGACTCAAGGCATAGTCTCCCCAAATTGAAAGTCATTGAGTCTGGGCACTTCATTATTGACAGCAAAAGAACTCACCCTCCATTATCAGGAAGGGTTCACTAGGTAAATGTGATCCAATTCGTTTCTCTTTTCTTGCTCAGCCTCTTAAGATTCTTTTCCTATAGCATTCCGTAGCAGATATCACAACTGTCCTGGAGGGCATCTAAGTCAAACATCTTGGATTCATCAAGCTGCAAGGGAAAATTTGCTGTCTGTGGGAATTCATGCAGCGTGTGGAGGATGCCCTCTGGGTGGTCTGGTTGCATAGGAGCTCTCTTACAACTCTGTAATTGTATGTGACTGACAGAGTGCAAAATGGTTCTTATGTGTAGGTGTTCAAAGTTCATCGCACCCCTTGAAGCTCTGTACCCTGCTGGGAAGAAAGCTAGTTGTGCGTCCATTCACACATTCATTTCAATATTCCTGAGCTACAAATGTGTCTGTTTTTTCAGTTTTTCCCTTGAATCAGATATAACGTCTGCTTGGCTCCTTCTTTATGAGTAAATTAAAATCTGTAACTCGTGTTCATTTTATAGTTTTATGAGTCATGATTATACCTGTTTTTGAAGGGGAGTTGTCTTTTACCATTACCTTCTGTCTTCTGTTTTTATTTTTTACTGGAAGCTTCTTTAGGTATGTGTGGGTTTTTTTCTCTCTCTCCAATTTGTTTTTCCTCTGAAATAGCATCACTGCTATCCTAGCTGAGATCAGTATATGATCTAATCTTGGATCAGTGTATATCCAAATATAGGTATGACCAAATACTTGTCAAGGCAAAGTTTAAGAAAGGAAGAGTTCTTTTTGGTTTATCATGTGAGGGGATGTCTTTTGAGGTATGTTGGCAGAAGCATGCAATGGCCACATTGTGTCTACTTTCTGGAAGCAGAGATCTGAATGCTGGTGTTCATCTCAACTTCAGCATTTCCCCCATTTTAGTTCAGTCTGGGACCCTAGCCCACAGAGTTCTGTCACATTCACAGTGGGTCTTTCTTTTTGTCTTCAGCCAAACCTTTCTGGAAACATCTTAATCTATCCCAGGTTGGTTTTGGTCTTACTATTTAGTAGAAGCTGACCTTGAACTTGGAATCCTTCTAATGCCTCCACCTCCTGAATGCTGGGATTGTATACATGTACTACATGTACCACCATGCTCAATGTGTGCAGTATTGGGGATGCACCCATGGCTTTGTGTATGGTAGGCAAACATTCTACCAACCTAGCCCTTTGCCAACCCAGCCCTCTTCCTAGTGCACCTTCAATATTTTGAATATCCCACCTACTTCTGGGTCTTTTCTCATAATCTCACTCGGACCTTCCTGTCTTCATCTACCCTCATTGAGATAGTTCTTGAGTATCCCTAGTCTTTCAGCTTAGGTCTCCTATGTCACTTGCATTGGGAGGCCCGTCTCTGTTGTCTTCCCTACTTTACATTCCCCTCTGGATAATACTGGGGGGCTACACTATCTCCTGGAACACTGACATTTCCATAGTGACAGCTGTTATCTTCACAACATTCATTCTTCTCAACATTCTTAACTTGCATGTTAGTTCTAAACTCCAGTGGTGTTTAATGAGATGCACATGACTTGGTTTCAGCTTCTGGGGCTGACTCGGTATAGCAGTTTTTATTTCTCTACTAAGATTTTGCAAGGAGGGGTTACTGAGGATCTTTATTTCCAAATCTCTTCTTGTAAATGTAAAGGTTAATATGTCTTCTTGGAGTGCACATCCAGGGCAGTTATTAGCAGATCTCTTGTAGCATAACTCTGAAGCTATAATTAAGGAGGGTGGAATTCTAGGGTTTTGTGATACCAAGGTATTGCTTGGGAGCTTGCTAGAAAGTCTGGGTCTCAGGCCCCAAACCCACATTTCCTGGGTCAGAAGTTGCATTGTGTTAAGATGCTAGGTGATCTGAATGTACACTGGAGTTTGAAAAACCTATCTAAGTGCTACATATTTGTGTCTGAGTCATCATGGACAAATTATTTACCCACCATAGAGATTCTCCTAAAACTGTAAAGGGCTCCTACTTTATTTACACCTCCTAAGGCTACTGAGACATTGAAGGTGTTGCTATGTGTGAAGAACATAGGATAATGGTGTTTAGAAACACCTTAACAAGTATTTACTTTGATGACACAGACTCCCACTGACAAGTAAAAGATATCCTTGGCATATCAGACACTCATCTGCAGAGCAACACTGTAGACAGGTACTCTCTTGTGCATTAGACTGCTCACACTCTTATTTGTAGACTTACTCTGAGCATTTTTTTGTCATATGTGTGTGACCTACCTCACATAAGAATGCTATGTCTGTCTGATGTCATCTTCAAGAGGGTTTACAACTAGTTCCAGGATGAAGGACAAAGCCAGGCTGTCTAGCCTTTCAGTGAAAGGTTTTCCATGCAAGTGGATTTCCTGGAAATTTCTTTCTGATTATTCACTTTAAGTTCTCTGTGCTTTTGACTCAGGAGAGTAGGCTGAAGTGCAAGGTCTGTAAGATTTTACACAAAGTCTATAACACTATCATATAAGAAACACACACACACACACACACACACACACACACATACACACGGCATAGTAGAGGCCTGTAGAGTGCATAGGTACTCACAGATAAACACTGGAGAAACCAGGAATGTGAATCATAAAAGGTTGTCTCCTCAATGGAGGAAATGCATACCAGTTTTCCACCCAGAAGGCTGGAGTGGATGTTGTTAATGACCTGGTGACCTTTCCTATCTGTAGGGCCAGACATCATCCAAATCCCCCAGAATATTTATCCCAGACTCTCCCTCCCTAGACTTTTATCTTTGGCTTTGTTTCTCAGTTAATGGAACCCATCCTTCAAGGAGATATCATGTGTACTGTGTACTTCATAGCCTGCTGACCTCATGCTCTCAGTCAGAGACCATTCGAGATCCTAGGCTTATAAGCTGTAGAACCCACCTTCATGGGAGAGGTCACATGTCCCTTGCAAAAGAGTTTTGAAGCAGTCAGGCCTAAAGCTTTATTGTACACATGGGATTCTGATAATTGTTACCAGGAAACTTTTATCCAAAATTGCACTGAACTTAAATATGTCTAAAATAAGCTGGCCTAGTGTCAAACTCCAGAAGTTTGAACCGGCACCAGCTAACGAGGTAGTGCTAAACTGAGTTTCCATCTTATATCACTCAGACCATTTCCCTGACAACTGTGGAGCTTCCAGGGACCCCACAGAGGCCAACTAGAACTGGCAGAAGCCTCTGAAGTGGGCACAAGAGACATGCTAGAGAGTCTGAAGTTGGCTTATGATTAGTTATTGTTATGGGATACCTACCTGGGTCCCGTTACTGCTTTAGCCCCCAAGATAACACACAGAAACTCTATTAGTTACAATGCTGTCATCCAATGTCCAGGGCTTCTCATTGGCTAGTTCTGTCTTAAGTATTAACCCATGATTCTTCCAGGGATCACATGGTGACTCTCCACCCTTAACTACATTTCCCAGAATCCTCCTCGACTCCTAGTCCCACCTATCTTGCTTCACTATTGGCCAACAGTGCTTTATTTATCAACCAATAAGGCAAGCATATACACAAAAGGACTTCCCGCATCAAGTTATAATATTAAAATGCACACCCCTCAGTAGAGATCTCAGACACTAATAAGACACATGACTCTTAAAGTTCTATGTGCCACTGCATGTAACAGATGGTTGAGAAAGCTCATGCTATGGAATGACCTGCAAAGCCATATTATGTTATTTAAAGCCCCATCCTCTGAACAGCTTGACTGTTTGAACCTGCAAGTTATTTTTCTCTGTTCTGCTTCTCCTGGAAGTGTTCTATTGTTTAATAAACTGTCTCTGCTTCTGCCATAATGATGGGTCCTTGCTCAAGTTCTTGCTTAGGGATGAAGGAACCCTGAACTCCCCAGAGGATGCTCAGGGAACACCACCATCAACTGACGTTGCTTCCCTATAGCTCATTTTCCCTCTGTTCTCTACTTCCATTCTTGCCTTTTCTTTCTTCTCCGTGGCTCCATGTGTTACTAGAGACTTCCTCAGTTCTGAGTTCTTCTGAGTCTACAGGTGGATGGCTAAGGGTTGGTGTGGGGGGTTCTATCCATATGTGAATGGGGGATGGGTAGAAGGCAGAAGCACACCTAAGATTGGGAGCTTCCATTTCTTTACACTTTTACTCTCGCTAAAGCATTTCCCAGTTTAGCCCTGAGAGTATGACTCCACCGGAACTTGAATCATGAGACAGTCACATTATCCTCTCCAGCTAGGATGGAGCAAGTGTGAAGCCCCATCCTCTACAATTTATTGAATCCCCTTGGGATGCCAGTCACTGAGACTTGGGGAATGTAGAGATGAATTTCCAAGATCATGGCCTTTAAGAGCTTTTTTTTCTGGAGCATTATGTGGTGGTCTGAGAAGCAACAAACAGGTGACTTTTGGAAAAGCCTTAGATCACAAAATAATGTCCTCTGTTAGTTACTTTCCCTGTTGTAGTGATAAAAATACCCTAATAATAATGGCTTAAGGAACAAAGTGATTATTTTGGCTCACAGTTGCATAGTCAATCATGGCAGAGAGATCAAAATGTCAAGAGCTTGAAACTTGGCACAGTACATCCATAGTAATGAAGAAAAGAGACAGATGCTCAGGTAGCTTTCTCCTTTATGTGTTTTCCAGTGCTCAAGCCCAGTAAATGGTGATGACCACCATTAGAGTGATCTTCTCACCTCAGTTAAATCTCATGGAGATAACCTCATAGCAATGGCAAAAGGCCTGTCTCCTAGGGTGTATCAGGTCCTGTTAAGTTGACAGCCAGCAACAACAGTCATAGCTGGGTATGATGATGATCCCATAGTTTATGAAATTCTTTTACACTTCATTCTACTACTCCTGCGTCACCATTGTATCACCTATTTTTATATCTACATAACATTTTTCTTCATATAAATAGAATGAGTCTGTTTTATATACACATTTTCATGTATGTATTTTTCTACAAATCCTTTCATTTAAGAATATATTACAGTTGGAATGGGGGAGGAGTGAGGGTGAAGAAGTCCTCAAAGGGTTAATACAAATCCTATATTTTCAAAGGAGTATATTACAGGTACTTTCAAATCAGCATTTCTAATGGTATTCCATCTTCTGAATGAGTGTAACTATATACCCTTGAACATATGTGATATGATTTATTGGATCCTTCCTCTTACGTGCTTGTGACTATGCATGTATGTACATATTAGTGTAGAATCAAGTTCTACATGTGGACTTGCTAAGTCATTAGGTAAACATTACATAATTTAAAGGTAACTGAGAAAATGCCTCCAAAGATACAGAATAATACTCCCCAAACTCTATAGCAATTTATATTACTACTATCAGAATACAAAAGATAAAGTTTTTATCTACAAATACAATTTTTATCAATATAAGAGAGGAAAACTACTGCATTTCTTTAGTAGATTGATATCTTTTCATATATTTTAGGACCATTGATACTTCTTTTTAAAAACTTCTTATTTATTCACTTATTTATTTAGTGTATATATGTGTGCCTGTATATTATGTGCACACATGCATGCAGATTCTGCAAAGGCCAAAAAAGGATGCCAGATCTCCTGGAGCTGGAGTTACTGATGTTGGTAGGCAGTCTGTGGGTGCTGGGAACTGAACTCAGGTTGTCTGCAAGAGTAGTAAGTTCTTTTAACTGCTGAGCCATCTCTTCAGGTCCCATTTACATTTCTAATAGGGATTCTGTGATCCTGTCCCCAATCTTTTCTTTCTTGGGTTTATTGAAAGTTTTAGAGCAGTGCAGCCATTAATTTGATAGTTGCTGTCTTATACATCCTATATATTTCTCCTTATTTTTTAATTCTTATTTTTTAGACAGAGTCTTACTCTTTTTATGTACACTGGCTTCTTCAAACTTGCAATAACCCTTGCCTCTGAGTGCTGGAATCATAGACAGAAGTCAATATGCCCAGCTATCTCATCATGTTATCTGTTTTGACTTTGCTTGCGTTTTTTGTTTTTGTTGCCACACAGAATTTTCTTTTTCTTTTTCAAAAATAGGTGTGTGTTTGTGTGTGTGTGTGTGCGTGTGCGTGTGCGTGTGTGTGTGCGTGTGTGTGTGCGTGTGCGTGTGCGTGTGTGCGTGTGCGTGTGCGTGTGCGTGTGTGTGTGTGTGTGTGTGTGTGTGTGTATACACTTGTTAGTATGAGTATGGAAGCCTGAAGCTGAAGTTGGGTATCATTCATCATGTTTTAAAATAGGGTCTCTCATTGAACTATGTTAATTTTTCCAGGCTGGCTGGCTAATGAGTTCCAGGAATCCTTCTGTCTGGGTGATTGTCACCCCACAGCTCCCAGAGCCCTCACAACCTCATCCCTGCACTGGGAATATAGATATGCCATCATTTCTGGATTTTACATGGGTGCTTGTCCTCATGTTTGCATGATAAGCACTACTGACTGAACCATCTTACAACCTATTATTATTATTATTATTATTATTATATGATATTCTCAGGCTTTCCCTTTATCTGAGTTTCTTGTTTTATAAAGGTTCCACATCATGCCAAGAGTAAAAACCTAGTCCTGAGCTGGGAATGCAGCTCAGTGACCGAGTGCTTGCTTAGCACACCCAAAGCTCCATCCAAACACCAGAACTAAAACAAAATAAAACCCCAGTCAATGTTGAACCTTAAATTCCTGAACATAGGGGTGGTTTGGTTTGGTTCATTCATTGTACTTTATTTTAAAAAACTATAAACTATAAAAATAGGAGAAAGAACTGGGAGTATACACAATGATAGTGTGTGTGTGTGTGTGTGTGTGTGTGTGTGTGTGTGTGCGCGCACGCCTGAGGCCCTGGGTTCCATCTGTAGCAAAAACAGATAAATAAATACATGATACAGCCACCATGTGCCTTGAATTAACAGAACATAAAGTTATGAAATTGTTCTATTGCCTTAAAGGCAGGCTTGTTAATCAGAGCATTTCCCATTTCCACTGAGATTGAGTTCTTCCTTCTTTCTGTAGCTCTGAATGTCCTTATATCTATTATGTTTTTTTGGAAAAAAGTCCTTAATACCTAGACCTGCAAAGCCTATGTAGATGGCATGTTTTTGCTTTCTTTTCATATGAAAATCTCATTAATCTTGTTGCTTATTATATTCCTTATCTGCTTATTTATGTAGGCCGTGTATAGGGTGGGGTTTGCTTAGCAAGTGTTCTCAAATGCTGCCTGGAAATTCAGATGTCACATGTTTGGAGACCCTAGAGGAGTAGTAGGGGATCCCAAGGAAGTTATCATGTGCTCCTAAATGTAACGTGCTGTCTTCCTGCCAGCCACTTGGGCTTTGCTGAGCTGTCTGAACCCCCAAATAACACACAAGACACTATATTAATTATGAAGCTGTTGGCTGTTTGCTATGATTTCTTATCTGCTAGGTCTGACTTGATTATTAACTCATAATTACTCATATATATTTTACAAAACTTATCTTTGCTGGGATGCACTCCCGCCTTGTCTGTTCCTCCAGGGAGTCACATTGTGACCAGCTTCTTCACTACATTTCCCAGAATCCTCCTAGACTCCTAGTCCCACCTATCTTATTTCCCTATTGACCAGCTGTGCTTTATTGACATATACACAGGACTCTCCCATAATCTCCTCTTTTATGTCTAAATAAAAAGAAAGGTTTAAACTTTAACATAGTCAAATTATATATAACAGAACAGTTATCAAGCAAGAACTATAGTTACAATATTTTGTCTATTAACATTTAGTAAGATTCAAAGAAAATATCATCTATTCCTATCTTTGTGAGTCTAAAGTCTTATGTGTAGCTTATTTTTTATCATAACTACGGAAAACTATAATTATAACTATCTGTCTTCAACTCCATCAAAGACCACAGAAGGATAATATATAAACACTAGAATTGACAGAGACATTTCGCTACCTGGACAGTCACCTAAATTTCCTCTGCAACGTTGGGGCATTCATCTTCAACCCATAGGACACAGTGTGCCTGGCAGACTTCACAGCAAGCAGGAAATTTTAAACTGTCTATCTGCATTGGCAGTTTGTCAATCATTTTACTGTGTCCTGCAGAATGTCTGGCAGACTATTCCATAAAGCAGGAACCCTGTAGGACTGTCGAAGTGCAGCAGTCACTTTCCTGTGGGTCCTGCACGTTCATTTTATACAGCAACAGTCAAGCAGTCCAGGCAAGAACAGTTTCTTGCCCAAATGGCTAATCTTGCCATATTGAAAGCAAAGTCCATAACAAATTTCTTCAATGCCCATCTTCCTCTCAGACATAATTGGTGTGCCAGAAGTAGTAGTGACTCACTATCATGAAAAACCCATTTAAATGCCATTTTCTGGAGGTCTTTGAAAGGTTTGAAGACTATCTATCTATCTCAAACATATCTCTATATCTAGAAAACCTAACTAACCTAACTATAAATTCTGACCATTACAAGTAACTATCTTTAATCTATATTTAATTATTCATTATGTTTTAAAAGATCAGTATAAACACAATACTTAAACAAGAGGAGAAATATACATACCAAAAATTGACCTTGAATTTGTATCAATAAATGAAAAACCAATCCAAAGTATTCATTTCCATACCATAATCCCCTTTTATCTTTAAAAAGAGATGGATTGTGATCATTAACCAATTATAAGCGACCCCATTTAAATGAAAACCAAGATTTATAAACAATATTTGGGAATTTGGACATTGCTCATTCCAAGATGCTTCCTGCTGATAGGGGGTGCTGTCCATACCATGGGGATCATGACAAAACTCAGAAATCTGGCTAAGTCCTTGTTTTTGTGGTCTGTATGGCCGTATCATCCCAGCTGTTTCAGATGCTGGATTGCCTGGGACATTGCTTCAGGAGGTCTTGCTTCATCAAACACAGAAGCCTGGAAGGAATCCACAGCTTTCTATTTTCTGTGGAAACATAAATAAAATCTTTTTCCCCAAGTAACCTGTCCTTATGTTTCAATTTAGAAGTCACAGCATTTTTAAAGTATATACGTTGGATTATTTTAGCAGCATTTATAATCAAATATATTTTAGCAGTTGTTCCTTCCTTAGCCATTAAACAACTGAAAAACACAATAGCATACAGTATCCAGACTCTCTGTGTATTTTCCATTTTTATGTAGCTTATATTACTCTATATATTTTACTATTATATATTTATTTTTTCTTTGAGACAGGGTTTCTCTGGAAATCTGCCCGCCTCTGCCTCTGCAGCATATCCTACCAGCATGGGCCACCACAACCGGCTTCTCTATTTCTTTCACCACTATCCTGTTTCTTTTTCTCTCTCAAGCCTATGTATATTTTTAAACACAATGTAAACTTTTAGAGGTTTTTCTTTATCTGAATCTGACTTTACTGTAATTCTTTATGTTTTTTTGGCCATGTGTTTGTTATCTGTTAGACAACATTGCTAATCAAAACTGTGGCTGTTTTAACTGTGGTTTTTCCAAGATCGAAGGTGTAAGTTTACCGCCAGTGCTGGCTGGCAAGTCTCTGCTTGTCTTTAGCAAAACAGAGCTCACCCGAGAAAAATGCTGCTACTGAGAAGCCATGCTTCTCTCTGTTCTTTTGTTTTTAAAATCTCTTTTACGCTTTTGTCATTCTATGTGGAAATTCATAATCCAACTCCTGACACCATATATAATGTGTTGTCTTCCCACCAACCGCTTGGGCCCTGCCGAGCTGTCTGAGCCCCCAAATAACTATATTAATTATGAAGCTGTTGGCTGTTTGCTATGATTTCTTACCTGCTAGGTCTGACTTGATTATTAACTCATAATTACTCATATATATTTTACAAGAACTTATATTTGCTAAGACACACTCCTGCTGCGTCCATTCCTCCCAGGAGTTACATGGTGACCAGCCTCTTCACTACATTTCCCATAATCCTCCTAGCTCCTAGTCCCATATAGTTTCCCTATTGGCCAACAGTGCTTTATTGACATATACACAGGACTTTCCCATCACCTAAACAATGATCTAGACCAGTTCAAGGAAGAAAAAGTTAGTGGTGGATGAAACTGACTCATTTTAGAAACCAAGTCCCTAGTGAATGAAGTTCATCAGTACCCAATTCCACCAGGTCCTGGTCACCCTTCCACACTTGCCCTCTTCCAGATGACTTAGGTGTCTCTCTTCTACATGGTCACCTATTAGAGCAAGAGTCCTTTAAAGATCTTTGAATATTCTCAGGCCTTCCTCCTAGAATCTTATGAAGAGTGGAGAGAAACCAAATTAAAAGATAGTTTCAGAAACCTTGGATCTATTCCTGTTACCCCTCCGTGGCTCAAGAAAGAAAGACAAATTATCCAGACATGAAGATGGAGAGCTTTATTTAGTTCAAAAAACTGGCAGGTTCTAGTTTTATCATCACTAAGACAAGGTGCCTGATGAAAGCAACTTAAGGAAGGAAGGGTTAAATTTGGCTCAGAATTTGTGAGTGTAGTCTGTCATGATGAAGAAAGGCATGGCCACAAGAGCATAAGAAAGCTGGTCACGTAGTATCCACAGTCAGGAAGCAGAGAGCAATGAATGCTGGTGATCAGCTTTCTTTTCTCTTCTTGTGCAGGTGGAGATCTCTAGCCAGTGGAACAGTGCCACCCATACTTAGAATGGTGTTCCCACCTCAACTAATTTAATCTAATCAATGATCACACACAAGCTCACAACACTGTCTCTGTGAGTCTCCATCCTGTAGAGGTGACAGTATCAGCAGGTTGTACATGTTACAGGTGTAGACTTGAGTCTGGAGGGCACTGTCTTGGAGTTCCAGGTTCTTGTGTCCTGGAGCAATGAATTGGACCAGGCATACACAGATAGCAGTAGAAATAATGACAGTTTATTTAGGAAAAAGGCACCCCAGAGAATGCAAATGAGTCAGAGAGGTAAAAATGGTAAGACGTTCAAAATAGCCTTAGGCCACCAGTGGTGACCCTGTATGGGCCATTTATACAGTGCCCATCCACCCTCTTGAGCTTTTCTCATCTCTGCTCTGGCTCTTGTAGGTAGTCCCGGTGTTGAGTAGTATTTCTAGTCTTCCTATCCTTGGGTTTCTTTCGGATGTTAATCTACATGCCTCTCTCTGCTTCACTCTATTGCCTAAGAAAATGGCCCCAGCCTATCACAACTTGTTTCTCAGAAAGTGAGGGCAAATTTCTTTTCTCAGATATCCATGCTAACTGAGGTAGCACTCTCTGATATAATACCCAGTGCAAATTTAACTTCAGTCAGTAGTTCCTGTACCCAGAAGAATGGCCACCACTCTGGGCCTCAGTCAGTAGTTCCTGGACCCAGCAGAATAGCTACTGTCCTGAGTTTTGCTTTCAGTCATGTGAGCTGTCAGCAGGGCTTAATCTCCTATGGAAGCCGAAGGAATAGACAGGTAATTCTAAGAGTGAACTCAGTGGTTTCCAATCTGTGGAGAAAACCAAGGGGAAGCTGTCTCTCACAACCACTTGCGTCTTATACAGATTCCACTTTCTTTTTGACATTTGGCATTTCCAATGCCAACTTGAGACAATTTGGTGCCGAGAAGGGAAATTCTTAAGTTGCGTTGTTAGACTTTAGAAATCCAAGCTAGGCAGTGGTGGCACATGCCTTTAATCCCAGCACTCAGGGGGCAGAAGCAGGCAGATCATTGTGAGTTCCAGGCCAGCCTGGTCTACAGAGTGAGTTCCAGGACAGACAAGGCTACACAGAGAAACCCTATGTCGAAAAATAAAAAGGAGAAAAACAAAACAAAACCAAACAAACCAGAAATCCAGAGACAAAGGCTGTAGGTTGAGGGAGGAGAGTGGGAAACCTGTTTTGCTTTAACACCAATGAAACCCTTCTTTCTTGGCTTGAAAAAAATGTCATGAATAGCGCTTGCCAGAATCAATGTTAATAGCACTTGGATGTATCTCAGCCCATGGCTCTGTTTTGGAAAAGCTGACCATATATCTAAGAGAGAGCTGTTTCTCTCCACCTGGGTGCATAGGGATAATTCACATTGTTTACTGGACAATGAGGGCATTGCTTCACTTAGGCGAGAGGAGGCTGGGAATTTTATTAGGTGTGTGTGTGTGTGTGTGTGTGTGTGTGTGTGTGTGTGTGTGTGTGTGTGTGTGTGTGTCCAGCACTGAGGAAGGGGGTGTGGAGGGTGTTGCAGAAGGTGGGGTATTGCAGGTGACATCCTAGCCTGCAGGTTCCATGGCTGGCAGGATTTACCTCTGGGAACCTGCAAAACAGCTCAGCTCCAAAGTCACCTTCATGAAAGTCAATTTGCTATAGAAGAACCAAATTCAGAGATGCAATGGAAATTTGCCATGGAAATTTACAGGTGACAAAGGCCCCTAAGGTTGGCATCACTTTACAGGTGACAAAGGCCCTGAGGAGGGCATTCCTTCTTTCTTTTTTAGCATCTGCATTCAGATTTAGAACAACAGGCAACATTAACTAGAGGAAGAAATAAATATGTTTAGGAATTCAAACTCTATTTCCTAATTTACTCAAGAGAGCCTGTTTTCAGTATATAAATCAGCTCTTGGTGTTTTGCCATTTAAAAATTGCAAAAACAAAAATGTGAGGATGTGTCATTCTGAAAAAAAAATCATGATGCATGTGTTGCTTTTAACTAATCTTGGTTCAACAGACTTCAATTCTATTAGAAAACATAACACATGTGTATATATTAATACATTTAAGCCTGGAAGATTCCCAATTGCATTTGTTTGCCATATGCTGATGTGAATTCTACCTCTATTGTCACCTAAAGGATGAAAGGTCTGGAATTTGCAGCCTGGAATTTGCACCATTTGGGCTCCGCAGTTTTCAGGAGGGTGGGAAGTCATGCAGACTTGGTGACCTTTAGGAAGACTTTAAATAACCCTCCTCAAGTCAGGAGAGGCGACATAGCAAGCTGGGTTGAGTGAGGTGCAGCACCCTGAGGAAGGTAGACTGTCAGCAAAGGCCCACACACTAACTCCTACTCACTACTCCGTTTGACTGGGTGTCACTGGGTCCATCTCAGGAAAATGTCCCGATGTCTTCTGGCTCCATCATGAAAATAGCAATAGACATGGGTATGGAGGACTCAGCTGTTTGTGTGGGCTTAGATAGAGAGTCTAGCAACACATGTTCTCTGGAACCCAAGCCCCTTGGCAAAGGAGGAGTTTCTGTCATAGGCAGTTTCCGAGGTATTGCCTCCTTCCTGTCCCTCTGTGGCATGGTAGGCAGCCATTGGGAACTGCCATGCTAGGTGTCCCACAGCAAAGAATTCTCTCTCTCTCTCTCTCTCTCTCTCTCTCTTTTTTTGTGATGGCCTATGAATGTCTTCTAGGGAAGAGTAATCGTGTGGAGTAGGGTGGGGGGAATGCTTGGATGGCAGGGAGGCTTTCTTGGGTTTGAGACTATCACTCCCTAAAATGTAGTTGATATCCAGGCAGGACTCAACCCTATACCTCTTCCTCCATTCAAGGAAGCTGGAACTGTAGACTGGCATCTGCTACAGAGCGAGCCCTTGGTGATGGATATAAAGATGTAATTGTTCACCGGACACAACACAGTCACCTGTTTGAGTTCCAAATCTCACCTCTGGGCCAGCCCTACCTGACAAAGCTCTCCACAGTCTCAGACTGGGTGGTAAGGAGGAACAAGTCTAACTTCAGGGCTGAGTCAACAAGCTTTGCTTCTTATTTTGCTGTCACTGGCCTGGTAGAAATGGACATGTTCTGAAGAGACACTTGCATTCTTCCATTGAATTATCAGATTATTGAAACAATGGCCCCCAAAGAAATGAGAATTTCACCAGGAATCTCATACTGGGAAAAGGAAAGATACTAGGAGTGGGGGAACTTGTCTTCTGGAAAAGAAATACCATATAATTCTAACAGCTTGTCGGACTCCTTGGGGGATGATGTGCACATCCTTGGCCCTTTATCTAAACTTTGATCTCATGTCAGGACCCTGAAGATGGACTGAGGAGGCACCTGATCTCTTTGTCCCCTTCCCAGTGTGGTCAAATTGAATCAATCTCCTTTTACTGCTTTTCACTATTGACTTTGTCATCTTAGTTGCCTTCTCAAGGATGGGTGACTGAACTTGATTCTTAGGGGTGCAGACTGTGACCTCAAGTTCAATAACTCGTGTACTCTCTCCGTTGTAGCACAGAAAATTCTTGAATTCAGGAATCTCTTTGGACCTTGGTAACCTTGCCCATTTAGTTACCTTTGCTCTGGGGGGGGGGTGGCAGGGTGGGGGGTTGGGGGGGGTGGGATGGGGGAGGGGAGAAAAAAGAGAAGCATTTGCTCCAATTCAGTTTGGAAGAGAAAATAGGAAGTAGAAGTCAGCTACCAGGCCCTTATCTTGGTAATTGCTCTGTGCTTATTTTTGTTACCTTGTATAGTTCCTGGTTGTAAATCTTACGGAAGGGAAATGGACTGTGCGCTTGCTTGGGGCTGGGTAGGGTGTGTCATCTGGCAATGCAAGCTTACAGCATCTGGCTGAGAGAGGAAACTTCAGGCTAGGGTAGGTGAACACTGCTTCTAGCAAGAGAGGGACACATCCTGGCACCAGTAGACAGGAAGACCTGGGCATACCAGAAGCTAGTTTGGTCCCTAAGAGGCCTGAGAATGGGAAGCACTTAGGGTACCAAGCCTTAGCCTCTAAGGCCAAGCCCAAGCTCTAAAGATAGCTTCCTAGCACCTAAGTACATCCCCTGCAGTGCGTGCCTTTCCCCAACAATGCCCTTTGGTGGATTAACTCCACACCCCCCTGCTGCTGTGGAGGGAAGGTAATTAAAGTATGTTCCTGGGTCTACTCATGACACCTCATTTTCTTCCTTGTCTTCCTTCTCTCCACTCTTTCCTCCCTCAGGCTCTACTGTCTCTCTTTCCCCCTCCTTCCAGGGCTGTTTTGAGAGTGCCATCACTTCAGGCCTAAGTGCTGCTGCTGCCCTCTTGTGCTTCTGGGATGGAAGATCTCAATCCCAAGGACATCCTCGCTTTGGGAAGGATGTGGTTGGCATAGAAACTCCTTATAACTGGAGCTGGAATCCAGACAGGGTGGCCTGATTGGCATCTGGGAAGCCAAGCAGCCTGGGCTCAGGGAGGAATTCCCTCTGATTTATATGCAGTGAACTGGAGAGTGTTAATCTTACCTCTGGTGGAACCCAAGGGCAAAAGCCGTGTCTGTCGTCATGCAGGCATTTTAATGCTTAGCACAGCACTGACCCCACCTTGATTGAGACCTCATTAGAGTAACAAGCACCTAGGAGATGGGTAAAGTACATCTCTGGATGAGTCTACCATGGCATCCCTAGTCAAGATTAACCAAGGGCAGAAGATGGCTCTTGAATATCGCTAGCAACATCTACAGACTGAGAATTGTTAGAGAGGACACAGAAAGGCTCAAGTGGGAATCAAACAAAACTTCCAAGAATATTTATTCTGAACCTGGGCCCCTTGGAGAAAAAGGAGGGATAGTAGATGATACTGGAGGGGGAAGAAAGGCTGTGAGTGTAGGCATAGTCTGCACTCCGTATCCCGCTGTGCAGTTCATACCACCCCCTAGCAGGCCACCATAGTGTGAGCTATTTTCCCTACAAACTCCCTTTTACCAAGATGGACTGAAACCTTTGAAAATGTGAGCCAAATAAATATTTCCTCCTGTAAATGTTTTTGTCATTTCAACAGAAGTCTGATTAACTCAGAATTATGCCACAGTTGCACTATATTGGCATTATATATGTAGTATTTACTATTTCACCATGTGTTATATACTGTTTTAAGTATTCATTTTGTTAGTAACATAAACTTATAAATGATTAGCATGTCTTACAGACGAGGAGAGTAAAGCAGAGGGGTGGTAACTCATCCAGGCTAACTGGCAGAATCAGAATGTGCATCCAGGCTTGAGCTATCTCGGAGGCTCCTTCCAACCTGTCTCCCCTCTTCAGGTCTCTGAATCTCCTCACAGCATGAGAATCTATGATATTTTAAAAGGGAAAACTTTGGCAGACTGAACAGAGTTTATGTGAGCAATAAACACTGCACAAACCCTGCCACTTTCAGGACCAGAGAGAGGTTCAGAATGTTCTACTGTCTGGGGTGGGCAGTAGCATCTACAGTCGGACAGCAGCTGCTCCTCTTGTAAACAACACTTCTGACCTAGAAAAATGGCATGCAATTGATTTACACTTGATTACTCAAAATTATCTGGACATCTACAAAATTTGAATTACTCGATACTCCATTAAACAATGTATATATAACATATGCATATGTAATTATTAAATGAGACTGAAGTTAGACAGAGGTGTCTCTCTACCCTGAGTCTTCATGTTATAAACTACGTTTTGACTTCAGTAGACAAACTGAAAGCCTAATTTGTGTGCATGCTTGTGTGTGTGTGTGTAAAGTTATCCAAGTTTCAGCCAATCACAGTATCTGATCACAGGCTCCAGCTGATCACACCATACCCAAATATGGCAAGCCCAGAGCTGGAACCCAATGGTTTCCTTATGTTACTTTCTCCAACTCTGTCTAAATTGCTACTGCCCATTGCAGGGGAACAGAGCTCTCTGAAGATACTCTGTTTCTTAAATGTGTCAGGATTCATGACTTTTTCTTTGCTTGAATAAACTACTTAATTTGTCAGCACCTTTTAAAAAATATACAGCGTGTGTCCACAATGACGAATTTGTCAGTCTGTTATAAAAAGATGGAGTTTCCTAAACGGATGGAGTCTACTATTTGTGGAAACATGAATGCGTCTGGAGAAGACGATGTCATATAAAGTGAGTCAGGCGTGGGAAGGCAAATGCTGTGTCTTCTCAGTTGTATGTAAGAGCTGAGCTGTTTCTCTCACAGAGGCAGAGGATAGATTTGGCATTGCCAGAGACAGGGGAGGGTGTCAGGTAGAGAGAGGGTGGTTACTGTGTGAAGAGCTGGAGATGGATTGGAGAAAAAAACCTCCAGGGTTCTGAGTGTAGTAGGTGAGCTGAAGAAGGGACTTGGAATTTTCCCCACCCAATGCAATAATTGGTGTCTAAACAACCCTGACCTGATCATCTTGTGCTGTGTGAATATGATGAAATGTGGATAGTTGTCCCATGCACCGTATGTACAATTAATGAATATCAACTAAAAAAAGATATTTCAATGTTTTAAAAACATGATAAAAGGCATTTTGCCTTTTTTAGTACCAGGCCTAGAACTTTATCATCTGCTAAATCTATTTGTATCAGAGATAGGAGAGCAATGGCTGCCTGGGTAATCTGAGGTATTCTCCCGTTCTTCCAGTAAAAGTACTTCCAGAAAGCATGACAACCCAGGCTCAGTCCTTGGGACACAGGTGGTGGACAGGGAGAACCAACTCCTTCAAATTGTCCTATACCTCCACACTTTTAACCCCCCCACCACATACACGTGTGTGTGTGTGTGTGTGTGTGTGTGTGTGTGTGTGTGTCAAAGAATTTCCCTCCCCATCCTGCAATGTAGCCAAGCTATTCTAGATGAGCTATCCTAGTTGACACAAAGACATGTAAAAACTTGAGGTAAGAGTGGAACACCATGAGATTTATCGCCAGATTGGGCAGGGGATATACCGACTCTTCCTGTCCTGGGCAATGTGAAGAACAGGTCTGTAGAGGAGGGACCACACATGGTTAGTGTGTGCCCAGATTTGACTCCAGTTGGCTTTGGCTCAAACAAGCACAGAGAAGAGACTAAGGGTTGGCAAATGACTCTTCTAAACCAAGCTGCTCCTTAGGTCCCTGAGAACCTGCTAAGCCTGCTCAGCTCTACCCATGGGCCGCTACATCTGTTGCTCGGGCATAGAGACCAGCTGCAGGTTGAATTCTCCTGGCCCTCCTTGGATCCACAGGCATGGTACCCGCACCTTCCCCAGGAGCAGTGAGTACTGCTGGAACAATGTCTGTGAACCTTCATCTGAGAGGCTCTGGATACTTCCAGAAGTATTGTTTGTGTCATTAAATCTGACTAGATTTAGTTTTAAACTAGTTTGGCCACTTAAAATTTTTTATATCATAAAAATCACAAAGGACCCATTTCTCATGATTTAGTGTGAACTAGAACAAGCTACTTAGAAATTAAAATAAAAATTTTAATTTTAATTATTAAAATAAAAAATATATAAACATGTATGTATGTATAATATATAACTGTATATATTATATATGTAGTTTCAAGCTTTAATATATATGTATATGTCTATGTGTATATATATATATATATATACATATATATATGTCCAGACAACTTAAGTACTGTGCCTATGAAGAAGGCTATAGTTGCCTGAACTAAAGAGGCAACCTGTGGTAAAGGGTCTTTGGTTTGACTTAGGAGTGTCTCAAGTAATTATAATAGGCTCATTTTTTACTGCAAGTGGCCTCTGTTGCTTTATTTATGTTGCAATCTATATAATTCAAATTTCTCATTTACTTAATATGCTTTGAGAAACACTTTAAAATTGAGATGTAACTCACAGGTCACAAAATTCCACTCTAAATGAGCAATACACAGTTGAGTTGTTTGGAGTGTGGGCACAGGGTTGGGACACCTTCATCATTATCTAATTCCAGGATATTTTTTGACACACACCCTTGAGAAATCTTGTGCCTGTTCAATCACTCCACAGGCTCCCCAGTTTTAGCTCTTGGCAACTACTCATTTCTATCATAGATTTTTCTATCTTGGACTTTTAAAAATGTATCAGGTATGTGTGACACACTTGTATGTGTGCATGTCTGTTCAAATGCATGCAAGGGGCACATGCACCTGTGTTCCTGTGTGTGTGGCAGACTGAGGTTGACATCAGATAATGTTCCCCAATCACTCTCTGCTTTACATATTGAGGCAGAGCCTCTTGTTGAACTTTCTGTCTAGTTTGACTCCCAGTTTGTCCCTGGGGTCCCCTGCCTCTGCCTTCTGCATGCTAGGGTAACAGTGGAATGCCGGGTCCAACTGACTTTCATGTTCTGGGGAATCTCAACTCCAGTCCTCTTGCCTTCAAGGGCCTAATTGTAGAACAGCATATATGGAGATATTTTATTTAATAAAATAGGAGCAGGTCTCTAGTGGTTCCTGCTTTGGTGGCATGATGTAATTTTTGTGGCCTGTCAAATTCCCTATGACAGATGCATGACCAAAGCTTATTCTATCAATAACTTTATTTTTTAATTGAACTGCACCCATCACAGGCTGAGGGGCAGCTTATATAGCTGGTTCTGAGTTAATTACAACTGCCATTATTTTTATTTGTGGTGCCCGAGCAAGCAGTAAAACAGCAAGTTAAGTCACACTTGCAGTGGGACTATGACTCAATTAGTGTTTTTGAATAATAGGAGGTAGTAATTAAGGTCACAGCATTTGCAGTAGCAGCATTCTGGGGTAGCCTGGCTTCAGCAAAGGCTATTTTACAACATCTCTAGGGAAGCAGTTGAAGGGAGACAGAGCTGCCAGGCAGAGGTCCTTCATGTCTCTTGCTCACTGGGAACAGAACATCTTGACACTATTCTCAGTAAAAGTTTAACATCATTTTATACTCTTCTAGGTTGAAGCTTAAAATATAACATAAAAGTAGTCATAGGTACTGCAAGGTAATGTTTTTCCCCCACTTAAACTGTCTGTGAAAAGCTGAGCTGCTGAGAGTGAAAACTATATGCAGCCATTAACATGTAGCTGGATGGCTGAATATGCAGGGGAAATTAACAGCCCTTTCAATACTGACTTTGCAAACCCAAGCCTATAAAATTCCTCCCAGGGTAAGAGTTAATACGCTCATCCTAGACATGAGGAGCTTAGGCCAAGTGTGATCCCACGGCTTGGATGTGATTCCCCCAAGACAGGCTTTGGTTGGGGCATCTTGTTCTTGGTTTATATTTTGGCTTGTGCTATTTCTATCTCTTCTGAAGAGCAAATCTGTACATGGTTGGCTCTAGACTGAGACTTTACGCTGATCAAATCAGAACCTCTTTAGGGAATAAAGAAAATTTCAACTCAAAAGATAAGACAGAAAATGATCATTTGAGATGAGAAGAGCCACAGATAGGAGATATTAATCCACAGAGTGCATCAAGTTTTCCTCAAACCTGAGAGAAGTCTGAGAACAGGTTAAGGGATGAGTGGCTTGTGTCTAAGGATCTTTTCCCTGTCTCTACCTCCTTATTGTTCTAGTATCTCAGACCTGCAGTCTGTTCTCATACTCAGGGCTGCATAGTCACTGCCCCCACACACTTCTCTTGATCACTTGCAGATTGTTTCTGCCTTGGTGCAGTGATTCTATGTAGAGTTTCAACCCGCTGTGTGGAAATTGGTAGAGACTGGGTTCCACAGGACTCTTTGACTTGGAGAGCAGCACGCAGGCTTGGGAACACATTCAGAATTTGTGTCAATGGGGAAGAAGCAGAAGAAGGAACAGAGAAGGAGGAGTTGGGTGGTGATGCGATTCTTAGGAACCTTGCTTCCACAGAAGCCATAGACAGTTCTCAGTTATGATGCACCTTGGAGGCTAGAGTAAGAGGCGTGGATGCTCACAGTCCCTCTTGAGTCACTCTTTGAATACAGGCTGCCTTGTGTGCATGCAGCATAACCTTTAATGAAGAATAACACAGGAGATGTGACCATAAGCAAGGTAGCTATCTTCAACCAAAGGCAATTTCAGGAGAAGGACAAAGGACCTAAGAGATAAGCAGACTTCCTAATAGGTAGACAGCCAGGGGAAGGGACCATCACTAGGTAATAAAGACAGTGAATTTCCAAGACGGTGGGCTTCATCCTCACTCTTCTGACCAAAAGCAAAAGCCTGGCAGCTTAAAACAAAGGTCTGCTGGACAGTTTCTCCCACCAGTAGCGTCTCCTTGCTGATGGATCTGCTAGACAATCAAAACTGAATTAAGATGTGTTTATACCAAACTTGTGAGCCTGCCAATCAGCCTATCTTTATTCAAATTGACTAATGCTAAGTCAGGGGAGGAAGATACCCTCAAAGTGTCAGCCTTGTGCAGGTGGTCCTGGCTAGACTGGGAAAGCAAACTGAGCAAGCCATGGAGAACAATCCAGTAAGTAGCATTCAGCCAAGGTCTCTGTTTCAGTTTCCGCCTTCAGTTTCCTGCCTTGAGTTTCTGCCCTGACCTCCTTTCATGACAGACTGTAAACTGTGTGATAAAATATAAGCCTTTTCCTCCCAAGTTATTTTTGGTTATGTTGTTCATCATAGTAATAGAAAGCACACTAGAACACCATCAAATGAAGAAAGTCATTGGAGTTTCTAGCAGATAAAACTGTCTTTGCACATCAACAGCCAAGAATTATTTGTCCTGAATGACTCTTTTATTATGGGATAATGTCTCAGGTGACTAAGGCTGGCCATCAACTTGCTGTATAGCAGAAGATAATCTTGAACTACTTGATCGTCTTGTTTAATACTTCTTTATGTTACAGGGAGTTCATCAAAGATGACCACTCAGACACAGCTTACAGCCAATTGAAATTCTTAGTTGCATCTGGCTGGGACCACGCCCAAGTGTTTGAGGACATGGGTGTAGCCTTGAGTCTCTAGGACATGGGATTTTTAAAGTCAGGGACTGCATCCTAGCATTTGATCTGCAGCTGGGGGCGGGGGATGGGAAGTTTGGCTTTGCAGAAGCAGTTTTAACTGAAGTTAAGTGACTGGCTGGAGGGGGTTCTGCACAAATAGGTCATTTAAGAGAAACAGCTAGGACATCATGACCTTTGGTTCTTAGCAGAGAGTTCAGTAATTTTCTTTGGCATTCTCTATCAAGGAAATCAGATTCTAGTTAAACCTGGAATGGCCTCAGCAAGAATACAAGATAGAGGAATCTCTGCAGTGCCTTGCTCTGTCACAACCACACACACTTGATTTTATGCAGGTTTAGGGTTCAAACACAGAGCTTTATGAATGATAAAGACTCTACTAGCTGAGCTATATCAGCAGGCCCCCATAAACACTTGGTTTATAAGACAGTTCCCACAAAATCAAATACAAGGGGAGTCCTCCAGAGTCGAAATATGCACAGATTTCTCATGAAGCAAAGCTGTGCCTACTGCTTAGACCACAGGGTAGTCTGTGTGAATGGAGACAATTGGAAGTGTTCCACATAAGCAAGGCTGGTCCTGTTGTATTCACCACCTCAAATTTCTTATGCCTGCCTTTTTGTTGGCATATTAGAGCTTTGACATCAAATGTAGCTACCAGATAGAAAATCCAAAAATAGGTTCCCTCAAATTCCCAATACTTACACTACCAACTACTTATGATAGTTCCTACCATCTTCCTGCTGCTCAGGGACAAGTGGGAGAGATGCCTGTCACCCTTTTGTACTCCTATTGATGGCCTCTTCCTTGGAGGATCTTTGGGGGAAGCTGGAACATTGGACAGGAGAATACAAAGAAGAAAAACCACAGTTCCTTCTGCCTTTCACAGTTACCCCCACCACAAAAGACAGATTAACAAGAGAAAACTAAACAGTAGACTAGTCATGTGGATACTCCATGCATACACAGGAGATACACAGCAAAGAAGGTGAGGAGAAATAGCTTTGAGTTCAAGTTCGATATTGTTTTCAACTGAAACACATAGAAAGAGGTATAAGGGAGAAGAATCCAGGAAAAGCAGGGTAAAAATGTTTTCATTGAGGGTATTTTAGAACCTCATCTACTGGTGATTCCAGTGATTAAAGCAATCGTTCCTTTCCTGATACAGAGAGAACTTCCCTGACAAAATGGTGATATTCTTATAGCTACGAATTTCTCTCCATAAAGCAACATTTTTTCCTGATTCCCCGGTGCTTGCAGTTTCTCTAAGTAATCAGATCAAAAGAATCTCCAGGTGAAGGGACATATTTGAAGACTGTTACACTCTAGTTTATAAGAGTCTGGATAAAACTGAGCTAGCATTATTAGCTTCCAGAACGCTTAGCTAAGTGCTGTCTCCAAATCCTGGGTTGTTCTGCTCCCCTACCTAACTGATTTGGGATAGGAGGGAATAGAGGGTTCCCAGTGAAGTCAATGAAGAATGTAGAAATGGAAAAGGTCCAAGACTAGAGCACAGGGCTTTGGGGAAGACACCCCCCTCTCCAGGGAATTCTGAGAGTAAATGTAGCTATGCCAGCCATATTCTCTGGTGAGACAGAATACACTATGTGAAGTAAACTGAGGAAGATTTCATATTGGATCAAGATTTCAGGGGACATCAGTTCATCTTGTTGGGAACAGCATAGTGGCAGGAACTTGCTTTATAGCTTATTCATATCTTGGATGACAGGAAACAGAGTCAGTCCCAGAAACAGGGTTAGGTTAGTTAACCTCCACTGTTTGCTTCCAGTGTCCACCTCTGCCAAGCAGGCCCCACAATTTCCCAAAACAGGACCATGAGGTTAGTTAGGATCAGTTACTCAAACTTGTAAGCCTATTGGGGAATTATCAGACTCAAATCGTAACACTAGGAGAGCTACTACTGGGCAAAATAAAAGATAACAAAGGAAGCATTTCCTAGATAGTTCATCCTGGCTTAGTATTTATGCCTCATCAAATTTGACTTACCCAGTCCAGTTACACAAAATACACAAAATTCACTAAGGAAATATACATGAGAGGCTGTTTGTTGCCAGTTTGGTCCGTTTTGTAGAGGATTATTTTCCCAGCCAAATTTCCACCTCCTTCAGCACCCAAACAGGGCCTATTCACCAAAGATCATCATATCAGAGCAATTGATTGTTGATGTTCTCTCTTGGAAGAAGGGAGGAGGGAGGGTCATGGAACCTTCACTTGAGGATCAGCCACCCCTTCCAACCAATTGTAGGCAATTCTTCTTTAATTGCAAGTGGCTTTTGGGTTCCTGATATGGGTTAGAGATATAAGTGGGGAAGATGGGGTGAAGGAGTTCTATCTTTGCAGCCATGGGAACCCGTAATTTCTGGTGGCTGCCAACCAGTAACGGTGTGGTTACTTTAATGTTACCCATTGTTACATAAGTAAACCCAATAAATTTATTGGTTCCCTGGGATAAGTTTGGTAGAGTTGTACCTCAGTTTACCAATGGAGTGTTAGGAGGAGGGTAGAGTTGTTTATGTCTATCCCCAAGGGAAGACAATAATCCACTAGCCATATTGAGTTGATTCTTCTAGATGAATCCCAAAAGATATGCGTTCCATAGCCTTGTCAAGCAGAATTCAAAATATCAGCCACCCTGAAAAAGTTAAATCTTTTCAGTGATTTCTCTTGCAAGGATTTATTTTGTTTACCTCAACTAGGAACTGTTCTTCACAGTGTTTCATTCAGTTTATTCCTCATTCACCTGGGAACCTACAGTGTTCAGGACTGGTATGGAATTATTTGAGTTGATGACATTGAGATGCAATAGATGCAGAAGGAAGCCCTTTCATTGTCCTTTATCCACCCTAACATAGAGCTTGCAGAAGATGAGACTGCTGTGTTGTGATGGTTTGAAAGAAAATGGCCCCCAAAGGGAATGACACTATTAGGAGGTGTAGCCTTGTTGGAGGAAGTGTGTCACTGTGGAGACAGGCTTTGAGGTCTCTTTTCTCAAGCTTCTCTCAGTGTGGCAGTCAGTCCACCTCCTGTTGCCTCTGAGTCAAGATGCAGGATTCTCAGATCCAGCACCCTGTCTGCCTGCATGCCACCATGCTGCCCATCCTGATGATAATAGACTAACCCTCTGAAACTGTAAGCGAGCCACCTCAAATATTTTCATTTATAAAAGTTGCCATGGTCATGGTGTCTCTTCACAGCAATAAAAAAGATCCCTAACTCAGATACATGTATTCCCTCCTCAAAGCTAGTCTTGGCAGGGGGTTGTAGGACAAGAGTACACCTTCCAGTGAGTTCCCTCTTCCAGTGAGTGCTGTGTTCCTGAATAAGACAGAAAATATGGTCATAACTGTACCATCTGCCTTGCTTAGCATCAGGAATTTGGATCTGACTGGGGCTTGCAAGGGAACGAGGAAGTGACAGACACACAGAAGCATCTGGGTTGGATGTCCAGACTCCTGGATGGAGAAGCTTCAGCACTCCAGAAGCTCAGTGTGTTTACTGCATAGAGTTGAACAGACAGGCAGGGTTATTGCATATAGTTGGGCCAGGAGGTAAGGTAATTACAGGTAGATGAGAAGGCAGAAGCTAACCTGAGTAGGGGCAGTCTCTGTAGTGGGACAGTCTTCAGGTCATCCATGTATAAGGGTGGGGGGAGAAAGCTGTGGTAGACATTTTGGGCACACACTATCAGAATCCACACATGGCCCAGAAGGAAAGGCTTGACTGTTTCCTGTTGGGTCTGAAGCTAGGGTTCTGGACATAACTTCTCATGTCAACAAAAACACATTCACTCAGGATTCACTCATCAGGGATTCTGCCACTCGCTACAACCACTAAATACTACCACTCACTTGGGGGATGTGGCTCAGTGATAGAGCATGGGTTTAACATGTGCATGCGAAGCCCTGGCTTGAACCCCCCAGCACGTACCACACACACACACACACACACACACACACACACACACACACACACACACACACACACACACACATCTACCACAACAAAACAAAAATAAAAACAACAACAAACAAGCATTTAAAACAATATCAAACTTTATCTCCCATTTATTCTTCTAAAGACACACTTGTCCTTAATAAAATAGTTTTTCTTCCCCTGGAAGCATTTTTCCTTCCCTTTCATTTGCCCTTACTATCAGGTGGATGTGCCCCAACCTTCTTAAGTTATTTATTCATTTCTAGTACTCCTGCACGTGGTACATCATACACGTTTTCTGCAGTTATGTGGCATTTTTCCCTAGTTTAATTCCCAGCCATCCCCTCAGCTCCGGCTCTGTCATCTTGAAGCAGGCATAGTGCAGTGTACTGGAGGGGGTGTGAGAGAAACAACCAACAAGCATCAATAATGTATGAGCCTTGCCTTTTAAGAGCAAATAGGATGCTCTTGTTGGTGAAAGCTGCTCCTTACACTAGTTAACACCCTATTGAAGCTCATTTTCCCTCTTTCCTTACCTCTTTCATTCCCTTTCCCTCTTCTTTGCCCTTTCTTTCCCCATTCTTTTCTTCTTTCTTTAAAAAGCGATTCATTTCTTATTTTATTCTATCTATAGGAGTGCTTTGCATGCTTGTATGTGCTTGCTGGAGGAAGTCAGAAGAATGTGAGGGATCTAGAATCCTGGATGGGTGTGAGCAACTATGCAGACACTTGGAACCAAACGCAAATTCTCTGGAAGAGATGTATGGGCTCTTAACCTCTGAGGCATCACTCTAGTCTCCTTCCTTCCTTCCTTTTTTTCTTCCTTCCTTCCTTCCTTCCTTCCTCCTTCCCTCCTTCCCTCTCATTCTTCCTTCCTTCATTTCCTTTTTTTGTTTGTTTTTTAGACAATGCCTTGCTATATAACTCAGGCTGGCCTTGAACTTAACATCCTTCATAATGTCTTCAGATGATGAGATTTGAGATATGCACCACCACATCTGCACTTTGTTTGAGGGTCTTAAATTGTTTATTTAATTGGAGCTGAGGGGGTAGAGGTATATGCACAGGGGGAGAAATAAGATGTTAGATTAAACATTAATGGAAGGAACGGTGCAGATCTTTATGAGCCACAAGTACCCCCAAAACTCAGGAAGCCCAGAATGTTTTTCCCTATTGAGGGAAGGCTTTGGTTTATCCTGGTGAACATGCTTTCCAGGTTAACTCTATTCAGAGTTGTGTCAGGACACAGAAAGAAAGCATTGTTAACAGCCTTGCTAGGATTTATGTGCCAACTGAAGGGGGAGAAAATCTGTTTCCCTGTATTGACATCAAGCTTAAAGACCATGCTCATACCTCACTCACTGTGGCGCTTAATCTTGGCTGTCAACTTGCTTAGTTTGAGAGGTTCCTAGATGAGTGAGGCACACTTAGGATGCTTTTCCAGAGACAATGAGGATACTAAGTGATAAGGTACAATCAATGGTTCAATCCACTGATATATTCAGAATGTAGATACTGGAGATGGTGGGACTTCGGAAGGAGGGCTGTGGGGGTATGTCTTTCAAGGTTGTTCCTTGCTCTAGCTCCTGCCTCATCTTTGCTTCCTGTCTGAGGTGAGGTGAATAGCTCTGCTTTTCTGTGTCTGTCTATTGTGTCCTACTGGTTCCAAAACAACACAACCAATTGATCTGATCATGGACTGAAGTCTTTCATACTGAAAGCCAAAAGAAAAACGCCCTACGTAAATGCTGTTTCTCTCAGAAATCCTGTGCAACACAGAAACGTCTGGCATACTCCTATTTTCCATCAGCTGCCCCTTACCTTCCTCAATACTCAGCTGAACCCTATGTCCTTTCATTTGGATGAACCTGGCAATCAGCAGAAGAACTTCACTCCTACAGCCTGCCCACTGGATATATCAGGAACTGCATTGTGTGCTGACAAGGAAAAGCCCAGAAAATCATGATCTTTGGGGATTTATAAGACCAGGTCCTGTGAGGGTGATTAGGATCATTTCTGTGTCATTTTGCCATAAACCTTCACCTGTGAGAAGGTATCTCCCGGTCTAGGATCACATATCCACACCTCCTTTACGAAACACCCCTAATTCAACCTTCTTTCATCTGATGGCCCTTTAGGATAAGATCCTGCCTCACAATAAAGTTCTTTCTAAACACCACCATCATAGCATTGCTATCCTAGGTTCAGTACCTGCAGCCCATAAATCAGACTGAGAAAAGATTGCCTTGTGGGGGGTGGAAACCTGTGTGTGTGTGTGTGTGTGTGTGTGTGTGTGTGTGTGTGTGTGTAAATATCGGTAAGTAGGGTTTGTCTTCTTATGAAGTTAACAGCATCTAGTATAATGAGAGTTGTCTGTCAGTGTAGCTCTTTTGCTAAGGAGACTCTTACATGTCTAACTTTAATATTTGAATGCTTTATAAAAGGGGAAGGATTTTATTTAGTTTTAGGCTGTCAGAGAGAGGTAAAGTGCTTTTCTAGTATCCAATCACTCTCAATTTCCTTTAGCTCAAAATAATTCTTTTGCTAAAGTGGCATATTTTGGGCAGCATATTTTCTAAAATCTATATTTAAGCTAGAACATTATCTCAAATGACCACGTCTTTCTCCGACTATTTGGTTAGACTGGGCTTTTAGTTTGCTTTTAGTCTTTCTAAAGTGTCTAGACAATTGTCTCTCTTTTGCTGTTGATTTAATTTCAAATGCAGTTCCAGTGGGAGTTGATTAGACTTGGTTGTTTCCAGCATTTTCAGTTTCTGTGTGTGGGTTCCAATGTTCAGCATGAGAGAAACTCTCTACTGGCCTACAACGTGGTGGAGGCTGATCCTTTTTGCAGCTATTTGAATGGTCTTGTGTTTTGTTGAGCAGTTCCATTCTTTTCCTTTTGTATAATAAGGCATAGGGGGAAATGGGCCTTTGAATGAAACTGAAGCAAATTTACAAATGTTTTAGAAGCTGCAAAAGGAATTAGAGGAATTAATAGATTGAGAAAGGAGATTCCACCAACAGAAATTAGTTACTTAGGAAAAAAGTTGTTATTTCCCCTCTCCCTTCGTTTACACATTGGCATGTACACTAGAGGATTCAATTCACACAAGAGGCAGCACATGGGTTTATTCTGACCAATATAAGCCTCGCTGGGAGTGGACAATGCCTTAATGGATGAGAAAGGAGTAAGTTCTTTTGGTGTCGATACTGTGTCCTATTCATCTTCATGCTCCCTAAAATGAAAGCTCTAGATACTTGTACACAATAGATGATTAATACAGGTTTACCAAACTGAATTATTGAAGACAGCTGAAAATCTAAAGATTTGACATATAATCTTAATCTTTTGAAGCTATTGTCAAGGACAGCCCTGGTCTCTTAGAGGAAATGTGTATTTGTTCTTATTTTTAGCTGTATTCTTGAAGGCATGTGCATAGTTATTTAATCAACAGGGCATCAAATCCAAGGACATAGTTTATTTACATTCTGCTTTATTTAAATTAGACTTAAAGAATGCTTACTCAGATACTCCATTATTAATAAATAACTGATACATCCAGGAAAGAAATGTAGGAATAGCTAGTTGAAGCAAGTAGAATTCTAACATTTTTGTGAGTATTGACTCTTACATGAAAAATTATAGGGCTTATGGAGATTTTTAGTGTATAGATTACTTGCTATGCAAGTGTTAGGACCAGAGCTAGGATCCGCAGAACCCATGTAAAAGCTGAGAAATATGGCAGCTACCTATAATCCTAGCACTTGTGAGGCAGAGACAGAACATCCCCAAACATCCCAGGCATTGTCACACTTAGGGTTCAGGGAGTGACACTGCCTAAGAGAACAAAGAGGAGAAAACTCAAAGAAGATAATTAACATCCACCAATTTGGGACCTCCACATGCACATGTGCATGTACAAAATAATAAATTTTGAAAATAATGAATAAATAAAAATAATAAATAAATAATAGAAGGCCACTGTTTTGGACTCTGTTCCTGTAGACACCCCCATTAATCAGGTTAAAAATTCAAATGGAGCTTCTCCATGATACCAAGTAGCAGCTAAGCTATTAATTTGAATTTCTGAGAAATGAGTATTAGATAATAATAGTCAAGTTTCAAATAGGACAATTTCAGTTGACATGATAATGAAGGGGTTTTTGTTGTTGTTTGTTTGTTGTGTTTTGTTTGGAGCCTAAACATTCACTTATAAAAAGGAAACCCAAAGTAGCTTGATACTAACCTGTCAATATTTTTCTAGTCTTCTGACTGATTGTCTCTACCTCACAATCAGCCCCCATCCTCATAACTTTTCTCTCTCTATAAAACTGACCCTATCTGCTCAGCCCATAGGCATAACTGGCTGAGTCTATAACCAAAGTCTATTCCAAACAACGCTTTCTTCCTGCTCCTTCCCTTTTGCCTTCTGTCTCTAGAGGCTATATAACAGGTTCTTGAAAGGAAAGAAAGGCTTCTGTATTAGCTGCTTCTCTGTTGCTGTGATGAAACACTATGGCCAAGGCAACTTATGGGAAAAGAGCTTTTATTTGGGCTTACGGCTCTATCATGGAAGAGAAGCAAGGCAGCAAACTGCAAGCATGTCAGCAGGAACTGGAGCAGGATGCTGAGAGCTTGCACCTTAACTGTAAGCATAAAGCAGAAACAGGAAACTCAAAGTAGGGTGAGGACTTTGGCTCTCAAAGCCTACCCCAGTGACGTACTTCTTTGAACGAGACCACACCTTTTAAACCTCCCCAAACGGTGCCACCAGCTGGGAGCCAAGTATTCAAAAGTCCTAGACTATGTGGAACATTCTCATTCAAACACCACAACTTTGTGGTCCATAAAAAGGGCTTTGCTTCATTTTGACTTATGGTCAGAGGGTTCAAAACTATCCTTACTCTTCCAAGGTTAAAGTCGTAAGACCTAAGTGTCTAAGGCATGGCTTCTGTACGATGTTTGGCCTAAGGTGTGGATATATTATCTAAATAACAAGAGACTTGGTCTAAGGTGTGGTTACTTGTGTTGTAATTTAAAAAGCACCCAGTGAGAGAAAGATGCCATGTGAAAGAGCTTGGGTGGAGGGGATTTTTTATTGGGGGAAAGTGAATGATAGGAAAGGGGGAGAGGGGAGACTGGCCTCTGGGTACAGGAATGGCAGAGCAGAATAGAGAGGCCGTGGGGGTGGGGGTAGGCAGAGAGAGAGAGAGAGACAGAAACAGAGACAGAGGGGGGCAGGGGCGGTGTTGGCTATATATTGACTTGACTCATGCTGGGAAGAACTTCAATAGAGAAAATGCCTTTCTAAGATGGGACTGTAGAAATATCTTTAAGCACTGTCTCAATGATTGATGCATGAGGACCCAGCCCTTTGTAGGTGGTGCCACCCCTGGTCTGGCAGTTGGATGCTATAAGAAAGCAGGTTGAACAAGTCATGGGGAGACTGTTATAAAACAGCTTGAGAGAAACCTTGGTGAGTTGGAGCCAAGGGGCCTCAAGGTTGAAGAGAGAGAGAGAGAGAGAGAGAGAGAGAGAGAGAGAGAGAGAGATGCCATGCAGGCATTGCTCATGTGAGGGTGTCTTTATGGGGGGAGGGAAAAGAGAAAGGGAGTACAGAGTGGCCTTGTGGGAAGAAAGAGAGATACAGAGAAGCAGAGAGCCAGAGAGATGGGGGGGGGCGGCTAAGGAAAAGGAAAGAGAGAGGGGAGGAAGAGAGAGGAAAAGCAGATGGGGTTCTGCCTTTTAAAGGGCACATAGCTGTAGTGACATATCTGAAGACATTGTTAGGACCCTGAGTCCTTCAGAGCACTGCCTGAGTACTGGCAAGCACATCCTGCCAGATGACAGGAGGCAGGCCAGCATAATGCCCCAATGTAAACAGAGACAGTCAGTAAGCAGCACCCCTGCCTGCCTGGCCTCAGCTCCTGCCCCAGCAGCTCCTGCCCCAGCAGCTCCTGCCTCCAGGTCTCTGCCCTTCTTACTTTCCTGCTCTGGCTTCCTTCTGTGATGAACTGTCATGTACAAGTGTAAGCAAAAATAAAACCTTTCCTCCCCAACCTGCTTTTGGCATGTTTGTCACAGCAATAAAAAACCTGACTAAGACAGATACTTAAAATTAAAGTAAGAAAGACAAGCCACCATGGAGAGAGTGATGTGGCAGAAACCCAGAAGAAAGGGAACCAAAGGAAAATATCTGACTTTCCAGAGGGGTAGCATGGAGGGTTTAGGTTCTGAGTAGGGCTATAGTATGAGCTGTTAGGCCATGGTACATGACTGTTGGATCTCTGTCCCAGAGAGGGGGGAGGAAGAGAGAGAGAGACAGAGAGAAAGCTGAAGTAGGGGGCACAGCCTGTTTTTATCTGGCTGAGGAATCCGGCCCTTCCCAGTGATCTTAAAGGAACAGACCCAGGGCTAACAATGTTTTTATCTGAAAAGGAAATGCAGATGCTGGCTCCATGAGTCCGGATTTGGATGGACTTTCAATACAAGCTTCCTTCTGAAGAGAAAGGCCACACCCAGCACAAGTTTCCTGTCTGTTTTCTTACTGTAACTCTTTGTTATGGTTAACATTTGATTGTCAAACTTACAGGATCTAGAATCAGAGTTACATGGGGTGTGTCTGCGAGGTATTTTCAGATAGTCAGCCCTCCTGTGGCATGGGAAACATGTTTGCCTTCAAATGAGTGGCCAGAATACAGAGTTCCTGAGGAAAGAATAGTCCAGTCTGTCTCTGATTCCTATTGAATGCAGTCTATTGTTGCTGCTGTGATCCTCCATTGATATAAGACTCCAACTTCTTTGGCTTTACAATATGGGCTGAAGAGCAGTGATTCTCCAGGGATCTTCCAGGCCCTCAGCACCAAGTGGGACTGCTGAGGCAGGCAGACCCAAGTGAGGAGCTTCCAGGCTCCCAGGCTCTCTAACATACAGAAAGCCATCGTTGGCCTACCGAGGCCCTATCATGTAAGCCAACCTAGTGAATTCTTTTTTAAAATATACATTTCCCCAATTCTGTTCTCCCAGAGAACCATTCATAATGTACCTATGCCCCTTAAAATCCCTTTTCAGTTCCCAATTCCTTAAGGGAAGTGATGTTTGGGATGGAGCATTCTCTGTTTTCCTTGGGAAAAGTCTTGAAGGAACCTGTTTCCTCCCTGTAAATCTTGTCTCACAGGCTCTTGGTGGAGCATCAAGCAATATAGAACTTTGATTCTTTAGCAATTCTAGAAATTAAAATAAAACCAATTAAGATCTGTGAACTAAGTGGTAATTTTTGTTCTTGGAGAGAACTGAGTACTATAGATACCTTGTTTTAGTTCAGTTATGGAAGGTATTTTAAATAGAAACTCACTACAGTTATGACCAGTAACTGTGTTTCCCTCATGACTGGCAGAGTGCTTGTGAAGGTGATGCTTGTGTGCATTAAAACATGCCAAAGTAATTCAGGTGGCACAGATTAAAAGTTATTGGTGACTTCTTCAGTTCAATATTTCTTTACATTGTTTTGAGGTGAAAATATAGATGTGAAAATTTCCCTACAAATATGACGCCTTGCAAATAAAAGTTATCTCTCCTCCTGGTATATGATGAAAGAGTCTCTACAGATACCACAATAGACAGTGAAACAACCCATGAAGAGGTGAGAATGAAAACTCAGTTCACTTTGACTTGATCAGACTGGATCAAAATTTGGGAGTCTGATGCCAGGTGGTTTATTGCTAACATATTTAAACACAGTATAATTTGGGGGAAAGTTTCCTGGTGTAATACAATCCCTGGTATTCAAGGAGGCATAATTTCATCGAAACTCAACTCAAAATACATGTGATTTCTTCCAAGAGGATGGGTTCTAGAGTTAAGCTACATGTATTAGCTTAAGGGCCTAAGTTGGCCTGTTCTCAGTTATACAGATAAGGCGGAAGTCATTGGGTTACTAGTCACCTCTGGTCCTGCTTATGGGAGCTTGGGGGAGCCCCTGAATATATGATAATGTAAGGGTCATTAAGTCTATTAGGTATCTCTGGCCTATGTTGTGAAAGTTTGAGGAGCCCCAGGATGTAAGGGCCATTTAGATTACTAGATGGTCCGGTTGTGAGAGCTTGATATGGCTTGGCCCAACAGATAGCCCACGTCATCAGGCTGTTAATCACCTCCAATTCCCAGCCTTCTGGATAGAAGAACAGGGTTTGTGTTCTTTCTTTTTAGAGGACAATCTTGCATATTTAACATTCCTGGTTTCCCTGGAGATCTGTGGGTGCAAGATACTTCATGCTCTTAATGGTAGACCAGAAGCTGTCATTACATTTCCAGGCTATAGTGATATGATACTCTTTGTTAGAGGCTTACAGGTGTTAGTAAGCTAGTTAGTTACGAACATCCTTGAAGTTAATTGGGAATTATACAAGTTATTTTCTATTTCTGTGATAAAATGCCACAACCAAAAACAATTTGTGAAGGAAAGAGTTTCTTTCATCTTACACTTCAAGATACAGTCCATCATGGATGAAAATTGTAGAAGACTCAGTGGTCTTTGTGCCTACAGATAAGTACTAAGAGAACCTGCAGTGTTACGCACGCAAGGTTGTTCCTAAGAGAAGGAATGCAATACCTGTTATCTGTCCAGAATTTGGAACAGCTGTGCTTCCTAGCCTGGTGACCTTTGTGCTGTCTGTGGGGTCAGAGACATTTCCAGTACTGGACCCTCCCCAGACCCTTGTTGTAAGCTTGTTTTCTTCAGTCAATCTACAGAGCCTACCTTTACAAAGAGTTTCCATGTAGTCACATCAGATCTGTATCTAATTAGCTTCTTTTGTTCCTCAAGGGAATGTAAGCATTGCTTTACAGGTGGCATTGAGTTAATTATCACCAGAATAATTTACATCAAATTGTAATTCACTTAAATATGCCTAAAAATAAACCACTAGGGGTTAAGCTCCTGAAATTTTGATTCAACATCAGCTACTGAGTTATTTTGAGCCAAACTGCCTTTATGCCTCCCAAGGATTGTCACTCTACTGGCCACAAGGGTTTCAGGAGACCCAAGCAGCAAGTCATGGCAGTAATTCAAGACAGGAACCTGGAGGCAGGAACTGTAGCAGAAGCCATGGCTTACTGGCTTGCTCCTCAGGACTTGCTCAGTCTGCTTTCTTATACAATCCCGGACTACCTGCCCCTGTCATCTCCTTTCTTCTTTACAGCATCTTCTGTGACTGGAAATCCTTCATAGCTATTGGGCATTCAGATTTTTATTAAACCAGTCAGAGTAACACGTCTTCACAGTATACAAAAAGATTATTCCACAATATTTCCTCCTTTTTATCTAAAGAAAAATGAAAAGTTTTAACTCTAGCATAATAAAACTATATGCAATAAGAACAATTATCAGACATTATCTAAATAGAAATGAAAGGTATTAACTCTAATAAAGGAAACTATATACAAGAAGAATAATCAAGCAAAAATCACATGCACAATGTCCAGTCTGTCTCTGCATTTGGCATATTTGGGAAAAATACTCCATTATCTATCCTATCTTAATGAACTCAAAGTTTTATACCTAAATCATTTTATTGTAAGTTGCATTACCACTCTAAAAATACCTTTCTAGATATTAAAACATGCTTTTAAACAACTTAAGCTTTTATTTTTTTAATCTTATAAACTTTACATCTCTTATGTAAGCTTCTTTTCCGAATTTAATAAGAAGGAAAATTCTAAAACTATAGCTATTTAGTCCTCAATCTGCATCAGAGAAACAAAAAGGATGAACTATTACTTGAGTAATACTGTTACTGTCAGCAATTGAGGCCAGGACAATTTCTTGCCCCGTGGCTAAATTTTGCCACAAAGAAAGCAAAGTCCATGTGGAAGTTCTTTAATGCCCGTTCATCTTCACTGAAGTAGATTGGTACTGCCAGGAACAGACATGTTTCATTGTCATAAAAAGCTTTGTGTTATTAAAACATTTTAAATGTCATATTCTGTAGATCCCTGAAGTGTTTGAAGACTACCTATCTATCTAAAATATATCTGTTTAACATTGAAAACATACCTAATTGACTATAAGCTTGACTATTATAAATTACTACTAACCTGAATTTATGTATTACATTTTTAAATGAGCTGCATATACACAAAAATCCCAAACAAGAGTGGAAACATACATACAATACAGCAAAAGTAACTTTGAAATTGTATCAATATACCAAAATCCACACCAATGTAAAATATTTTTTATTTTAATAGTCGTCTTTTTAACCTACATTCCTATATAGGAGGGAGTCTCATTCTCTCTCTCTTATGTGGTGGTCTGAGGATCCAACATGGAAGCATCCTGCACCTCCAGGGGCAAAAGACCACAGTGGCTATTTACTTTCATTGTGTGAGCACTCCCCAAATAAATATCTGTTTTTCTTTTATTCGGGCGTTTACGGACTTCCTTAATTTGTCTTCATTTTTTTAATGAGGCACAGGCAAGACTCCTCCTCTTAATAAGGGATCACATCTGCACACTGAAGCCACACCCTAAGGCCAGTACCTCAAATTTATTGGTGGGACAAGTTGCCACTACACTTGCCCTTTTTGTCTAAATAAGAGGGTTTTAAACCTGACACAAAAACCATATACAATGATAGCAGATATCGAGTATACTCCAAGAGAAAGAAAGGTGAAAATATGCCCAAATTTAGGACTACAACCAATGAAAACATCAACAAGCAAGAAACACACACTGAACATCCAGGCTATAGGTAATTGGCAAATAATAGAGATTACTCCAACTTCTGTCCTATCCTGAGGAGCCTAAGTCTTGTACCTAAATGTCTTGGCTAAGATATGATATGAAAGGACAGTAGCTGAGACTATCTAGTCTTCAACCCCATCAAAGACCTGAGAAGGAAAATAATATTACCTGAGTAAGCAGAAAGTACAAACAGGAAACTTCACAAATGTGTAAGAAATGACAGAAGTAGCCAGCTGCCTAGAGAATCACCCACAGTCTCATAGTAATATTAAGCCAACCAACTTTTGCTAAGGACTATAATTCTAACAGACTATTATCAAAAGCAAGAAAGTTAGAAAGACTGTCTTTTCCTGATTTGGCAAGGTTCAACAGTCTCTTTTTGCTTATATCCTTCTTATCCAGTTAGGACATCACATTGTGTTCATTGTTAGCAGTCCAGGCAAGAGCAGTTCTTTCCCCAATAGGTCAGTTTTGTCAAGAAGAAAACAAACTCCAAATAGAGTGTCTCTGGTGCCCATCATATTCTTGGAAATAGTGTGGTGCTGCCAGGAGCAATTGTGCCTCATGTCAATGGAGTTCTAAATTATTAAAACATTTAAATGCTGTATTCTGTAGGTCTTTGAAGTATTTGATGATCAAATATCTATACTGAATACATCTCTAAGCATCTAGAGAACATGATGATGAGAAGCATAGGTGACTATAACTTGTAATTCTCAAACACATATGTTGCTTACTAACTGAAGCTTCACATATATGAAATTAACAATCTCTAAACATTGTACCTATATACATATATGCAAATATATTAATCAGAGGTAGACTGCGTAGTGCAATATGACAAAAATATCCTTAAGTTGTATCAATATACAAAATATCTAAGCATATGTAGAAACATACATACATACAATATGATAACAATAACTTTACATTTGTGTGCAAAATTATTGTAAACAGAAAGAGGAATCTACACAATATGACATACAATATCAAGTTTGTAACAATATATAAATTATCTAAGACAGGAATACAAACTTAATTTTACATAAATATCAATATACAAGAATCTATATCAATGTATGTTGTCTATTGCTAATAGTTGCTAAAATAGTTTACATGTAGATATACTAGTCTACCTATTGTTCCATTCTATCCTTTCCTCTTTTAATCCAATCTCTCTTAGCAGCTGTTTTCTGTTCATTAGCATTTAAATATTTAAATTAAAAAGCACCTTATAAAGTTCAAACACCCTGTAAATATTTTCCATCCTCATGTGGCTTTGTTATTTCTTTTTTTGCTTATTTGGTTTTACCTTTTATTATTTTTCTCTTTAAGACTTTACTATTACTTTTAAACTAACCTTTTATTATTTTTCTCTTTAAGACTTTACTATTACTTTTAAACTATTATTTTTCTATGACTGTTCATGCTTCTTTTCTTTTTCTGTCTGGACTTTGCTTTACTCAGTACCTGCAACCTTTTCTGACTGCATGAGTCAACCTTAAATCTGCCTCATAGCTTAGCTCACAGTGTGCTGGTGGCCCAAACCCACAAGCAGTTGTTGGGAGACATGTATCTGTACAATTCACCCTACCTGAGAGACTGTGGAACTAGAAAGCTGTGTTTGAAACTTTTTTAAAAATACAGCTTTTTCCAGGTCTTATACGGAAACATGCACCCCCATGTTGAATGCTATTTGTAGATAGACTTTTCTTTTTGGGAGAGTAGCTCACAAAAAATGGCATGGAGACTTATTGCTAATTATGAAAGATTTGCCTATAGCTTGGGCTTATTTCTAACTAGCTCCTAACAATATGTTCTTTTGTGTGGCTTGGCTGCCTTTACTTTGTAATGCCCATGCTGCTTTCTCTGTGTTCCTGGTGTCTCCTCCCTTCTTCTTTCAAGCATCCTCTGGCCTGGAAATCTTGCCTAGCTATTGTTCCTTTAGCTCTTTATTAAACCAACAGAGTGACATCTTTACAGTGCACAAAAGGATTATTCCACAGCAGAAGCTAGTGTCATAAGGGCACGGCTGTACCAAGAAAGCGAGACATGAGACAGAGATGCTGACCAGAGCAGGATGTGAAGATGTTGCCATGACTTTCCCCTAGTCCTATGCTACGTAATTTCATGGAAATCACTGCTTACTCTCCCATATTTCTGCCGTCCCCACAAACATTTTTTTCCTCACTAAAGTCTTTGATTTCAGGCTCCTAAACTACAATGTCTTTTCCTCTCCTCATCTTTTCCCATCTGCCTTCACACCAGAATAACAGCAAGTGAACAGGAGGTGGGGGTAAAAAGCCATCTGCATGTCAAGACACTGGTGTTTGTGCCCTTCAGGTGGTGCAGAGCTTTCACACCCCAACTTCCTGGCAAATGAAGGAGAAACAACAGGCAGCTCACATTTGCAGCCAGTCTGGGTGGCATTCCCTCTAGTGAAACATCATAAATCCTTCCTGGGACCAGAGCTGGTTTGACAGGAGGAGGACTTGGGTGGCCTATCTGTTCTGTGGGTGCAGTTTTGAGATGGAGAAGAAATCAAGTTAAAAGCCTCAGGCTTTTGTGGAATTGCTTCTATGAGAGACTGTAGATTAAGAACATTATGTAACATTAAAAATGTGAGAATTTTCCTCCTTTCATGGCTACTGGCTAAAAACAGATACTAATAGGCTGACTGATTTGACAGAAAGACTCTTTGTTGCCATTTTCAAGAAAAAGATGGCTATAATCTGAGTGCATCACCTACTTGCAGCTAATAGGTTATTTTTTTTTAATCTAACATAGATGTATTCATAAAAGAGCGATCCATTTAGCTGTTCTCATTGCTAAGGCAAAGAAATATGATATTGCAGTTGACTACTTTTCTGAAGAATTTTTCAGGTTAGATTTCTCTCTCCAAGGGGAAAAAGGATGTATGTACAAATACGTTTTGCAAAATTGGCTTGAAAATACTGATGGGTGTGCTTCTGAATGAAAATCAATCTGGTTTTACTTTTCATTATGGATTGGGAAGAGATTTTGAACTTGGGATAGCCATCATTTGCCAAATGAAAGAACCAACAGGCAAAGAAATAAATCAATTTTCCTCCAAAATTAATAATAATACAGCAGGATAACAATGCAATTCAAGTAATATTTTCAATAAATTAATGGCCTGTAGATGAAGTAGCAGACTCTTAGAAAAGACCAAGCTGACAGATGGGCACAAATAAAGCCACAGGAATACAGTGAAGGCTGATAAATAGTACCAGCAGGCCATCCTTATCTCCCCTGTTAATTAACCACCTCTCATATGCATGGTATCCTGGAGGAGAAGGGGTATGGGACAGGATCTTTGGAGCAGATTGGGATTATGGGGGAAGGGAGGGGAGAGGGAGCTGGGGGGAAGAGAGGAGGGAAGAGGAGGGGAGAGGAGGACATGGGGGAGCAGGAAGGTTGAGTCAGCAGAAGAATAGAGGGGAGAGTTATGAGAGATACCATAATAGAAGGAGCCATTATAGGTTTGAGGAGAGATCTGGCACTAGTGAGATTTCCAGAGATCTACAAGGATGACACCAACTGGCAATCTAAGCAATAGTGGAGAGGCTACCTTAAATGCCCTCCCCCAATAATGAGATAGGTGACTACCTTATATGCCGTCCTAGAGCCTTCATCCAGTGGCTGATGGAAGCAGAGGCAGACACCCACAGCTAAGCACTGAGCTGAGCTCTGGAATCCAGTTGCAGAGAGAGGGAGGAGTGATGAGCAAAGGGTTCAAGACCGGGCTGGTGAAACCCACAGAAACAGCTGACCTGAACAAGGGGGAGCTCATGGACCCCAGACTGATGACTGAAAGGCTAGCATAGGACTGATCCAGACCTCCTGAATGCAGGTATCAGTGAAGAGGCCTTGGCCATCTATGGGGTCTCGGGTAGAAGATCAGTATTTATTCCTGGCATACAAATGGACTTTGGGAGCCCATTCCACATGGAGGGATGCTCTCTCAGCCTGGGCACATGGGGGAAGGCCTAGGGCCTGCCCAGATGATATGACAGACTTTGGAGATCCCCCGTGGAGGACCTTATCCTTCCTGGGGAGTGGAGAGGCGATTAAGTGGGGGTTGGGGTGATTGGTGGGGGGCAGATGAGGGGAAGGAGAGGGAGCTGGGATTGACATTTGAAGCAAGCTTGTTTCTAATTTAAATAAAAAATTAACCACCTCTCTTTTCTTCTTACAGCTAAGTTTATTTCTTTTTCATCCTGAAAATTCTCCTTGTTACGCTGCTTTTAAAAAGTTTCGGATAGTTCCTTCCCACGACCCCCTGTTTTTTTTTTTTTAATCTGAAATCTGCTTTGATTCCCAGTGTTGTGTTCCTTCCCACCTTTCCTCCAATAGGGTTTCTGCCAGATGGAAACAAGGACATTCCCTTTACCAATTGCCAGTCTCCTAACAATTTTCTTGCTATTAATGTCAAACAATTTACCAGCCCCAGGGAATATGTGTGCCGTTTCTCTTCCTTTCAGCATGGCATGCTGTTCTCATTGCCCATCACTAAAAAGACAGAGCAGTGTAATTGAGCTTCCACTCCTATTTTTCCCCTTAAAGAATTTTACAAAGGGGTTACTTCTGGTGTCTTTCAGAAGTTTGTATTTCCTGATGTCTTTCCTGCTGTCTGATGTGGCTGGTCTGGCAGTGCCATTTGGTGGAAAGTGCTGGCATGGGCTCTGCAAGCAGGCCTAAGTTCGTGTTCTGGTTCTGTCACTAGCTGGGTGACCTTGGGTAAATTCGTTCTGCTTCACCAGTGTCTTCATTCCAATAACTGTTCCTTCTGAGTTTGCTGATGGGCCTGAGGGAACTGCAACACACATATCACTTGGTACCTCCTTTCATTTCTCTGATAGCAGAAATGGAGAGGTCATATGCAGTCAATGGCACTTGGGCCTATCATGGGTTTCTCTTCTTCGGAATTTAATACCTTCTCTTCCTTGCATAAAGAAGACACAGTTTCTGAGTCTAACGGCATTGTATTTTTTGTATATCATTTACTGGGCTAAATTTTTTCTTTAGGCCAGAAGAAACCAGAGTTGAAGTTCTATGGTTCAGCAGATATCCAATATAGCTCTTTTGATATCTCTATATTGCAAGCCCTCAGTGGGCTGTTTTGAGGAGATCATGGATAAGAGGCAATAATACTGTGGGCCATCAAAAGCCTACGATGACATATCCTAATGATTTGACTTAGTTGTGTAATTTAGCTCTGAGTCAACTAACACCTTCTCAGAAAAGCCTTTCCAACCACACAATCAAAAATACTGTACCCAGTGACCCTCTACTTGTCACTTTGCTTTGCTAGCAACACACCACTTACAGCTATGAGAAATTATCGCTGGGCTGGGGACCATGTGTTCAATTGGCAAAGTGTTCGCTGTTACATAAGCATGAAGGTCTGAGTTTGATCCCAAGCATCCACATAAAAACTGGGTGCAACAGCTATAATCTTAGCATTGTGCGTGAAGAGATAGGAATTTTCTTGGGGGTCAATGACCAGTTACTCTTACAAGTTGGAGAGTTCTGTGTTCAGTGAGAGACACTGTCTGGAAAATGAGGTGGTAAGTAACAGAAGAAGACAACTGATATCTATCACACACACACACACACACACACACACACACATTTCCTAATTTATATGCATATGCTTCTATGATTTACTTCTTTTTTTCCTTCTAAAATTTAAATTCTACAAGAGTTGGAATCTACTTATTTTGTTTTAGCATCATTGCTTAGAACAGTACATGACAGAAGTAGACCCCCCAAAACACTTATGCACATAATTAGACTATAGGTCTTGGTAATGTTGAAAATGACCGTAGTACATATAAAGGAATGAATGTAGCAAAAAATGTCATTGGGGTAAGCTCAGCTGATTTTAAATGGTTCTTTACTTGTCAGTCAATAGGCTGGGCATGCTGCCCAGGGCAGTGTTTCCTTTTTAGATTCTATGTTCATCTGAGTTTAACCCTATGCTAGTCAGTGAAATGACTGCAATCAGAAGCAGGCTGCAATTACAGTCTATTCCCTCCACTCTAAAACACTTTCTCAGCTCATCTTGTATGACACTATTCTCTCTCCATTGTCTTTACCAGATCTACTGTAGGTTCTTACTCCGTTTTTAACCTTGACTCTCCTCCTCCTTCATTATCTTGTTCTCCTCAGCTCTCTCTTTTTCACCCATTTTGTTATATGGTTCAGATTAGTATTGCACTCACAATTTTCCTACCTCAACTTACTTATTTCTGGGATTACAGATGAGTGCTACCATGCCCAGCTCTCCCTTGTCTATATAACCATCAAGTTTCTTGTAAGTTCTCCAGTTCTAGGCGTTCACATTCCTTCTTAATCTGACAACTAAAACAGTTTGATCTAAGCCCAGAAATTCATTTCCATTTACCACTGAGATGTTAAGGTAAGTCACACTATATTTACAGTCTTTGCTATGTGTCTTTACATTCTTTCTCACCGAGAAGGCAAAATTTGTTGTTCCTGCAATCCATAGTCTCCCCCTGTCACTTGTTAAACTTGAGTTTAGTCACCACCTTATTTGACCATCAAGGAAAGGTAGAGTTCAAAGCACTGTAGAGGGAAAGAAATGTCCTGTCTTTAACCCTTGTGTGTAGCTGAAGTCAATATATAACAAAAGAGAGATAAATAAGGGAAAGGCATGTGAATTTATTAAACATAAGTTTTGTGTGATATGGGATACTTCAAAACAAATGCTCTAAACCCCTAAGGGTATGCAGGTGTACATTTATGTTTGGGTTTGACAAAAGGTGAATGATCATGGTGAAATTGATTGAGTATAGAGAGGGCTCTAACCTAAAGATAAACTGGGGCTAGTGGAGGTAGGACTCAGTAAAGCCGTGAGTTCAAACTTGTTCCTGAGTCTTTGCTTTCTGATTGAGGATATGCTGTTTTTTCTGAATGTCTTTCAATAGACCTGCTTCAAAGACGACTGAGGAGACCAGAGCATGAACTTAGGTTTCCTGTGCTACTTTGAGACTGAAGAATTAAAAAAGAAACAGGAGTAGTTTTTGGCTTCTGCAGTTATTTAAAATGACAGGATGTCTTATAGAGTGTATCTTACTATGAACAGTTTTAGCATGCATTTTTGAAGCCAAGTCCACCAGCATGCTTGGGAATTTCCACTTTTCAATTGTGAGTATATGCTACTATCAAGAGAATTACAGGACTGAGCTACCCCTTTTGGTTCAGCAAAATGAAAAAGCAAAAACCTTAGAGCAGAGCTTCCTAACCCGGGTTATGATGTGAACAACTAGGGCTGAGAATAACGGAGCCTCAGCTTGAAGCAGTTGCTCCTCATTTAACTCCACGGTTAGGAGCTAAAATTAATTGTTATGGCTTTAAGCTATTTCGTTTTAACAAATTATTAATATTAGATTAGTTAGTGTAGTATCAATTGCATACCTTTAAAAATACTAATCAGTATACTGTACATAAACTTGGTATTGCCAGTCTTTTTAATTTCAGCCTTTGTAAAGGTTAGGAAGAGGCATTGTATTTTTAAATTTTTCATTTCCCTTATGGCCGAAAGTATTGATTGTCTTTTAGTTGCGTATTGAGCATTTGTTTATCTTCTTTCTGTAAATGGCTAGCCACATTTTTCTCATTTAAATTGCATGATTTGTCTTTATATTGCTGAATTGTGAGAATTCTTATAGATTCTGCAGAAAGTTATTGGATGTCATTGTGATTTTTTTTCCTTCTGTTCATGGCTTACTGTTTTGATTCCTCACTCCATTTCATTCTTTTTCTCTTATGGATTGCACATTTTGTATCTTACAAACTATTAAGTTTGGAAGTTGTTTGTGACTCATAATGGCCTGCCTAGGCAGAAATCTAATAGTTATTTCAAAATGGATACGCCCAAACTCAACTCCTGATTCTCTTTCCTTCTCTCAACCCTGATCCTGCCACAGTTGACCCCATCTTCAAAACTTCCCTCTTTTTTCAGCTGTCAGGTAAACAAACAAAGATAAAACAAATAATCTTTATTATTCTCTCCCTGCCCTACTCCACATGCAGCCATTAGTAACCCTGTTGGAACTGACTTCAGATATAATCAGATCATTTCTCACAGTCTCCTCCACTATAAGCCTGGCCCATCATCCTCATCACATCTACTCTGCTTTGTTGCTTTAGTCTCCTAACCAACACCCTGCTTTTGCCTTTGTTTCATTGTAACTCACATTTAGCACAGAAGCCAATGTGATCTCTATAAAATTTAAGTTTTATGTTCTCTTATCTATTCAAAATATCTCCAAACTTCCTTTATAATTCTGAATAACACCCACAATCTTCTAGTGACCTTATCATAGTCTACCATTTCTATGTTCTCTGATGTCCTCTGGGAGTGCTCTCTTCAGCTGTGAGACATTGCATGCATGTCCTGTCCTCACTCCGATTTCAACATTCTGAGGAAGCACACCATGCTCATGCACTTTGCATCTGGTATCATCTATAATATGTTTCTTCTCCCACATATTGTCAATTTGACATATAGAGTTATAATGTCTATTATTACTTTCCTAACACTTCTCTTGGTCCAGTTTTTCTCCATATTTTTGTTTGCTTATTTCTTTTCACCCATTTTAACTCTACCATGCTATACATTTAAGAAGAAAGTTTGCAAAATAAAACTGTTGTTTTTACTGCTGGATCCCCTGGGAATGAAAATTATAGTCATTTCAAGAGTATAGCGATGGAATAGTAACCAATGGATGTCCTCTACATTTGAAAAGAGAGTTTAAATTATGATGTTCTGGAAGAGTCTGAGTGTTTATCAGAGAGGAGGATATACAAACTCTGTTAGAAGGCATTTATTGAAATTGCTCTTGAGAACTATATGCTATAATGATATGCAAAAATTCCTGGAACAAAAGTTTCCTAAGGTAGGATAAAAGCATGTAAAATTGTGATGATGAAAAAACAAAGGTCCAACAAATGAAGGGCACTGTAAGTATTTTCAGAGAGATGATTTCATGGTGGTAAAGTAATATATTATTTGCCCTATCTGCTTTTTTGAAAAGCTCACATTTATTTATTTTTTAAACAATCTTTTTTATTTTACATACCAATCACAGTTTCCCCTCCCTCCCCTCCTCCTGTTCCCCCAATCTTCCCTCCACCCCACCACCATCTATTCCTCACAGAGGGTAAGGCCTCCCATGGCGAGTCACATCACATTGAGACATTGAGGCAGGATCAAGTCACTACCTGCCCATCTAGGCTGAGCAAGGTATCCCTCCATAGGGAACAGGCTCCAAAAACCCAGCTCATGTACTATGGAATAAATTCTGGTCCCACAGCCAGTGACCCCATAAAGTTCCCAATCCACACAACTGTCACTCACATTCAGATGGCCTAGTTTGGTCATATTCAGGTTCCCCAGAAGTCAGTTTGGAGTCAGTGAGCTTCCACTAACTCGGATCAGCTGTTTCTGTGGGTTTCTGCATCATGGTCTTGATCCCTTTGCTCATATTATTGCTCCTCCCTCTCTGACTGAACTCCTGGAGCTCAACATGGTGCTTAGCTCTGGATCTCTGCAACTGCTTCCATCAGTTACTGGATGAAGGTTTGATGATGACAATTAAGGTAGTCATCAATCTCATTATAGGGGAAGGGCAATTCAGGCGCCTTCTCCACTATTGCTTAGACTCTTAGCTGGGGTCATCCTTGTGGATTCCTGGGAATGTCTCTAGTGCAAGGTATCTTGCTAGCCCCACAATGGCTCCCTCTATCAAGATATCTCTTTCTTTGCTCTCCCTTTCTGTCCTTCCCCCAACTTGACCATCCCTATCCTTCCTGTTCTCCTCCACCTACCCTTCTGCATCCTCTCTCCCCTTTCACACTCCCCTCCCCAACTTCTCCCAATTTACTCAGGGGATCTAGTCTATTTCCCCTTTGGGGGGGAGATATCCATATATATCTCTCTTCGGGTCCTCCTTGTTATCTACCTTCTCTGTGGTTATGGACTACAGGCTGGTTATCATTTGCTTTATATCTAATATCCGCTTATGAGTGGGTAAATACCATGTTAGTCTTCCTGTGTCTGGGTTACTTCACACAGGATGTTTTTTTCTAGTTCCATTCATTTGCCTGCAACTTTCAAGAGTTCATTGTTTTTCTTACTGCTGAGTAGTACTCCATTATGTAAATGTACTAACTTTTCTTCTTTTATCTTTTTTAATTTAAATTAGGAACAGGCTTGATTCACATGTCAATCCCATCTCTCTCTCACTACCCTCCACCCTGCCCCCCCAACTTTTCCAGCCCCCCCAACCAATCCCCACTCCATTCCCCAGGGAAGGTGAAGCCCTCTATGGGGGATCTCCAGAGTCTATCACATCATCCTGGGCAGGGCCTAGCTCCCCCCCCCATGTGTCCAGGCTGAGAGAGCATCCTTCCACATGGAATAGGCTCCCAAAATCCATTTGTATGCCAGGGATAAATACTGATCTACTTCCCAAGGCCCCATAGATTGCCAAGGCCTCCTCACTGACACCCAAATTTAGGGGGTCTGAATCAGTCCCATACTGGTCTCTCAGCCATTAGTCTATGATCCATGAGCTCCCCATTGTTCAGGTCATCAGTTTCTGTGGGTTTCACCAGCCCAGTCTTGACCCCTTTGCACCTCCTCCCTCTCTGCACCTGGGTTCCAGGAGTTCAGTTCAGTGTTTAGCTGTGGGTGTCTGCTTCTGCTTCCTTCAGCCTTTGGATGAAGGCTCTAGGATGGTATATAACATAGTCAGCAATCTCATTATCAGGAAAGAGCATTTGAAATAGCCTCTCCACTATTACTTAGTTTGCCAGTTGGTGTCATCCTTGTAGATCTCTGGAAATCTCACTAATGCTAGACTGTCCTCAAACCTATAATGGCTCCCTTTATTATGGTATCTCTCATCCTGCTCTCCCCTATTCTTCCCCTAACTCAGCCTTCCTGCTCCCCCATGTCCTCCTCTTCCTCCTCTTCTCCACCTTTCTTTTCCCAGCTCCATCTTCCCTCCCCCATGCCGGCAGTTCACTCAGGAGATCCTGTCTCATTTCCCTTCTCCGGGGAACCACACATATCTCTTAGGGTTCTCCCTGCTTCCCAGACTCCCCTGATCCATGTCTAAAATCCATATATGAGTGAGTACACACCATGTTTGTATTTTTGTGACTGGGTTACCTCACTCAGGATGGTTTCTTCTAGTGCCATCCATTTGCCTGCAAATTTCAAGATTCCATTTTTTTTTCTGCGAAGTAGTACTCCATTGTGTAAATGTACCACTTTTTCTCTATCAACTCTTCAGGTGAGGGGCATCTAGGTTGCTTCCAGGTTCTGGTTATTACATACAATGCTGCTATGAACATAGTGGAACAGATGTCCTTCTTGTATGAATGTGCATCTTTTGGGTATATACCTCAGAGCAGAATTGCTGGATCTTGTGGTAGACTGATTCCCATTTTTCTGATGAATCTCCATACTGATTTTCAAAGTGGCTGTACAAGTTTGCACTCCCACCATCAGTGGAGAAGTGTTCTCCTTTCTCCACATCTTCTCCTGCATAAATTGTCATTGGTGTTTTTGGTTTTAGCCATTCTGATAGGAGTAAGATGGTATCTCAGAGTTGTTTTGATTTGCATTTCCTTAATGGCTAAAGATATTGAGCATTTTCTCAAGTGTCTCTCAGCCATTTTAGACTCCTCTGTTGAGAATTCTCTATTTAGTTCTGTACTACTTTTTAATTGGATCTTTTGGTGTTTTGGACACATTTCCTGAATTCTTTGTAAATTTTGGAGACCTATGTCAGAGGTGGGATTAGTGAATATCTTTTCCCATTCTGTGGCTGCCATTTTGCCTTGTTGACTGTGTTCTTTGCCTTAGAGAAGCTTCTCAGTTTCAGGAAGTCCCATTTATTAATTGTCAATCTCAGTGTCCGTACTATTGGTGTTATGTTCAGGAAGCAGTCTCTTGTACCAATTCAAGAGTACCTCCCACTTTCTCTTCTAAGACATTCAGTGTGGTTGGATTTATGTTGAGGTCTTTGATCCATTTGGACATAAGTTTTATGCATGGCAATAGACATGGATCTATCTACAGTCTTCTACATGCCAGTATCCAGTTATGCCAGCACCATTTGTTGAAGATGCTTTCTTTTTTCCATTGTATAATTTTAGCTTCTTTGTAAAAAAGCAGGTGTTTGCAAGTGTGAGAGTTAATATTGGGCTGTTCAGTTCAATTCCTTTGGTCTACCTGTCTATTTTTGTGCTGATACCAAGCTGTTTTGAAGATGATAGCTCTATAATAGAGCTTGAAATCAGGGATGGTGATTCCTTTGTTGAACAGGGTTGTTTTGCCTATCCTGGGTATTTTTTTTCTATATAAAGTTGAGAATTGTTTTTTCAAGGTCTGTGAAGAATTGTGATGAGATTTTGATGGGGGATTGCTTTAAATCTGTAGATTGCTTTGAGCAAGATCACCTTTTTTACTTTGTTGATCCTATCTATCCAAGAGCATGGGAAATCTTTCCATTTTTTGGTATCTTCTTTTATTTCTTTCTTTAAAAACTCAAAGTTCTTTCTACACAGGTCTTTCATTTGTTTGGTTAGCTTTATCCCATGACACTTTATGTTGTTTTTGTCAATTGTACTAGATTATGTTTCTCTGATTTCTTTCTCAGCCCTTTTATCGTGTGTATATACTAAGGCTACTGATTTTTTTTTTTGAGTTAATCTTGTATCCTGACACTTTGCTGAAGGTGTTTATCAGCTGTAGGAGTTCCCTGGTAGAGTTTTTGTACCAGCTTTTCTTTTTCAATTCTTTGGTTCAGGGGAATCTAGGTTGTTTCCAGGTTATAGCTATTATATATAATACTGCTATTTGTAGTTGAGCAAATGTCCTTATCGTATGATTGTGCATCCTTTGGGTATATCCTCAAGAGTAATATTGCTGGCACCTGAGGTATATGGATTCCCAATTTTCTGAGAAACCATCATACTGATTTCCAAAGCAGCTTTAGAAATTTGCACTCCTTCCAGCAATGGAGGAGTGTTTCCCTTATTCCACATCCTCTCCAGCATATGCAGTCATTTGTGTTTTTGATCTTAACTATTCTGACATGTATAAGATGCTATCTAAGAGTTCTCTTGAGTTGCATTTCTGTGATCACAATCACTAAGGATGTTGCACAATTTTAAAGTGTGGTTCGGCCATTTGGGATTTCTCTGTTGAGAATTGTCTATTAAGATCTGTATACTATTTTTTTGTTTGTTTGTTTTTCAACATAGGGTTTCTCTGTGTAGTCCTGGCTGTCCTGAAACTCATTCTGTAGACCAGGCTGGTCTTGAACTCACAAACGTCCTTCTGCCTCTGCCTCCTGAGTTCTGGGATTAAAGGCATGCACCACCACTACACAACTGTACACCATTTTATAAATTGGATTATTTGGTATTTTGATTTTCAGTTTCTTGAGTTCTTTGTATAGTTTGAAGATCAAACCTCTCAGATGTGGGGTTGGTCATTTTGTCTTACTGACTGTGTCTTTTGCTTACAGAAGATACTCAGTTTCAGGCAGCCCCATTTATTAATTTTTGCACTCAGTGTCTATGATAGTGATCTTATATTTAGGAAGTGTTCTCATGTACCAGTGCATTCAAGCCTACTTCCCACATTCTCTTCTATGAGGCTCAGTGTGACTGGATTCATGTTGAGATCTTTGATCCATTTGTATTTGAGTTTCGTGCATGGGGATAGATATGAATCTACTTGCATTCTTCTACATGTCGGTATCCAGTTATGCTAACACCATTTGTTGAAGATTCCTTCTTTTTTCCATTGTGTAATTTTGGCTTCATTGTCAAAAATCAGGTGTTCATAGGTGTGTGGATTAATAACAGGGTCTTCAATTCAATTCTATTTGTCCAACTGTATGTTTTTTGTGCCAATACCAAGAGCTTGAAGTCAAGGATGGTGAATCCTCCAGGAGTTCCTTTATTGTACAGGTTTGTTTTGCTATCCTGGTTTTTTTGTTTTTCCACATAAAGTTGAGTATTGTTCTTTCAAGGTCTGTGAAGAATTGTGCTGGGATTTTAATGGGGATTGCATTGAATCTGTACATTGCTTTCAGTAAGATTGTTATTTTTACTGTGTTAATCCTACCTATCCAAGAGTATGGGAGATCTTTCAATTTTCTGATATATTCTTCAATTTCTTTCTTCAAATACTTAAAGTTCTTGTCATACAGGTTTTTCAATCATTTGGTTAGAGTTACCCCAAGATATTTTATGTTGCTTGTGGCTATTATGAAGGGTGTTGTTTCTGTGATATCTTTCTCGAACCATTTATCTTTGGATATAGGAGGGCTACTGATTTATTTTAGTTAATCTTTTTTCCTTTCACATTACTGAAGGTGTTTATCAACTGTCCTTGGGATCACTTATTATACTATCATATCACCTGTAAATAGAGAAATTTTGACTTCTTCCTTTCCAATTTGTATCCCCTTATTCCCATTTGTTGTCTTATTGCTCTTGCTAGAACTTTCAGTACTATATTGAATAGATATGAGGAAAGTTATCTTGTTCCTGATTTTAGTGGAATCATTTTGAGTTGATCTCCATTTAGTCAGATGTTGCCTGTTGGCTTTCTGTATATTGCCCTTTTTATGTTTAGGTATATTCTTTGTATCCCTGATCTTCCCAAGAGTTTTATCATGAAGGGGTGTTGAATTTTGTGGGAGACGTTTTCAGCATCTAGTAAGATGATCATGTTGGTTTTTTTTCTTTCAGTTTGTTTATATGGTAGATTACAATGACAGATTTTCATATGTTGAATTGTACCTCCTTCTCTGCGATGAAGCCTACTTGACCATATTAGATGATTTTTCTGATGTGATCTTGGATTCAGTTGCCAGAATTTTGAGGGTTTTTTTTTTTTTGCATCAATGTTCATGAGGGAGATAAGTCTGTAATTCTCTTTCTAGTTGTGTCTTTGTGTGGTTTGGATATCAGGGTAACTATAGCCTTGTAGAAAGAGTTTGGCAATGTTCCTGCAGTTTCTATTGTGTGGAACAATTACTATTGATATTAGCTCCTCTTTGAAATTCATGTAGAATTCTGTGCTATATCAAGCTTGCCCTGGGCTGTTGTTGGGAGACTTTTGATGATTGTTTCTATTTCCATAGGGGTTATATGTCATTTAACTTATCTGGTCTTGATTTAATATTGGTATATGGTAATCATCCAGAAAACCTTCCATATCCTTTAAAGTTTCCTATTTTGTGGAGTACAGGTTTTTTAAGTATGACCTGATCATTCTCTGGATTTCCTTAATGTGTATTGTTATGTCCTTCTTTTCATTTCTGATTTTGTTAATTTGGATATTCCCTTTCTGCCTTTTGGTTAGTTTGGATAAAGGTTTATCTATCTTGTTGATTTTCTCAAAGAAACAACTTTTGTCTCGTTTATTCTTTGTATTGTTATTTTTGTTTCTTTTTTTAAATTTCAGCCCTCAATTTGATTTTCCTTCATCTCTTCCTTCTGGGTGAGTTTGCTTAATTTTGTTTTAGAGCTTTCAGGTGTGCTGTTAGATCACTAGTGTGGGATTTCTCCAGGTTCTTTATGTAGGCACTTAGTGCTATGAACTTTCCTCTTAGCACTGCTTTCATAGTGTCCCATAAGTTTGGGTATGTTGTGCATTCATTTTCATTGAATTCTAGGAAGTTCTTTTTTTCTTTTTTTCTTTCTTGGCCCTATGGTGTTTCAGTTGAGCATTTTTCAATTTCCATGATTCTGTGAGCTTTTTACAATTAGTGTTGTTATTGAACACTAACTATAAGCCATGGTGATCCGATAGGATACAGGGGGTTTTTCTAATGTGTTGAGGTTTGATTTGTGACTGAGTATGTGGTCAATTTTAGAGAAGGTTCCATGAGGTTTTGAGAAGAAGGTATATTCTTTTGTGTTTGGGCAGAATGTTCTATAGATGTCTGTTAAGTCCATTTGAGTCATAACATCTGTTAGTTCCTTTATTTCTCTTTTAAGTTTTTGTTGCCAGTTTTGTTCATTTGGGTGTTGATTTATCCCACTATTAGTGTGTGGGGTTTGATGTATGGTTTAAGCTTTAGTGATGTTTCTTTTACAAATGTGGGTGATCTTGTATTTGGAGCATAGATGTTCAGAATTGAGACTTCATCTTCATGGATTTTTCCTGTGATGAATATGAAATGTCCTTCATCTCTTTTGATTAACTTTAGTTTTAGCCTCTTTTCTTAGACATTAGGATGGCTACACCAACTTGGTTTTTAGGTCCATTTGTATAGGAAATCTTATCCTAACCCTTTACTCTGAGGTAACATCTGTCTTTGAAGTTGAGATGTGTTTCTTGTATGCAGCTGAAGGATGGATACTGTTTTTGTATCCATTCTGTTAGTTTGTGGCTTTTTATAGGTGAATTTAGATCACTAATGTTAAGAGATATTAATGAGCAGTGATTGTTATTCCTGCTGTTTTTTTTGTTTTGTTGTTGGTGGTAATGTATGTGTGTATTTCCATCCTTTGGGTTTTGCTAGTGTGGAATTATCTGTTGGCCTGTGTTTTTGTGGGTATAGCTAATTTCCTTGGGCTAGAGTTTTTCTTCTAGTACTTTCTGTATGTCTGGATTTGTGGATACGTATTGTTTAAATACGGTTTTGTCATGGAATATCTTGTTTTCTCCATCTATGGTGATTGCAAACTTTGCTGGGTATATTAGTCTGTGTTGGCATCCCTGAACTGTTAGTGTCTACAGACCATCTATTAAGGACCTTCTGGACTTCAGAGTTTCCATTAAGAAGTCGTGTACTATTCTGATAGATCTGCTCTGATATGTTTTTCGACAGTTTTCCTTTCTAGCTTTTAATATTCTTCCTTTATTCTGTATGTCTAGTGCTTTGATTATCATGTGGTGAGGGGGAGTCTTAATTTTTGGTCCAGTCTACTTGGTGTTCTCTAAGCTTATTGTAATTTCAAAATCATGTCTTTCTTTATGTTAGGAAATCTTTATTATTTTGTTGAATATATTTTCTGTGCATTTGAGCTGTACTTGTTCCCTTTCTTCTATCCCTATTATTCTTAGGGTTAATCTTTCCATGGTGTTCTAGATTTCCTGGATGTTTTATGTTAAGAATTTGTTGGACTTAACATTTTCTTTCACTGATGAATGTGTTTCCTCTATCCTATATTCAATGCCTGAGATTATCTTCTATGTCTTATATTTAGTATTGCATTGTAGTTCCTGATCATTTACTCAGATTTTCCATTTCCAGAATTCCACTGGTTTGTGTTTTCTTTATTGCCTCTATTTCAATTTTCAAGTCTTGAACCATTTTGTTCCTCTGATTGTTTTTTTCTTGTCTTTCTTTAAGAGATTTATTGATTTTTTTCCATTTTTTGTTTGTATTTTCCTCCACTTCTTTAAGGTATTTTTTTGTTTCCTCTTTAAGGCCCTCTATTATCTTCATAAAATTATTTTTAAGGTTGTTTTCTTCTGCTTCATCTGCATTGGGATGTTTAAGTCTTGCTCTTATAGAATCATTAGCATGTGGTGGTACTATATGGCTCTTTTTATTGTTGAATGTGTTCCTACCCTGTTTCTACCCATCTTTTCCTTCAATGAGTGCACATGGGGCCTGTAGCTCCAGTGATCACTCCCCTGGTAGAGGTGGGACCATGCCTCCAGTGGTCACTGATGTGGTCTGGGATGGATAGTGGTACAGGGAGGCTTCTGTCAGGCCTCTGGGGTTTCAGTGGGTGGGGGTGGGGCTGGGGATGTGCCATCACTGGCTAAGGCCTGGAGAACAGAGCCATCCAACTTGGAGCCCTCACTCATGTCCTCCAGGTGTAGGCTGGGCCAAGGCCAAAAGTTCACATTTTTATTTATTTATTTTTTTATTTTTTGAGACAGGGTTTCTCTGTGGCTTTGGAGGCTGTCCTGGAACTAGCTCTTATAGACTAGGCTTGTCTCGAACTCACAGAGATCCGCTTGCCTCTGCCTCCCGAGTGCTGGGATTAAAGGCATGCGCCACCAACGCCCGGCTCACATTTTTATTAAGTGTATACTTTGTTTCTAATTGCAGATATAATTCCCATTTTGCTCTTGTGTTCTAGAAAGAGTTTTCTTCCAGAACCATGAAAGACCCCAAATTCCTTTATGATATTCTTCCCTCTGTTGAGTATGGCTATGACAGTTCATTTCCTGTTTGTAATCACCCAAGGGCATGGCACATGCAGAGGTTCACTTCACTTGGAGACCTGAAAGCATTGATTTAGGGAGAGGAATTTAAATCTTCTTTATTGCACTGTGGTGACAGTGGGAAAGATGAAAAAACCTAAACTGGCTTAATAATGAACCAGTGGCCTCATGATATGAAGAATCTGGAATGAGCTTGCACTTTAGGTCCCTTGTGAGCAGTGTTTCAGCCTCAGGTTGGCATGAAGAGGGCCTGTAGTGCTTCAATGCATCATATTCACACATAACTACATCCATGGGAGAACAACTATCAACTATCTTATTATTGTTTCTTTTGGGTGTAACTATTCAAAGATATCCCTTTTTATTCTTGACTCTAAGTAGACCTCACATCAGATAACAATGGATGGGCATAGGTCTCGAGACCACTGGTGTTTTCTCTATCTTCTCCTGGGTTCCTCCTGGAGCTAGAACTGGATTCATCTTTATCAACGTCTCATGAAAGAAGGATGGGTGACTAAAACAAAACTAAAGCTTTGTTTTTGGAAGGAAGAAAATGGGGTTGATAACAAGTTGTGGTAGCTACAGAACCCACACCTGAACCTTAGGGTGTGTATGGATGTGCTAGTGAAAGGGACTCTACACTGAGATTAGTTATTTGTTGGCCATGTCTACCAGGAGGACACAACTAGGTTGAGAGAGAAAACAATCAACATTTCTGCATGTTTGGAATAGACAAACTTTAAAATATCAGTGTAGGAATTCTAACAATAAAATCCTCATGTGTGAAGATCAAAATGATGGCAATCCACCAAATTAAAATATATTGTCAAGATTCATATAATTTCTGATGTGGGGGCTGAATGGATTAAGTAAACCTTGGTTATATAGGGCTTGACCCTTCAACTTGTAATGGCAAACATAACAGGATCTGGAGTCAACTAGAAAAGAAACCTTTGGGTAGGTCTGTATGGGGGTTGGGTTGCACTGTTCCATGGGTTATGGTCCCGTTCTCATTTGATTTCTGTTTTTGTGATGAAGACACTGGGGACAAAGATACTGTGGCCCAGAGCAATTGTGGGGGAAAAAAAGGTTTACTTAGTTTGCATGTCCAGATTACCACCCATCACTGAGGGAAGCAAGACAGGAACTGCAGGAGAATCTTTGGCGGAACACAGCTTGCTGGATTGCTTTCTTATGTAACCCAGGACCACCTGCCCAGGGTCGGCATCACTCACAGTAAGCTAGGCCCTCCCACATGCATCATCCAGAAAATTCACCAGACTTGCCTACTGATAATCTAATGGAGTTATATCTTTACTTGAAATTTTGCTTCCCAGATAACCCTAGTTTGTATAAAGCTAACAAAAGCCAAACAGCACAGACCCTGAATTCCATAAAAAGAAAGCAATGAGCTGGTCAGCAGCACTCATCTTGCTCTGTTTTCTGAGCACAGATGTAATGCTCCTATCCATCTCAATGCTCTGGTGGTGTGATTTCTGTTACTGTGACTGCTTCCAAAGAGTGTGTTAGTGAGAGAATGTCTAAGTCGGGTTGAGCTGTGAGTCAGTGTGTTGTTGTTTGTCTTGATTACTTTGGTTTGTAAGGGAAGATCTGGCCTTGACACAGGTGACACCGTTCCCTGGGGTTGGGTCCTGGGTGTATAGTTCAGGAGAAAACAGGTTGAGCGGGATATATGCATTAATTCATTGCTCTCTGCTTCTAACTCTGGGTGTCATATAACCAGTTTTTCTAGCTCTTGCCATGTGACTTCTCTGCTATGGTGGACAGCAACTTGAAATTGTGAGCTAAAACAAGTCCCTATTCCCTAAATTGCTTTTGTCAAGGTATTTTATTACAGGCAATGAAATGAAGACATCAGCAAGGGAAAGGAAATATCAACTGGTTTTGCAGGATTTTGAAGCTCTGCTACTGTGCATATATATGATGGAGACTCCCTGTAAGTAAAGGTGATACCCACAATGCTATTGGTTTGGTATTCTTTGTTATTATCACACAAAATATTTTTACATGCCATATCAATGTCATTGAACTGTATACAAAGTAGTCATGTAAGTGTTCACGTGAAAAAGCACAGTCCCAGACAAATTAGCATTTGAAGGGAAGTTATATGATGTCAAGGAGGAGGCAAGCAACCACGATGCAACCTGGTGTAGTTAATATGGGAGGCAGCACTCTGCGAAGTGTCAGATGTAATGCTGCGGCTTTAAAGTGAGAACATGTTAGAACTTGTAAATGTGCTCCGAGAATACATCTGTCTGGTTTTATATTCATTCCCTTGAAGAGCTCATGCTTGAATTATACAAGCTCAAACCATACAGAATCTGGTGAGATGTATTCTTCGTATGAAATAAGACCTCCTCGCATTTTTATAACCAGTAATAACCCAATTTACAAAAGAATAAGTCCGTGCTGCTCAGCACTTAAATAAACAAGTTCCAGGTTGTCTTTTTAATGGCAAAACTGCATTTGTAGATTCTATAGTCCATCAATTTGAGCTGCTCCGAAGGTGCTCAGCAAAGCCCTAGTGCAAACAAGACCAAAGGAAATGCTTTTTGGAGATAAGCATCAGGCAGTTAATATTTTCAAAGCTTTTGCTCAGACATGAGGTGCTAAATTAATTTCCTGGCAGACTTGAGGAGAATGCCATTGTTAACCTAATCCAGCTTCTTGCTTGTGCACAGCTCACAGGAGTTATCACCGTGTAACAGTCAGCTGAGACATGATTTATGCCATTCATTATTTTTTCAAAGGAGGAGTGTTTGCATTTTTAAAAAATTTCCATGTGATTACCCGGGCAGAATGAATCCCATCTCTAGTTTCTACTGCAAAATAAAAACAGATTTGGTTTTTCAAATTCAGCCATGTGATTTGTGTGTGTAGTTTCAATTTGCAATGTGTCAGCCAGTGAGTGGCTGATTTCATAACAGTTAAGAACCTCGGCCACATAGGAATGACCGAAGCAATGTTTCTTTAGGTCGATAGTATTGTTAGATTTTACTGAGGAAATAAATCATTTTGCCACAAGGTTGCCAAAATTCGAGGGCTTTTTTTTGGATCAATGATACAAAACTGTGTTATCTTTGGAAAGTCTATGAAGCCTTAGTTCATCAATCAAATCAACTTTAATTAAATCTAATTTAATGGACTGCTGCCTAATAAAAAGAGCACTTTACAAGGCAGTCACAGCTGAAGCACACAGGCTTTTCTTTTCCCCTCAATAGCTAATCCACAGAGGCTTGCAGCACTTGAGTGAAGCTGGCTGGCAACTTCCCCTGGCTGACGCTTTTTGCAGTCTTCCTATATGCCTTCCCTTTTTAAATACATGGAAACGGAAGATTCGTGTTGTAGTCAGGAGCTAAACTTATCTTTAGTTAGATCATAGTGTTAGGAAGTGGAGGGCATCAGGAAAGCCCTAGTCAGGTGCCTCCCCCCCGCCCCGCATTATGAATTATGATGTGAGTTACAATCATTTTTTTTCCTAATGTTTGCATCACAGATTACATGGGAAGAGCTGATTATGGTGTGTCCAATATAAACTACAGTGGTCTGGGAAAGAACACCTGTGCCCTGAAATTGTAGGATTATTGTTGTGTAGAGAAGACAGAGTCAAGATAATGTCCCAGAGATAAAGTCACTTAAGATGATACATTTCATGTTGTACACATTTACACCATTTCCTAAGTTAACAAGGCCCTAGTAATGAGATCTGGGTAATGTATTAGTTACTCTTCTGTTGCTGTGATACAGCACCCTGGCAAAAGTAACTTGAGGAAGAAAAGGTTTATTTTGGCTTACAGTTCCAGAGGGACAGAGTCCATCATGACAGGGAGGGCATGATCACAGGAGCAGGAAGCTGGGTGATCACATTTTCATCTACACACAGGAAAGAGACAGATAGAGAACAGGATACAGTACGAAGCCATAACCTCCCAAGGCCTACCCCCAGTGACTACTCCTCCAGCAAAGCTCTATCCCCTAGAGGTTTCATAGTCTTTCCAAACAGCACAACAACTGGAGAAAAGCAGTCAAATACATGAGCCCCGGGGTGGGGGGTGGGCAGGTCTCATTCAAACCGCCACAAGTAGAAAGGAGAAGGAAGACATGAAGGGAACGGCCAGGTCTTAGGCTAGCACAGGTAGTTAAATAGACACTTTAGGGAAGTGAGTTTGTATGGGCAAGGTCATGAACTCAGGCCCATAGGATGCAAAGGGCCCATGATATCTATGGAAGTGGATATATGAACACAGAGCCTGAAGAAGAGGTCTGACTACCAGGCATGCACAGTAAAATTTTAGACACTAGGTGGGAGTTTAGTTGTAGGTTTAATTTTGAAAAAGTTAAGGGCAATTTAGGTTTCTAGATATAGAGTCTGATTTGACAAAGGAGGCTTAAAAAATGACAGAACTGACTTTTAGACTATGAAGGTCACTGTCAGAATTGGGATATCCAGTCAAGGGCAGACCAATAATAAACATGACTAAGGTAGACCTCAGAGGCTGCTTACAAAGTGGACTGAGGTTGAGCCCATAGGTAGTGATGGTAGAGGGAGCAGGGAAGTAAAAAAAAAAATCTTAGGAAACGTGACTAACATCAGACAGGGCTCACTTTGCAAATATCTTCTCTTCCCCAAGGAATTACTTTTCTCCAACCATGTTCTGACACAATGGCAGAAACATTTATACAATCCACATTTTTTATATATCTTGCTAGGCACACAGGAAGGCTATTTGTCCCATTCCCCTTACAGGTGGTTTCTTTCTCTGTGACTGAGTGCTGACCAACAGAACATAGGTAGAAATAGCATTTCTCCTTTCTAAGCCTGTTCCTAACAGATCTCCTGATACCTGAGGTGGTTAATTTTCATTGACAAATTGACAGTGACACCTCTGGGTGTCTTTGAACTTGTTTACAGAAAGGCCTAACTATGAATGTGCAAATATCTTCTCTTCCCCAAGGAAGGAAATGATTTTTCCTTGGAGAGGAGAGCATTCCATGGGCTGGGTCTCAGACTGAATCAAAAGGGAAGAAATCAAGCAAGTAGAATACCACCATTGTCCTTTCTCTGCTCTTTGGCAGGTACCAAGGACTACGCCACTTCTACAGTCATGTTTCCTCTACCATGATGGACAGCATTCCTCTGAAACATGAGTCAAAATAAATACTTCTTCATTTGAAGTGTTTTTCCTTTTCCTTTTTTCTTCCAGGTGGAATGTGATAGGAAACAGCATCAGAGAGCTATGACTACATGGTTTTTCTGACAAGGGAAGGTGGCCCAAGCTAGGAAATACAGGTGGTCTCTAGAAGTTGGTCCTTGTATTCCTTTCTTTTCTCATTGCTGTTGTCCTACAGTTTGAGGCACAGCCCATCAGGCAGGGGAGGTAAGGCAGTAGCAGACTGACTCTAGGGGCGACAGGAGCATGAGACAGGAAGCAGAGGTGGTTTTCTCCTTTGCCGATTTTGTTTAGTCCATCACACAGGGTAATGCCACCCACATTCAGGGTGGGTCATCCCTCAAAGTTAATTTGTCTGGGAATTGTCTTCAACACACAGAGGGGTGTGTCTACTAGGTGATTCCAAATCCAGTCAACTTAACAGTGAAGAGTAACCATCATGAACCTAACTTAACTTAATTACTTCTTTAAAGGTGTGACCACATCTCAACACAGTCACATTAGGAGGGAGGCTGGGCCTTTGACGTTAGACTCCCAGACCGATGCCATGCAGCCTAACACATTCAGATTGTAGACTTTATACTATTGAGTATAGTAAAAAGACAAATCATACTTTTATATGAGTTTGATTTGTTTTTCCAGATTATTTCTCATCAGATCATATCAAAGGCCTGGTATGAACTAGACAGATCAGCAAGGTCCTAGTTAACTATGCCTAGGTAAGGCAGGCATTTGGGGAGTTGGGAGATGACTGAGCCATGCTGGAGGAAGGCAAGACATTTCCTTGCAGACATTCTTGGGAAAAGCTATTAGCACAGGTGAGTAGCTGACCGCTCTCTTATTCTCCACTCTCCTCTTACTCCTCTTCATACTCATGATGATCATCCCAGCCCCAAACGTAGGCAAGATGTATTATTTTGAAAGTGCGAACTACAGAAGAAAGCCTAATTATATGGAACCATAGGTTCAAGGAACAGCTATCCCCAAACTCTGTTTTATTTTTACAAGTCAATTTTTGTGGAAAGCATTTATGCCATATCGTCAGGCCTCAGTTTTGCTCTGTGCCTCTTGAGAATATGCTGTAAAACAAATTATGGTAGAGGGCAGGTCAGTCTTAAATGGCCTTGGAAGTTACACTCTTGTTTCATGATAATTATGGTCCATGAAGAAAATATGTGTGAAACCACAATATCAATAAACATTTATAATCATATAAGTTGTAAAATTGTGTTTGAGTTCATAAAATGGACACAAATGTGCTGCAAGTGTGGATTATAAAATAGACACTAATGTACCATAAACTATGCCCATGTTATATTAAACTAAGCTTTACCATAAATCTGACTCACATTTAAACAATCCCCAAACAGACAACTAACATTAGATGTGTTTGACTTGTAACTCTGAGATATTTTTAAGTGTGGTATTGAAAGCCTATTTCTGAAAATGTCTCAATGCTTTCAAAGGAAGTAGGACTGCTTTTGTTTGATTACTTATACAGGTATCTCTTGTAACTGATAAAATGTGAGTTATTGTCAGAATTATACTCAAAGCCAGAGTCATATCTTCATTGCACACACCATGCATCACAGCATGGTGATTGAACCATATGTAAGATGACTCCCAAAGAATCACATCACCTGGTGATGCTGCAACTCAGATTAAATGCACCCTGGGATGTTTGTACAATGACAAATCACTTGATAACACAACTTCAGAACACATTTCCACTGTTAGGCTGCACATGAAAAATTCAGACAGACTCTATAAAATGTGTGCATTTTTAAATCAGCTGCCCATTGATTCTACTTCATGTTTCTCCTTGTTGCCTTCTCTCATTTACAATATTCACTGTCATTTGAGTGTTATAATTAAGCGTCCTAAAGTCTACTTACTTGATTTCTCATATGATATGAGTCTCGTAGGGGTAGAGGAAGAGGGCAGAGGGGGCAGAAGGCACAGTCGTACTCTCCCCATAAAGTCAGAGACTTGAAGCGTCCTCTTCCTGGCTCTCAACAGCTGGGCTGTGTCCTGCTTTAGTCAGGGGCTGTGGATCTCCAGGAACTGATGCCAGATGCGAGGACAGTGGAAAGATGAAGCCCTCCTGTGCTCTCCCTGGTGCTGTGGCCTTCAGTATTAGGTAGAAGCAGCACCAGCAGTTCCTTCCTGGAGCCGTGCTTCCTCCTCTGAAGACTCACAGGGTTCCTGACCACTCTACAAGCCTGAGTTTGGAGTTCCTGTAGTTACACATGCTTCCTAGTATCCTTCCAACAACTTTCCTTTTGCTCAAGTTAGTTTGAACTGGTGGCCTTCAGCTATCTCCCTCCCTCCTTCCCTCCCTCTAACTCCCTCCTTCTCTCCTTCATTCTTCCCACTCTTCCCCTTTCTCCTTCTTTCTCCATTCTCTCTACCTTGTTTCTCATTAGTGATACAGCCATGACTGTTTCCAGATCAGCTGGACCCACAAAAGTATTGACATCAGTGGTACCATATTTAGACACTGCCTTCTTGTCTGAACACAGATCCCTAGAGCTGGATCTCCTTCCCTACCTGAGACTCCCATCCTGAAGCTCCATTTGATTTTGTTTTCCTTTTATTTTCCTATCTTCCACTCCTTGTTCCTTATTTATTATTTTGTGTATGAGCATTTACGTGTTGACACATACATGCCACAGCGTACATGTGAAGACCAGACAAGAACTTGTAGGAGTCACTTCTCTCCTTCTATCAAGTGGGTCCTGAGGACTGAATTCAGACAGTTAAGCTTGGTGGCAGGTGCCTTTACCCATGGAGCCATCTGGACTTTCCTTTTCTTTGAATTTAAAAAATGGAGTCTTCCCTGTGCAGTGCAGGCTGGCATCAAACTTGGAAGAAACCTCCTGTCTGTGTCTCCAAGGAGCTGGAATTGTACATATACAACAGCACATCCAGTTTGGGGTCTCTGTTTTTCCTCCTGGCATTAGTCCTCAGCTGGAGAGCCTTGAATGCACACATCACTTTCAGAGTCTTAATAAGAAAGGAGAGAGGTCTCCACTGAACTCTCAGGAGTCCCTTTTCTCCTGTGCGAACTTCTCCATGCTGGCTCTGACAGAAGTTTTTAATATCTGGAGCCTGAACACTGACCCGTTGAGCAGTTTGGTCCCACTCTGTGTATTTAGTCAACATGGTGGCCTCTTGTGGAAAGAGTCAGGGATATTCCCCTTTAGAAGTCTTGTACCAAGCCCAAAGTATCCACTTACCCACATCTTTTGTACAATGAATAGATTCTTCTTCTTTTCCATGGTCTGTATCCAGGAAATAAACTTTGTTTTTAAATTATCAAAACTGGCCAGGGCTTAGAAGGTTTAAGCAAGGAGTTCACAGGTTTCAAGTCCGACAAGACTTTTATCTATTTATTAGGCTGTTTCAGGTTTGCGTCTTTGGCTCTGTTGCACCTGAAGAATTAATCAGGGTTGGGATTACATAAAACTTCCCATTTTAAAATTCACAATGTGATTACTGAGTGCAGCTATTTACTAATGCTATTCCCTTCCTAGGTATTTCTCAGAAAACCAAATTCAGATAGAAACACTGCTGGGTGAGTACATAATGGGACTCCAAAGTAGAAGCAGCCCCGAGGGGACATTTCTAACAAGCTGCGGTAGCTTAACAGAGATAGCATTCTCTCTAAGGAGAAAGGCTATTTCTGTTCAGCGGCTGTCTGCAAGTGGAAGCTGGATCTGTGCATTCCCAGAGTTTACGATGAATGTGTTTGAGTTTTCAATGTGTGGTATCTGAAAGCCATATTGCTTGCATCAATATTAGTGAACAATTATTTATATTTTGCTATGAATTAAACTCTCTGCACTATTTCTTCAAGTTGTTTTATATACTTTTAAGGCTCACCCCAAAATATGGGCTCCCCAAACTAATATATCAGTGGAAGGAAATCCATGGATTAGAGTGGGTCTGGATGCAAGTATCTCTTCTCTTCTCTTCTCTTCTCTTCTCTTCTCTTCTCTCCTCTTCTCTTTTCTTCTCTCCTCTCATTTTTGTTCTTATTTTGCACATGAAGATTAAGCCTAGGGTCTTGTGCATCCATGTTCTACTACTGACCTATACTCGCAGCCCTGAAAGTATTTCTTGGTCAGATGGCCATTGGTTAGTATTACTAACACCATGTGCCATGTGAGTAGACTCCAGTCTTCTCTATAAATAAGATTATTTTTGCTTTAGAGACACAGGACTGTTTGTGTGGAATTATATAACGCCTGGGTGTGTTTTCTGGAAGAAATGCTGACATTGTTTCTCAGCTCTGTTTTTCTAAACTCTATGAGGACATTCTCTCCTCTTTGCCTCCTGACTTTTCAGCTCCCCTAGTACATTTTTCATGACAGGACTTTGGTTGCTACAGCTCTTGCCTTTGCTCAGAAAGTGCTTTCAGGCAAGTGCATGGCTCACTTTTCATATTCCTTCTCAAATGTCCTCTTTTCAAAGAGTTCTACCCTACTACCCATCTGAAATGGAAGTCACATCCCTTTGTCTTCATACTTTTGACTTTTCCTTTATTCCTAGTACAACTCCCACTTGTAAGCACACTGTGTTTATAGTGTGCATGTCCTTCTTCTCTTTCTTATCCCCTCTGAGTGCTGGGGAATAAGCCTACACAAAGCTCTGGGTTGCTAGGTAAGCATTCTATCATGGAGCTGTGCTCCCCGCATCCCTGTCTTTCGCGTGTTAAAGGAGCAGATAGATTAATAATGAGTGAATGAATCAGTCTTAGGCTCGCAGGTTATTCCCTCTGGATTATTTTGTCAGCTGGGCCATTTATTTTTCCTTTCCTCCCTTCTTTCTTATTTTTCTTCCCGAGACAAACATTTATTGAGGCACTTTGAAATCCTCAAGTCTAATTTTGAAACTGTTTTCTGTGGACCAAAACTCTTGTCCATGAGTTCCCATTATTTTTCTTTTCCCCGATGGCAATTGTGGGTGATCCTGTTGACCTCTTTGAATTTAAGGAGCTCAAGCCCTCAGCTTATTGGTTGCATGATTGCCTTTTCCGTATGGCTTGAAAAATGAGAATGGTGAGAAATTCTGATCTCAGGAAGATAATACCGATGCTTGACTTGTTCTGTGCTGGCCTCTAAGAAGCTCCTTGGTAAATTTCAGTAGGACACTGTGATGTGGAGATATAGGAGCTCATAAAACACTGGGTGTGGAGACATCTCTGTGAGTCACTTTAGGGGTATATTGCATAGAAAGTCAAGTGCCCAGCATAGCAGCTTTTAAACTGCTATACATAAGATTGATTTCCTCCCCTTAATTCAAAATCCATTTTCTACTGCCCTTATTTAGACATAAAGGGAAATGAGAATAAATGTACCAAGTCACTGTTCACATCTGATCATTAATCATCACTTATCCAAAGCATAAACCCTGTAATTTAGCTTAAGTTACTGAAAACAAATTATAGCAAATTACAAAATGTATGTGTAATAATAGCTTTACTTCCCCACAATCTTTTTCTTTAAAATTCCCAAAACGACTGACATATTTATAGGTCAAAAAATTTAAAGATATTTAGTGAAAAATTCAGCCTCTTTCTTAGCCCTAGCTTTTAGTTCCTAGCTAAAGCATAATTCTTCTTTTGTCAACAGTCTTCTTGTTTTTCTCTATATGAACATATGCTCAGACATTCTTTTTGAAAAGCATAACACATATTCATTGTTCTTCCTTCACCTTCCCATTTTGATTTAACATGCAATTTAGAGAGTGCTATAGTCTCATCCTGTGTTCTCACAGCAATATGCTGAAATTCTGCTTCTCACATTCTGCTTCTCTGCTTCTCTGTTAAGGGTCTTAGACTTTGGGGAGGCAATTGGATTGAGGTCTGAGCCTTCAAGGTTTGGATGAATGTTTATAAGAGATCCCAAAGAACTAGTGAGTCTCTTTTACCACCTGAGGACCAGTCAAAACCAGGTAACAAATTTGACTATGCCTTCATCTTTCTCACTTCAGAACTGGAAAATATAAAGATTTTTTTGTTAATAAGTTAAAAAGTTTATGACCTTTTGTTTTAATATCCCATATAGGCTGAGGCAGTAATCAACCCATTCTTTTGCCCAGAGAGCTCCCCTAATTTCTTTAATTTCTAGAAATTTGTAATATTTTAATCATTTTGTATTTATGTATAAGTATTTCAAATATTTCACTTTCAAGCATTTTATAAGTGAATACACAAAATTGTAAGACAGAGTTGAGAAGGGTTCAACCTTTCTGTCAACCATACTTGAGGCAGACCTGTCAGTTTGTCTGTGAAGGAGTTTGCAGCAAGGACTGACTGATTATGGGCAGTACCATCACATGTGTTGGAGGTCCTGGGTAGAGCAAAGGCAGCAAAGGGGACAAGCTAGATAAGAGCTTTTGTTTTCCCTCTTTGCTTGTTAGCCTGAATGATATGAACTGTAACACTCCCATCGGGATAGATTGGACCCTCCAAACTGTGAGCCTTATTAAATCTTTCCCACCTTGTATTGTTCATGTCAGCTATTTGACCACAGTGACAAAATGGAATTGCTGAGTCAAAATTTATAGGCTTGTTTAACTTTTATAACTAATGCTAAATTGTCTTTCTTGAAAAATTACTTGTAATTGCTTCTTTCAGTGACAATTCTCATTATAGATTATTTTATTTTATTTTTATTATAAAATTATTCTATCCTTACTTGATAAGGAAAAAATCGCCAGTTTAAGTGACAATCTGCCACTTCAGTTTGCACTTCTATCAATCACTTCTGTTGCTATAACAAAATATCTGATAGGAGTAACATAGGAAGGATTCATTTTGGCTCCAGGTTTCAGTCTATCAAGACTGGGAAGGCATAGTGGTAGGAGTTCTCTCCATGAAGGCAGGCTCTTAAGGCTGCTTCTTAATGACATGGTGGGCAGGCCAGGAAATAAATAGCTATATGGGGATTGAGATTGGACTACAGCCCTTGAATGGTTAATCCCTACTAGTTTACATATACTAACTAGGCAAAGGGTTACACAGCTTCCACAATTTCCAAAAGCAGCATCACTAGCTGGGGACTGCTTGTCCAAATGCATGAGTCTGTGGGGGATGTTTCAGATAAACCATCCCAGCGTCTCTCAAGTTAGCTGAGGTTGAACAGCTCTCCACAGGTTTGGGATTCGTTTGCATCTGCTACAATCTCTGCCATCATTCTTTCCTCATTTCTCTGCTGGTCTCTTTTTCTGCTTATTGTTCATTTGTTAGATCATTATATACTAAAAAGTATTATGGAAATTACCTTTGTTTAGAGCAGTTCATCAGGGCCACCAGAACAAAAAAAAAAAAAAAACCAACAACAAAAGAGTCAAATTATGTTTTAAATCAACTTGGCAGCTTGGGAGGCTGAGGCTGGAGGATCACTTGAGCCAGAGTGCCAAGCAAGCTTGGACAGCACAAATAGAGTCAACATTTTATGGAATTAAAATTTGCAAGCTTTCAGCATTTAAAATACATGATGTATTTAGAAATATATTGCTGTGATAGCTTCCCTGAACAGGAACTGACAAATAATTCGGTGGTTTATTGCCAGCATATACGTGTGCAATTCAGATAGTGTTTGAGGAATCCTCGGATTACCTTGTTCTGCTCTGCTTGTTATAGGTAAGAAACTAAGGGCAAAGAAACTTGGTTATTCAGCTGCAGCTAAGAAGTGAGACTCAAACAGGCAGACAATTCAGACAGTGTGGAAATTTCAGGCTAATACAGGCTTTTAGGTCAAGCAATTGAGGTCAACAGCACTATCAATATTGATGTTCATTTCCTTCGACCAAAAGGCAGCTTCTAGTACTGAGGCCTTCCTATAGGGATGGTGCTCTCTGCCAAGAGGAGAAAGGAAAATGGAGAAGAGAGAGAGAAGAAGAGTGGCAAGAACAAGGAAAGAAAGATCCAGAGGGAGGGAGACACTATTTCCTTCTGTAAAAGTCTCTTGGAAGAACAAAACCAAGCAGGAAACCTCTTCTCATAGGTCTTTACTAAGTAGATGACAATCATTATCTCCCATCAGACCAAGAAGGACTATCACAAAGGGTGTTACCCAGGTCAGTTTCCAGTGAAAAACGGGGTCTGTTGGAGCAGGAATGAATATCCGAGTATAAACATAAATCTTGTGCTGTGTCTAATATTATGCAAAAATATTTCATCCTTGTTTTAACTAGAAAACACAAAAAGTGAAACAGACTTACTTGAAAACTGCATTAGGTTCCCTGTAGAAACAGAACCCGAAGCATACAAAGTGACAGAATTAGCTTAAAGCACCAGTGCAAACCTTTGTAGACTCTAGCAGAGCTGAGTATACCAGAATCTGTAGGGTTTACCAGAATGCTAGAAACGCAGGTTGGTGCTGATGTTGTACCTCTGAGGAAAAATTCCTTGTTCAGTAAATTTCAGTCTTTTCTGTTAAGGCCTTCACCTGATTAGACAAGCCACATCAATGCTGTTGAACTTAATCTTTACTCAGAATCATCGGAATGCAAATGCTAATCACATCTGCAGAATACATTCACATCTAATGTTTGCCAAACAGCTAGGTATCATCATCTATCTAAGCTGACTCTTAAAATTAACCATACTTTTTTTGTGTGACATTGGTGCACAAATCAGGACCCTATACACTCTACCATTAAGCTATACCCAGCCCATCATTAATATTCCATCATGTAAAATTCTATCTTCTAATCTTAAATGTATTTATTTATTTTTGAGCCAGGGTCTATGTTGCTTAGGCTGACCTCAAACTCATGATCTTCCTTATCAGGCCCAAAGGAATCTCCATTTCCCTAAATGCTGACAGAATTCCTTAGGAACTTGTGAAACCCATTCCCCTCTACCAAAGACCCAATTCCTTTACTGCTGACAGAAGGGACAAATGTCTTTCTGTGGTGTCTATTAGCATATCAAAGTGCATATTGCCCTTCAGGCTCCTTCGGTATCACAAGTACCTTTTTAGAGTCCATGATGGCATCCTGGCTCTTCTCATCTCTTCTTGCCTCCCCCAATTTCCTCCGGTTCAGGAACTTCCTTGCCCCAGCTACCCATTTTCTCCTTATAACCCTGCTCTGTCAGATATGTGCTCTTATCTTCTCTTTGTCTTCATCTTTAGCTTCTGCCTACACTCCCTCTACTCTGCTCTTGCTTCTCTAATGGTCTGGTCCAGTCTGCTGGCCATGTTCAGTCTATTACCTTTTCTCTTTGAGTTCTTAAATCATGCAATGCTTCTGGTAAACCTTTTGCCTAACCATACCTTGGAGAAGTCATGTTGTCAACTTACACATTTCTGTTTAGCTAGAATTACAGGAGTGTGATGTGGGATGTCCTTCTGTATACATGTTCCTCTTATTGGCTGATAAATAAGACACTGATTAGCCAATAGAAGCAGGAAGATAGGTAGGATTAGGAGATGAGGAGAATGCTAGGGAGAGAGGAGAGAGAGGCTGTGAAGGGATGCCATGCAGAGACCAGGAAGATAGGACGTGCCAGGCGTTCCCTGGTACAATAAGGCCATGTGGAAATACATAGATTATTAGTTAAGACGGAGCTAGCCAATAAGAATCCTAGCCATCAACCAACAGTTTTATAAGTAATATAGTATAGTGTCCGTGTGTTTATTGGGGCAAAGTGCCTGTGGGACTAGGCATCTTCAGGTGTGCTCCAGGATTTTCATCTTTTTCTCAAAGTTTTTAAGTTTAATTTATTTATGTCGGTGACAATAGAGTGGTTTGCAAACATAAACATCAGGGAGATGGTAAGCCCAAGCATGTCAAACACCTCTGGTAGGCCTTGCCTTTCCCTTATTCCCTCTTCTTTGGAGAAACAAAGCAAAGCAAGACAAAACAAAACAAAAAGGCAAACAAACAAAAACTGAACACCCCCCAAAACCCTACAAACAAACATAACACCCTGTTAGATTATGTACCTAAACCTAGCCACCAGGGTCTATTCCATTACTTGGCCACTTCCTCCGACTTAGACTGACTACCAAGGTCCAGTTAGGAAGGTATTGAAGCCCAGAAATCAATTATCCCCCACCCCATGTCCCCCTACTCCCACCTTTGACTGTTCTAATTAACCTGTTCAATCAAAACTGGGCATCTCATCCTAACACAGCTTCCTCTTTTACCTTTATAAACCACCATTTGCCTATGGGCCTCCCTGGATAGAGGGGAGACAGTCCTTTGCCCACCCCCCCCACCATCCTACCGGAAAATATCCCTTCCCCCTCTCTTTTGCCCCTCATTGTCCCTTGTCCTCTATCTCCTGTGTTTGTCTTGCAGTCCCTGCTCTGTGTCCCTCTGGGGTAAATAAATCTCCTTTGTACTGAGAAGCTGGTCTTGGGGCACCTTGTACTGGTACTGGTCCTCTCAGAAACCACCATAGGAAGGAATAGCATGGATTACTCCTCATCTACATCCACAGGATCCACACAAATGTTTTCAGAAAGACATCACCAAAGGTAGACTGATTCAGCCCAATTTTTTATGTCTTTTTTTAAATTTTTAAATTTAAATTAGAAAAAAAGTTGCTTCACATGTCAATCCCAGGTCCCTCTTCCTCTCCCTCCTTTCCTCCCATGCCCTTCCACCAACCCCCTCATGCCCCCTCCCCCAATCCCAATTCCTTTCTCCAGGGAGGGTGAGGCTGTCCATGAGGGGTGTCCATAGTCTGTCATTTCATCCAGGGCAGGGCCTAGGCCCTCCCCAATAGTCCAGGCTGAGAGAGTATCTCTCATTGTGGGATGGGCACCCAAAGTCCATTTGTGTGCCAGGGATATATACTGATCTACTACCCAAGGCCCCATAGATTGCCTAGACCTCCTCACTGACACCAACATTCAGGGGATCTGGATCAGTCACATGCTGGATTCCCAGCCATCAGTCTGGGGTTCAAGAGATCCCCCTTGTTCAGGTCAGCTGTTTCTGTGGGTTTCACTAGCCCAGTCTTGACCCCTATGCTCATCATTCCTCCCTCTCTGTCTCTGGGTTCCTTGAGTTTAGCTCAATGTTTAGCTGTGGTCTGCCTTTGCTTCCATCTGTCATTGGTTGAAGATTCTGTTTCCCAGACTCTCCGGCAGTGGGATTGTAGTCTGGCACTCCCCTGATCCATGTCTAAAATCCTTATATGAGTGAGTACATACCATGTTCGTCTTTTTGTGACTGGGTTACCTCACTCAGCATGGTTTCTTCTAGTGCCATCCATTTGCCTGCAAACTTCAAGATTCCATTGTTTTCTTTCTGCTGAGTAGTACTCCATTGTAACACATTTTCTCTATCCACTCTTCAGTTGAGGGGCATCTAGGTTGCTTCCAGGTTCTGGCTATTACAAATAATGGATTCAGCCCAATTTTACAGATAAGAATTATACTCTTCAGTCTTGACCCACAGTGTTCTTTTGTGGGAGGGGAAAATACAGAGGTTTTCTTTGGTGCCTGTAGTAATACTCAGAGCCACCCACATCCCAGAAACTATCTTAAACATTGATACCTGGGATGAGCAAAGAGGAAAGAAGTAGGTTAGAAATCTCTAACTATGGACTCTAGCTTAACACTCTCCAACTGAAAAGCCCCTCCTCCGTGGTGACAACCCCTTCTTTTAGGAGCCCAGTGACTGCCTACCATATGCTGTATACATGTGGTTCAGCAAGTATTCTGATGCAATTTATAAGATTTTTGTTCAAATACCTCTTAGATTATACCTCCGGGATTTTTTTTAATGCAAGGACAGCTCTTGTTCATCTCAAAGTTTATGAACCTTTAAACCACTCAATTGACCAAACCAAAATCATGGGAATCAATTATTTTCAGGTCAAAACATACACACAAAACAATCTTCCATTAATCCTGAGCACTGGGTTTGGGTAGAAGGCTCCTGTCAGTTCAACCCTGTCTTTTCTTAAATATTTTCCTTCCAGCTCATTGAAGACAAATAATACAAGATGGCAGTGGGTGTGCATGTTTACAGGAAGGTGTGGAGAGAACAAAGGGACTCTGACCAGCAGCCCATTTGGTGTGGTTTAGGAATTCTAGCCTCATGCAGAGCCAGCCCAAACAATTTCATCCTTTCAGTTATTTTAACAAGTAGTTGTCAAAACAAAAATAAATAAAGAATCCTCCCTGGTGCTGTCCTTTTGGAAGCCCTGATGTCTTATCCCAGAATCTGTTGTACCACAAGGGGTAGCTCAGGGTAGGATGCTGTCCTGAGATACCAGTGGGCTATTGTCCTTCTGTAAGCCTAGGTCAAGAGTGGTGATGAAAACCATCCCCACCCCCGAAGAATCTGATCCTTTTCAGGGTGTACTGCAATAATGTTCCCTGACAATTTTATACAGATCCGTGACCTTAGCACCTGCAGGGAAGGAAGGGTGGTTGTTGTCTTTTAAATATCTCCTTTGCCCTTTTTAACAGAGAAAACACTGAAAGGAGAATGTACTTGGAGACCTTTCTCTAAGCTGATGTGTGGAGCTTCTGGACTGTAGAAGTGGGAAGACCTCTACATTAGTGGTCGTGGCCTCTGCATCTACACAGAAAGCCTTCAGATCATCAGCATCGAAGGCCTCTTCCCATGGAGGAGGAGGATGCTGACAGAGCACGTTAGGAGAGGCTGGCAGCACTCAAAACCTGGAAAGGAAAACCCTTTCGCACATGTCTCAACATCCATGTCCTTCCTTCTGCAGAGAGCTATAAGGATCCTCTTACCCACAATTCTTTGTGGTGTCTTTATCAGATTTTTTGAGCAGGTAGTTTCTTTCCCCAGCCTTTCAGTGCCTCTGCATTGCTGCTCTCATAGGCTCTCACAGTGCTGGCCCACCCAACTTTATTCAGGACTCTCTATATTGTGAGTACACACAGTAAATTCTTAAATTTTGGATAACTGCCTTCAACTCTACTGTCCTCTTTCTACTTTTGTATCTCCTCCCAACATGACAATTTCAGCTGAGCAATCTCCTTGTAGAAGTCATATTTTTTCCCTGTTCTTTAAAATTTCAGTTCATGCTCTATTTGATGTTGTGTTTTCACCTTAGGTTAGGGTTGAAGCATAGGACTCCTCCCCCCTCTTCTCCTGTCTCCTCCTCTGTTCTTCTTTCTTCCCCTCTTTCCTCCTCCCCCCTTCCTGTGTGTAAGGAATATGAACAATCTAGTTCTGAGAATTCTCCTTCCCATATTGTCTTAGGCTAGTCCCTGTCCCCAAAATAAAAGTTATAAACATTATTAGATCATAAATCATCTTTGCATTAAAATTTGCATGATTTTCAAAAAGAAACAGAGTGAAATGCAAATTACAGTGTAATTTTTATATAATGGAGTATCATTGCATAAAACAATATGGGTTTGATTGTGTTGTGTGTTAAAATAGAGATGATAGTACATGCTGGCTGCTTGGATAATACATATTGTGTTTGTGTCATAATGTAAATCTTCTTACTATGGCTCATGCTTTAAACAGATCTAGCATTTCTGGGTATGTGGGAGGTGGAACCCAGGAAGAAGATATGGAAAAAGAGGAATCACGGGTGACAGTTGGAAGCTTGTAGTGGGCATATGTCTGCTCCTATCCCAGTCCTGATTTAGCTGTCAGTCTCAAGCTGGTGGCCTCTTTTATTTTATTTTTTCATCTATGGCTGGTGCTTGTGGTTTTCTTAGAGTTGCTTTTGAGTGTAAACTCACTGTTTCTATTTGGCCTCTAAGTGGTGAATGTCTAAACTCTTTTCTTTGACATGTATAAAGTAGCCCTGTCTGGAAAGGATAGCACATCTCACTTCTGGGAATGCAGTGCTCAGGCTATACTCTGCATGCAGCATAATGAGCACCTGCCTGAGACACAAGATGGCTGGATTCAACAAGTCCTGTAGAGGGGTGATCAGACTCTGTGGCCTTGCAGTTAGTTTAAGTAGGGCTCTCTGACCTCTGTTAATGGCTTTAACTGCCGTTTAGGGAAAACATTAATGAACTCCCTTCGAAGTTCTTGCCTGTCAAGCTTTTCAGTGGAATGTCTACAGTCAGTATCTACATACCTGTCCTTCTGCCCAGTTCTTCTCTGTGTTATTATCACCCGGAGTCTCTTTTCTTATCACATTGTCACATCCACAAAGCATCCTCCTAGGATCTGAACAGAAGGTGACATGGGTATCCTCTGGGTCTCATAATGTGCCACAGAACTGGTTCACAGGAGAACAAAAGACTGTGTGACAGTTCCTCAAGCTGACTTTGTTTTCCGGAGGATGTGGACCAGAGCCGTCTTATCCCTGAAACTCACGTAGCATTTTCCATAGAATTTCAGCGGCAAATGTGTCCTTGACACACTAAAATGCAAAAAGGAACTTCTTGGTCATCCGGAAAGATTTCTGTGTGACTGTCTGGTTGTCTTTGAAAACTGTCATTGCCAGCCCAGAACAGAAGCTCCATTTTAAACTACTGGTTTGACCAACCTATCAGATAGCAATGCTTTACCCTAACTTAGACTTTACATGATGTCTTACTTCATATGTGAATTAGATGGGTTCACATCACTCTCCCTAAATCTTAGGTGAAGAAAATCTTTAGGGCTAGGAGTCTTGCTCAAGCTTTCTGCACAGCACAAGCCAGGCATGTGTTCTGTTCTTTCTCCCTCTTTTCACAGAGCTACGACTTTCTTCCCTTAAGTCACTTTGCAGGCTCTCATGCTCTGGCTAAGTAAATAACCTCCAAGCATCTTCTCAGGGTCTTCGGTGAATAGGTTTTGATCTCATCCCCAGCTGGTGCTGACTCATTGAGCAGATGACATTGGGCAAGCCATTAACCTGTACCCACATCTCAGTCCCTTCATCCCGAAAATAAAGATGACAGTAGATGCCAGCTGCTTTGAATGGCGTGAAGATTAATGAGCCAATGCAGGGAAGTGCCCTGAGCTCCTGGGGTAAGAGGCTTAGTGGAAGCACAGAGTCTACTGATAATTTCTTAACAGTTTCAGAGGAGCCTCTGGGAAGGCTACTTTTGCTTCTGAATTTGAAGAGGATACCTACCTGAGGTGGATACTTTTCTCTTGATTAGAAGCTCCATGTCTTTTTGCTCCACCTGGTCTTAATGGATTTGTGCTGATGTAGCAACATTCCACCTACCAGTGGTTTAAATGGGCATGCAAGTTAGAGTCCCCTTCATTCCTAACACAGTGATCTTGTACTCATCTTCTCTGAGCAGAGGAAGAAGCAAATGAGAATAAGCCATTTTGGATAGGAGTCAGTTGAGGTATCATTGATCTTAAGGAATGTGGGTTCAGTCCCTCCCTTGTCTGACTCTAGAACTGTGCTACAAGTAAGGAAGAATGTAAACAGTTTATTTGGTTCCTCAGGGAAGATCTTTATTTCATAGCTAAATGATGTCCAGAGGACCTCAGGCCCTTTCCGCAGCCCCATGCCTCTGAACACAGTGTGAGGTCTGAATCCAGAAGCTGCCCTTGCTGACCTATTGGGAAAGCCCAGAAGAATGCAGGACTACTAGCCTGACACAACTCAGTCACAAAAGCACCACAGTAGTTCATGTGTAAGAAACAAAAGGAAAATATTTGCTCAAGCCACTATCTGCTATGTGCTGGCAGGTACCTATAAAAGATTATAGTGTCTCCTGTTATATTATATATAGTTGAGGACAGCAGGGTATGGACAAAGAATATTCTGATTTGGAATATTTTATTTTATTGGTTCTCTTCTTTAAGACAGGGTCTCAATGTCCCTGGAACTCACTGTGTAGACCACACTGGCCTTGAACTCACAGAGATCCACTTGCTTCTGCCTCCCAACTAGCTGGGATTAAAGTCATATACCGCCACACCCAGCTAAGGTGGAATAATCTGCAATACTGAATGTAGCACAGAAATCTTAAGGCTTTAATTCAATTTTCTTTAGCGTTAGGGAACCTCATCTAAAGAATCATCCAGTTACCCTGATTGATGTGGGAAGGTGTAATGTGAGTAAATAAACAAACCCAGAGACTGATATTGGGGTTCTAACTTCAAGCTGAATATCAGAAAGGAAAGCAGCTGGCCACTAGATTCTTACCTCTACCTCAGATGCAATGGACTGATCCTGTCTTCATAAGGTCTCATCAAGCTTCAGACTATAACCTCTCCTCAGCGTGGCTGGAGAACGAATGTCTTGTTCGACTCCTGATACTGATTTATGTGCCTCTCACCGAGTCCTGGAATTAAATGTGTGAGCTATAATTATCTTTTAGAGTGACTTACTCTTGTGTATATCTGGGTAGTCTTGAACTCACAGAGATCCATGTAACTCTTAATTCTGAGTCCTAGGATAAAAGGTGTATATTGCCACCTCCCAGCTTCTGTCTGCTGGGATTAAAGGTGTGTGCCTGGCTTCTATGGCTTGTGGCTGACTTTGCTTTCTGACTCCTCAGGAAGCATTAATAAATCATAAATAATGTGTCACCCCAGGAAGGCCCACCCCAATTATTGGTGGTACCTTCAAGAAGCAGTACAGATTTAAAAAGGTATGACAGAAAGAAGTTTATACTCACCTTCTACTCCCTTGGCCTTTCCTCTTGTCACCTGAGTTGAATCTGTACTTCCAAGCTTTCTTCATGGAGTAGGAATGAGTGGCTCTCCAAGAGCTTTCTGGGCTTCAAGCGCCATATTGGAACTACCGAGATACCCTGCTTTGTAGATAAAGGGACAAGTCATCAACCCCCAGGGATATATGATGTGTGTGTGTGTGTGTGCATTCTCCATACCTTAATTCTGCTCCTCTATATAACCTGACTAAAACACTTGGCTACAAGAAAAGACAGTAATCAAAGGCATGCATCTGCGGTGGAATAGTGGTGAACATTTGAATATACTTCCATGAATTTTTAAGATGCTGAAAATGTTGTCTTCAAAAAATAGAGAACTCCAAACATTCAGGCACAGAAAATCATATCGTCAGTGAATGCACAGATTTCCACAAGGGATGTGAAGTCAATATATGAGAGTTCCAAAGAAATAGAGATCTCTGGACCAGATGGCTTCCTGAGATAGAGTTTAGTGGATGAATATACTTTTAATAGTTAAAGATCAAAGACTATAGTGCTGTTTTGTCTCCAATCTCAAATACTTAATCTGTTAAATTTGAAGAAAAATGAAAGAAGGTGAACTGATGAATAAAACTCATTCTTTTCCATGGGGAAAGCACCACAGTGGTAGAACATACTCTACATGAGTAGCTATAATTCTATATATGCAAGTCATTAGAGTTAGTCTCCTCCTGAGAAGTTAACAATTGTGACATTAGTCAGGATGAGCTAAGTTACACTAAGGCAGTGAGTAATTCCAAAAGCTCAGTAACTTAAAACTATAAAAGTTGATGTCTCTGTCCTCAAATGTTTCTCATTTATATCTCAGGTTCCAGACCTCAGATATCCAAGCATAAGGAAACTATCTTGTGACAGATTTCAGAGGTCACTGTAGTGGGAGAAGAGAACATTGACTTTTTGTTTTGATTTGGTTTTTTTTTTTTTTGGTTTTTTTTTTGTTTTTTGTTTTTTTTTTGAGACAGGGTTTCTCTGTATGTTTGGAGACTGTCCTGGAATTATCTTTGAAGACCAGATTGGCCTCAAACTCACAGAGATCTGCCTGCCTTTTCTGGGATTAAAGGCATTCGCCACCACTGCCTGGCCTCTATTGACACTTAAGATTCATGTGTGTATTCATAAGCTAAATTGTCTTAGATGGTAATGCTTACCTATGAATGGATGGTGCAGTGAAAAGGTGACTTTGTCACTTGGACTACATTGTAGACTACCATAGACTGGGATGCTCAAGCAAGCGAACATGGTTTTCTTTCCGTCAGGACCTAGGAGTCCTAAGATAGAGGCCTTGGTGGACTACGTTCTTGATGGGGCTATTTTCCCTGACTTGTACACGTTGCTGTGTCCTCACATGAGCTAATATCTCTTCTTAGGGAGGCTCACTCTTGTTTCCTCGTTTAAATCTGAATACCATTGAGAGTTGGGCTGTATTTAATATGTGGGCTTGGTGTTAGTGTAAATATGGAGCCCCTGAGAGGAGCACTGGAACACCTGTGAACAGATCTAATGACTCCCGTGACCTCTTCAGTTATGAATATTTTAGTTGAGAATGGATACATACTGCCTTTACCACTCCTCAGTTTGGGAGAAGAATTTTCACCTGTGATATGGAATGTTGACTGAAAAATTGAATACAGTGTTGATCAAACCCTTTAGTGCATGGCCAAGTATAAAAATACTATTTACAAGCAGCATCTCTGAAAAGAATGACAAAGCCTATATGACCAAGCCTTAAATAGTGGTAAGAACAGTATTCAATAACTTAGGCTCTCAGGTATACCAGTTAATATAGAGAATACAAAAATAACTTACCTACTTAAACTTGTTAGCTTTCTAGTTTATTCATTTAGTGCTTATTAGATATCTTTGACAAGGACAATCAAGTAATACATTTGATTAGAAATTAGAATCCCATGTAGATGGGCCCATTTTGCCTATATTAAACCCTAGTATGTGCTTTGTGAGGGGATACTGTGGAGAATTTTCTGCTGGGGTTTCTATTTCTGTCACCTCAAGATTCTTCTTATAAACAAGAAATTTCCATTGTTTTCTTTTCTCCCGTAGGAAAACTTCTCCTCAGAAGAGAAACACATCAAATATCATAAAGGACAAATCTTAATAAAGTTCTATTTTAGTGGAGTCTGAAGATTATCTGGTGAAGTCTACCAGCATGGATGGCATTGAAATGACAGGAGGAAAACAGCAGCTTTCTGTTCCAAGAAGTCAAATAAGCAAAACAGCAAACACACTTGCTTTCTTTCCTTTGGAAAATGAATGCTTCAGTTAGTACTAGTCCCAGGATTTCTACTTGTGCAGTGCTGTCATGGATTTCCAAAATGAAAGACTAACCCTGAGTAATGAACAGTCTACCTGCACAGCAGGAAACTGCTATAGTGAGCTCCTTGGTGATGGTGTGTGTAATAATTAGAAATATGAGCAGAATTGACCTTCCAAGTTGGATATGTTACTTTCACTTTACCTGCTCGGTGTCACAGTGGGTGCTGTCAGAGAGACCATGAATAAAAACCCCTGAGGAAGACTTTTCTGCCAAGATCCAAAAGTAATCTTTTGCCAAATGCGCCTGAGATGCTCATGGCATATGCTCAGATCCATGTAGGAGCTGGAGGTGGCAAGCGCTCTTGAGTTTACAGAGCATTTGTATCCTGTTTGCAGGGATGGGACATACTGTAATGTGGCAGTATGCCAGTACCCTCCAGAAATAGCTTTCTGCTTGTTCAAGAAGAGGCTGTCTAGGGTGATATAAGGTATTGATAGGAAAGCCCTGTTTGGTAGCATCCGTTAAAAACATACTCTCTAGTTTCCTTTCTGCTGCTGTGATAAAACACTCTGACCAAAACCAACTTAAGGGAGGAAGACTTTATTTGGTTGACATTTCTAACTCACAGGCCATCACTGAGGGGAGTCTGGGAAGTAACTCAAGCCATAGAGGAATGCCACTCTACTCACTAGCTCTGCCACTGGCTGACACTTAGTTTATTTATACAGTGCAGGACCACTGCATGCCAAAGAAGGGTGCTGCCCACAATGGGCTGAGCCCTGCTACATCAATCAGCAACCAAGTCAGTTTTCCACCGACATCTGATCTGGGTAATACCTCAATGGAGATTCCCTTCTCCCATGACTCTAGGCTGACAGCCAAAGCTAACCTGAACAAAAGTGTAATGAAATGCTTTCAGGAAAAAACATAAGAATGGACAGCATGGTCATTTGTTTCTTAGATGTTTTGTGGCAGGTGTCCTTACTTGTTTTTGGCTGCATATGGGTAAAGTCAATTTGTAGTTCCTCAGAGTCAAAAGTATAGGAATAGCATCAATAATGAGTGCTTACAAGGTCAACTTCCCTGTTACTGTTCCTGGAAGAGTGAGTAGTCTGATATCCATGGCAAATTCTTCACATGTTGCTTCTTTTTGAGGTTTTTGAGTGTGTGTGTGTGTGTGTGTGTGTGTGTGTGTGTGTTTACTTTGCTTATTATTATTTTTTTTTTTTGGTTTTTCGAGACAGGGTTTCTCTGTGGCTTTGGAGGCTGTCCTGGAACTAGCTCTTGTAGACCAGGCTGGACTCAAACTCACAGAGATCCGCCTGCCTCTGCCTCCCAAGTGCTGGGATTAAAGGCGTGAGCCACCAACGCCCGGCTACTTTGCTTATTTTTAAATGTTATTGTAATTTAAAAACTTATTAGTATTTTATGTATGTCTCTGTGTCCGTGTCCGTGTCTGTATGTGTGTCTGTGTCTGTGTGTGTGTGTGTGTGTGTGTGTGTGTGTGTGTGTGTGTATACGTGTGTGTATGTGTCTTCTAGCATACCTGTGAATGTCAGAGGACAAGTTTCAAAATTGCTTCTTTCCTGCCACTGTGGGATCCTGCAACTAAACTTAGTTCATCAAGTTTATATGATGAGCACTTCTAATCCCCTGAGCTATCTCACTCATTTTAAGATGGTGCTATGTGTAAAAGTAACTAGCACTGTGTGCCCATACAGTAAGTCCTTAATAGTTGCCAATCTCTTTTCTGCATTGTTTTCCTTAAACCATGCAACTAAGGAGTAGAAAGTCAGCCTGGAGCATGCTCATGGGACCCCTTGAGGCTTCTGAGGGTAATCAGTATCTACCTACAGATAGAGCCTCACAGAGAGTTGCATTGTGTAGCAACCATTATGAAGTCCATAAGTTGGTATCAAAAAGGTGACAAATGCTGAGTTTGTGGTAGATGAGGCTAATCTAGCAAGCATCATACCAGATCACTAGCACCCCCCTCCAATAGTGATGGATAGTGATTAGAATGAGCTGATTGCATTGCGTATGGGCCAGGCAGGAAAACAGCTGAGGATTACATCAAGCTACTGGGGCAGCAAGGAAATGCTAAGTGTGAGACAGAAGGAAACCCCATAGACTGGGTTCTGAAGGTTAATTCCTTCACTTTGCAGTGCAGTTCTTTACCTACTGAGAGTCATGGCAAGAGAGAATTGATAGGCCTGGCACATATGGCCCACAGATGAGCTGAGTGTAGCCCATAATGTGCTAGGAACCTCTGAACACTTTTGGCTGCACCTGAGTGCCGATGGACACCAGTGTTGTTTCCTGCAAGCGTGATATCCTTTCTCCCCTCTCTTTGACCCCCTGCATGGCCTGTACCAGTGGAGTCACGTGAATGGAAGTATCCCTTCAGCCATCTGGTGATCCATCTTATACTACTCCCTGCCTGCAACAGTGAGAATGCTGCCCAGACTCTGCCAAGTCAGCTGCGGAAGACTGCTGCCACCGTGTCCTGCCAGATCACAGTGGCATGTTCAAATGCTCACCTAAAGCCATATGTCAGGGCTGAGAGGGAAAAAATCTACAAAATGAACACACTGGTTAATTAATAGGTAAGCTGCTGCATATATGTGTGTCCCTATGCTGTGATTCAAAGTGACAAGAAGAGGGGAAGGACTTAGTCTTGCCTTTTTAATGTTACAATGGATTTTAAGATGTGCAATATACATATACACATGTATTATCTAAGTTTGTAAACTAGGGAAGCTAGAACAAACTGGCTTACTTTAAAAAAAAAACACCATAATTTTATTATCTTGCAGAATAGAGGCCAGAAGTAGATCAAGGAGCTGACAGAAGCTGTTTTTTTCTGGTCCTCAGATGGACACTCTGCCTCTCTCACAACACTGAGTGGTTGCCACAAAACCTTGGCATCCATTGGCTTAAAGAGACACCACTCCTATGTGTCCCTATCTTCATGTGCCCTCCTCTCTGTGTCTCTGTCTCAGTATCCATAACTCCCATTTTTTTCCATAGGTGCACAGGTTGGGGATCCATCTGAATCCAGCGTGACCCCATTTTAACTTGATTACCTCCACATATAAACTCTTATTTCCAAGAAAGCTCACAACCACAGGCCATCAGAACATGAACATGTCCTAGGTGTGTGTGTTTGTACAATGTAACCCACAACAAATCTCAGAAACAATACTGCTGGGGGATAATCCTTTTGTACACTGAAAATTTGTCACTAGGATTAGCTTAATAAGGAAGCTGATGGGCCAATAGCTGAGCAGAATAAGGTTAGGTAGAAGAGCCAGATTAGGAGAATTCTGGGAGGAAGAAGGGGGAGCTCAGGAGACGCCAGAAGACATAGAGGAAGCAGGCTATGTAGAAAATGAGATAACAAGTCATGAGCCACTTTGCAGAGGATACATAAGAAATATGGGTTAATTTAAAATCTAAGAGTCAGTAACACGCCTGAGCTATCAGCCGAGCATTTGTTATTTTGATTAAGATTAGAAATTAGATAAAAGGAGAAAGAAAGTTTTGCAGGAGATGGGAACTGGGACTAGTGCCACACAGCAGGAGCCATGGAGAGCATATTAATCAGTTTCTTATAGCAAGACCAAAAGGTGGGAGACAGACATGAGAGAGAGTAAGGTAAGAGGAGAGAGAGACAGCATGAGCGGGCAGGGGTCTGTCCTTTAAAGGGGCCCTTGTTATACTAAAATCTGTTTTCTGAGTCTCCCTTTTGAGTCTGGGGGTGTTACTGCGTGCAGACTGGTTCTCATGGAACTCTGGGCTGGCCAGAGCGCTGCCTGAGCATATTCTGCCAGGTAACAGGGCAGACCAGAGTAATGCCTGAACCTTTCACCAACACCCCTCGCTCCTTTCCCCTAAATGGCAGGACCCCTTCAAAGTAATCTCTGTAACTCCAACAGCTGCTAAGCTTGAGGGCCTTCTTCAGTGGATTCATTTGTCTCATCTCAAACCCTTTAACCCTCCACCTCAAGCTCCTGCTTCTTCATACACAGCAGCTCAAACAGGACCCTGCTCCCTTAAGGTTCAGACAACTGCCTTGTCTCTAGTTTCAGAAGAATTAGGCTTCACCCCACAACCAGATTGGGAACTTTATATGTTTTCCTTCCTGACCCCCTTCCCTCCCTGTTCTCCTGTCTCTACTGAACACACCCTCCTTCATCAATTTCCCTTCTGTGTCTCCAATGACATATTCAAATTTCTAATTAACTACACAGCTGTTACTACAGGGCTCACCATTAGCCACAGCCAGAGACCCAAAGACTATCAGACCTGCCCAGGTGGTAAGGAACAGTAACACTCCAGAGAGATTCACACCCCCAGACTCAAAAGGGAGACTCACAAAACAGATTTTAGTATAACAAGCTTATTATTGACTGTCCTCAGCAATCAGCCACCTGTGTCTCTTGAATACTAAGGCAATATCATGATGATGGAAAAGGAACAGGTGCCTTAAGGTTTGTTTCAGGTGGATATTAGAAAGTTTAATTGTTATTCTCCTCTCTCTTGTTATGTGACTATCCACAACTTTAACACTAACCAATACAATTCTGATAACCTATTAACCCAACTCTAGCAGAGTAGTAAACATTCCACTCCATCACTCTATTAGCATAGTCACAAGCTTAGGATCTTAAATTTGCTTTGGTTGCTTCTTAATGTGTCTAAAACTTATCTCTTTTATAAACTTAAAAATTCTTGTAAGCTCAAGGGAGCCGAATTGGACCTGCCTGAATAGGTCAGATTCACTCCAGATAAGCACCATTCAACATTTCCCTGGTTCCAAGACCCCCTTCCCTCACCTTGGGACCCCTCAGGAACCTCCCTCCCCCATCTTGGGACTCCTCAGAACCATCTTGGGATCTTCCACCCTCAACTAGCCTTGCCATCATCTTGTCAGGTCCAAGCTGTCAGGTCCAAGTGACACTGAACAATTCCACAGAGCTCAAACAACAGGGAAGACAAACAGCCACCTTGGGATAAGTTCCCTAGGGATGACCGATGCCCACCAAGTCAGCTTGGAACAGTTTGGAGAGACCTAATACCCTTATTCCCACCCACCTGCAACAGTTAACCCCTTGCTTTTAATAATAAACAAAATATTGGAATATTATCGTTTCCTGCATGTCTGGGGTTCCACAGCTGTGCATGTGGCCATCACATTCAGGTAAAATGCTTAGTCACCCCTGGTGTTAACATTTCTGGGGTCCCAGGGCCACACACGCACCATCAGCACTGAGGCAAAATTGCCAGTTATCCCAGGGCCTGCAGCATGGAAACATACTAGCATGCAGGCCATGGCTACCTAAATTCTCTCTCTCTGTCTCTGTCTCTCTCTGTCTGTCTCTCTGTTTCTCTGTCTCTGTCTCTGTCTCTCTGTCTCTGTCTCTTTCTCTGTCTCTCTCTCTGTCTCTCTCCCTCTCTCTCTCTCTCCTGTGTTTCTTCTAGACAGGCCTGTGTACTCCCCTTTCTTCCCCTTCCCTTCTTTACTAATAAACTCCCCCATGGGTTTGTTGTACTCCACGACTCACTTCTCACTGCCTCCATCACTAAACAATACCTATAGTAACATCATAAAACGGATTTTATTATCTGGGAAACAACAAATGGACTTCCTTAGTGAGCTGATCCATAATGGGAACTTTTTGTGTACTGTGACTTCCATTAGTAAGAGTCCCAGCGCTATTTCAATATTCTGTGCATATGGATGTCAAGATCTAGTTGTACATTATTGGTGAGCTGGTGTCAACCTTTGTTCAATGTGCCTATGATGATTTTTGCCGCGTCTGCTGCGCGGCCTGTGTCCGAGAACGTGTGGAGGGTGTCGGGGATTGACAACACAGAGACTTGTTCAACGATGTAAAGAAAACTTTAAGCAGGCCCCAAAAAGGTTCAAGAAAACTTCCTAAGAAAGGCTCCCACCAGAGAAGCTTCTGCTCTCTCTTCTCTACCCTGGCTGGTTCTGCCCTGACCCCCGAAACTGATCTGGGCGTGGCAGAAGAGGTGGTTAGTCTTTGGACAAGGTCGAGGTCAGGGTGGTTTCTGTGGGCAGGCCTTTTCCAGGAACTTAATGCCCCCAGGCATTGTATTGTTTTTAGTAAACATGTTTTTAGTAAACATTGTCTTACAGCTGCCTACTCCCAGGCAGAAGGGGAAGTGGGTCTCTGCTCAAGGTCTGGTGTTCCCACAGATTTTTACTTCTAAGAATCCATTTTCAGAATTTATAGATTCTTTCCTGTGTGAGCCATTTCAGCTTTTTGTTGTCTGCTGTGCTGAAACATCATTTTCATTAAAAAAATTGTTGCGATTTGAACCTTTGCTTGGATTCTCATGCAGACTGTAGTTTTAAATTGGGTGTGAAATCAGTATGCCATCTACAGGCTACTGCACTCACCCGTTAACAAGGAAATGGTAGAATGATTTTTGGCTCTCTGGTCTAGCCTCAACATACCACCTGCTGCTCAGTTATTGTCCTTTCCTGCCCCCTGTAAGAGGCAGCAGCAGGGTGGCTCATGATGGCAGGAAAAGGGGCTTTTCAAATCCATTTGGAAAGCTGGGATCTCTTTGCAGCTTACAACAGGAGCTGCAGTGCATCTCCTAGTGTGGGCTTCTTTCAAACTTCCTGTACTGCACTATTAAGCATCCTCCCAGGAACTAGAAGGCTCTGGGGATTGCTTAATCACTTCATGCCCATTATCATGGGGACTGACTTGGCAGGATGTGGAGCATGATGACCCCCCCATGGTTAAGGTAACAGCTGTGCTCAGTTGTAAATCGTGCTACATAAAGTAAAATAGTTGTAAAATTATCCTCAGAGCTTATGGAAGAAAGGAAGGATGTTACTGAGGTTAATTTGCCCAACTTCACAAAATCAGTATGCTGGAGAATCTAGTTTGGGCACAGGTTTCTGTTTTACTCTCTTGCTTTTTAAATCTATTTTTATGTTGCACTTCACCCTCGAGGAGGCTCAGTGAGAGTTGCTTGCCTTTCATGAGCAGTAAAAGTTCATCTGCAAAAAGATACAGATGAGACTTGGGCTGTGAGTATAGTGTGTGATGTTCCCAGGATCACACCCCACTGGCTGCAAGACTCTCATCTGCCTTCTAAAGTCTTTGATCATTATTCTTGTACATTTCTGAAAAATGAGTTTGCTATTAGATGAGATTATAGGGTAGGACTCAAGTGGGAAGATAATAACATTTTACAGAGAGAAAAGGGAGAGGAGCTGGGTGAGGAAGAAGGAGAGGGGAAGGAGAAGGAGAGATGGGGGAGAGAGACAGCAGTATATCAGATATTCTCAAAACGTGGTCCCTGTACCAGCTGCATCAGTATTAACCTGGTAACTTGTTACAGTAGCAAATTGCTTCACATCTACTGCATCAGATATTCTGTGAGTGAGATAGTTCAGGGAGTCATTTGATTCTGATATGTGCTATAACCCAGATTAGCAGAAGATTGTTTTGTTCAGAGTCTTACCAATAACTGTGTAGTAGTTCTTCAGTAACATGATATCAAAGAATGAGATCTTTTCCAACTATATTAATTAAGCACTTGTTAAAAATATAATGAATATAAAAGATATAGTGAGGCTTATATACTAGTTATTTCAACTACTATAGGGAAAAAGATGAATAAAATATGCCCCCCCATTGTGAGCTCGTCTAAAACAAATAAATTGATTTGTATTTGATTGACAATGAAATAAAATTGAAAATAACATATTTAACCTTTTGTTGCTGTATGACCTCTCACAAAATTAAAAATACAAGTCAAATTCATGATTGTGTCATTAATATTGAATGATCCCTTTGACATTCTTTTATGACTATTGTTTATTTAAATTAGGCCTTTTAAAATATTTTTAATTTAAATTAGAAACAATCTTGTTTTACATGTCAATACCAGTTCCCTTTCCCTCCCTTCCTCCCCTGACCCTCACCAACCCCTTGTTCCATCCCTTTTCTGGTCCCCATGGAGGGTGAGGACTTCCATGGGGGATCTTCAAAGTCTGTCACATCATATGGAGTATGTCCTAGACCCACCCCCATGTGTCTAGACTGAGAGAGTATCCCTCTATGAGGAATGGGCTCCCAGAATCAATTTGTATACTAGGGATAAGTACAGATCCACCACCAGAGATCCCATAAATTGCCCAGGCCTCCTAACTGACCCCCATGTTCGGTTCTATGCTGGTTTCCCAGCTATCAGTCTGGGGTCCATGAGTTCCCCCTTGTTAAGGTTAACTGTTTCTGTGGGCTTCTCCAGCCTGGTCTTGACCCCATTGCTCATCACTCCTCCTTCCTCTCTACAGCTGAATTCCAGGAGTTCGACTCAGTGTTTAGCTATGAGTGTCTGCTTCTGTTTCCATCACCTATTGGATGAAGGCTATAGGATTGCATATAAAGTAGTCATCAATCTCATTATAGGAGAACAGCATTTAAGGTAGCCTCTCCACTATTGCTTAGACTGTTAGCAGTGGAGGAGTGTTCCCCTTTCTCCATACCCTCTCCACCAACTGTTATCGGCGTTTTTAGTTTTTGCCCTTCTAACAGGAGCAAGATGGTATCTCAGAGCTGCTTTGCTTTGCATTTCCCTGATGGCTAAGGATGTTGAACACTTTCTTAAGTGTCTCTCAGTCATTTCAGATTCCTCTATTGAAAATTCTATACTAAGTTTGATACCCCACATTTTAATAGAATTATTTGGTATTCTGGTGACTAGCTTCTTAAATTCTTTGTATATTTTGGAAATCAGTCCTCTGTCAGATGTGGGGTTGGTGAATATTTTTCCCATTCTGTGGGTGCCATTTTGTGTTGTGGACTGTGTCCTTTACCTTACAGAAGCTTCCCAGTTTCAGGAGGTTCCAATTATTGTCAATCTCTGTGTCTGTGCTACTGGTGTTGTGTTCAGGAATGTGTTGCCTGTACCAATTCATTTCCCAGGAAGAGTGAGGCCCACCAAGGGGGATCTCCAGAGTCTGACATTTCATTCAGGGAAGGGCCTAGGCCCTCCTCCATGTGTCCAGGTTGAGAAAGCATCCCTCCATGTAGAATGGGCTCCCAAAGTCCATTTATATGCCAGGGATAGATACTGATCTACTACCCAAGGCCCCATAGATTGCCAAGGCCTCCTTGCTGACAGCCAAATTAAGGTGGTCTGGATCAGTCACATGCTGACCTCTCAGCCATTAGTCTGGGGACCAAGAGCTCCCCCTTGTTCAGGTCAGCAGTTTCTGTGGGTTTCACCAGCCCAATCTTGACCTCTTTGCTCATCATTCTTCCCTCTCTGCAACTGGCTTCCAGTTCAGTTCAGTTTTTAGCTGTAGTTATCTGTCTCTGCTTCCATCAGCCTCTGGATGAAGGCTCTAGGATGACATATAACATAGTCATCAATCTCATTATCAGGGGAGGACATTTAAGGTAGCCTCTCCACTATTGCTTAGATTGTTAGTTGATATCATCCTTGTAGATCTCTGGACATTTCCCTAGTGCCAGATTTCTCCTCAAATGTATAATGCCTCCCAGTATTGTGGTATTTCTCATCATGCTCTCCCCTATTCTACCCTGCAACTCAACCTTCCTACTCCCACTTGTCCTCCTTTCCCCTACTCTTCTCCCTGTCTCTTTTTCCCAGTTCCCTCATCCAACCCCCCATGCTCAGGTGATCCTGTCCCATTCCCCTTATCAGGCATGCCATGCATATCTCTCTGTTCCCAAAATCTCTGGCAGTGGGACTGTTGGCTAGCACTCCACTGATCCATGTCTAAAATCCATATATGAGTGAGTGCATACCATGTTTGTCTTTTTGTGCCTGGGTTACCTCACTCACTCAGGATGGTTTCTTCTAGTGCCATCCATTTGCCTGCAAATTTTAAGATTCCATTGTTTTTTTCTGCTAAGTAGTACTCCATTATGTAAATATACCACATTTTCTCTACCTACTCTTCAATTAAGAGCCATCTAGGTTGCTTCCAGGTTCTGGCTATTACAAATAATGCTGCTATGAACATGGTGGAACAGACGTCCTTGTATGACTATGCATTCTTTGGTTATATGCCACGTGTGGAATTGCTAGATCTTTCGGTTAACTGATTCCCATTTTCCTGACCACACCCACATTGATTTCTAAAGTGGCTGTATGAGTTGGCACCCCTACCAGCAGTGGAGGAGTGTTCCCCTTTTTCCAACTCCTCTCAAGCATAAACTGTCATTGGTGTTTTTGATTTTACCCATTTTGACAGAAGTAAGATGGTCCCAGAATTGTTTTGATTTGCATTTCCCTAGTGGCTAAGGATGTTGAGCACTTTCTTAAGTGTCTCTCAGCCATTTTCGACTCCTCTATTGAGAATTCTCTATTTAGTTCTGTACACCACTTTTTAATTGGATTCTTTGGTGTTCTGGAGAATTGCTTCTTGAGTTCTTTGTAAATTTTGGAGATCAGCCCTCTGCCAGATGTGGGCTTAGTAAACATCTTTTCTCATTCTGTGGACTGCCTTTTTGTCTTGCTGACTGTGTCCTTTGCCTTACAGAAGCTTTTCAGTTTCAGGAGGTCCCATTTATGAATTGTGGATTGATGTGGAAGATTACCATACCCAGGATAGTGATGTCATATGTTATTTTATAAGGGAGAAATCACTTATGTGAGAAGTCAAGAACTGACTCTCTGCTGTTCTGTGACCCTGACCAGCACTACAAGGGAGAAAGTGACCCCTCCTTCCTTGCCCTTTATCTCTGCCTTCCCCAGGTACCTGTGACCAAGGAAAAATGAGTGTGGTCAGTGCTGTGGGTATATGAGATCTCTCCCTACAGTGGATCTCAGTGTCTGCTACTAGTGATATGTTCAGGAAGCAGACTCCTGTACCAATTCATTCAAGAGTACCTCCCACTTTCTCTTCTAAGAGGGTCAGTGTAGCTGGATTTATGCTGAGGTCTTTGAACCATTTGGACTTAAGTTTTATATATGGTGATAGCATCCAGTTATGCCAGCATGATTTGTTGAAGATGCTTTCTTTTTTCCATTGCATAATTTTAGCTTCTTTGTCAAAAATCAAGTTTTTATAGGTATGTGGGTTAATATCAGAGTTTTCAATTGATTCCATTGTTTATTTTTGTGCCAATACCAACCAAGCTGTTTTCAGGACTATAGCTCTATAATAGTTTGAAGTCAGGGATGCTGATGCCTCTGGAAGTTCCTTTATTGTTCAGGGGTGTTGTGGCTATCCTGGGTCTTTTGATTTTCCATATAAAGTTGATTATTGTTCTTTCAAGTTCTGTGAAGAAATGTGCTGGGGTTTTGATGGGGATTGCATTGAATATATAGACTGTTTTTGGAAAGAGTGCCATTTTTACTATGTTGATCCTACCTATCCAAGAGCATGGGAGATCTTTCCTTTTTCAGGCATATTCTTTAATTTCTTTCTTAAAAACTCAAAGAATACAGGTCTTTTACTTGTTTGGTTAGTGTTACTGTTTGTGCTGTTGGTTGCTGTTTGTGGCAATTGTAAAAGGTGATGTTTCTCTGATTTCTTTCTCAGCCCTATTATTGTCTATATAAAGTAGGGCTAGTGCGTTTTTTGAGTTGATTTTGTATCCTGCCACATTGCTGAAGATGTTTATCAGCTGTAGGATTTCACTGGTAGAATTTTTTGGGTCACTTATGTAAACTATCATATCATCTCCAAATAGTGAAAGTTTGACTTCTCCATTTCCAATTTGTATCCCCTTGATCTCCTTTTGTTTTCTTATTGCTTTAGCTAGAACTTCAAATACAATATTGAAGTGGTATGGTGAAAGCAGACAGACTTTTGTTGTTCCTGATTTTAGAGGAATCGTGTTGAGTTTCTCTCCATTTAGTTTGGTGTTGGTTGTTGGTTTGCTGTATATAGCCTTTATTATGTTTTGGTATGCTCCTGTTATCCCTGATCTCTCCAACATCTTTATCTGAACACATGAAGGAGTGTTCGATTTTGTCAAAGGCTTTTTCAGCATCTAGTGAGATGATCATGTTATTTTTGTGGCTGAGTTTGTTTATATGGTGGATTACATTGATGGATCTTCATATGTTGAACCATCCCTGCATCCCTGGGATGAAGTCCTACTTGATCATGGTGGGTGATTTCTCTGATGTTCTCAGATTCGATTTGCCAGGATTTTATTGAATATTTTTTGCATCAATGATCATGAGGGATATTGGTCTGTAGTTCTCTGTTGTAGTTGTGCCTTTGTGTGACTTGAGGACCAAGGTAAGTGTGGCTTCCTAAAAAGAGTTTGACAATTGCCCTTCTGCTTGTATTGTATGGAACACTTTGAAGAGTATTGGTATTAGCTGTTTTTTTGAATTTCTGGTAGAATTCTGTACTAAATCTGGGCCTGAGTTTTTTTTTTTGTTTGTTTGTTTGTTTGGGAGGCTTTTGATGAGTACTTGTATTTCATTAGGGACTATAGGTCTATTTAAATTGCTTATCTATTGTTGATTTAGTTTTGGCAAGTGGTATATATCCAGAAAATTGTCCATTTCCTTTAAAATTTCAAATTGTGTGGAGTACAGGTTTTCAAAGTATGAGCTGAAGGTTCTCTGGATTTCCTCAGTATCTGCTGTTATTTTCCCCTTTTCATTCTGATTTTGTTAATTTTCATACTCTCTGCCTTTTGGTTATTTTGCACAAAGGTTTGTCTATCTTGTTGATTTTCAAGAACCAACTGTTTGTTTCATTGATTCTTTGTATTGTTTTCTTTTTTATTGATTTCAGCCCTTAATTTGATTATTTCCTGGGGTCTACCTAGGGGCAAGAGTGGTGTGATGAAATCTCTCCCTATAATTTTGTGAAGTTTTATGAGTGATTTGAGTTTTAGTAATGTTTATTTTACAGATGTGGATCCCTTTCTAATTGTAGTATAGATGTTCAGAATTGAGAGGTCATCTTGATGGACTTTTCCTGTGATGATTATGAAATGACCTTCTTCATCTCTTTTGATTGATTTAGTTTGAAATCTAATTTGTTAGAAATTAGGATTGCTACACCTGTTTGTTTCTTGGGTCCATTTGATTGGAAAATGTTTTTCCAACCCTTATCTCTGAGGTATAGTCTTTCTTTGAAGTTGAGGTATGTTTCTTATATGCAGCAGAAGTATGGATTCTATATTTATATCCATTCTGTTAGCCTGTGTCTTTTTATAGGTGAGTTAAGACCATTAATTTTGAGGGATATTAATGACCATTGAAGGTTCATTCTTGTTTGCTTTCCATTTGTTGTTGTTGTTGGTATTATGTGTGGATTCCACCCCAACCCTGCTTTTTTCTTTTGGCTGTTGGTAAAGCAGGATTATGTGATGTCTATACTTTTCTAGTTGTAGTTAACTTCCTTGGGTTGGAGTTTTCCTTCCAGAACTTTCTGGAGGGCTGGGTTAGTAGATATGTATTGCTTAAGTCTGGTTTTGTCATGCAATATCTTGTTTTCTCCATCTATAGTGAATGAAAATTTTGCTGGGTATAGTATCCTGGGCTGGCATCCTTGGTCTTTTAGTGTTGGTAGAATATTTATCCAGGACCTTCTAGTTTTCAGAGTTTCCATGGAGAGTTCCAAGAAGATAGGTTTGCCTTTATGTTTCTTGACCATTTTCATTTGCTACTGTCAACATTTTCTTTATTCTGTATGTTCTATGTTTTGATTATTATGTGGCACCAGCACATTTTTGTGATCTACTCTATTTGGTGTTCTATAAGCTTCTTGTATTTTCATTGGCATTTCTTTCTTTAGGTTCGGAAAGTTTACTTCTGTGATTTTGTTGAATATGTTTTCTACATCTTTGAGGTCAGTTTATTCATCTTCTTCTATACCTATTATTCTTAGGCTTGACCATTTCATGGTGCCCCATATATCCTGGATATTTTGTTAGGGATTTGTTAGACCTAAGATTTTCTTTGGTTGATGAATCTATTTCTCCTAGTGTGTGGTTAATGCCTGAGATTCTCTCTTCAATTTCTTGTATTCTGTTGGTTATGGTTGCATCTGTAGTTCCTGATCGTTCACCCAGCTTTTCTATTTCCACCATTCCCTCATACTTTTTTTTATTGTCTCTATTTTAGCTTTCACTGTTTGAATTTTTTCCTGCACTTGTTTGTTGTTTTTTCTTGGCTTTCCTTGTTTTCTCTAAAGCAATTTGTTTATTTCTTGCCATTTTTGGTTTGTCTTTTCCTCCATTTCTTGAACTTTTTGTTTTTTTTCTTCCATTTCTTTAAGGGATTTTATCATTACCTGTCTGAGGGTATCCATCCTCATTATCAAGTTGGTTTTGGGGTCGTTCTCTTCTGCTTCATCTTTGTTGGGATGTTCAGGTCTTGCTGGTGTGGTGTCCCTAGACTCTGGTGGTGTCATATTGATCTTTTTGTTATTGACTGTGTTCTTATACTGTCATTTTACTATCCCTTTTTCCAGTGGGTACAGGTGGGGGTCTCTCCCTCTCCTAGTTGGTAGGGTTCCAAGGGTCTCTTCCAGTGGGTGCAAAGCAGGCCCAATACTCTGATGGCTCTCCTCTTCCTGTGGGTGGAGGCATGACTAGCACCTCCGTGCTGGCAGGCTCTGGATGGGCTCCTCTGTGTTCCCCCTTGTGCTCAGTCCCCAGGCCTCAGGAGGCTCCCTGCAGGGCACAGGAAGAAGGGCCAGAAAACTGGTCCTTTGGCCTTTTTCAGATATAAGAATGAAGTTGTGATGAAACATTAACTATTTGAACCATATCATTAATCTGGTCAGCTATCAAAACAGAACACAAAGCCCCATGCTTCTCTGATACTGCTTCTGTGTTATGAGTCAATCCCAATCTGGGTAGCCTGACAGTAAACTGGGATCATAGAGCTCAACAATGAAACAAACATGAAGTTCACCTTTCCTTCTATTTAGCTTTTATTAAAAGAAGTGCTAAGGTACTGAGATGTAGTACATCATATTTATTAACAAAATTATTAACAAATATACAAAACTTGTACATGTAATTCTCTTACATCCATTTCTTTTCTATAATCCTGGTTGTGTTCAAGTAGGTTACCTACAGTATGTAAACATCCCTTGGGTTGACTTTACACAGACTAGGAAAGCCCTCTAACCCATGCTTTTATCAGATACTTCTTTTTATTTGGCTTCCATTTGTTGCATCTAATCTCCACATTTGGCACACGGAAGAGACATCTACTGTGCAAAAGAGGCAGCCTTTCCAGTTTCTTTCTGACTTTTGCAGGGCCATAAATAGCTGAGAGGAGAGCAGTGCACTCTGACTCACTGACGTTGGATTAGCTATAATGCTGACTCTTGGTTCAGGTGTTAAACTTGAGCACAAGTCAATGCCTCTTCCTTCTCCCACCCTTCCCACCCATCCCCCATGCAAGGCCCAGTCAGTCTTAACCTTGTCTCAGAAGGGCTAAATGAAGTACCATCCATCTTAAAACAAGAAGGACAATTTCACTGTGGAATATTTTTCAGGGGTGTGTGTGTGTGTGTGTGTGTGTGTGTGTGTGTGTGTGTGTGTGTGTGTGTGTGTGTGTGTGTGTATTTCTGCACATCTGATGATCCGGAAAAACAATCTGAAATGGAGAATAAAGATAAAATAGGAGTTGTTCCCTGCTTTCAACTACCATCTCCCTAAAATGTCAAAGGCCTTGGTGAATAGTTAAAAAACAAAAACAAAACAAAAAACGTTGAGAAAAGGTAATTGGAGACTCTGCCCTCTTCTTCCTGGGTTTCCGTCTGATTATTTAACTTAGTCTAACCAAGTAAAGCTGATCCAGAGAGAGCCCCGCTAGGTCCAGTCACTCCCATCCTCACTGACCAGCACGATATTGCTCCTGTGGAGGCCACACCTCGTGCCCGAGAAAGCAGCCTTTTGAGAACGTCCCGATTTGGATGCGGCCGTCACCACACGGGCGCGGGCCCCTCCGACGCCCCGTAGAGTTCTGCGAGCTTCCGGAAGCGGGGCCCCCAGTCTGTGAGGAAGTCGAAACTCTGCTCCGAGTCCGAGGTGGCTGACTGCAGGGAGCTGAGCGAGCCGGCCACGGAGCCGTCGCCCTCGAACATGTAGGTCTGCAGGGAGTCGAAGGGCGGCGCCCACACGTCCATGTCGGCCTCGTAGAGCTTGGCCAGCACGTAGCTGTGGACCGTGCTGCTGACGGCGCACGTCTGAGGCACGTAGCGGGAGAGGCTCTCGATCTCGGAGAGCATGTCCTGCCGCGTCCTGGGGGCAGCGGCCGCCTGCGCCTCGCGCGGGTTCCACAGGGCCGCGATGTCGAAGGCCTCCGTGTCCTCCTCGCCGCCGCCCTCGTCGTCGTAGCGCACAATGTTCTCGTGGATGTTCTCGTCGTCGTCGATGATGTAGGGCTGCTTCCGGTGCCGCCTCATGGACAGGATGAGCAGCACCAGCACTGCCGGGGGACACAAAGAGGGGCGCATGGGTCAGTTCCCCAGGGACACTTGGTTGGTGATGGGGGCGGGGGACGGGAGGGGCGGGAAGGGTTCAGAGGGGCAGCCAGGTCAGCTCTGGGTAGTTCAGACCTCGGGGAGTGAACCGGTTCCGCCCGATCCTCACTCTCACCTGGTTACATTAAGAACTGGTGGGCCAGTGAGGCTTCGGATTTCTTCATTGCATTCATAAGAAGCTGCTTAGCTTCCTAGAAGCCTGCCCGCTCGAAACCGTGGTAGACACACGACCGAGCCGTTATGAAATCCCATTAAGGTAGGCTCCCGGCTGCAGAAGCTAGGCTTTGTGTGGATCAGATCATGCTCCCTGCTTATGGAATAATGGCTTTGGTATACGCTTACTATAATCTAAACATCTCGTGTAGGAATGTAGGAGCTCTGCCTTCTTGTAGGAGCATCTTTACAGGATTTTACTATTAAAAACAACTGTTTATCCACAAATAATGAATGTAGGCGCATGAGGTAGGTGTGAGCAAAAGTAATTGTGTTTTTTTTATGCCTCTTTCAGAAGCTGTGGACATTGTGGGACGGGGTTTATCAGACTCCGGATCTAACTGAGGAGCTTTGGAGAGTTGGTAGTTTCTGGCGTTTTCTTCAAGAGTTTGGCTCCTGGTAGGTTAACCCTGATCCTGTGGGTAGCTCCACGCTTGAGTATCTGGATGGCACAAATCGGAGTAGTTGGATATTTATTTATTTATTTATTTATTTATTTATTTTAAAAAGGACACAGAATTGGGAGTGGGGTAGGAATGTGGGTGGATCTAGGAGGAGTTTGGGGGTGAATATGATTAAGATACAATGTATGAAATTCTCAAAAATTAATAAAAATATTTTTAAAAGTATAAGTGACCTTTCAGGTTCAGTAATGTCGGATTACTATTTGTGATTTTTCCGGAGTCAGTGGTTTTTATGGAAGAGAAGGAATGAGTGGTGATGTTTTATATATTTCCATATGTTACCAAAGAAGTGCCATATAATTAGATGTGTCTTGAGGGTTTGAATAAAATTTTATTCCAACAAATGCATTTTTCCCTAGGTGTGTTCATTGGGGTTTAAAGGAGAGGGTGAGATAATCCCATTGAACTGTTTATCTTTGTAACTGAAAACATTTCCCAGGAAGTGTGTTGATGTTTCAGCTGTTGAAGTGCTATTGATTTTTTTTTCCTGGTGTGCTTTGTTACAGCCAGTGAACAGTGACAGTTTGACAGCAGTGCAAAATAAACCCCAGTTTATTCAAGGGTAGTGGCAATGATGGTGTATTTTCATCTGTGCACTAAGAGGTTACTGACTAAGAAAGCTCACAACAACAGATTAAAAGTTTTTGAAAAGTACAAATTGCAGTTAATGATGATAATACCTAATATTTTTGTGAATGTACTTAATTGGTGACAAAATGCATGCACAGAAAATAATGACATACACTTGACTATTTTCTCTGTGTAAAAAATAGGAGGCTTGGACAGGAACTGTGGGAAAAGAGATTAAGGGTTCTAATGAAGTGGATGGGAGGTTTGGACTTAGTGTGATAAACTGGAGCATGAATTGAATTTAAAATAGCATAGAAAAAATTGTTTCTAAATGAATATTCATATTTGTGAGATACAGTGAACATTAAACATATATTTTAAAAGGCTCTGATAAACAATGAGGAAACAACATTGATTATAACAATTATAACATGAACTTGTCCTTATGGAGTAGCAATGTTAATGAGATTAATGTTGATATAAAACAATAAAGGCTGCCTTTGGGTCACAACTGTTGCTAATAAAGTACAGAGGCAAGGCTACTGAATTCTGCCAGAAATACTGGGAAGGAAGTCACTCATGTCATGTGGTAATGATAATGGAAGTTATTTTAGAAGATACTGGGAAAGAAAATGAAAAAAGTTTTAAAGTGTCCAGGCATTTGTGTGTGTGTGTATGGCACATGCAAGTTTGTGTTTAGTTTCAGCTAATAGGGTGTTTGGGTCTGGAGCGTCATATAGCATAGGAGTTTGAGGCCAGTATGAGCAACATAGCAAGACACCATCTTAAAAAGAAAAATAACTCCAGCCAGGGAAGCCAAAGCCAACTTCGGCTTTTCACTTTGACCTCTTCTGCTTTCCTTCCAGATCCAATCCCCTAATATTACCCCAGCACTAAGCAGACCTCCAGCTGCAGCCTCCCTTCCTTCCCTTTCCACATTTCCAGTGGATCACACAGACCTTCCCCCTCCAACCTTCCTCCTCATCCCTCTTGCTTTATCCTAGCCTCCAACTGACGCATGCATTTCCTGGGAATACTCCAGGAAAGCCTGCCATCTAAGCAATTAGGCCATCTAAGATGGTGGGCAGGCTGAAGATCTTCACTTGCCCCTTTCTCTGCCAAAACCAACTGCATAGTCTTATCCCTAGCTCTTTCGCAGACCGCCTGTTGTGGCCTTTACTCCATCTCTATCCTGACCCAGGGAACTAAACAAATCCTGGTGGAACACCCTGCTATCCTCTCATCTGTGAACCCCTCAGCTTCAAACTCCTAGACCATTTCCATTCCTAAGAGTCAGTTCCTAGAAACACATTTTACCTGGAATCCCAGTGGCACACATGGCAGGATCCCAGAAGAATTCCCTGTCAGGCAACATACAACCAACACAGCCCCCATAAGAAACAGAGAAGGCAACAGAAACTAAGAGACAAAACACCCACCCAGCAAAGACAAGACCATATATCAGCACTCAGAATTACAATTATACCAAACCCAAATGCCTAGATTCCGGTGCAAAACACAGTAACAGCCAGGACAATATGTCTCCACTAGTGCCCAGCAATGCTACTACAATAGTCTGAAGAAAGACACTGAAGCACAAGACAAGGACCTTAAAATAACCCTTATAAATATTATCCTTCAGGAGGAAATGAATAAATCCCCTTTGTAAATTATTAAAACCACAAACAGTAGAAGGAAATGATTTGAAAATCCAAACTGAGGAAAACTGTAAATGAAAAATTTAGAAACTTGAACAGGAACGTCAGAGGCAAACATCACTAACAGAATATAAGATATGGAAGAGAAAATCTCAGATATTGAAGACAAGATAGAAGAAATGGATAGCTCAAACCAAACTTGAATCTAAAAATAAATAAATTAATTAATTAATTAATTAAATCTGGCACAAAACATCCAGGAAAGCTGGAATGCTATGAACAGACCAAATCTAAGAATAATAGAAATAAGAGGGAGGAGAAACACAGGACAAAGATGCAGGAAATAATTTCATCAAAATCATAGAAGAAAATTTCCTCCCAATCTAAAGAAGGAGTTGCCTATCAAGGATCAAGAAGCATACAGAACACCAAATAAACTAGACCAGAAAAGAAATTACCCTGAGCACATAACCAAAATACTAAATGTGCATAGGAAAGGGAGAAAGACCAAGTAACTTATAAAGGCAGTAGTGTTAGAATAACTCCCGCCTTCTCAATGGAAATTCTAAAAGCCAGAGGGGCCTAGATAGATGTCCTATAAACTAAAGAGATCACAGGTGCCAGCCTAGACTACTATACCCAGTAAAGCTTTCAGTCTGAATAGATGGAGAAAATGAGACAGTCAGGGATAAAACTAGATTTAAGCATTATCCATCTACAAATACAGTGCTACAGAAGGTGCTAGAAGTTCATCTTCAACATGAGGAGGTTAACACTAAAGAATACACAAGGAATAAATAACCCCAGACCAACAAATCAAGAGGGGAAGCACACAGATAACACACACACACACACACACACACACACACACACACCTATAAACCTACAAAATAACAGGAATCAACATTGCTCATTGATATTTCTCAACATCATTGATGTCAATTCCCCAATGAAACAACACAAGGTGAATGATAAAACAGAATCCTTTCTACATGAAGAAACACACATTAACATCAAAGATTGATACCACCTCAGGTAAAAGGATGGAAAAATATAATACAAGATGTAGCCTGGTATAGCCATTTTAATATCTGACAAAATAAACTTCAAACCAAAACTAATCAGAAGAGATAGGGAATGGCACTATATATTTGTGAAAGGTAAAATTCACCAAGAAGGCATAGCAATTTGTAACATATGTGCACCAAACATAAGGGCACCCAAGTTCATAAAAAAAAAACAAAAATCACTACTATAGGTTAAATCACATATTGATCTTCAGAGACTAGTCGTTGGAAACTTCTGTTCCTCAGTCTCACCAATAGACAGGTCTTTTAGACATAAACAGACATGCTGGATCTAACTGATATCATAAACCTGATGGATCTAACACACAGTGGAATATTGCAGAAGAAAATACATTCTTTTCAGCAGCTCATGACACTCTTTCTAATATTTACCACATACTCTGACACAAAATCTCAACATGGATTAAAACTGGATGTCAACAACAGAAACAACATAAAGTTTACAAACTCATGAAAACTGAACAACTCACTACTGAATTAAAAATCTGGGTCAAGACAGAAATCAAGAAAGAAATGAAAGACTTTCCCAATTGAATGAGGATGAATATACAACATACCCAAACTTATGGGACAATTAAGCCTGTTATAAGAGGCAAGTTCATAGTACTAAGTGCCTACATAAACAAAAAAATGGAGCGATCTCATACTAGTGAATTAACAACATACTGGAGAGTTCTAGAATGAAAAGACAAAACTACACCCCAAAGAAGTAGAGATCAAGAAATAATCAAACTCAGGGCTGATATAAACAACAACAAAAAACAAAGAATCAACAAAACAAAGAGTTGGTTCTTTGGGAAAATAAGATTGATTAGCCCTTATCCAAACTAACTAAAGGACACAGAAAATATGTAAATTACCAAGATTAGAGATGAAATTAAGACTAACAACAGACACCAAGGAAATTCAGAGAGTTATAAGGACATACCTTAAGAACATGTACTCCAACAGAAATCTAAAAGAAATGAATAATTTTCTCAATAGATACCATTTACAAAAGTTAAATTAAGATCAGATAAGCAACTTAAACAGACTATAATTCTTAGTGAAATAAAAGCAATAATCAAATCCTGCCAACCAATAAAAGTCTAAGGCCAGATGGTTTTAGAGTAGAATTCTATGAGACTTGCCAAGAAGTGCTAAGACCAATACTTCTAAAATTATTCCACAAAATGGACACAGAAGAAACATTAAACAATTTGTTTTACAAAGCCACATTTACCCTGACACTTGAACCACATAAAGACCAAACAAAGAATTACAAATCAGTTGAACTTTTGAACAGAGATACAGAAATTTTCAATAAAATACTTGCAAACTGAATCAAAGAACATATCAAAAAGTCATCTACTGTGATCAAGTTGGCTCCATCTCAGAAATTCAGATAGTTCATTATACTTAAATCAATGTAATCCACTATATAAATAAACTGAAAGATCTAAACTACAAGATCATCTCATTAGATGCAGAAAAGGCCTGTGACAAAGTTCAATACCCCTTCATGATAAAGAGCTCTGGAAAATTTAAGAATATAAAGGGCATACTTCAACATAATGAAAGCAGTTTATAGTTATCCCATAGGCCACATAAAAACAAATGGAGAGTAATTCAAAGAAATTCCATTAAAATCAGGAACAAGATAAGGTTGTCTACTCTCTCCATTCCCATTCAATATAACACTTGAAGTCTTAGCTTCAGCAATGGGACAACTAAAGGAGATCAAGGGTATACAAATTAGGAAGAAGTCAAATATCTTTACAAATTATATAATATACATAAGTGACCTAAAAATTCCACTGGGAAACTCCCACAACTGATAAACGCTTTCATCAGAGTAGCTGGAAACATAATTAACTCATAAAAATCAATAGCCTTCCTATACACAAATGACAAATTGAGAAAGAAATCAGTGAAATAGCATCCCCACAGCAGCTTCAAATAATATAAAACATCTTGTGGTAACTCTAGCCAAGCAAGTGAAAGACTTGTATGATAAAATCTTTGAAGAAAGAAATTGAAAATGCCATCAGAAGTTGGAAAGATCTTCCATGATCATGGGTCAGTAGTAAAAATGGTTTTACCACCAAGATTCCTGCAATCCCATCAAAATACTGACACATTTCTTCACAAATCTTGGATTGACAATCTCCAACTTCATATAAAACACACAAAACCAGGATAGTTGAAACAATCCTGAATAATCAAAAACTGCTAGAGATATCCCCAACCTCAAGTTATACCACAGAGCTATAGTAATAAAACCTTTATTGTACTGACACAAAAGAGGTAGAGTTGATCAACAGAATTAAATGGAAGACCAGGTGAAGACACTTGTGTACACTGATTTTTGATAAACTAGAGCTACACTATGTAAAAATGACAGCATTTTCAGTGAATGGTTCTGGCCAAACTGTATGTACAATAATCCTGAGAGCTCCATACTTATTACTCTGTACAAAACTCAAGTCTAAGTGGATCAAAGATCTCAAAATAAAACCAGATACGTTGAACCTGATAGATGACAAAGTTGTGAACATCTTGAATGCATTAGCAAAGGAGACAACTGCCTGATTAAAACATATTACAGGCACTAAGATCAACAAATAATAAATGAAAAGCTTCTGTAAGGCAAAGGACAAGGTCATTAAAACAAAGTAACAGACTACAGAATGGGAAAAGATTTTTACCAAACTGCACATTCGATAGATGACTAATATCTAAAATATACAAACAGCTAAAAGAAAAAATCCTGTATATCAAGAAAATAACCTAATTAAAATACAGGGTACAAGAGGAAACTCAAATGACTGAGAAACAAAGAAATGTTCAACATCCTTAGTCATTAGGGAAATATATAAATCAAAACTTGAGATTTCATCTTATAATCATCGGAATGGCTAAGATAAATGAACCAAGGGACACTTCATGCTAGCATGATGTGGGATGCCCTACACACTGTGAATATGTGTTGATTTTATTGGTTGATGAATAAAGCTGTTTTGGCTTATGACAGGGCAGAATATAGTTAGTTGGAAATCCAAGCAGAGATACAGAAGAAGGAGGGCGTAGTCTGAGAGCTACCAGCCAGCCTCCAAGGAAGTAAGATATGTGGAAAATGAGGTAACACCACGGCCATGTGACAATATATAGATGAATAGAAATGGGTTAATTTAAGATGTATTTAATAATAAGTCTGAGCCATTGACCAAGCAATTACAATTAATATTAAGCCTTGAGTGAGTATTTTATAAGCAGCTGCAGGGACTGGCAGGTGGGAGAGAAACTGGTCCAGTGGGACCAGACACAACGAAGAAAAGTATCTGGCTACAAATGTGGAGTAATGAGAATGCTTATCCATTGGGAGTGCAAACTTGTACAGCCACTATGGAAATCACTGTTGCAGTTCCTAGGGGAGGTGGGAATCAACCCAGTTGTACCACTCTTGGGCATATATCAAAAGGATTCATCCCACCACAGAGACCCTTGCTCAACCATGTTTATTGGTGCTTTACTCATAATAGCCAGAAAGTGGAAACAACCAAGAAATATCTCAATAGAAGAATAGGTAAAGATAATGTGGTACATTTCACAATGGAGTATTACTCAGCCATTAAACAAATAAAATTTTCAAGTAAATGAATGGAACTAAGAAAAGAAAATCATTCTGAATGAGGTAACCCAGACCCGGAAAGACAAATATGCTATGCATTTACTTATATGGAATATTAGTTGTTAAGTTGTTAAGTCAGTGATAACCAAGCTACAATCTGTAGAACCACAGAGGTCAGGTATATAATAAGGTGGGGCAGATAGATCTCCCTAAAGAAAGGGGAATAGATTAGATATTTAGGGTTGGATATGGGAGCAGGGCAGACTGGAATGGGAGATCAAGTTGGGAAGGGGAGAAGAGAGGAAGACTAAGGATGGAATATGGGGTGAGACAGCTAAAATTAAGGGCTAATTAAGGGGCAGTATGGAAACCTAATACAGTTGGAACATTATAAAATATATACATAAATGCAGGTGATCTAAACAAAATTGCCAAATAATAAGGACGATAGAGTCTCAACTGGCTATTCCTTGTCATCAAATGAAGTTTCCAGTACTGTGAGTGGGTTGCATCTAATCGAACTGTTAGCAAGATGGGTCCCATAGGAATCCCCAAACAACACAGGATGTTGCCAAGACTATAGGCTACTCTCCACAAATAGAAGGTAAAGCCTCTTTCTTAAAGGCAATACATGCACAGTTCCTTGAACATGGAGTAGAGCTCACGCCTACATTGAGCTTCCACCCCTATGGGCTAGTGGCTTTGGTACAGGATGATACTCTGCTTGTTACCGAAAGAGATAGGTAAACAACAAAGCCACAAATCCTCCAATCTACAATGGTGTCCTTTCTTCAAGATGTGCTAGTGCAATGGTATCTCAGTATCTTATTTGACTTAAGATCCTCTCTATGAGATGACTCTCTATACCTGACACTGAGACTAGATAGCCCAGGGACCTAGGGTAAAACCAAATACTAAGGTTCTAGTAAAAGAATGTAACAGTAAAATGACTTCCAATGACATTCTGCTATACTTGTATATCAGTGCTTTTCTCAGACATCATCAGAGAAGCTTCCCCTTGCAGCAAATGGGAACAATTACAGAGACACACAGTCAGACATTACAGAGAGAGAGAGAGAGAGAGAGAGAGAGAGAGAGAGAGAGAGAGAGAGAGAGAGAGAGAGAGAGAGAGAGAGAGAGAACAAGCTTTGGGACACTCAGTTCTAAATGGGATGTCTTCATCAAGTTCTCCCCTCAGGAGAAGAGTAAGAGCCAGAGAAAGTGGAGGACATGAGGACATTAGGAGGACAAGGCCCTCTGAGACTGAGGCAGCATGCACAGGGCCTGTAGAGATCTTACAGCTGAAAGAAGAAGTGGGGACATGTCCCCATCTCTGACCCAGAAGCTACCTGCAGTTGCAAATGAAAATGAACCACTTGCAAATGAAAATTGAGTTTCCTCCAAGGGAGTCTCACCAGGTAAAAAAGTACTCTATGGGTGGGCTGCATGCCCAGCAGTAGTTGGCCAATAGCAAAGGAACTCAAGTGCATCTGTGGAAGCTCCTTGTCTTATAATGTTGGGCCTTTTATTTTTATTCCTTTAATTTTTATCTTATTTCTATTTTTTATATTCTCTCTCTCCTCTACAGGCCACTTGCATTTAAATTATGGCTTCCATTTTGTGTTTTTATGGGTCTCCTGAGTGTAGGAATGAGTATGTTTCTGCATTTGTGTGATTTTTTTCTTTCTGCCCTTTCTTGGGCTCTTTTCTTTGTGTTTGTTTTATCTTATTCCAATGTGTTTGTTCTTGTTTTTATCTTACATTTTATTATTATCCCCCTGCAACCTGTTTTCTAATGAGAGACAGAAAGGGGTGGATCTGGGAGGAGTAGAGGGAGGGGAAACCATAATCAGAATATATTAAAAAACCCAATTTTTATAAAACAAAACTCAAAACCTATCAAAGCCTCCAAGTCCGTGCTGGAGAGAATTCTTTTAGGTATGCAGAGTTAGGCAGATGTAGAGTAACTCCTGAGAAATAAGACTGATACTTGCCTTACTTATTTTCTTTACATAAAACCTGTTATAAATAGTAGCATTAAATTATGCCTTAAAATTAGCTTGAAGAAAAACAATTATATTATGAGAAGAATGTGTGCATTCGGAGAGAACATCAGTCCTGGGAAGGCTTATTCTGTATGTTCTGTTGGGCTGGTGTCCTGGGAAGGATTATTCTGTATGTTTTGTTGGGGTGGTATTCTGGGAAGGCTTATTCTGTATGTTCTGTTGGGCTGGTGTCCAGGGAAGGCTTTTTCTGTATGTTCTGTTGGGGTGGTGTCCAGGACCCACAAGGTTTTCTAGCAACTGACATGACCAAGATGTGAAAAAAGCCCATTCCCCAAAGTAAACATTGCCCAAATGAACATGTTTAATTCTCTCTCACCCCACCCCCTTGCCCCGTGTGTGTATAAATCAACTGCAGTGTAAATCTTGGAGTTATGTGAATTGTGTTTAACCTGGATTGTGTTCTTTGAGAAGTAAACAGGTGTGAATTTTATGACACTCATGCTTATCTTGGCTTCTGGAAACATCTTACTCTGTATAGTTTAAAAGATGGGTATTAGTTTACAAATGGAATTATCTCTTGCTCAGCACTCTGAGCCAATCTCTTTAAATCAGTCCTTCTGCAATGATGGCTCTTTGTGGACCAGAATCAACTTACAGCATTTTCCAAGAGCAGCCAGCCTGGAAATTTCTCCTAAGAGCAATTTACTTAAAAGGGAAAAAGCTCCGTGTTCTGCACTCAAGGTCTCCTAGTGCCACCTTACGGACATTTCAAGAATTGCAGGCAGGTTTTACTTGTCAGTCCAGCCAGCCAAGGACTAGGAGCCATAACTGTTCTCTGGAAGATTATTTATGTTCCTTTCTCGTAATGTAAGACAGAACGCCCCCAATACAACCAAAGCCCACATTACATTGTAAAATGTGTTTTGGTTAGTCTATTCCACAAGCTAAGTGTGTTGTCTGTTCCATTTGTGTTTCTCTAAGCAAGAAATATGTGGTATTGCTTAACTCAGTAAGCAGAGCAGAGATGGACAGTCAGTCCTGGCTGGGAGAAGAGTGTCACCTAGGAAGGCTGACCAATGGCCTGTCTGCCTGTCAGGCCTGGCTCTGCTTCTGACATTTGACTTTGGGCCTTTGGTTCCATTTCCATGATTTAGCTGTTACTTATTGGAAATGCATCTGAAGACATGATTATCATGTCCTGTCCCATGTTGTCAACATGAACTTCTATCATCAAAGATAAACTATGAAGGCCAGAGTGTTTCTGTCTTACTAATCTCAGGCCTACAATAAGACCCTTGATAAATCTATGTGCTCTAATCTTGCCAAAGAGGCCTTGAGGGAAGGGGCTGTCTTCAACTTCCGTTCTTTTCTCCAAGCTTCACTCTACCACCTTTGAGGTAAGCCTGAGAGAAGATGAAGACCAATGCGGAGTAGCTGAGACAGGGGCTTACCTGACTCATGTCTAAAAACATGTGCTCCACCCCCCCAACCCAAGGCATACAAAACGGGCCACCAACTCACCCAAGAGGACAAAGATGCAGGCCAAGATGGCAATGAGAGCACCCCGGCTCAAACTGACTGGGAGCATATAGGCCTCCGGGCTGCAGGACATGACGTGGCCATCGTCGCTGCAGCTGCACACTTGGATGGTGAGTGTGCCGGTGCTGCTGAGTACTGGCTGCCCGCTGTCGGCTATGAGGATGGGCAGGTAGAAGACACTCTGCTCCTGCTGCCGGAAGCCGGACCTCCTGGTTAGAACCCGAGCAGTATTATCTGAAGGAGTAAGACATGAGGGGATTAAAAAACGAGAAAAGGAAACATGAGATGGGGGACAGAAACGGAAGCCCCACCACTGAATTAATTTCTTGGATTGAAGAAAGTGGGGAGGCAGGGACCGGGCAGAGGAGGGACACAGGCTAGAAGGTGTGTCAGCTCCAGCCACGGTGCGTTGGTTTGGCTCGGCACCTGCATTGGGAAATCAAGAGTTTCATTTGCTTGCAGGTGGAACCCTGAGGTCTGGGAGAGAAGTCCTTTTGTGAGAGTCTGTCTTACCCTTTGTGACATAAAGCGCCCTGGGCGAAATGTCAGCCTTCAGATCTAACAAAAGTGTTCCCGGGAAAGCTTGACAGAAATGGACAGTCACTGGTGATTTGTGGGCCCTGTTTGTTTCTGCTCAGCAGCTTGCCAAGGCCCGGCATGGCTTTCTGCCTCCGGGAAAGGAAAGCTGAGGAGCCCACATGGCTGCACAAGATTGCTTTTTTTTCTATTCTGCCTGGGATTCATGTCTTTTGCTATTTTCTTTCAGTTGGCATCACCAACTTCATTTTAATGGCTCATTTGAAGCCCCGGTCATATGACACACCTTTTAACTTCTCCTGGCCTATGGGCTGACCAGACAAGTAATCCGGCTTCAGGGAGCTCTGGTCTTAATTTTACTTTATGTGCATGGGTGCGTTTGCCTGTGTGCTCGCCTGTACGCCACTTGTGTGCCTGGTACCTGCAGAGTCCAGAAGAAGGGGTGGAAACTAGAGTTACAGACAGATGATTGTGAGCTGTCATGTGGGTGCTGGAAATTAAACCTGGTCACCTGGAAGAGCAGCAAGTGCTCTTAACTGCTGAGTCATCTTTTTTGGCCTTGGTGAAAATTATACGTTACTCCCCCCTCCTTTTTAAAAAAATAAGAATTTATTATTTTTCTATTTAAAAACTAAGAATTTTAGTTAAGAGATAATTGTATTACTTTTTGAGGTACAGGGTGATGTTTCAGCATAATTTTTTATTGTGCAATAGTAAACTCAGGATTTCAGGCAACCCATCATCTTTTGTGTGGGGGGTGTTTGTGTGTGTTTGTGTGTGTGCACATGCATGTTCATACTTGCGAGGAAGCTAGAGGTTGGTGTGGGGTGCTTTCCTTGCTCTCCACTTTATTCTTTGAGACGGAGTCTCTCACTGAACTTGGCCCTACCTCTCCAGTTGGACAGACTGGCCAGCGAGCTCTGGAAACCCACCTGTTTCCCTCTACCCTGAGACAGGCTTTGAGACATGCACTGCCACACCTGGCTCGTGCATGTTCAGGAAGTAGTGTCCTGACAGACATCTCCCTGGCCTCCTGTTCATCATCTCAAACATTTCTCATTTGCCTGTAATTAGAATACTAGAAAATCATCTCCTGTAGCTATGTGACCTTCACATTATTGCTTAGTAAACACTTCTGCGTAACAGAACCTAATCCTTCTTTAGATAAATGGTTGGATGTGTTTTTCAGAGCTCTGTGTGTGGGCATGGGTCTTGATGTTGATATTTGGCAAACACTACATAGTTTTATATTTAAGAATTTTAGGTTTATATTTTTAAGTTATCTGGAATGCCTTTGAATTATAAGGCAAATCTGGTTTTTGCAACGTTGTGATCATTTCAGCAGAGGAATAGCTTGAGACATGTGGTAGGATGTATAAGAGTAACTCATAAAGAAAACCAGGCTGGACATTGTGGCACATGTCTGTAATCCTGGAGCTGGGGCAGGGTGCTCAGGCCAGGAGGACTGCAGGAGGATCTAGGCCAACCAGGGCTATAGAGTGAGGTCCTGGTAAACAAACAAACAAACAAACAAACAAACAAACAAACGAGAAAACCTCAAAACTGTGAAAAGTTCCTACCATTAACAGAAATTTTTTGGGAATGTTTCACATGGACTAGAATTTCACAAAATTTCTAAAAGCTTAAGGCACACAAGGCTACACAGCACCAACATGTTCCTGGTTCTCTGTCCCTTCTTGAATGTAATAAAGGAACCCTACTTTACTACAGTTTTTAAGTTGGACATAGCAAAATCATTTGTCTTAACTGACAGAAAATGAGAAGGTAGAAGCTGGTGTCTGACTCTTCCTGTTGTTTTGCCATGAAGCCATAATTGAAAGAACACAACATTCCTGCAGCTTGGGGCACAGCTGAATGAGGTGGACAGCTTTCAGGTGTAACTCAAAGCATCCTAATCCATCACCTCTTAATTTATGCTTACTTGTCTCCCTGGTTTTTTTTTTTTCTTTTTCTCTTCTTTTTTAATGGTACCAGCTGGGTTTTTGTTTGTTTGTTTTTGTTTTTGTACTCAAGTACAAGTTTTTGTATTTTGTACATGTAGTGCTCATTTAATCTTTGTGGCAATTGGTTGTATTACTGAATGATTCCATCCTTTATAGTGAAAGAGCTAGAGCCTAGGTTAATTACAATTTCTTTATAGTCACTAACCTAGATAGTAGCAAAGCTAGTATTTGAACTCTGCTTTCTCAGACTCAAATCATGTACTTATTCCATGGTGCCCTACAATTGCTTGTTTAGTTTCATAGCATTAGTGATGTGTTAACTGGGTTTATGTCTGCTTTACATAGGTGAGAGTCATTTTGAAAGAGGGAACTTACAGTGCGGAAAAAACTGCTCCTATCAGATTGGCCTGTGGTACAGTTTCTTGATTGATAGTTGATGTGGGAGGGCCCAGCTTACTGTGGGTGGTGCCATCCCTGAACTGGTGGTTCTGGGTGCTATAAGAAAGCAGGCTCAGGAAGCCATGGAGAGCAAGCCAGTAAGTAGTGTTTCTCCATGGCCTCTTTCAGTTTTTTTCTAGGGTCCTGTCTTGAGTTCCTGCCCTGATTTCCCTCAGTGATGGAGTGACCTGAGAGTTTTAGATGAAATAAAATCTTTCCTCTCCAAGTTGTTTTCCATTATGATGTTTTATCACAGCTGTAGACACTTTAGATAGTGGTCAAAACCTGCTCAGATAATTGTAATTGTTTCCTGCTTTAACACAGGTTCACTTTCATCTTATTTTCTTGTCAGTGTGAAATGACAGCAATCAGTTATTAACCTGAGCATTATATTTGTACTGGCTGGTTTTGTGTGTCAACTTGACGCAAGCTAGAGTCATCAGAGGAAGGAGCCTCAGCTAGGAAACGCCTCCATGAGATCCAGGCATTTTCTCATTTAGTCTTCAATGGGGGAAGGCTCAGTCTATCTGCATGATACCATCTGAGCAAGGTGGTCCTGGATTCTATAGGAAGGTGGCTTGAAAAAGTCATGGGAAGCAAGCCAGTAAGCAGCTCCTTTCCATGGTCTCTGCATCAGCTCCTGACTCCGGGATCCTGCCCTGTTCAAGTTCCTGTCCTGACTCTTCAGTGACAAACAGTAATGCTGAAGTGTAAACCAAATAAACCCTTTCCTCACCAACTTGCCTTTTGGTCATGGTGTTTCGTCATAGCAATAGAAACCCTAACTGCTCATCTTTTGTTTCCCTCACTTGACTTAATAACTAACTACTGTTAATTATCCTTTGCAATTTTAATTTTTTTCAAAAATCAAATTTTCTCTAAACAAAGCTTGTATTTATTTTTTTAGTTTGCTTTAATTTAGCCTAGATCATAAGGATTTAAAGAGAGGCTGTCATAGAGCTGAAACAACAAAACAACAGTGATATAACAGAAAACACACCCAGAACTTTATATCACATGGCTGAGTCTGGCCCTGTTGGGACTGGAGTATGTTAGCCATTTGGCATGTTTTTGTTGAAAGTGAAAATGAGGATTTTAGTGACATTTTTTCCAAATAGTATTTGTTTCTAAGGTGGCAGAAAGCCCTGGTGTGTGTGTGTGTGTGTGTGTGTGTGTGTGTGTGTGTGTGTCCATGTGCATGTGCTAAAACAGGAAGTTATAGCAACAATTTCTGTAGCAGTATGTCTTTTCTGTTGGGACTGAACCCAAGGCCTTGTATGTAAGAGATGTGCTCTACCACTGAGCCACATTCCCATTCTTCTCCCCACTCCTAATGCTTGCTTGCTCTCTGATTTTGTGTCATTTTCATCAGTTAATGTGACTATGAGAATTATACTTTACTGGTCATTATGAATACCGAACGAAACAAAGATGAGAAAATGATCTGAAAATTTTAAAATATTCTATATATATAATTCTTTCATGTTTTGGGATTAAAAAAAAAGACTGGGCATGATGGTATGCCCTTGTAACCCCAGCACTTGGGAGGTTAAGGCAGCAGGACCACAAAGGCTAGTTGGGGTCTGTATAGAAACTTCCAAGCTAGTGAAGTTACATAGTGAGACTTGACCTCTGAAATCTAAACCCAAATAAAAAGACAAAGAAGAGAAAGAGTGGGGATATTGCTTCGTGGTAGAGAGCTTGCCTAGCATGTGCAAGACCCTGGATTTGACTCACAGACCTCACCAACCCTTGCTAAAATGTCTTTACTTTTATTTGTCAAAGGGTTCACATTTATTTAAGTACTTATTAAGTAGATGATTCATCTCCTTTTGTGACAGTCCTGTTCTGGTAGCCCATCTTCATATGACATACATGGACAGGTGCCCAAAGTCACCTTTAAGAAATTTGCAGCTTTTTGCTATTTGTTGTTTTTGTGTTAGTTCTGCAAGTATGAGTGAAAAGAGTGACACCTAGCTAAAAATTTGAGGAAAACACATAATGGCCAGCTCTTCTCACCATGGGGTTTCCTTCATAAAGCCAACCCCGAGGAGGATAAAAATGTTCTTTATGGGGAAGATTTTCCTATGAAACAGATAAGTGAATAATTTAGAAGTTTGACTCAATAAAATTCTTGGAATACAGGTATGGGGAGGGGAGATGGCTGTTGGGCAAATTGCTACATAAGGCAAATACCAGAGTTTATGTACCCACACAAATGCCAGATGGGCATGGCCACCCACTATAATTCCAGTGCTCAGGAGGTACACACAGAATCCCTGAAGCAAGCTGGCTAGCTAGGTCAGCTGAATCAACAAGCTCTGGGTTCAAATGAGAGGTCCTGCCTCAGTATATAAGGTAGAGAATGATCCAGGAAGAGACCTGTGGGTCCTGCTCCCAGCACCAACTCCAGCTCCAAAGGATCCAATGTCTTTGTACTTGTACCGGGCACTTGTACTCACATGTACCCATTATTAAACATCAAAATCTGAAGGAAGACACCTGATGTCAATATCTGACACCTGCATCCCCACATGTGCCCATGCATGTGAACATAGCACATACCACACATAAACATGCAGAAACCTCAGGATATTTAATTGCAAGCATTCCTTCCATAGACATTTTAGGGTAACTAAAAGGTTGAAAAATACTTCTATTTATGAGGTTGTGACGGTAATTCAAATTTTAAACATGATGTTTGAGAGGAAGACGAGGCATGCCTATTCTTGACATTTTGTTTAGATTGTTAGGAAGGCATCATTAAGATGATGGTGTTGAAGCTCAGAGAAGTGAGGACACCCAAGTCAGTGAGTTGGCAGCAGAATTAACAAGGGATCCGTCTGACAGTTAACTGCTTGCTTTCAACTATCCTGACCTTCCTTTGAAGTATATTCAGCTGGAGAATAAAAGTTCCTCTTCTCCCTATTTGATCCCCAAGAATGTGCTAAGTCTGTGATCCCCTTTGCCAATGAGTGCTTGTTGGAAGGATCCTAGGAGTGTAATTCCATAGAGATGTAGTGGAAAGCAAGTACCTTTTGCAGTGAGGATCCCATCTGAGTAGCTTTCTCTGAACCTAACGTTGTTTGAAGCCAGGTGGAATGGTGGCTGACTTTGGCCTTAGCGTCTGGAGGCTTGGGCAGCAGGATCATGCATTTCATGCCAGTGCAGGTTATTGTAAGAGAATCTTGTCTCCATGAAAAAGTGCTTGAATCCTGTGAATACTTTCATATTCTTGTATTTGTGTTATACTACCTCTATTATCATTGTTGTCATTATTATCAATATCCTTCAACTTAACCTTGCATCTTTTGTTGTGGAGGCTTTATACTCACCCTCCCTTCTGATCTTTGACTAGAAATATTAGTTGGGGTTTGTTTCTTTCTCTGGACCCCTTTTCATTAAACTCTTTCTGTCTTCAGATATAAATCCAGTTGCTCTGAGTTGGGCTAAAGAAAGGAAATTCACCACTGTGCTTTGAAGAGTCTTCCACGGAACAAGCATCAATAAATATTTGTCGACTGATGGAGGAATTAAAGTTTTAGAAACAGCAGAGGGCACTCTTTGTCTTTGATGTTATGACACAAAACTTAGTAGACTGCAAATTAGCATTAATGTCCTCTTGATATTAGAAAGCCTGAAGACTTAGTACTGTGCGTATAGTATATAGCAAGTCAAATAGCCAGCCTGAGCAGTAGAAAAGCACAGATAGCCCCAGGTCCACTGCTTACCTTGATTGTCCCTGACAGTGAAGTTGGGGTTGTTAGCAGCCTCAGGAGCCAAACTGTAGTAGAAATGCTGACCATTGTGAGGGTCATCTTGATCCACAGCACTCACTGTCTGGATGAGCTGAAGGAGGGACATGGGTTCAGGGTGAGTTGGATCCAAAGGAAAAAGCAAAGTCTAATGAAATCTTAAACTTTGAGTCTAATACTAAGTCATTTCCCCAACGAGAAAATGTCCTGAGACTAACCTGTGAAACCCTTCATGCCATCACACAGTTTAGGATTATTAACCTTGTTCTTGCTTTTGAGTGTGTAGCACATAATGAATAAGTGTTGCCTAAATGTTTCAGGTGCATGATATTCTCACAGCTTGACTGGTGAATGTTTTAAAGAGAAAAAAATGAAAGAACTATGGGGTGTCAGAGGGTCCTGCCTGTCCTCAGTGTCATCCTCCCACTCAATCCGCATCCCATCATTAAGTAAGTATTTTATGAATATATTACCATCTCTGAGAAGTCCCTGTTTAAAAATGAACACTACCTAGAGGCAAATAAACAGGGAAGTATTAGGCTATGGAATATGGATGGGAAGGGCAAGGGCCACGGGACAGCCATGTTTTATTGACTCAGGAAGGGAGTTAGAAAACATGTAGAGAAGAATCTCACCATGGTGGGAAGCAGACTAGAGTCACAGGTGTGAGGGTGTGGTTCAGTTGGGAAAAATACAATAAAAAATGGAGTTCAGTGACAGGCTGAGCAAGAGGGCTTCCCCTTGACCCCTTTGGCCAAGTTCTGTTGTTCTGTCTTTCCCACAATGTTCTCTACTAGAATACCTTTCATGAAGACTACAGAAACTCATGGAAAAACTGTTAAAGAAAGCAGGATGAAATAGACAGTTGAGACATTTGTTGGTGGATTATGGTGGGGTGGTGTGTGGACAAAGTTCTGATGAGATAGTTTCCATTGGTGTTCACTATCACACCCTGTAGCACAGATGGTTCCTATTCATCTTGGGCCTGAACCTGTAAACCTACCATTTCTAGTGGAAAAGCTATCTTTTTTCCAGGACAAAAATGACTACATCCAAAGTCAGCTTGAGGGTCCAGAGTATTACAAGATACCGAAAGGTTAGAGGGACTACCCTTTGAGGGATTTATGCATACTGTTCAGATCCTCTAAGGACTTGTTTCCTTGCTTGTTACCTTCCAGTGTCTTCAGGGACCACCTATGCTGTTGACTAATAAGTTACCCATGGTCAGCATACCCTTTCAGGGCAACCTACAGCCAATGATGAGCTGATACAGAGTAGTGTAAGGGCTTCACTAGCCCCCTAAACTTGGGAAAGCTCCTATTCTAGAACTCTGTAAGGCAGTTAATGGATCTATATTGCAGCTAGAATTTTCAGTTTTTATTTTGCTTAGTCCCTCTCCCATTCCCTTTTATAGGTCTCAGAAACGCCATATTTCAGAAGTCTGCCTCAGAGTAAGCCCCTGGAATGCCTGACTGTTGGATGTAAAAATGGATGGAATGGAGTAGTCATAAAGTCACAGGTCAGGGAGCAGTGAAGATAGTCACATACAGTTCAGCCTCATGTCAGTGCTGCTCACAACCCAGGGCACCATCTGCCCTATTCCCATGGAGAAGCAAATCCTTTTTAGTTTGATTGCCAAATGTAAAGGGATAAAATGTTTCTTAGGAGATTTAAAAAAATAACTTCTTTATTGACTTTTTGGGAGTTTCACAGCATGCACCCCAATTCTCTTCACCTCCTGGTCCCCCTATCATCCCCTCATCCCTGCCACATCTCCCCACATAAGAGAACAAATCAAAGTAAGCAAGCAAGTGAACAAAAACAAACAAAACCAATAGGGGATGTTTTGGATAGATAATATGATGGGGGAATTTTTAAGGCAGATCTTAAACTTCGTGTGTATATGTTGAGATGGGACTTTGAAGGGTAGGTAGACAGTGTGCTAGGAGTCCCAGTGGGAGCCTCATGACTGACTTTATTGACCTCCATTCCCCTGAGAGTCTTCAGCCCCACTGGCATAAAATCTTGCTCAACACTCTTCGTTCTTTCCCTTCTAATCATCAGGCGTGCAATTCACTTTTGTATGGCTTTCATCCACTGTAGGAGGAGAGCACTATGCCCTGCCTTGTGTCTGCTTTCTGACTTTGCTTCATGTGTGACATAATCTACGAAACTTCAGGCATGTTAATGTGGTTCTTTACAGCTATTACCATGGATGCTGCCTTGTTCAATCAAGCTTTTATTGTAATTGTTATTAGGTCGATAATATTTCAGACCATATTACACTAGAGATTTAATAAATATGGAAGTTCTTAAAACTAGAAAATACCTTTTAGGAGTGATACGGACTTGTACCAAATTTTAAGAATCGGTGTTGAGGTCAGTTTGGATTTAAGTCACTGAAGGGATTCTTGATTTACAGAAACAAAGTTACTTTCTTTGGATAGAAGACAAAGATGTATTGTGTTAAGGATGTTGAAAGAGCTCCAGTAAGTGTTAGTCTTAGAGACACAGCTTTGTGCAGAGGCTGCTGGGGTGATGTTCTACTGAGTGGTAGAAGAGAGGGCAAAACTTTGTTGCTGCCAGAGGCTGAGTTACCATTTGGTCAGATGGGCACTTCCCACCCCCCCTGATTTCCTTATCAAAATGATCTTGATCCATCTTCTCTATCTGAGTTCATAGGACCACAGCATATGTATGTTCTAAGATGGACATCAGGGCTATTAATGGAGGAAGGAAGCATACAAAGGCAGGAGCAGAATGGAGGATGTGGGAGGACAGGTCGAGGGGATGAAGTACCTGACAAATACATTCTTATGTGGCCACTGAAAATGGATTTCTGGATGTTTCTCAATCAGACAATTTGGAATTTGATAAAATACAAGGCTAGATTTAGATGCCTTAAAAATGTTTCTGAAATATGTCTTAGAACTGTGGTTATTTCCATAACTGTACTATTCTGTGAGCCAAGAACTTGTTAAAGCACTATTCAGACCACACTTTGGGCTCCAAGTGGTTGTCTTAACAAATAAATAATTGGCACCTGGCATAAAGAAGTTGGGTACTCTTTTTTCTAATTCATAATTTCTGGTGTGGACATATTGTTGATAATGAATTCAGTTTTTGTACTGGTTAGTTTTATGCCAACTTGATATAAGATTGAGCCATTTGGGAAGAGGAACCCTCAGTTGAAAAAAATTGCCTCCATAAGATTGGCCTTTAGGCACATCTCCAGAGCATTTTCTTGATTAATGATTGATATGAGAGGTCCCAGAACCTTGTTGGCAGTACTACTCCTGAGAAGGTGGTCCTGGGTTCTATAAGAAAGCAGGTCAAGTCAGCCATGAGAAAACAAGCCAGTGAGCGGTTCTCTTCCATGGCCTCTGTGTTAGCTCCTGCCTCTAGGTTCCTCTCCTGCTTGAGTTCTTGTCTTGATTTCCCTTGGTAATGAACTATTACCTGCAAGTATAGGATGAAATAAAGTCTTTACTTCCCCAGATGACTTTTGGTCATGGTGGTTTATCACAGTGATAGAAAACCTCACTAAGACAGTTATCTTTAAGGGTTACCTCTGGACATCTGGGGTTTACCTTACCTGTCCAGCTTTAGCATTCTCACAGATAAAAGCTTCATAGAATCTGGGAAACTCTGGAGCATTGTCATTCACGTCTAAGACTTTGATTGTGACAGCAACGCTTCCCACTTGGGAGGGATTGTCTAAAGAGAACATAAGGAACATTGATGGTGAGATCTCAGAAAGGCAGAAAGGCAGCTTGTCAATCTGGATTGTCAAGGAATAGGTAAAATGCTTGGAAAGTCTAATATGGTCATAAGGTGTGTGTTGCCTGTTAAGAGTGTGGCCCCACACAAGCTGGGACGGAAGGAAGCATTTTCTGGGGTGTGATGTCAGGGATTATACAGGAAAGGGCAATACTTAATGGGGAGCAAGTGCTACAAAATGAACCTGAACGTTTTGACTCATGCTTGGTTCATACTTTGGGCTACAGAATTAAAAGTCAATCCTATATTCTAGGATTTTGGATAACCCATTCCAATTAGGATGTGTCTTTGTGGAACATTGGGCTTGATTTAAATAGAATAATCCATTCTTTGACTTAAGTTTCAGAATAGTTTCAAGTTATGCATGGGGATACATGCAACACCACACATTTATTTCTGCCTAGGGACTAAAAGGATATTATAGGATCAAGCTCATTACAAAGCCACAGCATTAACTGGGGCAGGAGCCATGGGCATTCATGGGGAAATGTGTGCCTGGAGACAAATGCACAGCCCCCATACTGTTTATTCCTCCTGTTTTGAGCTGCTCCCCAGGGAGACAACAGCAGTTACAAGACAAAAATGTGAGGAATTTTGCTAAATCCCAGAATACATTGCTCTTCAGGTTCATCATTTTTTCTTTCTTTCTCAAAAATATTTATGTTTTGCTGTTTTTCCCCTTAAATAATTCTGTGTGCATTAGGCTGTTCTCGGGGAAAGGTGATGAGTTAGACACTGGCTGTATGTGATACCCTGACTGACAGGTAAGATTAACAAAGGAAGAAAGAGAGGAAGTGAGTTAGTAACCCAAACACACAGCTAAGCACAGAAGCAGAAAGGCTGTGTGACAAAAACCAGGAAGCCATCTGCAGCTGGGGCCCTACAGGAGGAAGAACAGTAGATCTTCGGAGTAAGAACCTACCTGGGCCAAAGGTCACATGTGTACTTGATTGCGTGTGCATGTGGCTCCTGGTACAGAAAAAAGGAATGTTCCTAACACAACTACAGCCCTGTCAGGCATAACTGACAATTCATGGGTTCAGATTCAACAACACTGTGAACCTTAGGAAGGAGGATAAGAAATTCCAGCTGACTACTTCTCCACCTGCAGACTCCAAAATTAGAGTTTTTTGGGGAAAAGCTGCTTCAGTATTTTGCTATTAAAATTATTTCTTCTTCTCTTCCTCTTTCCCTTTCTCTTCCTTTTCCTTCTCTCATTAAGTTTTTCTTCTTTTTGCAATACTGTTAGCACTTGATTTATTTGTTTTCTTAAAAATATAGTATTTCATGTGTGTGTGAGTGGACCTCCATACTGAAGAGCCCAGACCCTTACCCAGCCCCCACCTTTGGCAGCCATGACAGGCTGCAGAAAAGACCCAGCAAGAAATAGGTCCCTGACTCAGCAACATGTGCTGAACCCCTGTCCTTGTCTGACCTTGCTCTGGTCACTAGGAAACCAGATACCTTCCATGTGGCAAGGAACCAATCAGAAGTTAGTTGGCTGGCTCTGGATGTGCTTTACTGATAACAGTGAAATGCAGAGTATAGCAACCACCCTGGGAGGGCCTCTAGGCATAGCAACCTTGCTGCAGCTGCAGCTGACCAATCAACACAGGACAGGTTGCCTAAGTCTGGAGGTGCACCAATCCTGAGACTGTTGCCTATGCAAATAGCAGATCCTCAGACACTCCCCTTGCTCTACCCCAATATATTCCCTGCTCCACTGCTGCTCAAGGTCCTGCCTGCTTCATCCGCTGTGTCAGATGAACTGGGGAACCCAAGTTAACTTGTAAAATTAAAGACTCTTTACTTTTGCATCATATCTGGTCTTGTGGTAGTTTTGGGGGGGTTCAAGTCTGGTCACAACAGGCACAGCACATACCACTGCCCATGTGTGGAGTCGGTTCCATCCTTTTATCTTCATGTGGGTTCCACTTTACACTGGTCAAGTCTGTAGCAAACATTTTAACTGCTGAGCCCTCTCACCAGCCCATTATTATTTATATTTTTCAAAGAAGCTTTTATGATTTGCATATCTAGTTTTGTTTGTGCAATTTTATTTTATTTTATTTTATTTTATTTTATTAATATTTTTTATTTTCCATTTTAAATTTAGATAAGAAACAAGGTTGCTTCACAAGTCAGTACGAGGTCCCTCTCCCTTTCCCTCCCCTCCTCCCGTACCCTCCCCCCATCCCCCCCCCCCCCCCCCCGTTATCCCCTCATTCGCCCAGGGAGGGTGAGGCCCTCCACGGGGGTGTCCATAGTCTGTCATTTCATATAGGGCAGGGCCTAGACCCTTTCCCAAGAGTTCAGGGTGAGAGTGCACCTCACATTGTTCTATGGGAGTCCAAAGTCCCTGTGTATACTTGGTATGGGTACTGATCTGCTGCCCAAGGCTCAATAGATTACCTAGGCCTCCTCACTGACACCCAGATTCAGGGGGTCTTGATCAGTCCCATGCTGATGCCTGGGATTCTAGAGTTAACCTTTGTCTGGTCAGCTGTTTCTGGGGGTTAAACCAGCCCAGTCTTAATCCCTTTGATCATCAGTCCTCCCTCTCTGATACTGGCTTTCTTGAGTTCAGCTCAGTACTTAACCAGCCACTAAATGTAGTTTCTGTTTCCCAGACTCTCTGGCCATAGGATTGTAGGCTGGCACTCCCCAGATCTATGTCTAAAATCCATATATGAGAGAGTACATGCCATGTTTCTCTTTTTGTGACTGGGTTACCTCACTCAGGATGGTTTCTTCTAGTGTCATCCATTTGCCTGCGAATCTCATGATTCCGTTATTTTTTTCTGCTGAATAGTACTCCATTGTGTAGATGTACCACATTTTCTCTATCCACTCTTCGGGTGAGGGACATCTAGATTGCTTCCAAGTTCTGGCTATTACAAATAAAGCTGCTATGAACATAGTGGAACAGACATCTTTGTTATATGAATGGGCATCTTTTGGATATATGCCTAAGAGTGCAGTTGCTGGGTCTTGTGGTAGGTTTATTCCCATTTTTCTGAGGAATCTCCATACTGCTTTCCAAAGTGGCTGAACCAGTTGGCACTCCCACCAGCAATGGAGGAGTGTCCCCCTTTCACCACACCCTCTCCAGCATAAATTGTCATTGGTGTTTTTGATTTTAGCCATTCTGACAGGAGTGAGATGGTATCTCAGAGTTGCTTTGATTTGCATTTCCCGGATGGCTAAGGATGTTGAGCACTTTCTCAAGTGCCTCTCAGCCATTTTAGACTCCTCTATTGAAAACTCTCTATTTAGTTCTGCAGCCCACTTTTTAATAGGGTCCTTTGCTGTTTTGGAGACTTGCTTCTTGAGTTCTTTGTAAATTTTGGAGATCAACCCTCTGTCAGATGTGGGATTAGTGAATATTTTTTCCCATTCTGTGGGCTGCCTTTTTGTCTTGCTGACTGTGTCCTTTGCCTTACAGAAGCTTCTCAGTTTCAGTAGGTCCCATTTATTAATTGTTGATCTTACTGCCTGTGCTACTGGTGTTATGTTCAGGAAGCTGTCTCCTGTACCAATTCGTTCAAGGGTACCACCCACTTTCTCTTCTAAGAGGTTCAGTGTGGCTGGATTTATGTTGAGGTCTTTGATCCATTTGGACTTAAGTTTTGTGCATGGCGATAGACATGGATCGATCTGCATTCTTCTACATGCCAGTCTCCAGTTATGCCAGCACCATTTGTTGAAGATGCTTTCTTTATTCCATTGTATATTTTTAGCTTCTTTGTCAAAGATCAGATGTTCGTACGTGTGTGGGTTAATATCGGGGTTTTCAATTCGATTCCATTGGTCTACCTGTCTATTTTTGTGCCAATACCAAGCTGTTTTCAGGACTATAGCTCTATAATAGAGCTTGAGGTCAGGGATGGTGATGCCTCCGGACGTTGCCTTGTTGAACAGGGTTGTTTTGGCTATCCTGGGTCTTTTGTTTTTCCATACAAAATTGATTATTGTTCTTTCAAGGTCTGTGAAGAACTGTGCTGGGATTTTAATGGGGATTGCATTGAATCTGTAGATTGCTTTTGGCAGGATTGCCATTTTTACTACGTTGATCCTACCTATCCAAGAGCATGGGAGATCTTTCCATTTTCTGAGGGCTTCTTTAATTTCTTTCTTTAAAGATTCAAAGTTCTTACGATACAGGTCTTTCACTTGTTTGGTTAGCGTTACCCCAAGGTAATTTATGTTGTTTGTGGCAATTGTAAAGGGTGATGTTTCTCTGATTTCTCTTTCAGCCCTTTTATCATCTGTATATAGTAGGGCTACTGATTTTCTTGAGTTGATCTTGTAGCCTGCCACTTTGCTGAAGGTGTTAATCAGTTGTAAGAGTTCCCTGGTAGAGTTCTTTGGGTCACTGATGTAAACTATCATATCGTCTGCAAACAGTGAAAGTTTGACCTCTTCCTTCCCAATTTGTATCCCCTTGATCCCCCTTTGTTGTCGTATGGCAATAGCTAGAACTTCAAGTACCATGTTGAAAAGGTATGGAGAGAGTGGACAGCCTTGTTTTGTTCCTGATTTTAGAGGAATTGCGTTGAGTTTCTGTCCATTTAGTTTGATGTTGGCTGTTGGTTTACTGTATATAGCTTTTATTATGTTTAAGTATGTCCCTGTTATCCCAGATCTCTCCAAGACCTTTATCATGAAGGGGTGTTGGATTTTGTCAAAGGCTTTTTCAGCATCTAGTGAGATGATCATGTGATTTTTGTTTTTCAGCTTGTTTATATGGTGGATTACGTTGATGGATTTTCGTATGTTGAACCATCCCTGCATTCCTGGGATGAAACCTACTTGGTCGTGGTGAATGATTGTTTTGATGTGTTCTTGGATCCGATTTGCCAGTATTTTATTGAGTATTTTTGCATCAATGTTCATGAGGGATATTGGTCTGAAGTTCTCTTTCTTAGTTGTATCTTTGTGTGGCTTGGGGATCAAGGTTATTGAAGCCTCATAGAAAGAGTTTGGCAAAGACCCTTCTGCTTCTATTGTGTGGAACACTTTGAGAAGAATTGGTATAAGCTGTTCTTTGAATTTCTGGTAGAATTCTGCACTGAGGCCATCTGGACCTGGGCTTTTTTTGGTTGGGAGACTTTTGATGACAGCTTCTATTTCCATAGGGGTTATAGGTCTATTTAAGTTGCTTATCTGTTCTTGATTTAGTTTTGGCAATTGATAGCTGTCCAGGAAGTCATCCATTTCCTTTAAATTTTCGAATTTTGTGGAGTACAGGTTTTCAAAGTATGACCTAATGATTCTCTGGATATCCTCAGAGTCTGTTGTTATGTCCCCCTTTTCATTTCTGATTTTGTTAATTTGCGTGTTCACTCTCTGCTGTTTGGTAAGTTTGGACAAAGGTTTGTCTATCTTGTTGATTTTCTCAAAGAACCAGCTCTTCGTTGCGTTGATTCTTTGTATTGTTTTCCTGGTTTCTACTTTATTGATTTCAGCCCTCAATTTGATTATTTCCTGGCGTCTACTCCTCCTGGGGAGTGTGCTTCTTTGTGTTCTAGAGCTTTCAGCTGTGATGTTAATTCTCTGGTATAACTGTTCTCCTGTTTCTTCATGTGAGCATTTAGCGCTATGAACTTCCCCGTAGCACTGCTTTCAAAGTGTCCCATAGGTTTGGGTATGTTGTGTCTTCATTCTCATTGAATTCGAGGAAGTCTTTAATTTCTTTTTTTATTTCCTCTTTGACCCAGGGATGGTGCAGTTGAGCATTATTCAATTTCCATGAGTTTGTAGGTTTTCTGCAATTTGTGTTGTTGTTGAATTCTAATTTTAAAGCATGGTGGTCTGATAAGATGCATGGAGTTATTCCAATTTTTTTGTAGCTGCTGAGGTTTGATATGTTGCCAAGTATGTGGTCGATTTTTGAGAAGGTTCCATGTGGTGGTGAGAAGAAGGTATATTCTTTTTTATGTGGATGAAATGTTCTATAGATATCTGTTAATCCCAGTTGGGTCATTACTTCTATTAGCCCTTTTGCTTCTTTGTTGAGTTTCTGTTTGGTATTCCTGTCTAGTGGTGAGAGTGGTGTGTTGAAATCTCCCACTATAACTGTGTGGGGCTTTAGATGAGATTTAAGTTCTAATAATGTTTTTTTAACGAATGTGGATGCCTTTGTATTTGGGGCATAGATGTTCAGAATCGACACTTCCTCTTGGTGGGTTTCACCTGTGATGAGTATGTAATGACCTCCTTCATCTCTTTTGATTGATTTTATTTTAAAGTCTAGTTTGTTAGATATTAGGATTGCTACCCCGGCTTGTTTCTTGGGTCCATTCGATTGAAAAATTTTTTCCCAACCTTTAATTCTCAGGTAATGTCTGTCTTTAAGGGTGAGGTGTGTTTCCTGTATGCAGCAGAAGGAAGGATTCTGTCTTCGAATCCAATCTGCTAGTCTGTGTCTTTTTATGGGTGAGTTAAGGCCATTAATATTGAGGGATATTAATGACCAATGATTGCTCATCCTTCTTCGATTTGCGATGGTTGTTGTTGGTGGAATTATGTGTGGAATTTCACCCCTTTGTTCTTTTGGCTGTTGGTAGAGAGAGATTCTCTAATGCTTATATTTTTCTGGTTGTAGTTAGCTTCCTTGGGTTGGAGTTTTCCTTCCAAAATTTTCTGTAGGGCTGGGTTAGTGGACACATATTGCTTGAATCTAGTTTTGTCATGGAATATCTTGTTTTCTCCGTCTATAGTGATTGAGAGCTTTGCCGGGTATAGTAGTCTGGGCTGGCATCCGTGGTCTCTTAGTGTAGGTAGAATATCTATCCAGGACCTTCTGGCTTTCAGCGTTTCCATGGAGAAATCAGGTGTAATTCTGATAGGTCTGCCTTTATATGTTACTTGACCTTTTTCCTTAGCTGCTCTTAATATTCTTTCTTTATTCTGTATGTTTGGGGTCTTGATTATTATGTGGCGAGGGATATTTTTTTGTGGTCCACTCTATTTGGTGTTCTGTAGGCTTCTTGTACCTTCATTGGCATGTCTTTCTTAAGGTTGGGAAAGTTTTCTTCTATGATTCTGTTGAATATGCCTTCTGCCCCTTTGAGCTGGATTTCTTCTCCTTCTTCTATACCTATTATTCTTAGGTTTGGTCTTTGCATGGTGTCCCATATTTCCTGGATGTTTTGTGTTAAGGATTTGTTGGATTTAAGGTTTTCTTTGGTTGATAAATCCATTTCTCCTAGCGTATCTTCAACACTTGAGATTCTCTCTTCCATCTCTTCTATTCTGTTGGTAATGCTTGTATTGGTAGTGCCTGTCTGTTTGTCCAGCTTTTCTATTTTCTGCCTTTCTTCAGATTGTGTTTTTTTTAATGACTCTATTTCAGTTTTCAACCCTTGCAGTGTTTGCATTGCTTCTTGCAATTTTCTGTTTATCTGTTCATCCGTTTGTTGCCTTTTATGAATTTTTTGGTTTGTTCTTTCTTCCATTTCTTGCATTTTTTGGTTTGTTTTTTGTTCCATTTCTCGCATTTTGTGCTTTGTTTCTTCTTCCATTTTTTTTCATTTTTTGCTTTGTTTTTTCTACCATTTCTTGCATTTTTTGCTTTGTTTCTTCTTCCATTTCCTGCCTTTTTTGGTATGATTCTTCTTCCAATTCTTGCATTTTTTGCTTTGTTTTTTCTTCCAATTCTTGCATTTTTTGGTTTGTTTTTTCTTCCATTTCTTTGAGGGATTTTCCAATATCCTCTTTTAGGGCCTCTATCATTTTCATGAAAGTGCTTTTAAGGTCGTTCTCTTCTGCTTCATCCTCATTGGAATGTTGGGGTCTTGCTGGTGTGGAGTCTCTAGAATCTGGCGGTGTCATATTTGTTTTTCTGTTGCTGACTGTGTTTTTGTATTGTCTCTTTCCCATCTCTTCTTCTAGTGGGTGCAGAAGGAGCCCCTTACTGGTCTGGGGACCAGAGTTCCCTTTTGGTGGGTGCTAGCAAGTCCAATAATCTGGTGGTTCTTCTATTCCTTGTCCGAATGCTGGTCCCGTGGGTGGAGAAGAAGAACAGGAATCTGGGGCGCTTATCCTCTTACCTGGTCCCCTGGACCCTATGCTGGGTCCTGTTGTACTTGATCCAGAACAGCTACTCCCCTGGTCTCCCTGGGTCCTCTGGTTTCCTGGTCTCGTTGGTGGGAGAGAAGACCTGGGGTCTGGGTGCTTGGCTCCCGCCGGAATTGGGAGCTCTGTGCAGGTCCCAGGCGATCTGCAGGCACTGGAGCTCAGGCCGGGAAGCCGGCCTGTTTACCTGCTGCTGTTGGAAGAACCGCCGCTTCCCTGTACTCCCAGCCTCCTCTCCTTTCCTGGTCTCGTTGGTGTGAGCGAAGATCCGGAGTCTGGGGTGCTTGGCTCCCGCCGGGATTGGGAGCTCTGTGCAGGTCCCAGGCGATCTGCAGGCACTGGAGCACAGGCCGGGAAGCCGGCCTGTTTACCTGCTGCTGCTGGAAGAACCGCCGCTTCCCTGGACTCTGTGCAATTTTATTTTTAAAAATTTATTATGCATATGAGTGTTTTTTTTTCTTGCATATAAGTGCACCATGTGTATGCCTGGTGCCTGTAGAGGTCAGAAGAGGTTGTCAGATCCTCGTAACTGGAGTTACAGATGGTTGTTAGCCATCATGTGGGTTCTGGGATTGGATCCTTGGTCCTCTGAAAGACTGCTCTTAACTGCTGATCCAATTCCTAGTTCTTTATTTTTTTATTGTATAATAGTAATTCAAATACGTCTTGCTTTTTCTCTTCTTTTCCTACCTTTCTTTCCCCTTCTCTTTTATTAACCTCACTGATTTATCTTTCATCTTCCTTTATTTATTTCATTCATTGTTTTTTCTTTTACTAATTAATTAACAAATTGTTTGTGGGGTGGTTGGGATAGGTGGGTTTGTGTAAGTACGCATGTTTGTGTAAGCATGCATATCCCTGATGTGCATATGGTACATTTGTATGTAGATTCAGTTCTCTCCTCCCAACTTTATATGGATTATAGGGGTCAAACTTAGGCTTTCGTAGTAAATGTCTTTACTGGCAAAGACATTTTGCTAACATTTTTGCTTATTTTGCATTATTTTTCACTTGTTTGTTTATGGTCCTTGGTGATACTATAGCTATTTTAAGAATATTTTTGTATCTGCTTTGATTTAGTCTTGCTATTATTAAAGTGGCCTGTTGTTTTATTCTTTTGAGTGGTTTTGGAATTGAGCCCTCAAGAACAGACAGCTTTCTAAACCCACTAATAAATTGAAAAGTATATCTATAGTGACAGATGGACAAATCACAAAAGAGAACACAAATATGCAAAGGTGGGTAGCATGTGTCTGCCAAAGATCGTTTGTTATTGAGTCCAGCAATACTGACATGGTTGAAATTCCAAACAAAGACTTCATCTGATCAGGGCTTTGCAGGAGGATACAAACAAGCAGGTGAGTGAGACAAGAAAGGCAGTTCAGAGCCTGGATAAGGAAGTGCCATGGACGAGAAATTCTGCAAGAAAATTGAAATTCTCAAAACAAAACAAGCGGCCCAGTATAGTGGCTCACATATTTAACCCCTGCACTCAGGAGACAGAGGCAGGTGAATTTTTATGAGTTCAAAGCCAGCCTAGTCTACAAGGTGAGCACCAGGACAGCTAGGACTATTATACAGAGAAACCCTGCCTGTCTCACAGCTCCCCCTAAAACAAAACAAAAGCAAAAAATAAATTAATAAACAATTGTTGGAAACGAAAATTCCAATATGTAAAGACCGTGAAAGGCATTACCAGTGAACTAGATTAAGCAGAAGAAAGAATAATTGAAGTTGAAATTGAGGAAATAATGTATTCAGATATAAATAGTGAAATAAATGAGCACGATCATAACTTTCAAGGACTCTCAGACATGGAGAAGAGAGCAACCTGGGAATGTATAGTTAGAAAGAGCTGAGATACTATATAAAGGCATAAGAAACCTAGTTAATGAAATAATAGAAGAACATTCTAAGAAATCCACAACTAATCTCAAAAGACATTGAAAATACAGAATAGCCATGTCTAGAAAAGAACCTGTCATCATAGTTACAATGCCAAAACTACACAACAACAAAAATAGTAAAGGCTACAAGAGGGAAACACTAACTCAACAGATGCAAACCAATCAGAGTAGCAGCAGACTCTTCATTAGAGATCCCCAAAGCCGGGAAAACATGGAATGATAATCATGAAACATAGAAACTAAATAACTGCCAGCAAAGATTACCCAGATTCAACAGTTATTGTTTAAAAACAAAAAGCATAATGAGCATAAGCTAAAGCAGTTCGTGACCATTAAATCCATCTGCAGAAGATTCTTAAAGGACTATGACATGGGAGAGAGAAGCACAGTCAGGAACTTGAGAGCTCAGCAAAAGGTACGTTTTGCAAGAGGAGTTAAATGAATAGAGGTGAACTGGTAAAGAACCCGTCATACTCATCACAGTAAACCAGAAAACCATTAATATTAATAGGAGAGAAAGAAAAATCAAGTGATAATCAAACCAGTGAGGAAAACAGTGAAAAAAATGTATAGAAGTCAGAAAATCTTTCTAAAAAATATAGATTGCTTTTGCTTTTCTATTAAAAGATAGAGACTAGCTAATTGGGTCAAAAACAAGAGATGACTGTTTGTTCTTTTCAAGAAATACCACACGGGAAAAGGCAAGGCTGAAAAATGAAAGGATGGAAAAATGTACACCTAACAAATGAAACCTGGGAAACAACTAGGATTAGCTAAAGTATACTTTAGGATTAATTAGAAGAGGTAAATAGGCTCACCACCTGCGAGTAATAAGAAAAATCACTTAAGATGCAGTTTTGGTGACCAGCATGTAGGTGACAGAGGCAGGCATATTTCTCTGAGTTTGAGGGTAGTCTTTTCCACTTAGTGAGTTCTAGTCCAGGATGGGGCTACATAGTGAAATTCTGCCTCAAAAATGACTGTAAACATATATTCCTTGAATATTGGTACACATAATTTTATAAAAGCGAACACTGAGCATAAAAGGACAGAAAGATCCAGATATAATAATAATGGGTGACATCAATACCCCACTGTTATAGATCATCTAGATTTAAAAAAAAAGAAATCAGAGAAATTTCAGAGTTAAGCCTCCCCATAGATCAAATGGAATTTATAAATATCTACATAATATCTCACCCAACATATTTAGAATATACATTCTTTTTAGCAGCTGATGGAACTTTCTCTAAAATTAAGTTATGTTACAAAAAAGTTTTAACAAATACAAAAATAAGCTCAAAGTAATTTCTGCCATCAGATCATACAATAATAAAAAAACCTGAAAATCAATAGCAAAAAAGCTATAGAAACATGAAATTAAATAATAGATTCCTCAATAGTCATTGGGTTATTGAAGAAATAAGAGAGGAAATTGAAAAAAAATCTCTAGAATCAAAACAGATCGGAAACAAAACATAGTAGAACTTTCAGGATCCAACACAGATAGTTCTAAGATGGTGTGTCCTAGCTAATCTGCAACATGACAAAGAGCGTCACTACATTTTCATGGTTCTGTTCCTGAGAACTGGTATTGCTGCTGGGAAAGATAGCTTTTCTCCAGGCCTTCTGAGTCATAAACATGTAATAACTCACCTCCTGACTGAATAATAACTGAGCAATACATAAAAACAACAAAACTGAACTTAATGAAGGATGCACCTCAACTGAAACATGAACTTTAGACCACATCACATGATCATTTATTTGGATAATTTCATTTTCTCCTCTGGAACACGTTGTTTGTTACAAGGCCTAGAAATTTTCACTTTAATACCTGTACATTTTTAACCTTGTGGAGACAAATAAATTATGTTACTTACTCATTTCCATAGCGAGGACTGTTATATTATGCCAAGAAAACTCTTCTCTGTCTAGTGGTCTTGCTGTCATTAGAGCTCCTGTTGTAATGTCAACATAGAAAAATCTCCCAGGATCACTGCTTCTATCTATGGAGTATCTGCAAAGATATGAATTATGTGATTATTTTCACTTAGATAAACGTGAGAACATAGTTTGAGGGAAGGGAGTATACACATAGTGTTAAAGGTGACTCAGTCATCCCTGAGTTGTGAATATGTGACTACTGTGGGCTTTATCATGCTTAAGAGAAACAAAAGTACTTTTTAAATGAACAGAGTGCTCAGGACCTTATGACACTTTCAACGTAATTTATGCTATTTAAATATTGAAACTGATCCAAGAGTTTTGGGGTGCCCTCAATATCAGCTTCTATTTATAATTGTTTGAAATTCATCTAAGTTCTTAAATGATTACCTGAAACTTGAAAAAGCAAAGCTACAGTCGTGTGGTTTTGTTCCTTGGAACTGGTATCACTGTTGGGAAGGACAGCTTTGCCCCAGGCCTTTCCACTCATAAACACGAATGACTCCACTCCTGACTGACACAGAATCTATTAGCTGAAGGTTCCCTTGTATTGGATGTTTCTAGTAGGATAGAGCAGGTCTGTTTGGTTGCCAATTATAAATAAAACTGAGTTTTGTTCATTTAGGTGGTTGACCTTCTGAAAAGTGTCATGCGACCTTCAAAATCTGAAGGGCATCACAAGCAGTTGTTCTGTGAAACAAAAGCTAGTTTTTCAGCTTTACCTGTTATTTCTATCATGTGTGTTCAATCTGGACCAATGTCATTTTATGTAGGAAAAGAAGGGTAGTTACAGGCACTTACACCAGAGAGTTTTAGACCTCTCCAAGAGGAAGAGTTACATGACTCATTTTGCTGTTGCATTATCTTTTGAGTCTTTAGTGATTTTGGTGGTGAGTAAGATTTGTAATTCTTGTTCAGTCTGATTTGGCAACTTGGTTCCCTCTATTCACCTGTTTTTCGTCTTGAGAGATGGAGATAAGCTCATGCATCAGGAAGTTTAAACTAAGACGTTTTGATAATCAGCTGGGACTGAGGACCTTCACTGAGAATTTCATGTACTCCTTGGTAAAGGTTAGCAACTTCTTATTTTTACTGAGAAATTATGTATTTTAGGATATAGTATAATATTTCTCTTTGTATATATCTTTGTGGAATTAAAAATCAGACTACTTAGCATACACCTAATTTCACTTATTACTTTTAGTGGCAGGAACATTTAGAATCCATTTTCCTGCAATTTTGAAATATACAATATATAATTATCTAGTTACCATCTGTATAATAGATCACAGGTCTTCCTGTCTAACTAGAACTTTGTTTCCCTTGGCCAAAACATTCTCTTTCTCTGTCCATCAACATTGTTGGCCTTAGTCTATACTAACTAACATTTTCACTCTTTTATCAATTCAACCATTTAGATTCCACATTTAAGTAACATCATGGGGTATTTGACTTTCTATGCTTGGCTTATTTCACACAGTATCGTGTTCTTTAGATTCATTGGTGCTACTACAAATGACAGAATTTCCTTCTTTTTAAAAGGCTTAGTGGTATTCTCTTGTGTATGTATAAAATGCCAGATTAAAAAATCCATTCATCTGTTGATGAGCACTTAGGTTGTTTCACAACTTGGCTTTGTGAATAATGTGGCAGTTAACATGGAAATGAAGATGCTTCTTCTACATACCGATTGTAATTCCTTTGGATATATGCCCAGAAATGGGATGGCTAGATCATATGATAGTTCTAGTATTTTGAGTAATCAGTACAATATTTTCTAAAATGACTGTGCTAACTTACATCCTCACCTACAAGGTACCAAGTTTCCCTTTTCTGAACACTATGTTATTTTTCATCTTTTGGGGAATAGTCATTTTAGTAGGTGAGATTCCCATCTCATTGTGGTTTTAACTATCTTCCTGAAGGTTAGTGATGTTGAGCTTCTCCCCTGCTCCCCATCCATTTGCAAGGCTCTTGTGCATCTTCTTTTGAACACTGTCTGTTTAGGCACTCTGACATATCTGAAAATAAGATTATTTGTTCTGGCATCAAATTACAACAAGCAAAAGTAATTAAAACTGCCGCATGCTCATAGAAATAGAGACATTGATCAGTGAAAAAGGGGTGAAAGCCTATAAATAGATACACATATGTTGGTTAACAAAGGTCTTTGTGACTACAGGGAACCCAGGAATATTAACACCCAGGATTTTACTTTCAAAGGGAAGGATATATAATCTGTTTTGCCAGAAAAACTAGGAATTAATAGCCTTGTAATATGCATTATCTATTGGGCCAGGTCATATCAAGCTCCTATAACCAGGAACAGGGGTGGCAAGTTATCTAAATGACCCTTAACATCCAGGGTGTTTCCAAGCTCCCACAACTAGAACCAGAAGAGGTCAAGAGTCCAAATGACTTCTACAATGTCTATAATATGGCCAACAGTAGACCAGAACCTTTCTTAGGACCTTAAGCTAATACAGGTAGCCTATCTCAAGAACCCATCTTTTTGGAAGAAATGACATGTATGATGAGTTAAGTTTTGATGTAATTATGCTTTCTTGTACACTGGGGATTGTATTACAACAAGAAGCTTTAAAAAATTGTATTGTGTTTTAAATATGCTGACAGTGAAGACCTGGCATCAGCCTCTTCAAAGTCTTTGATCCAGGTTAAGAAGTCAGTCTCCACCGAGTTTTCAGCTTCATCTCTTCAAGGTTTGTTTCCCTGCCTGGACACCTTCAGGGTTCCTCTCACATATATTTATGATAAATTCATTGGATTTTTGTTAAAGATACCAAGAATACATAATGGTGTAAAGAACCATCCCTGATGACTAGTGTTTGCAAAACTGGCTGTCTACATACAGATGAGCCTTACCTGGCCCATTTTTACAATAATCAGCTCAAATGAAATAGATACTTAAAATCAGAAACTAAATCTACTAGAATAAAATTATACAACATTGGTATGGGCTGTGATGTCTTGGATATAACCCCAAAGGAACAGAAGCAGAAAGAGCAAAAATAAACAAACAGAACTGCATCGAACTGAAGGTTTTGCAAAGCAAAGGAAAAAAATCACAAGATGAAAGAAAACCCAAAGATTGGGAAAAAGAAAAAAAGGAGCTAGTGTTCAAAATAAAGAAGTAACTTGTTATTTAAAGATCAACTGATTGTAATAGCTAGTATGTGTTCAACAGCAGTCACTTTGCTGTGTGTTTAACACACAGCTTCTTTTGGCATTCTCATATCTTTGGATATGTATCCTAATCATCAGGTAAGCAAACTGAAATTTAGGGAAATTAAGTCACTTTCAACTAAGATTTAAAACAATCTATTATTCTTTATAGCTGTAGTGTTCCTTCCTTCCTTCCTTCCTTCCTTCCTTCCTTCCTTCCTTCCTTTCTTTCTTTCTTTCTTTCTTTTTTTTTTCGGTTTTCCAGATAGCCGGGTTTCTCTGTATAACAGCCCTAGCTTTCCTTGAACTAGCTCTTTAAACCAGGCTGGCCTCAAACTCATAAAAATCTACCTTTACCCCGTGAGTGCTAGGATTAAAGGCATGAGCCCTCCTTGCCCAGTGCTGTAGTGTTCTTACAAATTGTTTTAAAATACAGACCAAGGATAATATTCAGATCAAAATTTTAATAAAAATTAACAGAAATGGCAGTCTTTGTCTAAAAGTTGTTGAGACAGAGAAATTACAGTTTCCTTAAGAATTTATTTTTGTTTTGAATTATATGTATATGTGCGTGTCTTTAGGGGGGAATGCGTATGTGAGGAGGTTACTGCTCAGGTCATTGGCTCCCCAGGAGCTGGAATTAATAGGCAGTAGTGAGGTGCCTGGTGTGAGTGCTGGGAGCCAAACTTGAGTTCTCTTAAAGAGGAGTGAGCATTTTTAGTCACTGAATCGTCTCTCTCCTGAAACTGTAATTTTGATAGTAATAACTTTAAGTGCAGTGTTTTGCACACTGCAGCTTGGTGAGCTGTGAAATGAATATGGTTGATTATGATTAGCATTGAAATAAAATGAAATGGAATGAGATATATGCATGCCAAATTATCATATGTAGTGAGGATAAATACTGATGTAAGTAAAGCCATCTATCTGTCATCTATCTATCTATCTATCTATCTATCATCTATCTATCTATCATCTATCTAATTATCTAAATGTATGAAACCTTTTGCTTCAACTTTATACATTTCTGTAGAGATTCATGATTTCTATTCAGAGAGTTAGGATTTGAAGGGGCAGCAGATGATTAAGAGCCAAAGAAATTGGAGTAACTTCAGATGTGGAACAATTTCTCTTTGGACTTCCTAAGTGTTATGGAACTTAAGGAAGACAATGAACCTCTCTGCTATGATTCCTCTTTAACAAATATTTATTATTTGCTAGACTTTACTTAAAACATCAAATGTAGTGAGTCAATTATCCTCAAAATAACTGTACTAGCAGGCATCAGTATTATTCTTGTTTTATAGATAACACAATCTGGAGATTTAAGAGTTTAAGTCACTTGTCCAAGGTTGCACTCCTGGGAATCAAATCTAGGGAGTTCAGCGTCAGGGTCTGGCACCTCAGCAACACCTACCAGTGCCTTATTGACGTATGGATTGTAGAAGATTGCCAAGAACACAACTTCAACTCTTCAAGATGAGGCATGATAACAACTGGTTAACGTTTAAATAAAAACACCTGTGTACTTACAAGATTCATTTAAAATGAGCTGAGCTGTGCTATTTTCTTCTGAGTATACCTGTGACTTGGCTTCAAAGTTTATCAGCTACTTTAAAAGTAGAATTTTCTTTTAGGAAATAGAGGTCTTGGTTGGCTAATGATAGTCTAATCTTTCAGCTCTCAGACATGTGAAAAGTCCCACATTTGGTCCATAGTGCATAACCCAAATGGCAACTCTCCAGGCTGTAAGCATATTGCTGGGGGAGAATAGCTCACAAGGAACCAGAAACATACCTCACCACAGCAAATATCACAGATGGTGTGGGAAACGGAATGACAGAAATAACCAAGTCACAGGACCCCTGACAGCACTGCCTGGTCGACACAGCAGGAGGCTGCCTTAGGAAGCTTCTCTCATCAAGTAGAATCCCCTCTTCAATTTCACAAGCTAGGCTACAGTGAGGGAATAATGGCCTTCATTTCTCTGAATGGGGCACTGGGCCAATTTCCAGGGTGCAGGAGAACAAATTGAATGTACAGATACAGATGGAAAACAAGGAAATTGGGACCTAGTGGTGAATCCTTATATGTGGTTTTCCTGTCTCGACTTTAACATTCTCACCTATTATGAGCAGAATATGCTTAGCACACACATGCAAAGCTGCCTTGAGCAGACAGTACTGACCTTGTTTGTCTGCTTGGATGAGGACATTCTTTGTCATGAGCAGGCTTGCTGGATTCACACACCAGGATGTCATAGGAGGTCAGGCCATTTCCATACCAGCAGAAGGCACTTTTAGTTGCCAAATTGCTCACTATTCTACTAACTGGAGATTATTATTATTATTATTATTATTATTATTATTATTATTATTGTTGTTGTTGTTGTTATATTTATCATCATTATTATTATTGTATTTATCAATGATAGAAGGGATCTAAGCATTGTAGTTTTCATATGCAAATAACTAAATTTACATTGTTTGGGGGATTACTAGTGAATAATGGCCAGCACTTATATCTTAGCACAGCATCAGCTTTTTAGAAAGAATATTATAGAAGTCCTAATAATCTTTTTAAAATATTAAATGGCCTTTAATCTGTAGTATTTTAACTTGAGGTGATAGGTTGATTTGGGAGGGTATTTAGTGTGCATTTTGCTTTTACTAATCCAAGTCATTAGATATTTATAACAAAAATGTACATGAGTTAGCTACATAACATACAAATTATATTTAAAACAGTTTATTTTAAAATCTTATTTATAATATTTTGTGTTTGTTGGTATCTGTGAGTGTATTTGTGTGCAGGTGTACATGCCTGTGTTCATAAAGAGGGTATCAGATCCATTGGGAACTGTAGTTAACAGGCATTTGCAGGATGCTTATAGATAAATGGTTTTATGGGTGATGGAGTCTGAACTCTGGTGCTCATGATGACTCAAACAAGAGCTCTTACCTACTGGGCCATCTCTTCAGTTCCTCAGATTAACTTTTATATTAATAATGAGGATATGGTATATAGTTTGAAGAGTTATTCATGGAACAGCCATCCCAGATTTCTTAGTAAATAAAAGCCACAGAGTTGACTCTTCGATACTTTCCCTTTTGAGATCTCTAAGAACCTAGGACCCTAATGTTCTTTGTGGACCTAGAGGCCATTCTGTGTTGCCTTGTGATGGCCCCAAGTCAAGATCCTTATATCTGCCAGTGTGAACTATTATTTGTTAAATAAAGTCAGAGGGGAAATTGTGTATGTGACTCCCGTCTTCTTACTATATGTCTGGAACCTTGTGTTTGCCAGTTTTCTGCCTCTCCACAGCCAGTGGACTCTGCCTTTACCTCAGTCTGTGTGTCCTTGTATTCATCCTGTTTAGACTCTTGGGAACAGTCAGGGACTTCCTTAGAACCCCGTCATGCTGATGGATGTCTTCAAAGGGCCCATCTGAAGTGGTGTTTTCTGTTAGCCCTACAGGTTCCTTCATCTTGTGTGTCTCATTTTGCTGCAGTCAAGAATGAGTCTTGAACCATGAATGTTTTTCTCTCCCCACTGCCCCTGCTGAGATGTCTTGAGATAATGGCTGTAGTACTCAATCCCAGATATGCCTTGTGAGGTTGTGTGTGTGTGTGTGTGTGTGTGTGTGTGTGTAGAGAGAGAGAGAGAGAGAGAGAGAGAGAGAGAGAGAGAGAGAGAGTGTGTGTACCTGAGTGCATTCAGTCTCTTGATTTATTTGTTACTCATTAGTGTGACTCCAAATCAGACCTTGTTTCCAGTGGTTATACACAGAGGTCCACAGTCAGAATCTGGGAAATATACTGCCCAGTCCACATTCTGTTTTAGAACTTGGAATTCCTTTTATTTATATTTATGCTTGTTTTATTTCTTTCCATGAGGTTTTATTCTTTACAGTAGTCACACATTACCTTCTTTGACATGTATCTCATAAAATAATAGATATATAATTAACAAGTCATGATCACAGAGTATATAATCATGGTTTTCTGAAAATATAAATTTATGCTACATCTGTTTCATTTTGTTGTTATTGTTATGGGGACATTATGGTTTCACTTATGTTTTTTTACAGCATAGAGACTAAGGTTGGAATATAAATTTATAAAGTTTTTGTAATTCAGAAAGACCTGTTTTTAAAAATTAAATAACTAAAGTCACTTTTAGCCATTTTGATGCTTGAACATGTAATGTGTTTACTAGTTAGTCAGAGGGAGAAGGTTTTCCCCTGGTAGAGTTATTCTCTGGAGAAAACCCTTCTTGTTAAACTATAAAAGCACAATTTCATTAAATACAAAACTGCACCAGATGAGCGAAGCATCCAGGTGACAGAAAAGGCTTTTGATAAATGGGGGTGTGTTCAAAATGTTTTATCTGTCCAGGGGCTCCAGATTCATTTTACTGTGTTGTGTGGCTTTCAACAATTAATGTGACAGATGGCCTCAAACAGCCTTGGAATTCTGATCATTTGTGAATCTGGCTTCAGAGGCTTGGCAGTGGCTGCAGAAGGTTGAAGTGTCAGCCTGTCTACCAGCTGTTTGCACTTGCTTCCAGAGTTGACTGGAAATAGCTGAGGTTCTAAGAGTAATTCTCCAGTCTTGAGGCAGAAGTGTCTCAGTTGGTATCTTCAATCAAAATATACCTTGGAGGGACAGAGATGGGGGACTGTGTGTAGTATAGAGGACTTTCTGGCCAATCTGTCTGTCATCAAAGCCGCTGACCTTAAATTTGGTCTTTTCCATTTGCTTTAAAAGTGAAGATGTTAAAGGCTAATAAATGTGAAAATATGTGAGTGATTTTCAAAATACAAAAGTCAGTAGTCTTTCTATATAGTAGTAATAAACTTTTTGATTAAGAAAGCAAGGGAAAGGCTCTATTCACCGTCACTTAAAAATACCCAGGACTAAAACTAAACTAGGAGAAGCTAAAGATCCTCACAATGAAAACTCTGAAATAGTGAAGAAGGAAACTGAAGAAGATACTAAAAGGTGAAAAAATATCCCCTATTCAGATTGGTAGAATTAGTATTGTAAAAATGGCCATAATACATGAAGAGATCTAAGACCCTCTGTAAACCCCATCGGGATTTCAATTATGCTCTTCACAGAGCTGTAGAAGCAAATGACTTGTTGACTTGTTTGGTTTTGTTTTTTGAGACAGGGTTTCTCTGTGTAGACCTGGCTCTCGATTTGTAGATCAGGCTGTTCTTGAACTCACAGAGACCCACCTGTCTCTGCCTTCCAAAGCAAAATGTTTATGCCCACAGATTGGCGCTGCTGTCAGCTGCTGTGGTGTCTACAGGGGCTCATACCAGGTTAAAATGAGGATAGCATGTGATTGTTGTATATTCAGCTGTAAGAAAGCATCTTTGTGTACTCTCCAATGCTCAGGGAACACTGAGAAAGAGGGAGACAGGAGGATTTTCAGAACTGGAAGATGTGGCGAAGGGTTGAGGAATGTTGTCCTCTAAGCATGGTATGGCTATTGCATGCTTGAGTGACAGCAGCTATGATTACCTGCAGAAGACTGAAACTGTCATATATTACCATAGAAGTGGTAGGGCTCATGAAGCCACACCCTTCTCTACAAATCTAGAAACAGTTAATGATTGCTGGGGGGAAGAAGAAACATTTTTTTCAGAGGTTTGACCACTACAAAGATGCCCATGTTCCAGTAAGCAACTCTCAAAAAACTCATCAGGTACCCCCAAACCAGAGTAAACCTCTAACATCAATAGACTAATGGACCAAACAAGCAAGCAAACAAACAAAAATATCCCAAGACATGAAAGTAGAAGAGAGACTAGTCTGGAAGAGGAAGAGGACCAGTGAGAGGGGAAGAGGACAAAAGAAGGTAACAGGAAGTGAGTGTGATAAAAATACATCGTATACATTTATAAAACATCTCATTGAAGCCTGTTATTATGCAGTTATGTATAACATATGCTAATAAAAGCAAAGAATCCTAAATAGACAAAGCACTAAAGTGCAGTGTTGAATGTATCACAATTCCCAATGTTAAATTATACTAAAAAGCCATAGTAACAAAATAATAATGGTAGAACAATGCAGTAGAAAGTGGAACCCAGAAATAAACACCGACAGCTGTAGCCAGAATCACATATTGGAAAAATGCAAGGTCTTCAATAAATGATGCTGAGAAAACTGGATATCCACACATTGAATGATGAAGCTGGAGCCATGTTTCTCACCCCTTACAAAAGTGAGCTCCAAATGGATCAAAGATCTTAACATAGGGACTGAAACTTTGAAACTGCTGGTGGAAAATATAGGCAATGCATTTCAAGATACAGGTACAGGAAAGATCATTTTAGGAAGGGGTCCAACAACACAGGACATAATTCTGAGAACTGACAAGTATGATTGCATGAAGTCAAGAAGCTTCTGCAAAGCAAAAGAAGCAATCATCATGGTGAATAGATGCTGCATGGAAAGGAAGAAATCTGTTCCAACCATACATCAGATAGGAGATCAGTGCCTAATACACAGAGAACTGCAAAAATTAAACACCAGTACTTCCTACAAATCATCCAAGTTGAAAAATGGGCTAGTAAACTGAACTGACAGTTCTCAAAAGCAGAAACACATAAAAGTGGGCAATAACTATTTGAAAATGTGCTCAATACTCTTAACTATCAAGGAAAGCAAATTATAACTGCTTTGAGATTGCATCTGATTTCTAGAAAATAAACAAGAAAAACACTAGTTGGGATGCAGGGAAAAAAGACCCCTTAGACATTGTTGGTAGAAATGGAATCTGCTGCTGCTACCATGGAAGGCAGTGGGGGATTCTTCCAAAACCAATAGAACTACCATGCGACCCAGCTGTATCTCTTCTGGTTATTTACCCAAAGGACCCCAAAGTGACTTGCAGTAGAAATACTTGCACAACAATGTTTATTGCTGCTCAAATTGTAGGACCAGCCTATGTACCTATCCACAGACAAGTAGATAAAGAGTTAAGTAGAATATTATTCATCCATGAAGAAAGAAAATTGAAATCATGGCATTTTCAGGAAAGTGGTTGGAATAGGACACCATGCTTTTTTCATCATGTTTTCTCAGATATGTGGTATTGCAGAGTTTAGGTTTAAATTTGTGTATGTGCACACACGTATGCTCATGCACTTGTGCACGCTTGTGTGTGTATGTGTGTGTGTGTGTGTGTACCTGTGTATGACATGAAAATGTAAAGGGGATCATAAATAAAATAAGATGTCTTAAGTGAAGGAAAAATGGGATTATGGAATCCCTGTGACATGAAAGCATAAAGGATGATTATTTATGGAGGAAGAAGGGAACCAGCAAAATGGGGTAAAGGTTATTATGGAGGGAGATGAATAAGAACAAAATATGAAGGCATGAAATACCACAACAAACCCATTTCTTTGTATGCTAACTTAAAAAATGCTGGTAAAGTTTGAAAAGAGGAGTGATTTTGAAGATTTCAACCTTTGTGTGTGACTGTGGTTGTTTTGTATTGGTGGGTCTGCTCTTGGGCTGTTTGCATCACTACTCTAGGACCTTTGTTAGTAACTGGGCACATTTTGGCTTGTTAAAGCTTGGGGGCTAATAGGAACATTTAGTGGGTAAAGGCCAGATATTCTGGCTTTAGAACTTTCCATGCCCAGGGCAGATCCCCAAATCAGCAAAGACTAATACAGTCCCAAGTGGCAGTGGAACCCTGATTGAGAATTAAGCATATGTGTATGTGTACATCTGAGCTAAGTCAAAGTGAGTTTAGGATATAATGACACTTAATTTTCCAATTACATGATGTTGTCATGTTATTTGAACAACAACAACAAAAATCTCAGAAAACAATTTTCAGAGATGGTACTTAAAAAGGAAGAAACAATGGTAAAATAGCCAGTACTTTCCATAATAGGCAATGGAAAATTCCAGGATATAGGGACAAAGTGAAATCTATGGGAAGACCTGATTGAGTTGTTGGTCACATCTGGGTCCTTGGCGGAAATGATCTGTATGGTGGTTCCAATTGTCACATCCTCAGGCACCTCCACAAAATAAAAGCTAGGTTCAAACACAGGGGGTTCATCCACATCCTCCACACTGATGTGCACTGTTGTCGTGTCCTGAAATGGGCCAAGGTTCAGAAAACGCATCTCCAGGTGAGGATTGGCTCCTTCCACCTTCAGAGTGTAGCTTTTCTTGCTTTCAAAACTCAGGGGCTGAAAGGCAATGAGAAGAAAAATGGTCAGCTGGTAGCATGAATGTCTAATCCTGGTGATTAGTTGACAACTCCCAAATTCATTGAAACAGTGAAAATAAAAGTAAAAACCAGGACATCTGGTCTTGTTCTGAAGTTCTTGGTAATAGCATCAGATTCCATCATAGGTAAAAGGGAAGGAAGATGTCTGGCAAGCTCAGTTTTCACTAGTTAGATTTTGCTCAGTATGGTCTGCAGAGGAAGTCTGAGGACCCTCCTTTGTCCACCTAATTTAAAAAAACAAAGTTTTGTTTCCAGAGACCCCTTCTGTTCCAGGTGGACAAGATGCCTGCTGGTGGCCTTCTGTTCAGGGGTGTTTCTCTCTTGGAAAGATGTCAAGCATTAAGATGGAGTGTGTTCTGTCCTAGGATGTCCATGTGATTAGGCTTTTGATTTTCCATTTTCTTCTTAAAATTTTTATTTTTGAGGTGAACTATTTTGGGGGAGAAATGGGATTAGTGAGAGTGAAGGAGGAATGGGGAAGGATGGGCGAGTGAGTATGAGTAGGATAAAATTAAAAAAATTTCTTCAGATCATTTTGTATGCTAGCTAAAAGTTAATAGATTTTTTTTCTTGACTTCAAAGCAACAGTGATTCTTTCTAAGGAAATATGTTACATGCCTCACAAGTATTCTTGGCACACTATGTCGTATCAACCTTTGTTTATTTAGTTTATCATAGATGTTCCCTTTCAAACTTCACTTTAAAATCTTGTCCAACATCTAACTTTGAATGCAGAAAGTTCAGAAGATGCTGGCACAAATGACCCAAAATTCTTTGACCAGGGCTCAGTGTAAGAAATCTGTTTAGTCTCTTATTTCATATTATGAAATATAAAATTGGGAGACTAGAGAGATGGTTCAGTGGTTAAGAGTGATTGTTGCCTTTCAGATGACCCACATTCTGTTCATAGCACCCATGTGGGGATGGTCTTTTTTATTACAAAATTTCAGTGTATATTCTTTTTTCAGATGTGAGGTCCAAAAGCAAAGACTCAGTTGGTTTTTATTCCCCAATGTGTAGCAAGGTCAAAGACCCAGAATGTAGTAAAAAAGTATAATTCATTAAGTAGTGCTACAAGCCTTCTTTCTATGTGTTAGCATTTATATGATGGTATATAAGAGTTTGATTGACAGGGAAATCCTGTGTATATGTAAATAAAGCACTGTTGGCCAATAGGGAAGCAAGATAGGTGGGACTAGGAGTCTAGGAGGATTCTGGGAAATGTAATGAAGGGAGCTGTCACCATGTGATTCCAGGGAAAAGGGGATGCAAGTCTGTGATCTCGGGAAAATAAGTCTTTATAAAAATATATATTGGTGATTATGGGTCAATAATGAAGTCAGAGACAGGCAACAAGAAACAATAACAAATGGCCAACAGCTGATAATTAATATAGTGTCCTGTGTGTTATTTGGGGGCTGAAACTGCAACAGGGCCCAGGCGGCTGGTGGGGAAGACAACATATGGTTACATATGGTGTCAGGAGTGAGATCATGAATTTCCATGTAAAAAGACAAAAGCTTAAAAGGGATTTTAGAAACAAAAGAACAGAGAGAAGCATGGCTTCTTGGTAGCAGCATTTTCTCAGGTGGGCTCTGTTTTGCTAGAGACAAGCAGAGACTTTATGGCCAGTTCTGGCAGTGAACTTAAGCTTTCCATCTTGGAAAGAGCCGTTTAAACAGTCGTGGTTTTTAGCAGATAAGACACATGACCAAAAAAAAAAAAAAAACATAAAGATTTATGGTAAAGTCAGATTCAAATGAAGAAAAACCTCTAAATGTTTACAGTGTGTTTAAAAATATTTGTAGTCTTGAGAGAAAAAAGAAACAGGATAGTGGTAAAAGAATTAAAAAAGCAGGTTGTGGTGGTGCATGCAGGTAGGATATGCTCCAGAGGCAGAGACAGGTACATTTCCAGAGAAACCCTGTCTCAGAGAAATAAATAAATAAAAGTAAAAGAAATAGAGTAATAATAATAATAGATGAATAAATAAGCCACATAAAGATGGAAAATACACAGAGAGTCTGGATACTGTATGCTATTGTGTTTTTCAGTTTTTTGATTGCTAAAGAATGAACACTTCCAGGTTCTGGCTATTACAAATAATACTGCTATGAACATAGTGGAGCAGATGCCCTTGTTGTATGAATTCGCCTCCTTTGGATATATGCCTAAGAGTGGAATTGCTGGGTCTTGTGGTAGATTGATTCCCATTTTCCTGAGGAATCTCCATACTGCTTTCCAAAGTGGCTGTACGAGTTGGCACTCTCTCCACATCATCTCCAGCATAAATTGTCTTCGGTGTTTTTGATTTTAGCCATTCTGACAGGAGTAAGATGGTATCTCAAAGTTGTTTTGATTTGCATTTCCCTGATGGCTAAGGATGTTGAGCACTTTCTTAAGTGTCTCTTGGCCATTTTAGCCTCCTCTATTGAGAATTCTCTGTTTAGTTCTGTACCCCACCTTTTAATTGGATCCTTTGGTAGCCAGAACCTGGAAGCAACCTAGATGCCCCTCAACTGAACAGTGGATAGAGAAAATGTGGTACATTTTCACAATGGAGTATTACTCAGCAAAAAAAAAAAAACCAATGGAATCTTGAAATTTGCAGGTAAATGGATAGCACTGGAAGAAACCATCCTGAGTGAGGCAACCCAGTCACAAAAAGACAAACATGGTATGTACTCACTCATATATGGATTTTAGACATGGATCAGGAGAGTGCCAGTCTGCACTTCCACTGACAGAGAGTCTGGGAAACAGGAAAGAACCTAAAAGATATGCATGGTACTCAAGAGAAGAGAAATGAGACATGATCCTCTGAACAGATGGGGAACATGGCAAGGGGTGGTGGGGAGGGGGACCTGGGAAATAGAGAGGGGGAGAAGTGGAAGAGAGAGTAGGACGTGGAGGAACAGGAAGGTCTACTGGGGAGATAGGATAGGGGGAAGAGGGAATCATAGGTTAGAAGACAGATCAGGCACCATTGTGACCTCTAGTGATCTAAACAGATGACACCAATTGGCAAGCTAAGCAAGAGTGTAGAGACCACCTCGAATGCCCATTCCTGATAGTGAACTTGATGTCTATAAGCATCCTGGACCCTTCATCCAGTGACTGATGGAAGCAGAGGCAAACCCCCACAGTTAAATACTGAACAGAACCCAAGGAACCTAGTGACAGAGAGAGAGGAGCAAAGAGCAAATTGGCAAAGAATGGGCTGGCAAAACCAGCAGAGACAGCTGATCCGAACAGGGGAGAGCTCTTGGACCCCAGACCGACACTGGGAGGACAGCATGGGACCGATCCAGACCCCCTGAATGTGAGAGTCAATGAGGAGGCCTGGGCTATCTATGGGGTCCTGAGCAGTGGATCAGTGTTTATCCCTCGAATACTAACAGACATCGTGTGTCCATAACACAAAGAGGGTTGCTCTCTCTGACTGGACTCTTAGGGAAGTGCCTGGACCCTACCCTGAGTGAAATGATAGACTCTAGATATCCCCTATGCGGAAGGAATTGGCAATAGAGTGGGAGGATGGGGGGGATGGTGGGGGATGCAGGAGGATGGGAGGGAGAGGGAACTGGGATTGACATGTAAAACAAGCTATTTAAAATAAAAATAAAAAGAATGAACACTTGATTATAAATGCGCTAAATTAATCCAACTTATATATTTTGAAAATGCTTTGACTTCTAAATTTAAATATAAGGACAGGTTACTTGGAAAAAGAGTTTTTGTTTATGTTTCCACAGAAAATGGAAAGCTGTGGATTCCTTCCAGGCTTCTGTGGTTTGATAAACCAAGACCCCCAGAAGCTGTGGCCCAGGTGATCCAGCATCTAAAACAGCTGAGATGATGCAGCCTTAAGGACTACAAAAACAAGGACGTGGCCAGGTTTCTAAGTTTTGTCATGATCCCCATGGTATGGACAGCATCCCTATCCAGCAGGAAGCAGTTTGAAGTGAACTATGCCCAACTTCCCAAATATTGTTCATAAATTTTTGTTTTTGTTTAAATGGGATTGTTTATAAATGGTAATGATCACAGTCAATCTCTTTCTAAAGGGAAAAAGGGAATATGATATAAAAATAAATACTTTTATTGGTATGGTTTTTCATTTATTGATACAATTTTAAGGTCAATTTTGTGATATGTATATTTCTCCTCCTATTTAGGTATTGTGTTTGTATAACTCATTAAAATTTAATGAGTAATTAAATACAGATTATAGATAGTTACATATAATAGTCAAAACATAGGTAAGTTAGATTTTCTAGATATACAGAGATGTATTTAAGATAGTCTTCAAACCTTTCAAAGACCTTCAGAAAATGACATTTAAAATGGCTTAGGGTTTTTCTTGACAATGAGAAATGTCTGCTCCTTGCACATAACTATGTCTGAGAGGAAGATGGGCATCAAAGAAACTCATTATGGAGTTTGCTTTCAACATGGGAAGATTATCCATTTGGACAAGAAGCTACTCTTTTTTTTTTACTTGTTCATTTCTATATATTTTATGGTGATATACTTTTTTATTTTTATTTTTAAATTTAAATTTAAATTAGAAACAAGGTTGCTTCACAAGTCAGTTCAGGTTCCTCTCCGTTTCCCTCCCCTCCTCCCGTGCCCTCCCCCAACCCCCCCAATATCCCCTCGTTTCCCCAGGGAGGGTGAGGCCCTCCATGGGGGTGTACGTAGTCTGTCATTTCATCCAGGGCAGGGGCTAGACCCTTCCCCAAGAGTTCAGGGTGAGAGTGCATCTCACATTGTTGGATGGGAGTCCAAAGTCCATTTGTATACCCAGGATAAATACTGATCTACTGCCCAAGGCTCAAGGTAGTGTGGCTGAGCGGTCTAAGGCGCTGGATTAAGAAGCTACTCTTGCCTAGACTGTTTGACTGTTCCTGTATAATCTGAATGTGCAGAACCCACCGAAAAGTGACTTCTAAATTTGGACAGTCCTTCAGGGTTCCTGCTTCATGGAAGAGTCTGCCAGACTTTCTACAGGACACACACACAATGACTGACAGACTGCTAATACAGATAGACAGTTTAAAATTTCCTGCTTTGCTGAGAAGTCTTCCAGACACATTGTGCCCTATGGGCTGAAGATGGATGCCCCAATGTTACGGAGGAACTTTGGGTAACTGTTCAGGTATCGAGATGTCTCTGTCAATTCTAGTGTTTATATATTATCCTTCTTTGGTCTTTGATGGAGTTAAAGACAGATAGTTGTAATTATAGTTTTCCTTAGTTATGATAAAAGATAAGCTACATATAAGAGTTTAGACTCCCAAAGATAGGCTAGATGATATTTTCTTTAAATCTTACTAAATGTTAATGGACTAAATATTGTAAATATAGTTACTTGATAACTGTTCTGTTATATACAATTTGACTATGTTAAAGTTAAAACCTTTCTTTTTATTTAGACAGAAAAGAGGTGATGATGGAAAAATCCCATGTACATGTAAATAAAGCACTGTTGGCCAATAGGAAAACAAGATAGGTGGGACTAGAGTGTAGGAGGATTCTGAGAAATGTAGTGAAGGGAGTCGTTGCCATGTGATTCCCGGAAAAAGGGGACACAAGTCTGCGTTCTCAGAAAGATAAGTCCTTATAAAAATATATATTGGTGATTATGCATTAATAATGAAGTCAAGTTAACCAATGAGAAACAATAACAAATGGCCAACAGGTTATAATTAATATAGTGTCCTGTGTGTTATTTGAGGGCTGAAACTGCATCAGGACCCAGGCGGCTAGGGGGGAAGACAACAAGTTGCATTTGATGTTATCTTTTTCTGGTGTGTAGGTTCTCATTGCGTTTATACTTGTGGGGTACAGTTTTTCTTTTCTAATTGATGCTACATCTCAATTGCCAGGTGCTTAGCAGATGATAAGCTCTGTTGTCAGTGCCCATGCAAGCCGTATGCAGTGACAGGCATTCGTGCTGCATGTGAGTCTAGATTTGCACAGGCTTGATACTGCAGGCACTGGGGTTTACTGCTCTTGAAAATGAAGGGTACTGAAGCACCAGCAGGGAGAGAACCTGATATAGGCGAGGCAAATATATCCAACTGTGCGTTGAAGTGCTCTTTAAATAGTTACAAGTACAGCACTGGATCACATAAAGTTGGAACTTTTTAAAGGCTATATAAAATAATGATGAGAATCATAATTCATGGCATATTAGAATTAGATAAATATAGGATTTATATGTTTTGTGACCTGCCTAAGAGGACAATGGACTCTACAATTAATTATTTTTGCTGGTAGATAAGCTAAGCTGAAGACTAGAAAATGGCACAATATCATGCTACTATAGAACAAAGAACACTCTGAAAATTACATATTTCAAGGCATATTTCAAGCATTTAAGAGACTGAAAATCAATTGACTGATTACTTAAAAGCTAAAATGACACATGTCCTGTATAGCAATCACCATGGTTGTATGAAGACCCAATTCTTTCAACTCAGCTTTATTTTTCTTTTTGAAGAAATATGTGCTTTTTAGACAAATAATAGACCTAAGGGAAATAAATCAAAAGCAAAACTTTTGTTTCAATTTTATATGAGATTATTAATGACAAAGGAAGATGATGGGTGTAGATCAGACATCTGGGAGTTGTTTCTTTAAAATGTTTATTATATGTGACCAGTCCACCTACCAAACTTATTGGTCTTGCTCTTAATTATATTATCTGACAGCTCATATGTTCAGAAAATGAATTTAAAAAGCCTAAGAAAAATTTATGTAGGTTTTGATTGAACATGGATACTGTTTGGATAATGACATTGAGAGACAGGGTTCTGGTTTGCAATATCTAATCTTTTCCAGATAAGGGAGGTGGAAAAAAGACATTTTTAGTTTACTTAGATTGTATCATTAATAAATATATTGTTTTAAAAGTGAATGCTTGTAATGATATTTGACCTATATAATAATAATTTGTCACTACTGTATCACTTATAATGTTTTTCAAGTAAAGTTTAATTTAAGTATGAAGTATCCTAATGGCTCCATTTTATGATTAAATTTTTCAAAAGGTGACTTTTCATTCAAGAAAAAAATAATTATTTAAAACTTGAGGCATTTTCTGTTGGCAAGTGGTTTATCGATAGTTGAAACAAAATATATTCTAGGAAGATGTTTTTAACCCTTTCTCATGCAACAAATTGGTATTATTTTGGTCACGCTATAAAATTAACATATATTATTAATTTTCAAAAATAATAAATTATAATGCTTCAATTATATAAATGTATTTGAGAATTCATAAGTTAGTCTTAGTATTTTATACTGTTTCAAGGCATTATGTGCTGTCCATGAAGATTTTGGTTGGAGGAATCTGGCGTATGTCTGTTCACTTGCTGTGCTGTATTTTGGCTGGTTTTGGACCAGGTAGGAGGTTCCTGAAGTTCAGGCCTTTGGACAGTTAGTGTTGATTTTTGAGTAAAGAGGTAGAAAGTGATCTAGTTTATTGACTACCAAAGGTCATGGGGTCTTACATGCTGCTGTTTGGGTAATGTTCCAGGCAGGTAGATGGTAGTATTGAGGGCAAGGGAGCTTACTACCAGAGGTCACCTGTGTGGCAGCTTGGATAAGGTCTCTGAGTAGGGTTAAGGAGATCTTACTGCAGACAAGATGAGTGTGTGGCTGTTCAGGGAAAGTCTCTGGGGTGGGTGGCAGGGCAGAGAAACCAGTGACTATGTGCATGGCTGCTTGGGAAGGGTCCTGGGGAGTGGTGGTGGGTAGATTGAGGAGTCTTACCGTGTGCACATGCTGTGAGCAGCTGCTTGGGCAAGGTCACCAGGAAGACAGCAGGATGAGATTGTTTAGAAAACAAACCAATGTCTTATAAATTAATGTTTTAAATTAGATATTCATTTGTAAGGTATAGATTCAATTTATTTCTATGTGTAGTATGCATGCATATGTGTAGGCAAGTTTATGTGCATGTAGGCCCAAAGTTGACAACATGTGTTTTTGATTCCTCTATATTTAGTGGGGCAGGGTCTCTCACTGAACCTGGACCCCAGGATCTTGTGTCTTTTTAAAATCCTGTGGTGGGATTAAACATAGGCTGCCACAACTGCCCACTTTTTAAGGTGGTTCTGGGAAACTCTGGTCTTCATGTTTTATCCACTGATCCAGCTCCTTAGGTCATAAATTTAGTTTTTAAAAAGTTCAGTTGGTCATGGGGGAACAGGAAGTTGAGTGGGTAGGGGTAGAATAGGGGGAAGAGGGAATCATAGGATAGAAGACAGATCAGGCACCAGAGTGACCTCGAGTGATCTAAAGGGATAACACCAATTGGCAAGCTAAGCAATAGTGGAGAGACCACCTCGAATGCCCATTCTTGATAATGAACTTGATGTCTATAACCATCCGGGAGCCTTCATCCTGTGACTGATGGAAGCAGAGGCAAACACACAATTAATCACTGAACTGAACCCAAGGAACCCAGTGACAGAGAGAGAGGAGTGATGAGCAAATTGGCAAAGAATGGGCTGGCAAAACCAGCAGAGACAGTTGATCTGAACAGGGGAGAGCTATTGGACCCCAGACCGACAGTGGGGAGGCCAGCATGGGACTGATCTGGACCCTCGAATGTGAGAGTCAGTGAGGAGGCCTGGGCAACCTATGGGGCCCTGAGCTGTGGATCAGTGTCTATCCCTGGAATACAAACAGTCATCGTGTGCCTATAGCACAAAGAGGGATGCTCTCTCAGCCTTTACTCTTAGGGGAGTGCCTGGACCCTACCCAGAGTGAAATGACAGACTCTAGATATCCCCTATATGGAAGGATTTGGCAATAGGGTGGGAGGGTGGGGGGGGGAAGGGGAGTGCGGGAGGAGGGGAGGGAGAGGGAACTGGGATTGACATGTAAAACAAGCTATTTAAAATCAAAATAAAAAATGATACGAAAAAAAAAAGTTCAGTCTGTGTTAGGAGATGGCTCAGCTAAAACAGTACTTGCCACACAAGCATGAAGGCCTGAGTTGGTTCCCATGCACCCATGTAAAAGCCAGGCCAATTGTATGTCTCTACCACACTGCTAAGGAAGCAAAGATAGGAGGATTTCCAGGGCTCATTAGTCAACCTCTTTCCTCTACATGTATCTTCACAAATGTGCATGTGCATAAACGCATGTCCCATGTACATACATATGTTGCACAAAAATAAAAGAAATTTAAAATAGGAAAAATTTATGTTCCATTCATTGAATTGATCTATATGTGCTTTTTGGCACATAGAGAATGAACATTTCCCCTTAGGGAACTTGACGCTTTGAGATGGAACAAAGAACTTCAGTTTGATAAAATTTTCTCAAGTTTCATTTGCATTTATGGGGCTTCAAGAAGCAATTAAAAAGTGCTATGTTTTATTTATTGATTCATAATAACATTATATCTTGCTTTGCTATTTATGGTAAACTGATGTAAATATGGGGATTCAAGTATTGATTAAGTCATTAACAATATTAGAGCATCAAGCTATAGAAGTTTAAGTGGCTAAGTAGAGGTGGCTTATTTGCATTATATTTTCAATGACCCCTTTTTATAAAATAATGCCACAGCCAGTTTCCTTACATGTAAGTCCAAGCAATAAGAGGCATTTACTAAGCTAATGAGGCAGAGTTATTTTTAAAGTGTGTGTGTGTGTGTGTGTGTGTGTGTGTGTGTGTGTGTGTGTGTGTGATATGATGTGTCTGAGTGTGGCTGTACCCATGACATGTTGCAGTGTGGAGGTTAAGAGGAAAGCTCCTGGGAGCTGACACTCTTCTAGTAAGGTGGGTTCTAGGTTGTCAGACTTTTGTGGAAATTACTTTTACCTGCTGAGTCATCTCACTAGTACAGGAAAGAGACTTTTATCAGAGGACTTAAAACAAAATATATCCTGATATATAACCTCCCTTCACTAGCATTTCACATGAAAAGTACACTTGAAAATGGTTTGGAAAAGGAAATTGGATTACCTTCTTCACAGTTATGATGCCAACTTGGAAATTTGGGTCTGTATTAATATCAAAAGTATCTGCACCATCTCCATCCACAATAGTGTACTTCATCTCTGCATTGATCCCTTCATCCAAGTCCTTGGCAAACACTCTCCCCACAGTGGAGCTGATTGGAGCTGATTCCAGCACACTCATCTGATAATGTTCTGTGAAGAAAGTGGGAGGGAACATGCATTCTTGATAATCTGGCACTAAAAACATGTCCTGTTGTCACATGGTATCAGGCATGCCATGAAAAACTCTTTTTGTGCTTCATAAGTCAAAGCTTATGTTTTACAGTTTAAAATTTCAGTCTAGAGTGTCAAAAGCAGCCTATGAACCATGCTGAATATTTAATAAGAAGGAGTCAAATAGCTCCACTGAGCCCAAGAGTAAGACAGGGTAACAGTGGGTGGAACAGTCATTGTGTCATTCTCCCTTCAGCGTAGGAAGAAGCACCTTGCTTCCTTGTCTTTAGTATGTCACATGAATGGGGATATTCTTTAAATGTCATGTTCTTCCTGGGAAGCATGGGATCACAAAGCACATTTGTTCTCTCAAATTTCAAATGTCCTAATTTCCATTTATGTCCTAGCCTGTGTGCTGTGGTCCCATTTCTATAGCCAGTGGCCCAGAGTGGATGGAGACCTGTAAGCATAGAGGGGAAACCAAGAGAAAACCCTTTGACCTCCCCATGTGGTCCATCAACATGATTTTCTTATCTGAGACTATCTGGATGCCTCTGCAAGGGCTTTTTGTTCTAGTTCTAAAGCCAAATACCCAAACCAGATCCCACACATAGAAGAATCTCCGCGTTGGTAATGCCTTCCTATTTAAGTTGATGCTCTGACACACAATTACTTTTTTTTTAGTTTATTTTCACCCCTGTGAAGTTGTGTATTTGAGAACTTACTTTTCTTAGGGCTCAATTTTTTGACATCCTTATTTTATTAGTCACAGGCTGGTTGACTAAATAACAAAAGTCATACACACTTTCAATATGATTGTGGTCTCATTTTAAATTAAATTTTGTGTGTATGTATGCGTGACTGCGTGAGTTTATGTGCATTCATGTAGGGTACAGAAGACATCAGAACCCTTGGAGCTGGAGTTACAGTGATGGGTTGTCACTGGCTTGACGTGGGTATTAGGACCTGAACCTGCGTCTTCTGCAAGAGCAATAAGCACACTTACCTATTGAGCCATCTCTATAACCCTCTTTTTATCATACATTTTATACCATAAGGAAGCCTGAATGGACTATGGGAGACTGACCACTCACTGTACTCCATGTTTCACAGGAGAAGAAGAAGCAATGTTTGTGCCTTATAAGTATGATCCAAGGACTCTGTACTGTGTCATGTTAAGTTCTCAGTGGATTATACTTTTCCCCCAGAAATTTTAGGAAAAACATGCCTCTGCCTGTAATATTTTCCACAGAAGGAAAGCTGTGCTATATATTTAACCACAATCATAATTTCAGCATGTATTAGAATTTCTACTTGGGATTAGAAATCAATATCTTGAGATCATAATATTATTTTACATGTAGTTTAGTTAATGGTGATTAAGATTTTTCAACATGAAAGAGTAGGCACACCATTTTGTCAACATACCACAGCTAGTTATGGTAACATTTGTAAAAAAGAAGCTAAATGAAATTTCTACAATAGGGAATTGGAAGAATAGTAGAACAGAAGTATTTAATCCAAGGTAAGATTAAGGAATAATGGAATTATTAAAATTTAGCTTTCACAAATAAAGTCATTTTGATCTGTCTGTTTCAAAATGCTAGCTATTCAGCTAATAGTCTGGCTTCATTCTGTTTGTAGTTTAGGTTTGTGTATGTGTGTCTGTGTGTGTGAGAGAGAGAGAGAAAGAAAGAGAGAGAGAGAGGGAGGGAGGGAGAGAAAGAAAGAGAGCATGTGTGTGTATGTTCTTGTATGCATGTGTGTATATTTGCTTGTAGAAGCCAGAAATGAACCACATGTATTATTCCTTAGGGGCCTTTCACCATGTTTAAAGAGAGGGCTTCTCACTTGCCTGGAACTTGTCAATTGTGTTAAGAAGGATGAGCAGGGAGTCCCAGGGATCCACTCTTTTCTAACATCCCAGCAGGGGGATTACAAAAAAGTACCAGTATTCTTGACACATAACTCTGAGTATTGAACTTGGGTCCTCATGTTTGCTCCATTTTTTTGTGTTTTTATTTTTTGTTTCCCCTTTTCCTGGGTAAGTGTTCAACCTGGAATTGTGTCTGCTGTCTTGTCTTCTCCAGTTTCTTCCCTTCAGGCATTCACTTTTCAAAGTCACATCTCCACTCCTTAAGGACATTCCTCCTGATTGTTTTGTTGTCACTTCATATTCAAATCTGAATTTGTCTTCCCCTGCCTGCCACCAGTTCCATTATGCATCCTCTATTCCGTCAGCAGTACAGCCCTGCTCCGTGCCACCCAGATTAAAAATGTTATCGTCTTTGACTCAACCCTCAGCTGTGGTTCCTCTAGCCAGGAGATTGAGAGTCCATGTTTCTTATTTATTCCTACTCCATATATATATTCTTATGACATATATATATATACATATCATATATAGTCTTATTACATTCAACTGTCAACTCATATGACCTCTGATGTAGCAAAGATTTTGTTGGCTTTGCAAAGGACTGTATATTGCATCCCTAGATAGAATGTAAAATTTATAGTGCTTGAATGAATGTGGCTTCTTCATCTTGGCATGTTTCCTTTTTTGTCAGTGCAAATCTTTCTATTCTTCAGTCTTCTGTTTAAGTCTCATTAAGCGAAAACTTCATTCATTTTTACTTGTTGATAACAAGAAGCCAACTCATGTGCATTTCACAAGCCATTCCATGATACTTTATTTAGCCTTTCCAAGCTGTTGCATGAGTCAACATGGGAATCTACTTAATTTGTACCATATATGAACCTCCAAGTGGCACACCAAACTCTTCTCATTGATTTTTCCTCTATGAGCAGGACATGTGCTCGTTGGATAGATTTTAAGCTTTAGAGGCAGGCCTTAGTACCTTGTGTCCACATGCCTGATGTCCTTATAAGCTATGTACTACTCGGCACCTACTTGTATATTGCTTGGTTAATGTGGTCAGATGGTGGCCTATTCAGCCACAGATGTGACTGTTTCAGGAACTGTGTTCTGAACTCATTCCTACTCTGAAAAGCATCCTCTTGAAAATGAGCTCTTGATGGAGAGTTAGTGGTTAAAAACAAATCTTACACATGGTGATGATTTGTGGCCTATCTGACAAATCTTATTCTTTTTTTGTTGTTGTTTTGCTTTTTTGTTTGTTTGTTTGTTTTACGAGACGGGGTTTCTCTGTATTGTTTTGGAGGCTGTCGGACCAGCCCGGCCTCGAACTCACAGAGACCCGCCTGCCTCTGCCTCCTGAGTGTTGGGATTAAAGGCGTGCGCCACCACTGCCCGGCGGACAAATCTTATTTTTAGTATTCAGTTTTGTACAGGTGGGTAGTGTGGCCATCAGGTTCAAAAAATGGGGAAAAAGTCTACGAAGATTTAACAGAGATTAAATAGTGACAAAAAGGGCTGAGAAACATTGATTCAGTGCTGGGAAGATTGTTGTGACACAGGAAGGTATAAATCAATGATTTTTAATACAAACTGACCATATACCAGAACCTCAGTAAAGTGTGAGTCCCTCTGGTCTGAGAGATGTACTCTGGTTGGTACTTACTCTGGGGAAAGCGGGGTGGGTTATCATTGACATCTGAGAGGGTGATGTTGACTGTTGTGGTCCCAGCTAATCCTCCAAGCTGCCCTCCCATATCCTTGGCTTGGATAATCACTTCGTAGTATTCTTTGGCTTCTCTGTCCATGTTCATGAGTGCTGTTCTGATTACACCTGCAGGATAGGAATTGTTTATAAAAAGTGAAACCACAACACTAGTTTTCTGAGGATTCATCTGTAGTTGTCTCCTTTATTTATTATAAATACCTAACACTGAGACGCACATTTCCTGTCTTTCTTTCTTTTTTCTTTCTTTCTTTCTTTCTTTCTTTCTTTCTTTCTTTCTTTCTTTCTTTCTTTCTTTCTTCCTTTCTTTCTCTCTCTTTTTTTTTAAATTAAACTTGTGGTTAAAATTCCAGCTTCAGAAAGGCACTGTGTGAAACAAAGAGCCGAGAAATAGACACCCATCAGGAAGTCCAGAGGCTGTGTCCTTGACAACGTTACTGAGACAGAACAGGAGGTGGCAGCAGTGGTTTTCTTATAGACCCCAGGATATGCAGTCTATGGTGATTGTACACTGTTCTGTCTTTACCTGGGCTTTGAGTACTGTAAACAAAGCTTTGTAAGTCTTTAATTTTAGGTAAGTCCTCTGCTCCTTCAGCCTTCATCCCTAGAGCCCTTGTAGTGTGAATGACTCTTTAGACATTGGCTCCTAGTATGATCTCTCTCCTTCCCCTCTGCCTGGAAGTAGGGATGAAACTTGATTAGACTCTCCTTTTGTTTATACTCTCTGTTTTGTTTTCTTCTGCTTACTTCTGTGCATTACTGAGTTCCGTAAGCACGGAGGGACAGAGAGACTCAATGTGGGTTGTTTATTTTTACCGAGCATAAAAGATTAACTTCCCCATACAGTTCTGAGTAGAAGCAGTGTGGAGGTGTGGTGACCCGATTTCATTTAAGAAGAGAGGCCTAAAGGAGATGCATAGAAATGTAGATTCTGATCTTGCCTGCCAGGGATGTGTAGGTTTTATCTCCTTTTTAAACCTTCAGCTTAGAAAATCTGGCTTTCATATACTTGAGGGGAAGGTTAAATGCTTACTGTTACAGGTTTATGATATAGCCTGTGATTAAATTGGCATTTTGCATGGAAAGGCAAGCATGTGGGAACAGTACCCTGCCCGAGTTTCCTTCTACAGTGTATGTAGCACGGTCACCGATACCATTCTAAAATGAAATGTGCAGCATTTTCTTCCTGTAAATGCCCCTTGGCCAAAGCGAAGACAGTCTTTTCATGTATTTTTGACCTTAACACTATAGATGGCCCTCATGGGCATTGTCAGAATAATGTAAACTACTTCTGAGGATATAAAGGACATGTGACCCTGTCCCTGACTGTAGTTTTCTTCCCTGCGGGCATCCCTTCATTCTTCCTCCCCTTCCAAAAGGTGGCATTATTGAAGTTTCTGTTTTATTGACTTCTCTAACTGTGATCTTTTCTCTTTCCTCCCACTAACTTATACTCTCTCACTCTCTACCTTTATGACACTATTTCCTGAATGCCTGGCTACCTTGAGGATAGATAGAAAAAAATTCTCTCAGGTTAGTAATAATAGAGGTGTATTTCTTTTCTTTCAAACAAAAAGGTGACTTTAATTGTTCACCAGTGACTTTACCTTTGTGGTTGTTTCTTTGCTCAAGTTCCTTCTCTTGGGCTATTTTCCCTGTGTAAACTGGGAGCAATAATCCTTCCTAATATTTTATGTGGGAGGTTAAAAATGGTAATGTGCATGGAAGTACTTAGAGAAGGAGAATGCTGCCTCAAACATAAGACAGCAATGACACAGTGGTTATTCTGCCCAATGCAGATAACTAAGGTGATTTCCCTTGGTGGAACAAAGCATGAATCCTGTAGTCAAAGCCCCTGGAAACAAGCAAAGCCCCCAGGCTTCACAGTCTCTCTTATGCCATGCTACTTCTTATCAGTTATATTCTCTTTGCCATCTGTCCCCAACAGCCGTTCACTCTGGCCTTGCCTTTTGTTTAGCGAGGGTTGGCTCAGCAGAGACAACACCAGGGGCTTATCCATAATCACAGGAACTGTTAAGCACTTAACTTCCCAGTTTCCTCATCTGAGTGAATCCTGATGGTCAGCTGAATGATTTTCCAGAAGCCCCTGGAATTCTATCTGTAGAGCAAACCCAGGTAGGTGATAGGACAATCTTCTGTGAACTTGTTGGAGTTATAGCAGAACTTAAACCTTGGTAAATAAGTACAGTAAATACAGACATTGGAGTTTGGGTGAGGTAGTGAGGAGACATCTCTGTAGGCAGGGCTTTAGTGTCTCTCAGCAACCCATGCACACTGTCTCACACCCCTGGCAGTTATGATATACTCTCCTACTCCTAAAGATTATGGCAGTCTTTTCTGTGTAATGTATTCTCTAGAGAGTCCTTGAAAAGAAGAGTCGGGTCTGCCCTAAGTAGGAAACATAAGGATTATTGAAAAAGCAATCACCTCTGAGTTGACTCTTGAACTATATACCTGTTTTGGAGTCCACAGAAAAGTATGGCTGGCCCTGGAGAATGCTGTACACCACCCGGGCACTGTTGCCATAGGTTGGGTCATCAGCATCTGTGGCTGTCACTTGGATAACAGAGGTACCTGAGGGAGAGAAGTGGAAGAAACCCTTTCAAGCCCAGTTATAAAGAGTCAGTATAACCCTTACCAGTCAGCCTTAAAACAATTTGCAGATGTTTGTTATGCTTGTTTCTCTGGGAGAGTTCCCTTTCTAGATCAGCTTCTGTAAATCCTATCTTGTTACTCAATGGGGAAGACATTTATTTGTATTTAATTCTTAGTTACCAGTGAAATCAACACTGCCTATGTGGTCTTCTTTGTTCATTGGTAACAGCCGGTGTTTACCCTTAACATTCAGATATCATCTATCAGCCATCTAATTTATAGTTTATTCTTAAGGAATCGTAATTGGAAGACACTGGAAGATTTATTATTACTTAATGTGGCTGCTTCCAATATCTACATAGCTTCCTACAAGCTGAAGGAGTGGTGGCCATTTTGGTTTCAGTTTTAGGATTCCTGCACATTTTCTTCTCTATGTGTACATAGTAGGATCTCCTACAGTGCATCTACTGTTTGCAAAAAATCAGCGCATCCCCACCTTACCTACTGGTGACATTTCTGGCACAGTGGCAATGTAAGGTCCATCCAGGAACTTGGGCTCATTGTCATTGATATCTTGGATTTTGATGATGAACTCTGACTCTGGCTCCATTGGCCGGCCTGTCCGCCTATCTAGGGCTTGAGCCCTTAAAGTGTATTGGGCTCTTTCCTCCCGGTCCAGTCTCTGAATGGCATGGATGTCTCCAGTAGTATCATCAATAGTAAACACGATGCCTGCGCCTTCTCCTGAAAGGATGTATTTGATGGATCCATCTCCCCTGTCCATATCTGAGTGAAGCTGGAGACACAAGCACTGAAATGTCATTATCGATTTGCATGGGTATTGGAAACAAATTGTCTTTACTTTTGTACAGATAAGACCTCCCTTTGCATAGGAATGTTCTTTCTACCTCAGTGTTTAGAAAATCTTTCTGTAAGGAACTAACAAGCTTTAAAATGCTGAGTAAAGAGAGATCAAGAGTTTTCTATGTTATATTCAGTATCTCGATGTTAGTATTTTCAAATGACTATCCTTGAGGAACACAGAAGACATCTGTAGAAATAGGAGCAAGGTTATTAAGGAGAAAGCTTGTCTTTTCATTCAAGAAAAAGAAGAGACAACAAACAAATCTAAATATCTTAAAGTTAGAAGTAAGTGGTGGCACAAGACCAGAGGCAGGCAGCTCTCTGAGTCAAGGCCAGTTTGGTCTACATGGTCTACAGAGTGAATTCTAGGACAGTAGGGCTACAGAGAGAAACCATGTCAAGAAAGCTAACTAACTAACTAACTAACTAACTAACTAACTAACTAACTAACTAACTAACTAACTAACTAACAGTTATAGGTTAATTTCTGGAATGTCATAAATTTTATGACAGTTCAAGTTGGCTTAAAAGATGATGAAGTGACTCGTTACACCACTAAAACCAAGTACCACAAGATGGTTGATTATTTACACTTGATTCCTGGGATCCCATGATGGAAGGAGAGAACTGACTTCTAAAAAAAATGTCCTTTGACTTCTATGCTTGTGCCCATGCATGTAAATACACACACATGCGCGCGCGCGCGCACACACACACACACACACACACACACACACACACACACACACACACTAAGTAAATACATAAAATTGTAAAACTTAAAGGTAAAGGTCATTACATATAGGAAGTAGAATGACTTTCTTCCTAGTTTCCTATTTAGGACTGTGTTGTTTTATGTTTCAGTTGTCAAGTGAGCTTTATGTGCTGATTTTGTATGTGTGTGTGTGTGTGTGTGTGTGTGTGTGTGTTTTACAAGAATGTCTCTCTTTTTGGCAGGACTCATTCTTGGATATAATTGAGTCACTAAAATCTAAGTGTGGATGGTTGCTCACCAAAATCTATGTGTGGATGGTTGCACTAGGTACTTGCTTCTCTGCTCATCTGACTGTATTTTTCTCAGTCATTTAAAAATTATTTAATTTTATATGTATGCCTGTTTTGCCTATATGTATGTCTCTTCACTACTTATATGCCTGCAATGACCAGAAAAGAGCATCATTTGTCCTAGAACTGTTGTTACTCGTGGTTGTGAATCACTGGGTATACTAATAATCAAATCAGTGTCTTTTGGAAGAGCTGCTGGTGTTCTTAACGACTGAGCTATCTTTCCAGCCCCATCTTCTCATATTCTTTTGTAATGATTTCTCCAAAGACATCTGGGAGCACCATTTTACCTCAGCCTAGAAATACATCTTTCTTTATTATTGTGTATGGACAGCAAGAATGCTGAGAGTTTGTGTTATCCTTCGGGATTCTCTCAAAAGAATCAGCAAAACATTAAGTTTATCTAGCACTGCTAACTCTGCTGCTGCCTACGTTTCAGCACTTGTATACTTCAGCACCAAAGATTTAATCATAAAACAGACAACAAGTGTTAGGCTTAATGCTGCAAGCCTAATAGATCTGAATATGGTCTGTGTCAGTTATCAACTAAGTGGCCTTGTCATAAATAAGTATACTGTCTATAACCCTTAATTTTCTCATATTATAAATGGAGAATAGCATCAATTCTAATGGTTACTGGGATCATTAGAGATTAATGTATGTAAAGGACAGAGCAATGTTCCTTTCTCATAGTAGGAAAGCTATAAAATGGGGACAATTATGGTGATGACATACCTGCTGAGAGAAAGGGATATTAAATGGATATTAACATACCCAGCTCTTATCTGCTCCCTTCAACCCTCCAGGAGTAAAACCTAGCTAGAGCTAGAGACTTTGTTGTAATGCAGAGCACAATAGCTAGGGCCCCTGAAGCCGTGGCGGGGCCCAGGTACTGCTCCTCTGAGGATGGGTGAATGGACACCCAGGGAACACCTGCAAGTATAGTTACAGCCTCCTCAGGCAGGGATGGCTCTAGAGGTTGGAACTGGTTTTTGAGCTAATCTCAAACTTATTCCTGGGCAAGTCATGCTGCCTAGGGAATGAAACTGTGTCTTATCTACAGTAGGGAAATAAAAGAATAAAATTGCCAAAAAATTCTTTGGATTTCTTTCTTCTTAAAAGTATTCTGTATAGAATATGACAGTCTCACATTTCTTTATTCCATATACACTATTATCACTAACATCTTCTATTTATACAGTTTAAAGAGCAAGGGAAAAAATCCCAGCACTTATTGTGTAAAAGTAAAATACTTTTACTTTCGAACTGGGCACAAAGAGATGAAGACTATTCCCTTTGGAAATATGCTCCCCAGCACCATGGAACTAGAAGAAGGAAAAAAATTTCAGGAGTTTCTTAAATCATGAGATTAAAAAACTGTACATATGTATATTTACATATATAACTTTAAGGCACTTGGCCTTTGACTTGTAATAAAACAGGTCAAGGTATGACTCGTTATATTAGACACAGACTTGACACATTAAACACACAGGCCAAATATAAGTGGCTTGCCTTTAGAGTAGACTTAATAAACAAGAGAAAGCAAAGCTTGCATCACTGAGGGGCAACCATGCTTCCTAAGGTTGATGAGGCTGGCTAGGGTCAAATGGAGTCAATGCTGAAGCACATATCCCTTCTCTTCTTCCCTCCCTATGAGAAGATACTTAACAACCTGTGTAGACAGTTCTCTGGAGGTGAAGGCTGTGCAGTCATCCTGGTATGTGCCCTGGCCTGTAACAGATTGTACAGACCCAGGCTAAAGCTTCTGCTGGGAACCTTATGCTACCTTCTTTTAAGGGCTAATATCTTTGATGTTGCTTCTGGATGTCCTGGTTAGTTTTGCTGTCAACTTGCTGCACTGAGAAGAGTGAATCTCAGTTGAAGAACTGCCTCCATCAGATAGCCTGTAGGCATATCTCTGGGGACATTTTCTTGATTGCTGATTCTTGTGGGTTGACCCAGCCAACCACCAGCAGTACCATCCCTTGGTGGTGGTGGGCCTGGGCTATATAAGAAAAGTAGCTGAACTCTGGAGAACAACATTGTAAGCAGCAGTCCTCCATGGCTAGCGCTTCTGCTCTTCCTTGAGTTTCTGCCTTGATTTTCCACAGTGAAGAATTGGTACCCGAAAACATATTATGGAATACATTTTCCTCGTGTGATTTCTTTCAGTCAAGGTGGTTTATCACAGCAACAGAAAGTAGACTAGAACATATGGGGAGGGGAGAAAAGCTCCTATAGTGATGTAGGAAGAGCCTTTCAGGAACAGGAAACATTGGCTACTAAAGGGGCTTCCACAGAACTGATTTCTGAGGAATATAATTGAATGTCTCCAAGATCCTCTCAGGAAACAAGTCCTCTACCAGTTAGTTATTTTAATAGCAGTGCAAGATAAAGAGACCCTGGGGTATCAGAACTACACAGACTCTGGGAAATAGCCAGGGTATCTTCCAACAGGAGTAACAAGTTAGTGGAAGAAGTTAGGGTTTTCTGACATCTGAATGTGGGCGCTCCTCCTCAGGCTGGGCCTGAAAGAGAAGAGAGTATTGCTTAGGTATGGTTTCAGGGGCTTGGATAACCCCTCCTGACTAAGTAAGTCCAGGAACTACCTCCACTGAGACAGAGTTGTAGATAGTGTCAGTATTCCTGAGGGGGCCTGTTAAGGATGAGAGCTTGTAAAAGCTTCCAAACTAGACCAACTGCTGGTAAAATAAAGGGACAAGTCTCAACTCCCTCTAGCCTCCTGCCTTCCCTTTAGTACAATGCAGTTGGGGAAAGAGAACTCCCAGCTCTGTTTCAAAGTAGAGTGCCAGCTGCATCACAATGTACATCTTGGACAGGTGACTACGGAGGTGAGGGACACTTTAGGAAACTCAAAGTCAACAAAGAAATGTACATGGAGAATTTGGGTTTGTGAGCTACAGAATACCTATTTGGTTGTAAAAATTGAGAAAGTGTACATGCAGAGTTCTTCTCTAAGGCACTTGGAAAATTGGCATTAAAATGTTTTACCTTTACTCATATTTATTCCGGCTAACACTAAGTGAACTTCAGTTACAGCACTTAAGTACGTTCTGGGAAGAAATTTTCTAGACAGATAAATGGATATCTCTTATATCTACAAGTCTAGTCTTTAAGATATTAGCCAGAATAGGAATGAATGCTGGGAAGTACATGATTAAAAAAATCTCAATTGATTTAGGATTTTGGGAACAGGTGTTTCTCAGAACCTTTGCCAGTGAAGGTTTTTGCTCAGTGATGTTCTGGAAAGGCACTGAGTACTTCTATTGTGGTTAGACAGTGGCCTCGCAATCTTCAGCCTCTGCATGACTAGTCACTACAGGTCCCTGCCCAAGCAGATCTCTCCGTACCCCCTGCTTGTCTGTGTCAATATAATCAAGCCTGGTGGGAATTTCCACAAGGCCATAACAATTAAAAGTGATCACTTTTGCCATATTCCTTCCTGAAATAAGCAAACACTTGTCAGATTCTCTAAACAGACATTGTTCAGGGCTATAGGTGACAATCTGACTCTCTCTGCTGTAAAGAGAATGAAAGATGGATAGATTCTGTTGAAAAGAAAGTAGAAAGGGAGAGTAAATTGATGAGTGAATGTCTAAGTATCTGTGTGCAGAGTGACATAGCAGTATGGGGTAAACCCTAGTGTGCTAACTGGGACAGGTAACTGGCAAGGTATGTGAATGTGTCTTGGTGGGAACATGATTACTCTTGGAGGTTGTAGCACATTTACAATCTTCCCAGAATTAGTGAGTGTTGAGGAAGTAAGTCTTTGGCTCCTGATACTACTGCACTTGTCCCATATTGCCATGGCTAAATTTCAAGTTGCTGGCCAGCTATTTTCAGAGCACTGGAAAAGAAAACCAATGACTGTGGGGCAAAAGTGAGGGCTGTGGAGAGCTGCATTTTACTTACTACTAGTGTAACCTGGCTGATCAATGGAATCCATTCCCACTACAATATTAATTGACATTTTCCTTCATACTCTTGTTGTAGTCACTTTTGTACTGGGTCTGGGAGATGATACAGTCAAGATTGGAAAGTAGTGCCCCTATTTCTATCTTCTAAGAGAGGCAAGACAGCCCCGAATTATATTAGAATATGGAATAACTACTGAATATTAGTATGTTATTTTTCTTAAATGTATTTTAGTAATAACCACAGATACCTACTGTTTTACAACTGACAAGGTGCTGCATGTCTTCAGAACTCTGAAGAGACTGAAGAAATGTTCATTATGTAAATAGTTTTTAGTGTAGACCCTGGGAAATTTGAATGCAACTTAGAGAGGTAGCCAGAGGATGTACCTGTCAGGACAGTAGTATGAACACACACCTGACATGAGTGTTAAATAGTGGGTAGATGCCAGAAGAAGACGCATCTTGACCATGATCTCTGAGAGTGTGAGAGGGCCTGATGAAGAGGATATTATTAAATCACATGTTGATTCAGAAGGCAGGCATACCAGAGTAGGTGCTGTCAAGGGACAAATGTCTGCAGAGGAATCATTCCCCAGGAAGACTACATGGTGTCTACTCAGCTAATCTGACCTCAAAGAGCAGAGAATCATGGTAATGAAGAAACACAGAGAGGATGTAGTGAATCCCAGAGCAACTGGCAAGGAAATACTGCTATCTGTGGTGACTAATAGTGCAGAAAGGATAAATAAGATGAAGGAGAAATTGGAGGCTGGGGAGTTCACAGCAGCATTAGGCATGCCTTAGAGGTGCCCCATACTCTGAATGAACTCTGCAACCCTATTGTTATTATTAAGCACTCCAAAGTCACAATGAGTAAAGGTTCTGTGCTAAATACTTTATGTGTTCCAGTCTAGGGAATCCTTACCATGTATACTGTGAGATGGTTAATTATTTACCCATTCACTATCACTAAACATCTGTTCATCCATTTTTTGTGTGTCAAGTGACAATTTTAGTGCTGAGGATAAAGTGAGAACAATGAATATTCTTGCACTCATGGCACTTCTAGTCTAGTAAGAAACTTCAGATACTCAACAAGTAACTCAAAAATACTGTAGGCTGTGACACTTGCTGTGAAACAAGCATTAGTGAGAGTCTTAAAAATTATTTGTTATTTTCTGTGTGTCTTTTAGCATATTTATGTACACTATGTGCATGCAGTGACTGAATAGGTATCAAATCTCCTGGAATTGGAGCTATGGGTAGCCATGTTCCACCTAATATGGGTCGTAGGAACTGAACTTGGATCCTCTGGGAAAAACAACAGGTGTTCTTAGACATCACTGAGCCATCTCCCAGAACCCAGTGGTGACAGACTCTTACATAGGGTTCTGCCCTAGAGAGGGACACAGGAAAGCTTAGGATCTAAAGGAACGCAGACAGTGGATGAGGTACCCACTATAGAAGAAGCCAGGGAATTGGCATTTCATGGTAGGGGAACTCTCCATAAATACCTTGCAAATTGTGGGAACTATGAAAAGCCATGTTTCTGGAACATAAGAACCAGACAGAGAGTAGCGTGGACATGTAAGGACTTCAGAGGCAGGTGGGTCAGCAGGCTACAGGGGAAGAGTTGTGGGGCCTCCTTCCCCTTCAGTGCAAAAACACGGAAGAGACTTAAGTTGAATGGTGGTGATATAATCTGATTGCTTTTTTTTTTTTACAAAGGTCACATGTCATATGTTGAGTGTGCAGGTGGACATGAGCAGAGTGTTTGGGAAACCAGGCAGGTATTTACTTAGGTGAAAGATAATGGTGGAAGTACAGACTGGAGAGATGAAGGGTTTGGGATTTATTTTGGCACAGGAACAACAGAAATTTAGGTGGAGAGAGGGCAGAGTGTTAAGAGAAAAAGAAGCTGTTAAATTGTTGGGGTATGTGCATGTGTTTGTACATGTAATGTTTATATGTGTGCATATATAAACGTGTGAATGTGGGCATGCATATACATTGCATGATGTATAGTAGGGTCAGAGGAAAACCTCTCCTACTTTGTTTGAGACAAAGAATCTTCTGTGTTGTTGGCCACTGTGTATGCTAGGACAGCTGGCCCACATATCTTCAGAAAGTCTCCTGCTTCTACCTCCCATCTGACTGTAGCGGCACTGGATTTGCAAATGTACTTCATCGGGTTTACACAGGTTCTGGGGATTCTAGCTAAGATCTTCACATTTATATTTCAGATAATTCAACCACTGAGCCACTTCTCTGGCCAGACTGTTTGGTCTTCACTTCTAGAACGGGCAACTGGCAATGCTAAAACAAAAAAAGATTGGGGAAGGGAGCTTTGAAAAAGTAATAGTTCCTTATGGGATATAATACATTTAGTTAGGTCCATGGATCATAAACACAAAGATATAACATACTCCTTAGGATTTATGAATCCAAGGCTTATACAGTTGTTTTAGACTGAGATGGAGATTTTGATCTATTGACCCAGTGATGATAGTTAAAACAATAGGCATGAGGATGGAGAGAGTACCAGGAGTTAAGAGCACTTTTTGATCTTGTAGAGTACCCAGGTTCAGTATCTAGCACCTGACAGACAACTCACACCATCTTGTAACTCCAGTTCCAGGGGATGTGACACTCTTTTCTGGTCTTTGTAGGCACTGCACAAATATAACACACGCAAATACATGCAGGCATGTGCTCTTTCTATCCATATAAAGTAAAACCAAGCACATTTTGAGGGACATTGAACTTTGTCCTAACAACCATTTCATAGTCTCAACCCAGAGTAAGGGAGCAACTAAGGGAAAAGAGGTCTTCCAGTGCACTGAAATAAACTTTTAAAGTAAGGCAAAGAAAAGCAGACAAGCAAACACAGGGAGTCTGCTACAAAACATGTTTGGGCAGAGACAGTGTGGGGTGAAGGAGATGAGTTCACTAGTGATAGTGTCAGATGGCACAAGACGAACGGTTGAACCTGAAATAATGGATGAAACAAATATTGTGATGGACACTAGTGTTGAGATGGTTCAGAAAGAGGTTAGCAGTGCCCAAGGCTGTGACTGGGAATTTTCATAAAACGAAGTCACTAAGCAAGCAGTACAGAAGTTCCGAGCAGTGGTGGAAACAGTTTCATGATTGTGGTGGGAACAGGAATGGGTACCTGGACAGGGAAGGGACAAGAAGGAGCTGGAAAGATGTCTCAGCAGATAGTTCTTACCAGCTTCGGAGAGGATCTGAGTTTACTTCTCATCAAGTTTACAACTGGCTGTAACTTCAGCTGCAGAGGATTCAGTGCTCTTTGGCTTCAGCAGTTATTGCATTCAGACATACTCATGGGCGTAGGCTTATGAGTGCACATATACGCATGCACACACACACTCACACACACACACACACACACACACTCAAAGCACAATCTTTTTTTTTTACGAGACAGGGTTTCTCTGTATTGTTTTGGAGGCTGTCGGTCCAGCCTGGCCTCGAACTCACAGAGATCCGCCTACCTCTACCTCCCGCGTGCTGGGATTAAAGGCGTGCACCACCACCGCCCGGCTTCAAAGCCCAATCTTAAACATTACAAAATCTTTACAAAATTAGGGAGTAGGTAATTGTTGAAACTATTGAGGACTTTGGTTCACAGTGCTCCCTGGAATCTCCCGGTAGGACTGGGTATAGAACCACATGTGTTTGCATCTGAAACATATGCTTATAGCTTTGATGCTAAGCAAGTGTTTAAGTTATGATTTGAATGAATTATTTATTTTCTAATTAATTTTTATCTCCCTTTCTCTCTCCCTTGGTTGATTTCATAAGATGGTCTCTGTTAACATCCAAATAAGGCAAACAGAAGAGAAAGGTAAGATCAAAAATGAAATGATAACAGATAAATTAAGGGACTTTTAATATATGGTTTATAAATATATTGATTGATTATCTCTAACTAACCCCAAAGCAGTCATACTAAGAAATTTTGAAGGAAGAATGTTTTGTCCTTCTGTTACTGATTTTCACTAAACTTAGGTTTCAAGTTAGACCTATAGAAATGCTTTAGAAACACAGAAACGCTTTAGAAACACACACACACACACACACACACACACACACACAGAGTTGTGTTTTTCCCCACCAAACAGAGGCATAACAAAGGAGAGAGTCTTCTCTCTGACTTTGTCTCACAAAACAAATCTGTATTTTAGTTAGTGATCAACTAAATCAACTAATGTCCCATTAGTATTCTGGACATCAGACATGGACTAGGTGATCATCCATAGTCAGTTCACATTAATACCCAATTGTTTCATTAGATACCCTGGGAATTTCTCTTTCTACTGGGAATATCTTACCTTGCCGACATACAAAGGGTCAGTCCCAGTATACTCTTCCAGCACGAAAAACTGATTCCAAACCCAACTCCTCTTGCTCCTCTGATGTGACTGTGCCCTGTCTGAGAAGAGTGTTTCTAGTTCGACTCCTTGCATTGGAGTACTGGAGAGAACAGTGGTTGTAAGGTCCATCAGTGCCCAGAAGTACAAGGATGTGCCAAGTCCAAGCCGGCTCTTTGCATTGCTCATTCTACCCGTAGTCCACATGGGCTTGCAGGAGTTCCACAAGTCAAGTAGGATGGGAAGCACTGGGGTTGAGTATTTTCCAAATAAAACAAGCCACACCACAGATTATCGGAAACTCATTGCTTCCCAAAGGAGTTCCCCATTCAAATCAATCTGCTTGGAGCTGAAGTCCTGTAAAGTTAAGGGAAACACTGTCAGGGGATTCCTTCCTGGGAGCTGCTTGCAAGTTTTCCAGGATGTTTGGTTTTCTGCTCAATAACTCAGCTGGTTATCCCTTAAGAAAGTTTTCCTTATAACTAATATTTGATTATTAAAAGACAATGTATCTTGCTGTTATCAGTCCAAAACATTTGGATCTGGATTCTGAGACAATAAAAGCAGTAAAAAACAAAACAAAGTAAAAAAAAGCAAACAACCCCCCCAAACCAAAAAACCTTCATGTTAGTAACAGCTTACCTTGAGGGCTAGACTGTGTTATTGATTGGCTTGAAAAATTAATAGTATGTTCTTCAAAATCAGAAACCCCCCTGAACTCTTCAGAATAGCATTCACTTCTAAAATTTACATCTACCAGCCAACATTTCCATTAGTTCAACTTCTTTTTTTGACTTATTAAAAATAGGAAAAATTAAACTTCTTTTTCGTTTGCCACTTACAATTATCTTATACCTGTCCCTGATATTGATAATTCTATCAATCTTTGACTTCATTTATAAGCAGCCATGGACCATTCTCACTATAATCATTCTCTGAACTCATGAGAATCAAGTTTCACACTCTACTGCTTCAGCTGTGAAGCGCTGATAGGGGCTGCTAATGTGACCTTTCTAGGATGTGAGTGGCCAGTTAATCATTACATCCTTCACAGGGGACTTTAAAGTGCTATCAGGCATATGCCACCGTGAGTGAGCTAAGAGTTGATCTAATAGATTTTCTTTCCTGACCTGAAAGACTTTTTTAGGCAAAGGAATGTTAACTTCTACCTGGCAAACACCTTTTCATCAGTCACACTTCTTTTGTGGCTGTGGAGTCAGCTTAACCCGTGACCTCACTTCTGGGCTGTGACCTCATCAACCTTTTCTTCCCTTCCATGACTGGGTCTGATGAGGTAGTAGCATTGCACTCAGGCTACTCATCAGAGCAACAGAAGTGTTTTCTGTGGGCTTAATATTTTCACTGCTAACTTTAAGAAGTGCTGCCATGCCTAAGAACAAGTGTGTGCACCTGATGCCTTCAGATCAGTACAACAACTGAACAGTGATCCCTATTCTGCAAGTGACTTAGAATGAATGCACTGATGCTAACTCAGGTCCCACCTTCCACCTGTCATCTTCAGGACAGGTTTTAGCATCCTCTCTAATACTCATCGCTGAGATGGACAAAAAGATTTCAAAACATCTTAGAATCATTCATACAGTGTCATTTCAGTCGGGGAGAAGTTACATCAGTAAGAGCTGATGAAGAGGAAATGTCTGGGGAAACTAGTTTTGTAACAGAACAGGGTGGCTGTTCTTCTTCTGAGTTCTGACTGTAAAGACAGATAGTGTCATAAGGAAAACACAAGCTGTGTGTGCCTTAATTAGGCTGATTTGATTGTGGTAGAAGGTGAGTTCCTGCTGGGCGGTGGTGGCACACGCCTTTAATCCCAGCACTCGGGAGGCAGAGGCAGGCAGATCTCTGTGAGTTCGAGGCTGGGCTGGACCGACAGCCTCCAAAACAATACAGAGAAACCCTGTCTCATAAAACCAAAAAAAAAAAAAAAGGTGAGTTCCTAGATAGTAATAGTTCCTTCTCTTCATGGATTCCACAACAGAAACCCAGATAGACCCTTTTTTTCTAGTCCCTGTCTAAGGGGAGTTGTTTCAGAAGGAGGATCTTTAGTATGGGAATAGATTGATGGAAAGATTGCTGAAGCCCAGATATGCTGTCTTGGGGACATATAAGGTGAGTAGGGAGTATCACCCCACAAAACCAATAGCTAGATTATCATGCTTGGCAAACCATAAAAGAAATGAATGGTCTATGCATTGTCTAGACACAAGGGTACTTAGGATTTCCCCAAGAGAAACAGATTCATTTAGACAGTTCTGTCTCTGGTTCTCTCTTTGCCTGTGACTTGTCTACCTTAAGTTATCAAGGCAGTGATATGGCTCTGCTGACTGACTCTGTGAGCGGCTCCGTATTGACTTTCCTTATCTGTTAAGCAGGGACAGTAATTCTCCTGTCTACTCAGCAGGCATCTTAAGGATATGATGGGATAATGCAGGCTAATGACAAAAATGACCCCTGGCGTTTCTTGAATCACATAAATTGCCTGGGTCATGTGTGAAAATAATGAAGACAAGCATAAAACATATTTCATGGGTACAATTGGGAACAAAGTCCTTCAAGGCTTGTAACATAAATCATCACACCGATCTCTAATGTGTGGTGAGTATTGTTTGATAGAAGATTCTGGCTCAGTCCAATTGTACAGTAACTTTGCATGGCTTTTCCTTATGAATATATTTAATAAAGGGGTAGCTACTAGAAAACTCTGTAATAGTAGAGAGAGTTCTTTTATAGATTGTATTTATCAGCATATAATGTGCTTTGTGTGTGTGCATATATGTGCATTTTGGTTAATGTCTTTACTTCATATAAGATTTCCCCCTGTGCCCTTATTAGTGATTTTTCTCTTGCTTCAGATTGAGTGTACATGTACATGTGTGTGCATGTTTAAAGGTCCCGACTCTGCTCCCACAGGCTAAATGTCATGGACAGACCAAGAGTTGAGGGGATGTTAAGGGAGTTTAAGAAGTGACCATTATATTCTTCCATCTCTCATAAATCAGACAAGTATTCCTGCCAATTAAACTCCGCTGTCCTTACCTATATGTATGATCTGAGGAGTTCAAAGAAAAAAACTTCCAGTGGAAGTTTTGTGATGAATATTTTGTAGGCAGTTCAGTTGCCTCAGCTTTTATCTCCCCCTCTTGCCTACTTGGTGCCCCGACAAATGAGTAAAAGTTCTTATTTTCTCTCCATTCACTGACATGCACAAAAGTGACTGTGGGGTACTAGGGTGTGTAGAGACCTCCACAGCTATGTGAAAGCTGGTGGTCCCTGCACCCTGTCAGATTCAGTCATAAAGATTTTCATGCCTGTAAACTCCTCTGTGTTAAGGAACTGGGTAGTGACACATGATGGAAAGCATACTGTTTCTGCTTCCTAGGGGTGAAACACATGAGAAACACTCCCTGCCAAAATTTTCAGAAACTAAAAACCAGGCTACACAATAGCAATACTTGTTCTTATCACAACTAGTGTTGTTTTCTACAAAAGAATGGAAAACCTGTCATAGTAGACTTATTAACCATTTGGCTATTATAAATAATACGGTTCTCACATACATATTTTTACAAAGATTTGAATAGATTGCTTGTTTGAGGCTACTCACAGTTCTTGTAAATGAAGATGCTGACATGAATATCTATACACAGGTCTGCTTTTAGGAGAATACCCATGCCACGTGAAGACTACATTAGTGGAAATTGACTTCTGTGTTTAATGAATCTTTAAAAAGTTCCCCACCACGTATTCTTCTGAAAGAAAGCAAACAGCTTGGTAATGAACACAGTAGGAGGAAATTAAAGTTGTGCTCAAAGTGTGTTCTCAGTGAATTGTTTATTTCGTTACTTAAATTCGTTGTGATATTTAAAATGTAGATGGGAGGGTGGTTACGGCTTTCTCCTTGAAATGAACTGGCTTTTATGGTCTTCCTCTGATTTCTCTCCTCATTATTCCAGTCTTCCTAAGCTTTTCATGGAAATGGAAGCACTGCTCAGAGAACCTCCAATGAGGTCTCTGCAGACATTGTTGACTGTTAGAGACTCTTTGTAGGAAGGGAGGGTGTTTGGGGCACTGATTTGGTGGTCTAATGCCTTCAGAGAAGCAGTTAAGTATGTGTTGACAGTGGTTCTGCTACCATATCTAAAATTTTTATAAACTTAAAAATTTTTGCAAACTTAAAAATTCCATATAAGCTTTAGGGAGTTGAGTTGGATTCACCTTTTGCAGGTCAAATAGATTCTAGATAAGTATCCCTAAGTTTTTCCACCTGCCCATGTCAGAGGTGGGAATCCCTCTTTCTTCCCTGGTCTAGGGACTCCCCTCCCTAAACTACAAGGACAAAGGGCCTAGCAGATTTGAATGTATGCCAAAGGTAAAAATTTTCCCCTAAACTCCTTAATCTTATCTTCTGTCTAATGTATATCTGTTCCAGCAGATTTCTAATCAACTAAGGATTGCAAACTATTCCAAACTCACCAGCCTTTGGTCCCTCTGATGGAATTTTCAACCAGCCTGAGCTTCTATATCCCAGAGGACTCCAAAACACCTAGCCCCAGGTGATCCAGCCTCACAAATTGCTCTAACATGGCCTCCACTTCTTTACCCCAGATTGTCCCATAAAGCCTGGACAGCTAGGGAAACACCCTGCTCTTCTGGCCTTGGCCAGCATTCCAGCTTTCTTGGGTACCAAACAACAAATGCTAAGTGTTAGTAAGAAGTAGTCAAAGAAAAGATTGCATCACCCCTTATCATGTTTTATCAACAAAAAGGCTGGGATCTTAGGTCTCAAACTTGGGACAAATGGCTAACTGAGGTGTCTATAAGCATCAAAGTGGGCCCAATAACCATGTTCTTCCATCATCCCTCAGTGCCTACCTGGTACAGGGACTGGCAGGCATACCATGCCCCCTACCTTAAACTTACCCAATTGAGAGGCAGGGCTACTCTCCTCCCAGTTGCTCTTCCCTATATAATTTAGCCATTTTGGATACCCACCCCACTTTTCAATTACTCTTTATTCTTCCGGGTATTTCCCTCCTCTTCCTTCTCATGTGTCTGACTCAGACTCATGTTCACTCTGGACTCTACTAGATGCCCCTGCCTCTGGCTATGTTCTCCCGTTTATCTACAGTAATCTTCCTCTTCTACCATACCTAGGAACAGTCATGTCCTTCCTTTATTATTTCTTTTTTTTTCATTCAATCTTGTTGTTTTTAGGTTTCTGTACTTCTTTAGCAACCACTCTGACTCATGAGTTTCAAAATGTACTTCAAAGAAAACAAGGAAAGAGGAGCTTCATGGAGATCTTAGAGATCACAATGAAACATGACAGTATGCCATAAGGTGCCTCACAATAAATCAGAATGTAGCTCAGAGTCCCACGCTGTTCCCTGTCAATCAAGGGTCTCTTGAGAGGCTGAGGAGTCAGACTCCTTTAGTATAAACTACAGGATTTTCAGAAAATGACATGTGTGGTCCCTGAGATAGATATAACTAAAATGTTCATAGGGTAATAATACATTTAACCACAATAAACAAACACTAGCTCCTTAATGGAATTCCACAAAGAAAATATTTTCAGTAACTTTGTCAGTCATATTTGGACATTCCTGAATCTGCCACGTTGGGAATTCATTTGGAGAAGAGTGGATGGCATGATTTTGAATACTGAGAAATGAGAGAATTCTATGTCTAGAGGTCACTTCCAGAATTGTAGATGATCCACTCATACCTTTCTCTACCAGTAGCCATTAAGTGAGTAAGAACCCCAGCCTTCATGACAATGAACTCAAGAACTCACTTCAAGTCCTCTGTTATTGAGGCCCACAATCCCCCCTTTATTAAAAATAAAATCTTTTCTCATACAATACATCCTAATTAGTTCCCCTCCCTCTACTCCTTCCAGTCCCCCCTTCCATTCCCATCCAGATCCTCTCCCTTTCTGTCTTTCATTATAAAAGAACAGGCTTCTGAGAGATAATAACAAAACATAACAAGACAAACTATAAAATATAAGACAAAACCTACCCAGCAGAAGGAAAGGAGCCCCTAGAGAAGGCACAAGAATCAGAGACCTATTCTTTCGCTCACTTAGGAGTCCCACAAAAATACTAAACTGGAAGCAGTAGTATATACTCAGAGGACCTGGTGCAGACCCATGTAGGCCCTGGTCTTGCACAGTTTCTGTGAGTTCATATGAGTTCTGCTCAGTTGATTTAGAAGGCGAAGCCCTTAATTCTTAATGGATTCAGTACTTCCCAGGTAAAGACTTACTGGATTTTTAGTTCTGTTATCATCCCCACAGTCCTTACCTGACCCACAGCACCTTATTTTTTCCAATTAACATTTCTAAGATTAGCTGTGTCTTAAAACCAGTGTGTGGATATATTTTCCTCTTTTAACCCTCAAGGAAATGGTTAGTAAACTTAAGGATGTATACAGAATTGAGGCATTGGCATTAAAGAGATGAACAGAAGAAGAAACAAGCAGATACCCAATTTCCTCAGCCATTTCTCAGGGTGAGTAGGCAGCATTCTTGTATCATCTAAGTTTGGTGACACATTGCATAAGTACTCCAGGTATTGGTTCAGACTATGGTCAGTTCTCTTTCTCTTCCCCGGCTTCTAGTTTTCTCCAAACTAGTCTATGCAGATGGGACTGCGATGTTCATAAACATACCCGTGGGATTGGTGTGGTAGGGAGAAAGCACAGGAGAGCTTAGCTGAAGGTTAGGAGTGTGCTCTGATTTTATATAAGAATGTGAAGATGATTCTTTTCTTTTTATAATCTATTTATTTTATGTACATGGGTGTTTTGCCTGTAGAAAGGTATGTCTGTGTGAGGGTATTGGATCCTCTGGAGCAGGAGTTACAGACAGTTGTGAGCTGCCATGTGGGTGTTGGGAATTGAACCCAGGTCCTCTGGAAGAGCAGCCAGTGCTCTTGACCGCTGAGTTGGTGAGATGGCCCAGAGATTAAGAGTACTGGCTGTTCTTCCAGAGGTCCTGAGTTCAATTCCCAGCAACCACATGGTGCCTCACAACCATCTGTAATGAGATCTGCTGCCCTCTTCTGGCATGCAGGCAAACATGCAGACAGAACACTATATACAAAATAAATAAATAAATCTTAAAAAAAAAAGAATGTGAAGATGAGGCTGTGTGGCAGTTTGAATGAAAATGGCTCCATAGGGACTGGCACTATCGGGAGGTCCTTGTTGGAGGAGGTGAGTCATTCAGGGTGGGTTTTGAGGTCTAAGAAGCTCAAGCCAGCCCTAGTGTGTTTCTGTCTCTTCCTGATTTGTGCGGATCAAGATGTAGAACTCTCAGCTCCTTCTCCAGCAACATGTCTGCCTTCGTGCCACCATGCTTCCCACCATGTGAGACTATTGTTTTCCTTTACAAGAGTTAAATATTTTCCTTCATAAGAGTTTCTATGGTCAAGGTATCTTTTCATAGCAACAGAATGTTGTAGGATATTTGTACACTGTGTGAAAATGTATTTCTGTGATTGGTGTAATAATAATCTGAACAGCCAACAACTAGGCAGGAGGTATAGGTGGGACTTCTGGACAGGAAGATAATATTAGGAAGAAGAAAGTAGAGTCATCACCAGCTAGGTAGACAGGAAACAGGAGGTGCAAGATGGAAGAGAGGTAATGCCATGTGATAAAATATAGATCAATATAAATGGGTTAATTTAAGTTATAAGAGTTAGTTAGGAACAAGCCGAAGATGTAGGCTGAGCTTTCACAATAAATATTAAGTCATTGTGTCATTATTGTGGGCTGTCAGCCAAGGAGAAATTTTGTCTACAAATAGAAACCATAACTAAAATAGAAGTTGGTACTGGTACCAGGGACTGGATATATTGCTGTAATAGGCCTGATCATGTTTTTGTTTTGAGCAATGTGGCTTTTGGGATTCTGCATTAGAAAAGCAGTTGAATGCTTTAAGTGAGGCTTATTGGGCCATCCTAATAGGAACATGGAAGACAGTGGTGCTGAGGGTGATTTGAACTGTGGGGAACTATATCAAGAGGTTTCAGAGGAAAAGAATATCTGTATGTGGCCTAGAGATGGTGCTTATTTTTTGTTTTTGCTAAGGATATAATAATACTACTTTTTCATTCTTTTGCTTAAAAAGTCTACCTGAGGATAAACTGAAGAGTTTTGGATTAATGGCATTGGCAGAAAATTTTCAAAACAACCTAGTATTGACTCTGTTGTGTGGCTATTAGTGTTCACTATTATGAAGATCTATAATGAAAAGGAGCAAGCTGAACAAGGAAAAATACAAAATGTACAGTTGGAGAAAAATGGCACCAGGAAGTGGAATGGAGGTAATCCTATGTTCAAGGAGATGTTAGATGGAATAAAGGGAGTGATGACCTCAGGTCAAGACCCCACTCAGCTAAGCTTCCAACTTGTGAAAAGGAAGTAAAGAAGAGCTTAGGTCTGGATATGGTAGCATGCCTTTAATCCTAGCACTCTGGTGGCAGAAGCAGGCAGATATCTGAGTTTGAGGCCAGCTTGGTCTACAGAGCAAGTTTCAGGACAGCCAAGCTTAGGCAGTGAAGGAAACAATTGAGAACAGAAAGCTGGTGAAGACGTCGTTGAACAAGGAGGCTGTGTGTCATCCCCAGCAGCAGCAGAACTTGGCAGCTTCAGCCACATGCTTCTGGCTTCAAAGACAATGACAGAAGAAAGGGGTTGTGGAATGTCTCCCAGCAACTAAGGAAAACTGCTGAGGCCAGGCACGTGTCAGTGGTGTCCCTGCATGGAGGTCTAGAGAGCTCATTGCATGAAGCTGTGAAGGTGAAGTCTGGATTGTGCTGGAGACCCAAAGATGTTGGAGATTCCAGAGCCATGGGATACATGCTAAGGAGAGCTTCTAACTGGGAGCAGAACCAGTAAAGAGGAACAAGTATGTTGCAGTCAACAAAGCTGAAAGGAGTTGGAGATCTGAAGAATGCTTTGACTTCAGATGTTGAATTGGGAGTTTGCCCAGCTGGTTTTCTCATATGCTTTGGTCCTTACTATGCTCCCTCTCCATGATTTTGGAATAGTGGCGTATATCCTGTGACAATGTATGTTGGAAGTATGTAATCTGTCTTTTGATTTTATCGGGATTACAATTAAGAGACTGTATAAGTCTCAGAAAAGACATTGAACTTTGAACTTGCAAACAGTGTTAACACTTTTATAGACTAGGGGACTTTTGAAGTTGAACTAAATGCATTTTGCATTATTATATAGGAATAAGCCTATGAGGACCAGGGAATGGAATGTGATAGCTTGAATGACAGATGTAATGTGATAGTTTGAATAAAAATGGCCCCATAGGCTCATGGGGACTGGCTATCGGGAGATGTGGCCTTGTTGGAGGAGGTGTATCACTGGGGCAGAGTCTGAGGTGTCAGAAGTCAAGCCAGCCCTAATGTGTGTCAGTTTCTTTCTGCTATCCACAGATCAAGATATGTAACTCCAAGCCGCTTCTCTAACATCATGTCTGCCTGCATGCTATCATGCTTCTCACCATGATGACAAAGGACTAACCCTCTGAACTGTAAGCTAGTCCCAATAAAATGTCATCCTTTTTAAGCGTTTCTGTGGTGTCTCTTTACTGCAAAACCCTAACTAAAGTAGTATGTGAGTGTGTGCAAGTGTATGGGGTGGGCTGGGGTGGAGGTAGGTGGGTGGGTAGCAGGAATAGAGAAACAGAAGAACAGCCAGCTTGAATTATGTAACTAAGAGCTTGATTTGAAAACTGTAGTTGGCCCCATCATAAAAGCACATTGCTGTAGCTTCCTTCCCTTGGCCATGAATAAAGGCATCCCCACTTCTGGAAACCTGGTGCTAGTGTTTATGCCCAAGCCTTCTCAGTTTCTCATCTACATCATAGACAGTTAATGCAGTTAAGGATACTCATCCTCCCTTTCAGTGCTCCTAACCCCAGCAAATATATTTCTGCTGGTCCTTCCACAATGCAGTAGCTAGTAAGTGCTTTAATTCTCATGGAGTCAAGAAGTTTTGACCTACTTTACCCTTCCTTTGCCTTTCACTTTTAATCAAGCTAATGTAACTGCATCCCAGTCCATGGGCAATTTCTCTGACTACAGTCAGACAAGAATGATCACTTTTGATTTTTGAGACTTGTCCCACATGCTCAGTAATGTCTCATCGTATTAAACAATTAGAATTGTGTTATATTTGTGATTGTTTATTGAAAGCATGTATTTAGAATATAATTATTGATTAAAGTTCTTTGAGAAGGAGACGAGGAAAGTTGTGGTGGCACATTCCAGTAATTCCAGCCCTCTGGAGGCAGGAGAATTGCTACAAGTTTATAACCAGCCTGGTCTACATAGTGAGTTCAAGTTTACATAAAGTCCGAAATAAAAGAAAATAAAAAAGCAAAGAAAGAAGTTGCAAGCAATTGGCCTACTCAGTGCTTCCCTCTGTTCTTTGTCTTTGAGAATATTCTTGTTTCACTGTGTTGCTGTGAGAAACACCACCATCAAAGGCACTTAGTAGAGGAATTTTTTCAGCCTACAGTGACAGTCCATCCTTGGGAAGTCAAGGCAAAGACTCGAGCAGGATATTAGGGACAGTTCCACACAGTGCTACTTCCAACCAAGGAACTCATTTCACAGCCAAAGAAGCACAACAGAAATGGTGGTGATTGCTTCTTTCTGGCTAGCTTGAAGGCTGGTTTATACTTGGCTTTCAGAGGCATCTTAAGCCTCCCTACCCAGAGAATGGTACTGCCCATAGTACTGGGCCCTCTGACATCAATTAACAATCACAACAACCCTCTACAGACAGGTCCACAGGCCAATCTGATCTGGGCAGTACCTCACTGAACTACTCAGGTGACTCTAGGCTGTGCCAAGTGTACAGTTAAAGTTAACTTGGAGGGGCCATAATAATTTACCTGTAGGGAAAAGAATTTGGAGCACAGATAAATTTGTTATCTAAATGAAGTTTGTTCATTTGTCTTTTGAGGTAGATTCTCACTGTGGACCCAGAGCATACCTGATATTCCTGGAGGATCCTAAGAATCTTGAGTGCTAGAGTTACAGGCAAGTGCCACCACAGCTAAGATTAAGATATAAGACTTTACTATCAAATACATTTACTCAGAGAATAAATGGATAGCCAGAAAAAAATGGATTCATGACTTAGTATTTGTATAATTTTGAGCAATGACCTACTCCTTGAGTCTGAGGTTGTCATATACAGATGAAATAGTTGTAGACTATCTTAGAAGGCCTTTGAACTAAGAAAATAAGTGTGACGGTCCTGTCATAGTGTCTGACAGATTGTTACACTTGTGCCTGAAAACCACAGGTGCTCAATCAATGGTGTTTGGCTTTGTCTCCTTTAAGAATTTTACAGTTAGCTGGGCATTGGTGGCACACTCCTTTAATACCAGCACTCGGAGGCAGAGGCAAGTGGATCTCTGTAAGTTTGAGGTCAGCTTGGTCTACAGAGCAAGTTCCAGGACAACCTTCAAAGCAATATAGAGAAACCGTGTCTTGAAAAACAAAACAAAACAAAAAAGAAGTTTACAATTAGGGGGATAAGCTGCTATTAATACTAGAGGTATAAATGGTAGGAATAAAAACTGACACACCTGCATTATTAACAGCAATGCCAGTGTTGTAGCCATCAGCAGCTGCATGAACAATGGGTGGTGTCAGGGAGTTGCTCATTCTATGCCAGGCTGTGCTACAGCATTTACAGTCATCTTGTCATTTAATCTTTCAAGAATTCTGTGGATAGATTTTCATTTCCCTGTTCTGCAAAGAAACCAACAGTGGTGTGCAGGGGTTAGTTTTACGGACTTGCAAATGGACGTTGCTGATGATCCACAGCTAGGAAAAGGATGAGCTGGAATCCTTCTTCAGGAGTTGCTCCCAGCATGCTTAGCCCATCACATACTGTATCACAGGTCTGACTGTGACAAGGGCTACAGGTCCTTGGATACAAAATGCTTGGCCTGTCAGAAGAAGGAGATGCAATTTTTGTGAGAAACAGAAGGTTTTAGAGAAGCTATGGCTGGGTCTTAAAGGACACAGGAAGACATTTCAGGTAAAGAAAACTCTGACCCAGAGGTGTTGTTTAAAGTGTCAAGAGAAGAATAGTATAATTTATTAGAGCACAGAGACTATTTTGGTGAGTAATGAGCATTGGGGAGATGGCTCTCCAGTCAAAGCACTTGCCAAGCAATCCTGAGGTGTTATACATGTAAATGAGGTGGACAAGGCAGTCTGCCTGTAACCCTAGCCCTAGGAGGGGAAGGCGGGTTTCTTGGAGCTAGACTGGCTGCCTAGACTGACTGGATTAGTGAGCTTCAGGCTCCATTAGACACCTGCCTAGGTAATTAAAGTGGAGAGCAATAGAGGAAGACATCTGCCATTGACCTCTGGCCTCCATGTGAACCCACACACGTACACGAGAACACACATACATATATGCTGTGTGCACACACATATGTCAACAAATAAGTAAATAAGAGTGTAATGAGATATGCTGCAGGAAATCAGGCACAAACCACTACTGTTGGAAATGGGTTGATGTGCTTCCAACATATGGATCTGTTTATAGTGAACAAGCCAATGCTCTAACACGCCAACACTACAGTGAGCAAAAGCTGTAGAAAGGCGAGGTGAGAGAAGCAGCTGGAAGGCCAGGAGAAACTGAGATGGGCATCTTTAGGCAACAGTCCTGAAGAAAAAAGGACTGGTTAGATACTCGGAGAATCAGAGCCTCCAGAGCTTTCCCACTGAAGGCCAGAGTGGGAGAAGAGACCAGCGTCTCTGCACTGGTCTATGGCAGGAAGTGGGGAGGAGCCATTCATTAGAGGCAAGATAATAAATTTGGATTTAGACTTCAAGATAAAAAATTCATCATTCCTTGTCTGATTATTTTAAGAGGCAAGAACTTTCCTTCTCTTTCTAGTACAAAACTTCAAAGCAGTTTTGGGCATAAAGCATGTGAGCGCTTCTCTCTTAGAGCACATCTCTCTGCTTGCTGAGCTCTAGCCTTGACCCAGCTTCCCACAGCTCGGCTGCATGTGTGACAAGGGGCTTCCCTAGGGCTGCTTTGCTGGAACTTCAGAGTCAGTCACCTTAGCCATGGACCTTGGACTTGCTTGTTCAATGCCGTTCCTTCTATACATTCTCTTTTTTCATACTGGGAACAGTATTTAGCTATCATTTCTCTAGTGTGCAAGAAATGACACAGATACAACTATTCATGTCTCCAAGAAGAAAAACAATGGCAAACTACCTAAGGAAAATTAAACAAAGGCTGGACAAGTGCCTCAGTGCCTAAAGTTACTTGCTACTAAGCCTGGCAACTTGAGCTGGACCTGAGCATATTGGGAACATCGGGGGAAAGGAGAGGGAACCAAGAAACACAGAGGGTGATAAGAGGAGGGGAGAAAAAGACATGGGGGAGCAGGAAGGTAAGAATAGAGGAGAGCAAGATGAGAGATACCATAATAGATCGAGTCATTATAGGCTTGAGGAGTGAGCTGACTCTAGTGAGATCTCCAGAGATCTACAAGGATAACACCAACTGGCAAACTAAGCAATAGTGGAGAGACTACATTAAATGCCTCTCCTTGACGGTAAGGTTGATGACTACCTTATATGCCATCCTAGAACCTTCATCCAGGGATTGATGGAAGCAGAGACAGATACCCACAGCTAAACACTGAACTGAACTCCTGGAACCTAGTGACAGAGATGGAGGAGTGATGAGAAAACGGGTAAAGACCATGATGGTGAAACCCACAAAGACAGCTGACCAGATAAGGGGGAGTTCTTGAATCCCAGACTGATGGCTGAGAGACCAACAGGAAACTGATCCAGACTCCATGAATGTAGTGCCAGGGAGGAGGCCACAGAAATCCCTAGGGTCTTGGGTAGTAGATCGGTGTTCACCATGGTTTATGAATGAGCTTTGGGAGCCCATTTCAAACAGAGGGATGCTCTCTCAGCCTGGACACATGGGGAAGGGCCTAGGCTCTGCCCAGGATGAAATGACAGACTTTAGAGATTCCCCCCAAGGAGGGTCTCACCCTCCCTGGGGAATGATGTGGGGATTGGGTGGGGAGCTGGGGGACTGGTGGAGGGACAAAGGAGGAGGTGTGGGAGAGGGAGCTTGGACTGACATGTGAAACATTCACGTTTCTAATTTAAATAAAAACATATATTGAGAAAAAAAAGAAATTTAAAAGAGCTGATTCCCATGTGCTATAGGCTGCCCTCTGACTTCCACTTGTGAACTGTGGCATGTATAGGCATATCCACACTTAGAAGTGCCCCACCTGTGCATGCCTGCATGCATACATGTACTAAGAATTAAAAAAAAACTTAGAAAGCAAATTAAAGCAAAGCCTTAATTGGTATTTATTATTTTCTTGTTGAAGTGAAGTAAAAATTTCCAATGTATGCTTTTAGAAAAAGATTTTTTGTGGAACATGATACATATTCTAGAATCTTGGTTTAAGATCAGGCATACCTCTGCCACTCAAAGAAAGAGTTAGACAAGTTTCTTAATGTTACAAACCTGGATGGAGTCTAATGACCTTTAAAATGTTGTTGCAGGTTATCGTAATCTAATTTTATAGATTACTATTATTATTTTAAAATTATTTCTTCCCACTATTTCCCTCTCTGTTGTCTTCTTAAAGCTCTTTGTATATTTTCACTCACAGATTCATTCTGTATTGTAATCACCTATCTGTTTTTTAAAAATCTGTATTACATGATCTTGGTAACATATGTAATAGTTTTTATTCATGTACCATGGACAATGCTATATTGGATACAAACAAAACAGTGCCAACGAATTTTTCAATTGTAAAAATGTATTTCAAGTTTCTAATCCAATCAAATTTGTATTTTCATGTTCAATTTTAATATTCATTTCTGTATTTACACTTATCTTGCAGTGCTGGCAGTGGAACACAGGGCCTTGCACTTGCTAGGCAAATGCTCTATCACTGAGCTCCTTGTTCAGCCTTTTAATACACAATTGGTACACATCTTAAGGGACATAGGTAATCAAAGGCAGTAGAACATTATTAGCACAAGGCAAGGAAGCAAGGATTTTTGACAATTGATTCCTTGCTTCTGACCAGAAATGTGTCAGTCCTTCAGTGTGAGAAGTGCTTTGGAATGGCAGTATCTCATGAAGGCTAAAGACTGTTGCAGAAATGCTTGGGAATCCTACCCACGAGCTGGGGTTGGAAAAATTACAGCAGTCTAAGAGTCTGTGCTAATTATTGCTAGAGTAGTTTGACCTGAGATCAAGTTATATCCCTGGCGATCGGGATTCATGGGGGTGGTGTGATATGAGTTTATTTAAGTGACTTATTAAAACAAGCATAATAAGTACTGAAGATGTGAGTAGTAAAAAAGGAGCTTCCAACCAAACTAAATCATGTTAAAATAGTTTATGTCTTAGTACTCCCTTTGCTTACTTTTAGGGGTTTCTAAGTTCAAAAAAAATCTTACATTCATTTCACTTAGATTTTAATGGTTTGCTACCTTCAGAAACTTGTAACTATTACATTCATTGTATTCCTTCCATTGTTATTTTATTTTAAATATTAACTGTGTGCACATGCACTCTCGCATGTGTGTGTGCATGCACCTGCAAGTACTTTCACACTTGGGTACACTAGCACATGTATGGAGGTCAGAGAAAAACATCAAGGAGTCAACTTTGTTCTCTACCTTGTGAGTACTAGGGATTGAACTCAGGTCACAGGGCTTGGTTGGCAACCAGCACATTTGCTCACTGAACCATCTTACTGGCTCCCGTGCTGTCTTTCAGTTGTGATTTTGTAAGATCAGTGATGTACATGAGGCTTCCAGAACCACACCCTTATTGACTAGACATTCTCAAGTTTCTCCACCATCTGATGCAACATGGTTCTGTTCTCCTATTTTTAAAAATCGCCTCTTCCTTTATTGATATTTCCAATTTTAGGCTCTGCCTTAATCTGTATGGCAAGCAAGACACTATAGGTTAAATAAAAGTTAGCATCTACTCATTTGATGTCCACTAATTATCTATTCCTCATGTACTGAATAATGAAATGGGAAAAAGTACACATGCAGGTCAGTAGAGTACAAAACAGAACAAAACACCTTTAAGAGACGTGAGGGAATATTAAGGTGTAGGAGAATAGTATTTTTATAATAGGCTGGTTAACTCTCATTACCAAAGTTAATTAAATGATTTTTAGAATTAAGTTATGTATATATATGCAGCACGTATAAGAGAACAATGACATACTGTTCCTCACCTATGAAGGGCTCCTTATGTTTGGTGTTAAAGTGTTAAAAGTATTGATCACTAGACTAGAAAGCAGGCAAATGACAGAGATGCATAGATAAAATGAAATGGCCAATGAATCTGTATATGAAACACATTTGATTTTCACAAATACTGAATGTTGAAGAATACAGCAGTGAGGTAAAATTTCAACCTATCAAGCTGGTAAACATTAAAAAATAGGCTAACTAGCATTGCTGAATATATATATATATATATACATACACACATATGTACATACATATATGTTACTCATATCCTTTACACAGAAGTGCAGACTGACATGAACTTTCTGGAAGATAATTTTGTACCATGTATTATGGCTTTTGAATTCCTAAGGAATTATGCTACCTATATTATTTAGATCTATTTTTATTCTAGGCTTATTATAATTCAAAATGAAAGCAGCCAAGACATACAACAATAGATGATTAAAATATTTTTGATGGGATATTTGATCTTTTTTTCTTTTGGGGTTTTCAAGACAGGCTGGCCTCGAACTCACAGAGTGAGTTGCCTCTGCCTCCTGAGTGCTGGGATTAAAGGCATGAGCCACCAATGCCTGGCAATATTTGATCTTTGAAGGAGGGTTACAATTAGTTTATAAACTGTTTTGAAAAGCATCATTTTCATCAACTTCTTAACATACTGTCTTAACAACCTTTAAGTTGGAGGGACAGAAACGTTAGCCACTTCATACTTCTGTGAGAGACTAGGAAACTATCCAAATAGAGATATTGTATAGTGAAACAATACAGTGAATCATTATGTTAGTATTAATGGGTCTAAAACCAATAGTGACCATTATAGTCAGAGAAGGTAATCATAGGAAACATTGTAAACCTAATGTTCTAGTTCTCACTGACTGTTAAGTTGACACTGCCTAGAGTCATCTGAAAAAGTATACACAATTTAGTAATTGTCTGTATCTGGTTTGTCTATGAGCACTTCTGTGAAGGATTTTCTTCATTGTTAATTGATGTAGAGGAGTTCAGCCCACTATGGGTGGCACATTTCTTAAGCAGGTAGGTAGTCTTAGATTGCATAAGAATGCTAACTGAGCATGAGTTTGAGTGACTCAGCAAGTAGAATTCCTCCATGGTTTCTGCTTCAAGTTTGTGCTTGAGTTTCTATCCTGATTGCCCTCACTGATGGACTATGGCCAGAAGTGCAAGCCAAATATACCGATTTCTCCACCATATTGCTTTATAATCTCCCCATATTTCTTACGGCAGCAGAAAGAAACCACAACACCTAAGATTCAATATTTTTCCCCTTGATATCACTGCCTTGGATATGTTCCAAAAACATATCCAGTGATATGAATGTGAAAAGTTCCTGTTTGACCTACAGGCTGCTGCAGTTATAACCTGTCAATAAAAGTATCAGACAATAAACTCAAGGAGTAACAACTGTGAAATGTCCTCATTTCTGAGACATTTTTATTTCCAGTGGTAGTGTTTACCTTGGCAACTAAAACCACCTTTCAAGTATATAAAGGGGTCTCAATGTGGACTTTGAACATATTAGAAAGTCCCTGTTCCTTCCAACTCCCAAAGTCTGGTTTAGTTAACTTGATAGGATCATTGAGTATAGAGAATTTTTTATACTTCTTTGGCAAGTTTCCTGTTAAAAAAGAATTAATGTAAATAAGTTTTCCTCAAATGACCCAAGAGAAAATGGCCGCAAATGAGCTTCTTCTAAGAGAAGTTGGAGTGACTAGCACCATTAGGAGTGAGACCTATGTGAGTGAAAAATTTCCTAGTCATTTGAGACTGAACAGAATCTAGCCTGGTTTGGGTCACAAGGTTGCCAACCAGCACACAAACCAAAATAGGGGGTGAAACTACCCAATGAGGGATGAGGAAAGAGAGATCTAGTCCATTAGGACTCCATGATTTGACCTTGTATTGGATTGTTTTGGCACTGAGTCCATTTTCTGACTCACTGTTGTTACAAAACAAATCAAATTTAAACTTGAAGCTCTAAATAGCAGTTACCGTCTTATTATTTCTTGAGGTTTCTTTTGGTCATGAATCTGGGTGGGTCTTGCTGTAATGACTCTAGTGTAGGCTTTCATGGCAATCTGCAGGCAAGTTGTACCTGAATCTGGAGCTTTGGGGTCTGCTGTAGTTGAGGATTCTGGGCGTATCTCTCTCTCTCTCTCTCTCTCTCTCTCTCTCTCTCTCTCTCTCTCTCTCTCTCTCACACACACACACACACTCCCCCTCCCGGTCTTATTTAGAACTAGAGTATATGATTTTCACAGTAACTAATTTGGGATTCCTCTCAGCATGATAGCTTCTGGAAAGGCATCAAGATAAAGGATTTCACGTGAGGGTGTATATTGTCAAAGCAGAAGCTGCGCCACCCTGTACTAGTGACGTCATAGTGCCTCCACATCCATTGTATTCTACTGGTTATGAGACCTTAGAAAACTCAGAGCCAAGGTGAGGAAATGAGACTCCAACTCTCAGTGAGGGTGTGGAAAAGTTCTGGAGGAGTTTGTGAGATGCAAATATTTTGCAAACTTCAGAAAACATATTCTGTCACGCATAGGCTATATGTCAGGCTATTCAGCATCAAGAGTTCAATGCTGAAGAATCTCTTGTAATTTCAAAATAATAATGCTAATTTTCACAAAGAAAAGGCAAATCCTTGTATTGAGAAGAATGGGGACATGATTATGTTGGATTGGTGTAATTTCTGTGTTGTGACAGAGATGGGTGTACAAGAAGGGGTTCTTAGCTAGCTTTCATTCAGGCATGACAAATGAGAAATTATGAGAGCTGACTCCAGTTCTGAGGGACTGAGGAGTTGCTCTCAGTGGCTCTCTTTCTGTAATGCAATAGCCAGAAGCAGCAGAGAGGAGTAAGTTTGTCACAAGTGCTTCATAGTCACTCAGGACTAAGGACATCAGAAGTCATGTTTCCTATACATTGAGAGTTTTCTAGAGTAAAACAAGGAAACGCAATCAGAGAAAAACATGTGGCCTATGCTTTATGCCTGAGTCTTTGAGAAATATCAGGAGATTAACAGAGTAATGATAAATCCAATAAAACCCAGTAACCTCTATAAATGAGAACTCATTTGTGGTAGTTAATATTGGCTGCCAATATGACAGGATCTAGAATTAGCTAGATTAGGATGGTCTCTGGTCATGCCTGTGACAGATTAGCTAGATTAGGTTAGTTGAGCTGGGAAGACCCACCTTTACTATGACCATGCTATGGGTTGCGGTCCTAGACTGATTAAAAAGAAGAGAGTGAGTGGAATGTTCACCATTCTCTGCTTCCTGACTGAAGACACAATGTGACTAGCTGCTTCATTCTCTGGTTACTTTGTATACCCTACTCTGGTGGTTTATATCCCTTAAAGCCAAAGCAAACCCCCTGCCCTCCAGTTGCTTTTGTTAGGTATCTCTTCCCACAGCAGTGAGAAAAGTAACTATTGCATCATTGTACAAACACATGTTTGGTAGTTCATACTGGACATCATTTCTTTCCCATTGGACTGTGCTCACTTTTTTTGTTGTTGTTCTATGGTCCCCTGGTTCTACTTACACAGCCCAAGTAATGGCAATTTCAGTCATCCAAGTAGAAATATAGAAATTAGAATTTTATTTATGCTATTTCCATATTTCCATCTCTCACCATGTCTGGTTATTTAGACCTGACACATTCTGTCAAGGATAACCTTGCAGTTTTTTTTTTATCAAAAGTGTCTTTTGTCTCCATCTCTGCCTGACAATAGCTCTTGTGTTTTGAATTTTTCTTTAATTACAGTCTCTCTCTCTCTCTCTCTCTCTCTCTCTCTCTCTCTCTCTCTCTCTCTCTCTCTCTCTCTCTCTCTCTCTCTCTCTCTGTGTGTGTATACAAATCTGTGCAACTCCCTTGCCATGGGAGTTGAATTTAGGTTGTCAGGTTTGGTAGCAAACACCTTTACCAGCTGTGCCATTTTTCTGGCCCTGTTTTACACTTCAGACTTGGAGCACTGCAAGCTTTCTAATTAGTGTCGCTGCCTAATCTACTCTTCATTATTGGTTACTTATCCACAAGTTCTCTAATGGCTTCTCATGTCATAGCTGATCAAATCTGAATTCCTTGATCAGATATTAAAGGACCCCAGCAATGAGACTCCTAGAATGAGTCATTGTCTCTTGCCTACTGCTCTTGATCTGCTCCCTTCTTGGTTTATAGGGAGGGTTCCCCTATGCATGCTACAAACTATTTTAACACCTCCAATCTTTTGCTTAAACATAAATGCGTGCCTAGCCCTCTTTCCTTGGAACATTGGTTTATCCTCGGGCCTTTGTTCTGTACCATATGACACTGTTCCAGTATGCCCACATGTGTGATTTGCTTACCTTATTAGTCTGTGAATTCCCTGAGCACAACATTGGGCACCTCCCATTCTCAGAATTAGCAAGGCTATCAGCACCAAACGAGGATCTAATAAAACTTGGAATAAATTAAAAATGAAGTGAACAGTAATTGAACAACATGAATTTCCATTTCAGAGAAGCCCTTGGCATTTCCTTAGCAGTATTGAAAGAGGTGCATTTGGGGACCAGTAGTGGGACAGTGAGACTGGGATGCTCACTATTGTGTCAATCTCTCAGCACAACTGACCAGGGCTTGGGGAGGGAAGGAACTGAAGCCCTGAAGATGAAACCCAAGCAACCCAGAAAAGGGGAGAACAGACTGAGATGCGATGATGCAATTTAGTAGTGATGTCCATTTGGTTTTTTTTTTGTTTGTTTTTTTTTAAATAGCATCACTGAAGACAGACAAGTTTTAGTCAGCAGGGACAGGACCACAGTCTTATCAGAGCAGTGGAGATTTAGAAGACAGCTTTCCGTGAAGCACTGGTGACTCAGGGACATGAAGAAACACCCTGCCCTTTCCTGGGCGGGGGTGGGAGGTGGGGGGGTGGGGACACACAGTAGCTGCAGTGACTGTAGGGAAGTTTTCACAAACTGAAGTGAAGGCCTGTCATAGGCAAGTTATGGAGGCGCAGAGCCCTCAGGTGCTCCTCAAGCTCCAGGAGTCAAGGGTGTGTTCACAGCAGTCAGCACTGATAACATTTCACTCACATTTGCTCAGGAGAAACGTTGAATTTCAAGCGTGCAGCAAAAAAAAAGTTATCTGCCTTTTAAAAAAAGTACAGTCATAATTAGTTCTGCTCTTGCTGTAAAGTGTCAGTGAAACAGGAAAAAAACTTCCCCTGACGACCTGCTGATTGAAGAGAGTTTGCACACCACAAGAGGGAGGACAGGATTGCTAGCTCCTTGGTGTGGAACAGTGATTGTTATTAGGGAATTATAGTTAGCTCTGATGCTGGCATTTTCTCCCTTTCTGATATGTAAATACTGTATAATAGTGCCACAAAGATGTTCAATGTTACTAGTGGAAGCTGCACTGGCAGTTATAGTTCCCATGCATTCATTATGTCAGTAAAAGAACTGGGATTTCTTTGCAATGGAAAATATGAAAAATTTTTATTTATTGTCTTGCTTCCTTACAGTCCTTTTCATCTTCCCTGTAATAAGGCATCACCAAGGAAATTGGGAGAAACACAGGTTTTGTTATCAGACTATAAGGCTAAGAACCATTTAACAGGAATGAAAACTCTTAATCCACTTTAGGGAGAAATAGTTTACAAATATTTCTCTGCTAAGTGTTAAAAGTAAACAGAGGTTAAAGAATGAAGCAAAAAAATGAAAGCCTTATTAATGGTAAATACATCCTGATAAGTCAAATGGTTTGCAGTCTAAGTGGTCAATTTAAATAACGGACTTGGTTAGTAGTTTTAAATTAGAATTAAAGAAAGAGGCAAAAATCTATTTCCACAAGTTGTTCCAAACTAAGGCATTTACTGGTGGATTCTGTGTTACATTAGTCTGATTATACTCTGTATGATAAAGTATGCCTTACCATTGAACCCTGCTTGGAGAAGTGTTTAATCAGATGCCTTTCATATTATTTGCATGAAAGCTACATTGCACTCAAAAGAATCAAAGAGAAGAAATCTTTACTTCTGCACTCACTTTTAATCCACAGTGGTGTCCCGTGCTCTTGGTACATGCAACCTACCCTAAACTGTTCTCAAATACAAGCATGACCTGACTGGTGAATTTCAGGCTTGGCTTCCGAATCCTCTGAGAAAATCTGTTTTGGTTAACAACCATGTTCATATCCAGCTCAGCTTTTAGTCAGTCACAGATCACATCAAATAAAGATCATCTCTGGCAGGGATTTTAATAGACTCCAGTGACTACAATTAGCAACCACTCAATAATAATTTCAAATTACTCTTCCAAATGGCTTTGTTTGACTTCCAAAGGAACCAAAAGACCACTGAAACTGAAAAGCTTCTGTAAGGCAAAGAATACTGTCAAAAAGACAAAACAACAGTCTACAGAATGGGAAAAGATCTTCAGCAACCCCACATCTGACAGAGGACTGATATCCAAAATATATAAAGAACTCAAGAAACTAGTCACATTTGTTACCCGAGACGATCTCTATTTCACTGACTAATCTTGAATAGTTTGTGAATTTTGCCATAGAAATCACAGATGAGATGAAAAGCTTAATAACTTACTTTTCTCCTTCCACGGAGTGAGTTTGTTCTATTTTTGCATTTTCCTCAAGCTTGTTCCTGGAGTTGTGGAGTTCACCTCCTGCTGCCAGCTCCCACTGGATGTCAGAGCAAGTTAGGGTAGTCCTTCCCTTGCCGGTTTGAAATTAGTCTTTAAATTATAGTCAACTCTGAAAGAGGCTTTTGGATGCAGGTAATTTAGTTCAGTAACTTCTAATGGGGCAGGAGGGTTTGCTTTCCTGCAGTCAGTGTCATGGAGTCTGAGTGGGTCTTCTGGGTGGGGCTTGTGGTTTAGACCCAGCTAGCCACCAAGTAACTGATGCAACCTTAAAGACTTGAGAAGGGAGCTTTGGACAAAGGACATCACTTCTGGGAGGTGGTCAGCAGCAAATGATGGATGGGGGTGGGTGGGAGCAGGGCATATAAGCAAAGGGAGCTAGCAGTTGTCCTTGTCTAGAGAGGGGAAGGACAAAGGATGCTGGCCTTGAACAGTTGAAGCCTCAGGGGATTTCTTAACACAATCCAACTGTTAAGGACTATTAACAGCATTGCACAGTAAGGGCTAAAGTACTTTGGACATGATGACCTCACCAACAGATGGAAAAAATAATCTAGTGTAGACACCTATGAGATACTGATGTATTTCAGAGAGATAACAGAGGAGACTAACAAATTACATGTCTTTTCCACTTACCATTACTTAGCGTTTCCAGTAAGTAAATGTAGTTTCTTAGCTGAACTACTCTTTCAAATTATTGTTAATTAAATAATACTCCCTGAGAAATCTGTCATTACCAGTAGCCAGGAATGGGCTTGTTAAGCTGCCTGAGGCTGCTAATGCTCCAACAAACAGCCTCTTAATTGCCATAAGATTAATTTCAGTGGGGATTATAGTTCACTTTTCCCCAAGAATCTCATAGCGTGCTATATATCTGAACCTTTTCCTTTTTGCTTCTGTGTGGGGAGCTGTGTAAGGCCAGAGGGATCATACATTCATTCATTCTCTAATGATTCAGCCACTGAGTAATTTATTCTTCAGAGTTGAAAAAGTATGTGTTGTTGAATCTGTAATCTCCTCCTCTGTTTCCATTATGGCCAAAGAAAATCAGAATTTAAAACTGACACCCACTCCCTAGTTCATTTCATTATCTTTAAAATAAGTGACTTTTTCTGGGAGATGTCACATGGGGTTTCTTCAAGATGTTACTGTGGGATTGCTCCTGGTCAGTTGTTTTTCTAGAAGGCAGCAGAGTGAACAGAAAAATGATTGCTGGGTATGGTTGAAAGTGGGAAAGATGAGGGCATCTGGATCGAGAGAAGAACGTGTTCCTCGGCCTAGGATTGGACATGACCTTATCTGCAAACACCTCCGTTCTGCTGTGAGCACAGAAGAAAAGTCACACTTTTCCTGTGCTGGAAAAGCCTCCATATGCCATTTCAAAAAGAAGTGCTATTTCAGCCTTTTCCTAAATGACCTCGTTTTCATCATAATATATTTCCTTCACCTTTTGACGGGTACTTAGATTTTTAATAAAGTTACATACTTGTTTCAGAGGAATTACACTTTAGAATGCATTTCAGTGGTATTTCATCCTAACAGTTTAATTTGGTTGAATTAATGTGCAGCTGTGCCTGAGTGGGGAGGGAGTGGTGGTGGTGGTTGAGAGAGAGGGAGAGAGGGAGAGAGAGAGAGAGGGAGAGAGGAAAAGAGAATGGGGAGAGAGTGAGAGGAAGGGAGGGAGAAAAAGAGAGCCAAACTCCAAGTATAACCACCAGGATCACATTTCAGAACCATGACAACAACCCCCCTTTTTGTAATCATAAAAGGATAACTTAGCTAAATAGTATGAAAACATATACAACATAATATCAGCATTATATCAATAACTGATTTACTTTCCTATGGTCACAATTGGTGCCTGCCTTTCTGGCCATATTTTGACTTTATCCCATTTGAATCCAGTTTTCCTTGACAACCTTTCAATCTCCCTGCAGTCTCTCTGGTCCTTCTCTCTGCCTCCCACTAAGACATTAATGAACAGGCATCTCTTCCTGTTTGTGGATACATGGCTGGGTACCCTTGAAGAAAAGCAGGGTCTTCTTCCAAATCCTGGATGCCTGCATGCTATTCTGTACCCAAGGGCAGGGTCTGCATCACAGTAGGAACTTTGTGATAATTGACAGAACTCAGGCACATCTTTCAGTTAGAAAGCATGAGACTAACAGAACAAGGCCATTCTTGACCAGTGACAATGCAGCATGGAAACAGATTGATGCAGCTCTGTCCAGCTGCACTGTAGATGACAGTTGGAGGGTGGATTATTTGCAGGCCTGGTGAGCCATAGCCTCTCTCATCACTGAACTCAGCCTTGTCCCAATATGCCCTGAAAATCTGAATGTACAGCAGGAAAACACATAGCTAGCCAGCAAGGGGAGCACAAAGTAATGTGTTGGGCTGGTGCTTACATTCTTTGTGTTTACTGAAGACCAACAAAAGCAAAATTTAAATGCTTTCACCAGGTAGCAGTGAGAAAAACAATCTTTGGTAAGGACTCTGAATCTAGACCAAAGGAACTCATTTACAGTTGATTTCATCATATATGTACACACACACACACACACACACACACACACACACACCCCTACTTGCTTGGTACATACTTATGTATATATGTACATATGGTAGGTATGTGGTTGTGCTTCTTGTTATGTATGTGGTATATGTTATGAATATATGGAGGAGCACACACCAATTCGTGTGTCTGTAGAAGCTAGAGGATGTTGCAGGAATATCTTCCTTGATGATTTTGCATTTATTTTTGAGTGAGGGTCTTTCTGATGAACTCACAACATGGAGTTTGGGCTAGGCTGTCTAGACAGCAAGCTCTGGGGATCTGCTTGTTTTGATTTCCATTACAGACATTTGAAGTCATGTCAGCTTTTTATGTGGTTTGTCACCATCTAGACTCAAGTCCTCATACTGAACACAGGGCACTGAGCATCTCCTGGACCCTAGCTACATGTTTTCATTCACTAATTTTGTATGTACACAGGGTAGCTAGAAACAGTAATGCACATAGGCAAATATAACCACAGAGTTGTATCAGTTTGGGTTGTTCCCTCTTTGACATCCATACACATTTATAATTCAAAGATTGCTTCTTATCTTCGACATACCACAGGCTCCCTTCCAGAATTTTCCCACTTTAATGGAAGATTGCATCACCATGAGGGTCACATGTGCAAATGTGACTGTGCACTGTGTCACTCCAGGATGATTGGTAGAGAAGGGGAGGGGAAACTAGGCTTCTGCCAAACTGGGCAGCAAGCCGGTATCAAAACTGCTAAGGCAGCAAGCCAGACCACCTGTCTGCGTGACAGCCAGTCTGTATTTTTTAAAACTGTTATTTATATAAACATTTGGAAGTGTACATATGTGTTAGTTCTCATTCACCAGGAGTGAGGTTTGCTCAGCTGCTTCCAGAGTGATGGGGGCAGACAAGACAGGGCCGCAGCCAAAGGAAAGGCTTTCCACCTGCCCTCAGCTCGGCTTGGAAGTAGCCAGCCAGACCAACGGTTTTAGCTTTGTTCTTTGTTTTTCCTTTTCTGCCGTTGTTCTGATCTGAAGCAGAGCCTGACATGAAACAAACATGGCATTTCCCTTGGAAAATTGAATCCTGAAATTGGCTTCATCTTCCCAGAAGCACAGCCCTGTTGCTGTTCCTCTCGGCTCTGTGAATGTCATGATGACTTTGCCTAGAAACACTGGGTTTGGAGGCAATTACCACAGTGTTCTTGGGGATTTTTTTTTTCTGGGATGGAGGAGGTGTTTGTTTTGGGATGGTCTCCTGCAATTGTTTGAAGGGAAATGGTTTTCTCTCTGTAGCAGGCATGAAGGAAAACGGGATTAAATTAACACTACATATCTTCCCTACCCTTTTATTAGCACACTTTAAGGGGATGCAGCAAAATGTGGAGCCATGCAAACATGGCTTCTTGAGGAATTTCCATTAGTGTCACCCACTAGCCAGAGTTTACAATAAATGGCCATAGGGACTAAGTAGGTCATAGCTCAGGGCCAACTCACTACAACTGAAGTGATGCTTATGGTAAGTAGAGTCCTGTGGACATGATATATGATATAGGGATGGCGTTACATTTTTCTAAGCCAAGTTGCAGTGTAGTGATTTGAAATAAGAAGACTTAATGGGGCAATCACAGGGCAAAACAGAGGAGCTGGAGGCAGAGGAACTGGAGGAGGAGTCCATTAAAGGTCTCCCAGTGGCAAATGTACTGAAAGGAAATGCAGGAATAAAGGCTGATGCACACACACACACACACACACACACACACACACACACACACACACACACACACCTACCCCACATACAAGCCGAAAGGGAGGTTCCTCATAATGTCCTTAGCATATGATGAAGTCTTCAATTCTTATGAGCTGTAGGGAAAATGGGCTGTTTGGGAAGAGGGAAGGGTCTGAGGACCCCGGCTACCCTTAGGGCTACTGCCTTTGCCCAGAGTGAAAGCTGTGAGGTAAGCCAGCTTCACTTGTGACCTACAGAGTGCTAGTCAGATGGCACTGCTCCTCAGATGCAGTTGAATCAGTATCGAGTACTAATGAGAGTAGTGACAAAGAAGGGACATGAACTTGGTTTGATGTACAGCTGGCTTTTTTAACTTTCTTTTTTAAAATTTATTCTTTGGTGCCTTTCACATCATGTATCCTGATCCCTCTCATCTCCCATCCCCTCCCATCCACCCTCTCCCTTGCAACTTCTCTTCACCCCCCAGCCCAAATAAAACATAAAATTTAAGATAAAAATGGGAAAAAAGGAATGAAGGGAAAATCTCCTCATGGAAGCTGTAGTGTTACATAGAGAGTCACATAGTAACCCCTTTATCCACCTTGACATACAGGTGTCCATCGAAATGAATCATTAGTCTGTTGGAGGCATCTGGTCTCTGCTACACTATCCACACTGGGCCCTCACTGGAACTCTTCCTAGACATGCCATGGCCGCATGCTACCCCCGCCCCCCCATACCTGTGCTCCAGCAGATCACAGATGGGGTGGATGTTGGGGTGGGTCAACACATAACCCTGGTTCTGGGCCTGGGTATTTGCAGGGCTGGTCAGGCTCCCTTCAGCTGGATGTTTATGCTGTGACCTCCACGTTCTTCACAGGCATCATGATCACGGGCAAATATTTACCCTCTTTGTACTTTCCTCCTCACACCTGCACAATGGAAGTCACAAGCCAGTCCCAGAGAAATGACCCAAGTCATTATCTAAGCTCTGTGTCTAGATTGATGTCACACTCCCAGTGCCCGCTGAGCTCTGACTGTTAGAGCTAGAAAGGCAGGCACCTGAGGCTCTGGCCTCCGGAGTACTCCAGTTGTGGTCTGAAGAAAGTGACTTAATTTTTCCTGTGGCTCAGGGTTTTTCAATACACAGAAGTGTAAGGTTGTTAAATGTGTGAAATTATCTCACAAATTGCTAAAGCCCAGTGTACTGTGTAGAACACAATAGATGTACAATGGCAGCTACATTCTTCCCTGAGATAGGAAACACAGTAAGGGTGTAAACCATAATGTACAACTTTCTGCATAACTGTCTGGATGTCTCTGTCATGTATTTGTATCTTCCAAATTAGAATTTCATGTCAGGTCTTGGTCAACAGTGGTGGTTTTCTCAATACTGTTAATGTTTTAAGCTCTGTATTTGGTAGGTAGGCAATGGGAAATGGAATCTTTTTAGCATTAGGCTACAAAGTTTTATCTTGACTGTCATATGAATACTATTTCTGACTTTCTTTTAATAAATGAAAATCCTAAATGCCACAAACATGCTCTCCACTGTGACTATAGAACTTTAATGTTCTCAAGAGGATAGGGGAAAAAGTTATGCCTTATGTGTTTCTCCAGTGATAGACTAGCAAGCACACTTTGCAATATATTATTAGCATAAGATCCTAATGAGACAATCTGATGAAGATAACTGAGCACTGTTTCCGTGATGGACTCACCATTATGTACCGAGACTTAGAGGTGGCATCAGACACTTTTTTGGGGGGATGTTCCGGCTCAGCAGTATCTCTGCCTTGCTAAAGGTTAGCCCCCTGCAGTCTTATGGTTAACAGTAGATTCTGCTTCTTGTCCAAGTCAAAGCAAGTCTTGGAATGGGTGAAACTGGGAGACTCAGTGAGTATTAGGGTGTCTGTGCTTTGCAGAATAAGAGGGAAGAAGTGGGGTGAGTAGCAGGAGGAGGGCAAGGGATAGCAGATACTTCAGCGCTCCAACTTCTAGGCCTTTGGAAGACTGAGTTGAGCCTCCTGCCTCGGAGCATAGGAATTGCTTGGTCACTGTGCTCAAAGTATGCATGAGAGAGCACCAACTCCCTCTAATAAAAACTCTAGCAATGGAATCATATCTCTCTCATGAGAAGCTGACCTTAAGTTGTAGATCAATGGAAAACTTTGTCTCAAGATTTCCATAGAACTAATTCCTCTTCCCAACCCCTGGGTTGTTTTGAACACCTTTACTAATGAGTTGAATTGAGCAAGGTAGATGTAAGACAGTGATGATATCATAGACAACATATTCCATCCCTGTATGTGGCCAGAACATCATGTCATGGAAGTCTTACAATATTTTAAGAAAATGTACAGTGTGTAGTGTTTATCTATCATCTATCTATCTATCTATCTATCTATCTATCTATCTATCTATCTACCTATTTTTGGTTTTTCGAGACAGGGTGGCTGTTCTGGAACTAGCTCTTGTACACCAGGCTGGTCTTGAACTCACAGAGATCCTCTTGCCTCTGCCTCCTGAATGCTGGGATTAAAGGTGTGCACCACCACTGCCCTGCTGTCAGTGTATACAATTTTAAAGAAATAAGTTTCTACTGTGAATGACAGAAAATAACTTTGAGTATTCATGGCATGCATAGACTAGGTTATTGTAGTTTAAAAAGGGACTCTGAAATCACTTAGAATTATTTAACTCATAAAATTTACATCTGTGTCTATTTTTAAAAATGTAAAACCTACTATTCACACAGTGACAATAAACTGCAAGTTTTTGCTAATAAATATGCCTGCTTTTAGATCTGTATTGCTTTTATGCCCAGTATACCTGCTTCCCAGGAAACAGTCCATATCTGACGACATCCCAAGGGTTTCTGGAGAATGAGGTGTGAGGATGCTGAGGAGTTTCTCTTCACAGTCATCTCCTTCCATATATGTTCCCAGTACTTCAGTCTCCCATGCTGTCAAATCTTCTTGTCTCACTACAGTGTGTGTGTGTGTGTGTGTGTGTGTACTTGTGCATGAGTGCATGCATGCACTTGCACATACCATGGTGTGTCTGATGTGGCCAGAGGACAACTTGTGGGAGTCATTTCCCTCCTTCCTGGGATTTGAACTCAGATTGTCTAAGCCATCTGGCTAGCCCTACATGGTTAATTTTAAAGCAAACTATTAAAGTTAGCTCTGTAGTTATAAATTTCCAGTCTAGACCATTCTTTCTTAGAATTAAGAATTATTTTATTTGTAAGGTACTACAGTTAGAATTTAAAATTGTTTTGGACATTAAAATATCTATTCATTTTTGCCACCCTGTAATTCTAGCAGCAACAGGGTTCTTACTAGTGTCATTTCTATTTTTTCTTCAGTGTGATTGGAAATATGAGCTAAAGGCCCACATAGTTGTGACATGGACAGTGTGACTGTCTTAATTAGAAATGGTGGCTGTGGGCTGAGGAACACGGCTCAGTTAGTAAAATATTTGCTGTGCAAACCTGAGGATTTTTAAGTGTGTATATCCAGCATTCACGTGAAACACCAGATGTGATTGTATATACAGATGATCCTAGCACCAGGGCAGACAGGATTGGTGGATTCTTGGAACACAGTGACCACCGATCAACCTCACTCAATCAATATGCTCCTGGTTTAGTCAAAGATTTTGTCCCCCAAAATAAGATAAAGGACAACTGGAGATGGTACTCAATGTCAACCTCTGGCCTCAACATCCACATCTATGCACACACACCTGCATATATCCACACAAACAGAAATGGTGACTTACATTCTCATATGTCAAATTAGGACTGGGTAAACACAGGGGCTAGGGAATGATTGCAGAGAATAGATCTAGTGCTAGTTTTTATTTTGCTTTTTTTATTTGCTTTTATTGGCTGCAATAGTATATATGGTGCTAATTTTTATTGAGAATGGCCCTATTTTCTATTTAAATTTCAATTAAAACAGTATCAAGTGATATTCTTGGATAACCAGGCCACCGAGTTTATCTCCTAACCCCTGTGAATTCTGTGATGAGCACTTTGGACCCAAGGAGATGACTTGGTCAGTATGCTTGCCGTCCAAGCATGGGGACCTGGATATGGATCCCTGCATCCATGTCAAAAGCTGGCCATTGTTGCTTGCATCTCCCATCCCAGTGCCAGGAGGCAGGGGCAGATGGATTATTGAAAGTCATTGGCCACCAGCTAGCTTGCATGAATTGATGAGTTAGTTTCAGTGAAACTATCAGTCTCCAAAAAGTTTGTAACCAGTTGAGGAAGACAACCAACATTGACCTCCAGCCTCTACCAGCACAAGAACATGTACATCTGTGTGTGTGCACACAACTACATGAACATGGAGATAATCTCTCTCTCTGGCTTCTACATGCAAGTATACTCACATACACACAAGAACATACACATGCTCTCTCTCTCTCTCTCTCTCACACACACACACACACACACACACTCACCAAGTTTGACCTAGAGAACTGACTGACAGTGTTATATGTTACATAGGTTATTTTGCACTGATGGAGTCTGTGTGTAGATAATGTTATCTTTTGCCATTAGTTATTAGTCAAGATGACAGTTATGCAGTAGTAAATACAGTAGAATATTTATTTTAAATTATTGTCCGTGCCTTCCTAGGTTTAAAAGATAAGAACATTTCCCATCTGGACCATGATGGTGAATTCTACCTGTTTTCCTCACAAGATCAATGTCAACTTCGGCTCTGGGATTGTTCATCAAGGTCTACTTTCAAGTTTGAGAGGTCTGGCCATTTTTCAATCCAATGCTAATGTTTCCTTCTATTCTCAGATATTGATAAATGGGTGTGGTTGCTTTCAGCTTCTTCTGGCTTTGAGTGACATCCCATATTCACTTCCAGCCAGTGTTTTGATCAATGATTTTAGATCAAGCATTGCTCTGGCAGGGACCCATCAGTTCCTACAGTGAGTACCGGGGTACTGACTGAACTACACAGTGCATCAAAGCAGCCAGAAACAGATGGATGAGGAAGCTCCTGGAGATTTCTTGGTCTTTGCCATTTTTTTTTCAATGGGGTCAGAGGAGAAAATGTACAGAAGAGGTAGGTTTGTGGGAGAATCCCAGGGCAGAGGGAGGTGAGTCCAGTGGGGCTTAAAAGGAACTATTCATACTCCAGAAAGTTATTAAACTGCTTTTCTCATATGTGCCTTTTTTTTGGTAAAGTTATGAACGGAAAACCATGCTCCATAAGCAAAAATTACTCTGAGCTTACATAATGTGTCTAATGATGTTATCAATAAAATTATAAACCAAAATTACCATAGTGGTACATATTTAATTATGCACACACTTCTCACTGTGCTACACAATGGTAATAGCCGAAGAATCATACAAACGCTGTAGCTCCTGTTCTTTTTAATAGGGCTGGGAGCTAATATTTATTGAATTTCTAATATCTGCTGGGCTCCATGCTGGTTGCTTTACATATGTTATCTCCTTTAATGTCTTTCATATCAGGGTGTCTCCAGGGTCTGTGTGGGCAGAGAAGGGAAGGATTCCTCTTCAGGGCTCTGCCTGAGGACTTATAACTGTCTTTTGGCAGGGTGCCCATTTTATTCCTGATCTTTGTCTTAGGAGTTTGCATTTCTTTTAAAGTATTTTTTTCCTTTTTAAGAGATTTAGTTTATTATTTTGAGTGTTTGTTAGACACAAGTGACTATGGGTGTTTACAGAGGCTAGAAGAGTGCACTGGATCCCCTGAAATTACACCGTGGTTGTGAGCCACCTAGAAACCAAACTCTGATCCTATGAAGACAAACAAGAGATCATGGCCACTGTAGCATATCTCCAGCCCATTTTTTAATTTAAAAAATTTTCTAAGGTACTGAGTTTTGAACCTAGGACATTGCATATGTGAGGCAAGTGCTATACCACCAAGCTACAACTCCTGCCACCTGAGTGGATCCAGCCTCTTTCTTCTACATCCTGTCTCATACACATTTCACTAGGGGGAGAGGGTTGACACGGCAGCCCACACTCCACTGTTTGAGTGGGAATATTTAGTACAAGGAGGCAGAATCCAAACAAGTCCTTTGAGTTTTTGAAGGAATATGATAAAAAGACCTGTGACAGCTCCAGCTTGGCTCTTGTCTGCTCTTGTGACAAACTACCTCATAAAGATGATGGTAGGAAGCCAAGAGCCCTCCCACCCACCCTTTCCATACCTTCTAAGCAGGTTAATTGAGAGTTCCTGGCATTTTATAATTGATAGTATGGCATGCTATATGTTGGGGCTATTGAATTGGTGAAAGTCTGATAATAATCATGACTCCCCTCCCAGGAACATTTGTCAATTAGCCTGGAGCTCTGTTGGCTACTAGGATGACAGAAACGTGTCAATTTAGCCTGGAGCTCCATTGGTTACTAGGAAGATAGACAGTTGTCAAGGCCAATTGGCGAAAGTCAGAAAGCAGAGCGGAAGGAAGCGAAGGAAGTGGCTTTCAAATCGGCTACCATGACCAGAAAAGGAGCCAAAATAGGAAGAGCACATGGGAAAGACAGAAGGTTCTGTCTGGGAAGTTGGTGATCGAGTAAACTGGCACCACAAGGGTGGATTACTACATTCAGTCAAGAGTGGTGCGGAGCTTAGAATGCGTTAGGCTTTCTAAAACTTCACATTATCTAAGAATGACTCATGTTACAGCAAGTCATCCGTAGTATTTATGGAGTAAATGATTTTTGGCTCTGAGGCATCTCTTTGCCTTGATGAAGCTTTGGAACTTCACCTTATCATACTTCCTCGAGCCCTAGGCTAGTCAGGCAAAAGTGTTGCTGTCAAACTTCAAGGATCCCTTTTCCCTCTTAGTATTGAATCTTAAACCTACGGTCTTTCCCATGCCAGGATGGCACTCCACCATCAAACTCTACACCCCACCCTTCGTGTTTCAAAATATGATCTTGGAATACAGCCCAAGCTTGCCTCAAACTTGAGGCTCTCCCACCTTCACTTCTGGAAGGCTGTGCTTTTTAGGCATGGCCACCCTGACCACTTATGGTCTTGTTTTTATTTTTTTTTAATTTAAATTAGAATCCAGCTTGCTTCACATGCCAATCCCAGCTCCCTCTCCCTTACTCATTACCTACCTTCCTATCCCTCTCAACCCCCCACCCAATTCCTGCTCCACTCTCCAGGGAGAGTGAGGCCCTTCAAGGGGGATCTTCAAAGTCTGTCAGGGGATCTCCAAAGTCTGTCATAGGCCCTCCTCCACGTTTCCACGCTGAGAGAGCATCCCTCCACGTAGAATGGGCTCCCAAAGTCCATTCGGATGCCAGGGCTGAATACTGATCTAGTACCCGAGGCCCCTGTAGGGAAAAAGGACCAGCCAAAGATACACACCCTGAGAAGAGTCAAAGAAACACAATTTGACCCTGCAACCAGAACCAAAGAAATGTAGCCTCATCCTGAAACCAGTGCCAAAGAAACACACTTTGTCCCTGGGATCAGAGCCAGTGAAAGAAATACATCCTGGCTCTAAAACTAGAACCAAAAGGCTAAAAAGAACCAGAGAAAGAAACACACTTTGGCCCTGAAACCAGAGCCAAATCTGACCCTAACCCTGTGCAGAAAACTAGCCAATTCCTGAGAAGGAGATCTAAGCTTAGGAATTGAAATCTGACCAATCTCCACCCTGGAAAACTTCACCCCCTGAGAAGTCCTATATAAACCCTGTGTCTGTTCAGCTTGTGACTGTTCATACTACGTGGCTGTCCTCAGCCACTGTGGCAGAGGGAAGCCACTCTCCTGGATTCTTCCCTCCCAATAAATCCCTTTGATGAGCTTCAGGTGAAGACCTTCTTTTGCTGCAAAGCAGAGGTGACCCTAGGCAGAGCAGAGCAAGCAGGGCTATAACACTTCTGCTGGGGAAACTTTCCTGTGGCAGAGCAGAGTTGTTGCACTCCACTCTCCATGGAGCAGAGCTGAACTATATAGCAACTTCGCAGGGAGGCCCTCTCTTGCTGGAGCAAAACTGCTACACTGGGAAAACATCCCAGCTGGGAAACTCTCTCCTGCTGGAGCAGAGCTGATACATTGGTGAAACCTTTCCCTGAAGCAGGGCTGTAGGCTGCTATGCTTACTGTGGCTTGTGGTAGTCTTTGGCTCCCGAGCTCCAATATACCTTCCCGTCTGAGCTGTGTAACACTCAGTATTCTGTGACTCCTGAGTGCCAGAACACTTGTCTCATCTGCTCCATCCAAAATGCTAACAGCCCCAAAGATTGCCAAGGCTTCCTTACTAACACCGCATTCAGGGGGTCTGGATCAGCCATCAGTCTGGGGTCCATGAGCTCCCCCTTGTTCAGGTCAGCTGTTTCTGTGGGTTTCACCCACCTGGTCTTGACCCCTTTGGTCATCATTCCTCCCTCTCTGCAACTAGTTTCAGGAGTTCAGTTCAGTGGTTAGCTGCGGGTGTCTGCCTCTGCTTCCATCAGCCACTGGATGAAGGCTCTAGGATGGCATACAAGGTAGTCATCAATCTCATTATTGAGGAAGGGCATTTAAGATAGTCTCTCCACTATTGCTTAGTTTGCCATTTGGTGTCATCTTTGTAGATCTCTGGAAATCTCACTAGTGCTGGTTCTCTCCTCAAACCTATAACGGCTTCCTCTATTATGGAATCTCTCATCCTGCTCTCCTCTATTCTTCTCCCAACTCAACCTTCTTGCTCTCCCATGCCTTCTTCTCCCCTCTTCTTATCCCCCTCACTTTTTCCTGGTTCCCTCTCCCCTCCCCCATCTCCCAGTCCACTGAGGAGATCCTGCCCCATTCCCCTTCTCTGGGGTACCATGCATATCTGTCTTAGGGTCCTCCCTGTTTCCCAGACTCTCTGGCTGTGTGGCATTGTAGGCTGGCACTCACCTGCTTCAGGCCTAAAACCCATATATGAGTGAGTACATATTAGTTTTATTTTTTTGTGACTAGGTTACCTCATTCAGGATGGTTTCTTCTAGTGCCATCCATTTGCCGGCAAATTTCAAGATTTCATTTTTTTCCTGCTGAGTAGTACTCCATTGTGTAAATGTACCACATTTTCTTTATCTACTCTTCAGTTGAGGGGCATCTAAGTTGCTTCCATGTTAGTCTTAAGTTGTTAGTTCCTCTTATTCGTTGTCACCACAGGCAGGCCCTAGATACCCTTTTGGTTTTTCTGGTATAAATTTTATGAAATACTAATTGTGTAGCCTATTTTAGCTTGACTACCAGCTACTCTCTGTTTTGTAAGGGCAAATGGAGCAGAAAGAGGATAAAGCTGGTTATTTTGGTAAAGTTGTAGGCTACATCTTGTCACTGGGAAAATGCTAATAGGGATGCTAGACCATTCTCTTATTGTCCTATTACCTTTCTACATGGTTATCCATGCTTCTCTTGTGCTCATCCAAGGACTTCTCCACAAAATCTTAAAGGACATAATTCAGGACGCAGCTGGCTAGCTGAACCAACAAGTGGAGGCTTCTGGACTACATGGCAGTTCCATACCCATTTTCTTTTTACCCCACGTAATTGTCTCTACTCTTGAGTTTTTAAATAGCTTTTCTGCCCTTTTATTTAAAAATGTCATTTCCTTCCCATGAAGCATGGACCAAATTGATCAAATCTGGTGAAGGGGTGTTGGGAATCCTGACTGGATGGTTGGAAACATGGAAAGCATCCTGGGACACATAGTTGGTATCTGAGGTAAAGGTTAGCAGTTTCTGAGACTGAACCCTCAACTTCAGGTTCTGACAATATCTTCAGATAAATTGTCTCAGAATTTGAACTGCATTAAAGAGCTGGTGTCCGCTGCAGAAGAGATGGTTGGTGGGCAGGGAGGGGTGGGGGTCACAGAATGGCCTGTGCTGCAAGTAAAACCAAGTATAAATGTTCCCCCTTTATTTATACATGGTTATACTGCTGTTTACATTTGCTGCTTCGGTTAAATTACATGCATTTTGTGATCTTGTAACCTCTTTTTTGTTATTTGACTAAGTGAAATTTATTATAAAATCTGTTGTTTTGAACCCAGTGCCAGGAAGACAAATTACAGGGTACCCAGAAGAAAGAGCTTATTCCAAGATGGCTCTGACATGGACATTTTGTCACAGAATTATAACAAGGCTGCCCATGTTTGTTTATTTATTTCCCTAAACTTTTTCTTGACTCTAAAATGCCCATGGAATTTCAAACTCAAAATTCTAATCCCATTCAGTGAGCTGTGAGCTCAGCCTGCACAAAACCTGCTTTGGGCTGCCAAATGGAAAGTGTCTGGGTAGAAAGAGGAATTTAGGTCATTGCTTTTGAAACCAGCGTGTCCTCTAGAAGAAAAGAAAGCAAATCCAATAACATCACACAGGGAAGAAAGTAAAAGAGTCCAAGGAGAGCTTTTCTTTGGACAGTTAGCTGGGATGCAGTGTGGGGCACTTGCCCTCCTTCTGCCCTCCCCTGCTCCACAGATAGTAAGGGTTGATTTGGGTCTTTAAAGTAGCAGTCTTCCACTGCAGTATTGCTATAACATCATCATCCCTCCCCGCTCCCCCCCCAGGTGAAGGGCTAGCACAGTCCTAGGTACTCCCTGGGGTTAAATAGGCCTCTCTCTTCATTCCAGGGAGGTTCTGGGGGTGGTGTTGCTGAGTTCCTCAGGCTTCATGTGCAAAACCTGCAGATTATTGTTAACAAGCAGATTTTTATTACGTCAGCATGGGCCATGAATGTTTGCATTTCTAAGAAGCTCTTTGGGCTCACAAACTGCTATCAGATGGTGGAGTCTACGGTGAGCAAACGGGCTAGCGAGATTACTGTAGTTTTGGCCTATTTGCTTAGTTAGTCCTTCTCTCAGTACTCGTTCATTTCTGGACTTTGGGGTTGGGTCCCCAGGCTCTGTGTTAAATACTTGGTCCTCAGCTGTTGGTGCTATTTTGGGAGGCTGCGAAACCTTTAAAAGCCAAGGCCCAGCTGGGGGAAATGAGTCACTGGAGTTGATCCTTTAGGTTCAGAACCCGGTCGCATTTCCTGTCTGTTCTCTGCTTTCTGATCCAATGAAATGCAAGCAAGCAGCCCAATCCGCACACAGCTGCTCCTTCTGCCATCTGCCCATGCTGCAGTAAACTGTACCCTCAACCCTGGAACCAAAATAAACCTTCGTCCCTCAGGTTGCCTCTTGTCAGAAATTAGGTCACAACAACTAGGAAAGTAATTCTGGCTATTTCCCACACAGGCATGCTGGGATTCCCTTTGAATACTAGTCACTCACTCAGGGGTGTCACACTTCCTTTGTCCTTCTGCTTCAAATCCCTCCTCACTAAGTGCACAAGGAACCTCCCTGCTTCACAGAACACAGTTTGAAACTGACTCAAGAGAAGGAAGACATCTCTTTACACTGACCTGCACTTCATTATGAGAAAATTCAGAAAACAATTTTATCGGAAGAGATAGAATTTCATTAGTCTTTACTTAGCACTGAGGTTATGGCTAGGGTGGGGGACTGAGGCATATTTAATTTTCAGCTTTCCAAGTGCTTTAAATAAAAAAGATTATAGCAGCACTGCTGAAGCTGCTATATCCAGAGCGGCACTTAAGACTGATAGATCTAACGTTCCACTTAGGAGCCATCATGGTACAATTAACTAGCTGGTATTAAAAAGGACTTTCTTGAAACACTCAAAGTTGTAAACCTATTCAGAAGTAGATCTGTGCTTCTCCAGTTAATACAAAGAATGGAGTCATTTGAGAGGATAATAAAAGAAATCAACAAGCCCAATGCCAGCTCCCCATGGGTGAGGTTTAAAGCTACACACCTATGTACTTTCTGCAATTAACATAAAATATACTTAAATTTGGAAGATTTACTCTGCCACCCCCTTCTCACACAACAAACACAACTTCCAGGTTAATTTGCCTTCATTACTTCAAATGTATTTTCAAGTTTTCTGCTCTTAGATGCTCATGTGTGGTATAGGGATTCAAGTTAAATTCCTGTGTATTGGTCCTTCAGTATCTGTCAAATCCTGAAGGAACCACAGGACCTATCAGCACTGAGCTTTGTAGCCTGATTTCTCCATCCTGAGGGAGGCTCTACTGCTGTACACAGAACCAAGAAGCCTACGGAGACAGTTGCTTATCTATCGTTTGGCAGAGCTGAGACCTAGCTAGCTTAGTCTTTGAAAGAGAGGGAGCTATGGTGGCCTGATGTATGAAAAGATAGCCTTTAAGATGTTTTTGATTCGAATCATTATTGTGAAATTTTTTCCTCTTTTGTCTTCTTTGAATTTTTGGGGGGGACCTGCCATCCAGCTCCCAAATGAATCACACACACAGGTTTATTTTTACTTATGAGTGCCTGGCCTTAGCTTGGCTTGTTTCTTGCCAGTTTTCTTTAACTTATAGTATCCAGTCTACCTTTTACCTCTGGGCTTCTCCCGTTCTCTTATTTCTGTAAATCTTGCTCAATGAATTGCTGTGTAGCTGGATGACTGGCCCCTGAATTCCTCCTCCCCCTGTTCTCTTCTTGTTCCTCCTCTTCCGCAGCTTTCCTATTTATACTCTCTGCCTGCCAGCCTGCCCTCTCCTTGCTCCTGCCTTGCTATTGGCCATTCAGCTCTTTATTGGAACCACCAGGTGTCTTAGATAGGCACAGTAACACAGCTTCACAGAGTTAAACAAATTCAGAATAAACAAAAGTTACACACCTGAAAATAATATTCTATCACAAACCATTATGGACCACTTTCTCACCAGATACTGTAAGCAGTGAGTCTAGCAAGTTTTGATGGAGGGCCTACTGACTCATGAACAACTTTCAGCATGGGAGCTTTGTTTGGAAAGAAGATATTTTTTAGTGTTCTACTCTTCAACTATGGGAAACCTTGTTTTGAGATGAAGCAAACAATAGGGGATGTGTTAGTTCAATATATAGCTTCTTACAGTGAGAGAGAGGAGGGTGGAGAGCAAAAGGAGAGTGAGAAACAGATTTGGAAAAGAGACACGGGGGAGGCAGGAGAGATCCTCAGAGCACAAGGACACAATAGTTTAAACATGAGTTATGCTCATGTGGGCAATCTTTAGATGTGCTTGTGAGATTAACTCCTTTACTCGTAAAAGAAGTCAGCTAAGAATCCAGACTGCTTACTGTAGAATTTACATTTTAAAATTAGATGTAAGAGAGATGAGAAGCAGCCATGGTGTGAGGTCACCCAGGAGCTGGTGGTTGGTTGCCATGGCAATGGAGTCTCCAGGCCTACTTACAGAGAGAGGGTAGAGGAGAGCCTGGAGAGGCTTAGCTTCAAGTATGTAGAGAGGGGCCTGGCTCTACAGTACCCCATTTTCTCCCACGTAAGGATTAAGGTCTTACAACACATTTTGTATGTACACTGTATATTTTAGAACGACTGCCAAGAGGAGATAAAACTGAAAAGAATCATTATTTTATTTGATCCTTTAAACAAACACATGAATTAGATATGTTAATACTCGTGTCATCTGGTTGAATGGCAGATGGCATCAAGACCTGATGTTGACAACTTGAGGAGGTTGACCTCTCTGGAAAGGAGTACATGGTTGAACTTTTCTGTGCCTCAGCTTCCTTATCTATGGGAGTGTAATAATGAGTACTGGTTTAAAGGGTTGTTTCTTTGTTAGATAAGATATAATCAGGTAGAACAGTGTTTGTGAAGCTTCAGCATGCTAAATCAACATCGTCTACCGTTACTTGGTGCTGATATCCTGCCTTTTCCCTCTCCCCAGGTCCTGGGCAACCTGGCCCTGTTCCTGCTCCTGACTCCTCTCTTTCTCCTGTCCCTGCCTGTCACTCTGTGTCAGCCCTGTCCTGGGCCTGTGACTTTTCCTTAAGGAACCTTTCCTGGCTGCAGGGCCTCTCTAATCCTCAGGCTCTGTCCCCAACCCGGGATTGCTCTTCTCGGGGCTACCTTTTCTTGCCCCAGGATCCATGTTTGACAGGTGATCACTCCTCAATAGCTCAAAGATTGCATGACTGCATAGGGCTCTGTATACCATGTGGACCTGGGGCGGTGGGAAGCTGGGCCAATGGCAGCTCCATGACTCCAGTTTCAATGGCCACAACTGCTGAGACTTGTTCTAAACAGCTCCTGTTCCCTGTATAAGCAAACGCCTTCTGCCTCTCTCCCAGTCAGCTAACACCTACCCCCCCTTCCCAACTCCATGTGGGGTTGCTGAGTTTGGTGAATCATGTTTCATTGCCTGAAGCTGCAACAAAGAACAATGTTTGCATTGTTGGGAAGGACTAAGATAGAGCAAGTATTCTAGTTTCACATCCAACACTCGTCTTAGTACACTATGGTTGGACAACTCCTGAAACAGCAGGGAATGAACATGGGTTACACCTCTCTGTAGACAGACGCTGCCAACAAATCAACTCTGTGCTTTGTAATGGAGAAAAGAGCAGAGGTTTGAAGTATAGCAATGTCTGTGTAGGAGCATTCCTGGCTAGAAAATGTTCTCCCAGAGTGGGTTCCTTTTGTGGATGACATGCCTTTGTTCTTCAGAATTGGTCCAATGACATTCTAATCCTCAATCGGATAGTGTTAGAACATGGGGACTCAGGGAGGGAATGAGGTCACAGGTTGGAGAATAAGATTAGTGACTTTGTGAGAATAAACTTGTATGTAAGTGGTGGTTCAAGCATGTTTTTTTCCCAGTAGTTGATAGACAGAGGCAGGAGAATTGCCATAAGTTCAGAGCAGCCTGGGCACACAATGAAATCCTCTCTTGAAAACTCTCACAAGGACAATAAAACCTTAGTGAGGGGATTTCTCTTTTAGACAAGAGAGGATGCGATCAGAAGGCTGTACACTGGCCTTCTTCACATAGCAGACCTGCTGGCTCTTTGGTCTTGGACTATTGGGACTTCAGAACCAAGAAACAAATGTTTGTTTTTTCAGCCATTCTATGATTTGCTACTGAGGCATTCTGGCATACCCAAATAGATTGGTTAGCTAAGGAATCTTTCTGTTGTTAAAGTGATTCCATTAGAGACTATCTCTCATCCAAATCTAGGTTTTGTTTTTTTTTTTTTCTTCTAAAATTGTCTGACTCTCAAGATATCTCCTCCCAAACTGTCTTTTTGAGTTTTCAATAGTTATGCAATTGTATAATCTGTTGAGCCGTGAATAGTTTTAGTATTTTAGACATTAAAAACAGTAGTAAGCTTAGAATTCCTTGAAGCACTGGAAGAGTCCTGGTTTTTAGGTTTTATCTTTTTAAAGTTTTCATTTGTTTGCTCTGGATGATAGATTGGATACAGAGGTGGATGAGGAGTGACTCTTTAAAGGGGTTAGTGATAGCCATAAAGAAAGGCTAATTAGCCTACCCAACAGTGAGATTCACGCTTCCTGATTATAAACAGCAAACATAAGAAGTGAATCCTAGACAATTATTACATCATCGACAGGGCTGGAAAGTCTTAGGCATTCTGTATCCCAAATCCTGTGGAGAATGTGGAACATCTAGGCCAAACTAGAGAAAAAAATCCTCAGTATGTGAATGGTTAAATAACTTGTGGTACAACTAGACCATAAAATACTACATTACAACAAAGGAGATTAATATATGCAATAACCTATGAATTTCCAGAAAACTATATCAGGTAAAAAGAGGACATTCCCCAAAGGTACATGCTTTGTAATTTCTTCAGTATGATACTCATGAAACAAAAATGTTATCCAAGGGGTAAAATTTGCCATTACTAGGGATTGGGGAGGTGAAGGAGTGAAGCAAAGGAGGTTATTGCTTCAAAAAGGCATCAGGAGAGATCCATATAGTGATGGAAAATTTCAGCATCTTAATGATATCATTGTCAACATTCTTGTTGTGCTATTGTGCAATAGTTACCAACAGAGGGAGATTGGGGAAAGGGTACTACTGGCTTCACTAATTCTTTCTTGCTCTGTAGACTAGTCTGGCCTTGAACGCACAGAGATCTGCCTGCCTCTGCCTTTGCCTCCCAAGTGCTGGGATTACAGACCTGCACCACCATCGCCTGGCTAACTACATTCTTCCTCATTATTTATATACAATTATGCTAATATAAAGAGTTTAATTTTTCAAAGACATTAGCCAGAACTTAAAGAAGGGAAAGGTCTATTTTATTTTAGTAAAATTTCTTATATGAGATTTTTTTAAAGAGCTGATATCACAAGAAAATTTCTGAAATAGAGAATGATAACATAAGATAGTATCTGAATTCTGACAAAGGAATTGTGAAGACATAAAACTGGGTTCTTTGTTTAATTTTTGTCAGGGTTAAGAAGCTGTTAACATGAAAGAGTTAACAGAGCTGCCAAGTAAGAGGGAAAATATAAGTAACATAGGACTGGTGCATATTTGAGACCAATATTACTTTCATAACCTACAGTATAAGAAGCTTAAAGTATTAGAGAACTCATATTTATATCTGCTTGTGCATGGCGACTCCTGGTATAGATAAATAGATTTTTGCTTTCATTGTTAATATTATGCAACATTGGTTGGCATTTGAGAACTCATAACATCATGCTTACAGTTCCTTTCTATAGAAGTAGGAACTTAAACAAAATAAACATAACTGAGTTCTAGGCAGGATAAAACTGACTTTATGAGGATGATAACAAATAAACAGCAGTTCATCTTTTATTCTTGCTAGAGTTGGTTTTCAGCTTTTTAAATGGTAGTTTTTGCAGCAAGACTTTGTAATAATTCAAAGCAGCAGCAAAACACCTGTGATACATAATAATTTTAATATATGTACAGTTTTTCATGTAATGCACATAATGACACAAGTGCCTAGTTCTGAAGAATAGAAAGGCACAGGCACATATAAATGAATAATAAGACTGTGAAAAGAAATATGAAACAAGGGTTGAAGGGAAGGAAGTGCTATCATGAGGGAAGCAAGTTTTTCTTACAGTTCATCTGGAATAGCTAAAGGTTAGAAAGGCGTGAGCATTCTATGCTCTTCTAGTGCTAAAAGCATTTTAAAGCTATGATGTTTCAATAATTGCATTACTAAGACAAGGGGACTGCAGTGGTGGCTCAGCAGTGAAGAGCCCAGAATCCTCCTGAACAGGAAATGATTTAGGTTCCAAGTACCCTTGTGGAGCAATTGACAACTACCTGTAATTCCAGTTCCATGGGGGTATCTGATGTCTCCTTTTGGACTCCATAGGCAACTGCACTCAGATGCACATACACCTAAACAGACATAAATTCATACATACAATTTAAAATGAAATGCATCTTTAAGAAATATTTATTTTGTTGTATGTGTATAAATGTTTTCTACCTATATGCATATATGTTACCCATAGGAATGCCTGCTACCCATTGAGGTCAGAAGATGGCATCCAATCCCCGTGAACTGGATCAAGTGATGGATGGTGGTGACCCACCATGTGGGTATTAGGAACTGAACTTGGGTCTTCTTCGAGATCAGTAATTAGTCTTTTTTTGGGGGGGTTTACGAGACAGGGTTTCTCTGTATTGTTTTGGAGTAATTAGTCTTAACTGCTGAGCTATCGCTAAAGCCTCCTCCAATAAGATAAAACAAAAGACAAAAAGTTAAGTGGAAAAGAATATGCATTCCAGAAACAGCTAACTACCATGGAAAACCTTAGAATATACACATGAGGCAACACAGTTTTTATGACATTTTCTCAAAATAAGATGCCTATGCAATGGTATGACACAAGGTATCTTGAGTACTCATCAGTGTAAATAAAAGTAACTCCATGTAGTCAATTAATTTTCAAATCTTGTGTTGTTTTTTCTACTATGAAATTGGTAGTTAACAATCATCCTCTTTCCTTAATGAGTTTTTATCATTAAATCTTACCTGCACTTTATTGTGCTTAAACTATAGCACACTTATACAAATTGAGAACTCATCTTCAGGACTAAATTAAGAGGCAAGCAGTTGGTGTGTCCACAGTGTAAATCTTCCCACCAACAACCAATTTAAACTGTCAACATTGTCACCAAATGTGGAGTTGGAATAATAGTCAAGATAATCCCCTTATAATAGTATACTCATTGACCCTATATGGTAGTCATAACTGACTTCAGGAACATAGATGGTATTAAAATGTGGTAATATGTGAAGTAGGACACTTTCAGTTTTTTTGCCTTTGTTTTTAATCTAATTTATTTACTTGCACATTTACATGCCGGATATACAGACTAACAATTAAAATGCCTGGTATCAGGAACTCTTGGAATTGTTGGCTAGTGAGGATCCACACATTTCAAAACATAACAGGGTATTGCCGTTGCTGTTGGGTACCCACTAGGATGTGCCCTGTTGCTATAGACACTTATTAGAATCATATTACTTAGAGAAATCAATCTGATAATGGCATGACAGTTTCATCCATATTGGCTAGATTTCATAGTGCAGGAAGGTGCAATTTACACTCCTAGAGGAGAAAAGAAAATAGTCAATCTTATTAGCTGTACACTATGTGAGCAACAGTAATGACAAGCCTGGTAAAACATGCCCACTGGTGCAATATTGGCACTAATGTCATGGGGAGTAGCCTACTACTTTCTGGTTGGTTTTAAGGTCACAAGATGAAAACCACATGTGATACTATTATTTAAGCCAAAATTTTGTGGCATAACAAGTGATAGGTCCTAGGGGGAGAACTTACTGGACATGGTATTGTTACTTCCAAGAATTAGTGTGTTCCTTTGTTATTATTCTAGGTGGTGATTAATACAGAGAAACATGCCTGGCGCAGAGACTAGGAGACTGTGGAATTCTCAACTCTAAATTGGAACTCTATGTCACACCCCTTTTCCCAAGGCCCAGGAATCATTGCAGAGAGAATGGAAACATTCTAAGAAATAGAAGCAGTGGATGACTCTAAAAGAAACAATGCTCTCTGGAAAAAGCAGGGCAGTCTACACATAGGAACTCACAGTAGTTGTGACAGCATGCCCAAGACCTGCACAATCTCAAGTAAGGCAAAAATCCCAAAATGGAGAGGGGAAGGCAAAGTGAAGTTTCACTTCTAGCTGTGGAGCTATGGGCAGTTGATAGCTACTGAGCAAAGGAGATCAACCATGTTCTACCGGGAGGTGCACACCCAGTAGTGATTAGAATTAAATGACTTAAATAATTAAAAGAAATGAAGACCCAACATTGGTTGGGTAGGGAAGTAGGATTGATCTGAAAGTTGTTGGGAGGGGAGGGGGTGAATGTGACCACAATGCATTGCATGAAATTCTCAAATAGTTAAAATTTAAATACAGAAAATGTACATATAAATAGAATTAAACATGTGTTAAAATAAAATAAAAGATACATTTTACAACTGGCTCCCGAAATTTCTGAAAAATTTGCAACTGACTTTACTATGCTAACATATCACTACTACAAGGCAGAAACAAAAGTAAAAGATTTGAAACTTCATGAAATACTTAAAACTATAAACAGAGTTTACAAAGCTAAATTAAAATATATGCCTGGCAATTAAGAAGTTTTAATTATTGTTAGCCATAAAGAAGGATACCAATGATACTAAAACCTGCCTCCAAGTTTTGTTGTGCATGGTAAATGAAATAGCATAGGCGATAGCTAGAAAATACTTGAGTTATTAATTTCAACCACATTGGAAACTAATGATGCAATCACAGCGTTTTTATTTTAGAGGTTATCTTGTGTATTTTATACCCTATCTCACCTAGAATCCAGATAACAGAAGATTGAATGCAAGACTTGTGATTTTAATTCATTGATAAGCCAAAACCCTTATTCATTTATACACCATATTTTTCTATTGCAAGATTTAGACTGTCTTCCTAAATAGCACAAATATTTTTATATAATTGTACTTCCAGAAATCTCCATGGGATCAGCTTAATTTTTTATGATTCTATTAACTCAAAACAATTTGTACTGTTTTACTTTATATTCTCTGCAAATGGAAGCAACGCTGTTTTAAATAATTTACGTTGCCGTATTCCCTACTACATATCCATCTGGAAAATATATTATTCTGTCTATGTGGCTATTGGATGCCAGCATACTCCCTGTTCTTTTAATGTAAATGCCATTAACAGTGTAAGGATTAGGGCAAAATGTATGTGTTGATGACGTATTTTAATTTAACAGTTGGCGGGGAAGGATAAGTGACAGATTGTATTCAGTCACAAATAAGGGAGGAGCTCATTTTTAGGAGTGTTCAAGTCACAGGCAAATAGCAAAAGGGTTTTTTTCTTCCCTGACAGAGTAAATTCATCTCCTTAAAAGTCACCTTTTTGCTTTTTACTTATCACCATGAAGGCTGCATTTTGTATTTTGATATTTTTGTGAACAAGATATTGATTTTAAGTGAAAGATATTGTTTGGTGCTGGAATTAAAAGAGGTTGTTATTGGTTTGAGTGGTAAAGGTGAAAAGTTTTGGTTCGTGTTTGCCTTTAACAGAAAAATATTCTGTGGATATGGGTCTCCTTCTGACATGGAAAAAACATGTAAATGAGACCATGAAATTGAAAGTCATTAGTTGCTTCTCTAAGTACCTGGGGTCAAGGTGTCAATCTGGTGTCATAAGAGAGAAGGCAGTATGTGTGTATACCAGTTCTTCACCACTCAAGGAATTGGTATGGCCACTTAGGGTTGATTTCAGTCAATGTGGAGGGTGACCTGCCATTGAGAAAGGAACTTCAGATGTTTAAGGCCAAGGTTTATCCTTTCAGTAATAATGCCTAGTGTTTTCTTAAACACCTCAAGAAAGTCTAGGAATGATATGTAAAACCTGTAGATTCACAGAATGGGGAGGTAAAGTGGTTATACAACATGATGGTTATGTAAAAACCTTTCACATACTCCATAATGTTGTAGTTTGAATAAGAAATATTTCCCACAGGTTCATTGTTGAAAAGTTTGGTTGCCAGGTGGTGACATTATTTTGGAAAGTTCTGGAAACTTTAGGAGATGGTGTACGTTTGAGGAAAACATTCACTGCCTGTGTGTGTGTGTCCCTGCTATCTATCATAAAGTGAGTAGGCTTTCCCACATACATCCATGTCATCATGTTCAACCTCACTATGGGTCAACAGACTTATAGACTGTGGACATAAACATCTCAACTTGTAAGCCATAATACATTCCTCATTCAAGCATTTGATCACCAAATGGCATGCCTTTGTAAAAACAAAATGCTTTTGTTCAGGAAGAATCAGCGGACCCATGCAACTCTGCTAAGGATGAGTTCAGGTGATTGTTGATATGTGTGAGCTAAGTATAAGCAATGCCTACTTCTCTTCTCTGCCATTAACACATTGTCAGATAGGAAAATTTTTATAACTTTCACATTCATCCTTCCCTTCACTCATTTCTGTATCCCTTAGTATTACTGGGCTTTTCCTTTTCTGATTAATTGTAAGGTATCTGACCTACCCAATGCATTTTTGTTAAGTAATGGACACTTTTGAGGCTTGTATTATTTGGTCCTTCTATTTCCAAGAATACTGAGAGAAAAAGAAAGTTATTCTAAGAGCTCTAAAGTGCTTATGATACCATGATTTTCATAAGAGGCGTGGATGTATGAGAATTGAACTTTCTTAGCTTCCCCTCAAGGGTGAGCAAAATTCTACTCTTGATTTCCTTTTGTCTTTGAGGTTAGATGAGCATAAGACAAATATCCTTTTCTCAGCTTTAGACATATGCATTAGCAGGAGAGGAAGGGGTTATTTTTACTTTGCAGGCAAGAAAGCTGAAGTTGGCAGTGGTCACGTTGTATAGCTAGTAGTGGTGCAGTCTGTGGCTAGCACAAGGATTGAGTCCTTGTCAGGTGTGGAGTATCAGGCAACTGTTGTGAGAAGCAGACATCATTTGTTAAGGACAAATGTTGGTGTGGGAGGAAGGAAGCATATGTTAAAAGGCGTTATTCATAGGCAGAGCAGGTGAGTGTGAAGGAGTACAATTACATACAAAGGGAAGTTGCAAATGTGGCTGCATCCCATCTGGGCTGGGAGCAGGGTCATGATGTATAAACTTAGTTGCTCTTTCATGTTCCCTTTCCATTGTAAACAATGGAAACAAAGTTCCGTTCATCAAACTTACACTGAGTATTTAGATACTGGTTTGTCCCATAAACAGTGGATTTGGTTCATATGTTTTGGTTGCTACATCTTCAACTTTCAGTATGAAGACAAATACAGGATATGGTTGTGACAGTACCTTTCCTTTTGATATTCTGTAATAATTGTGAAATCATACTTCCCAGGTTGTCCTCCCAACATTCTGGCTTCCCTTTTCGAATCCTAGGGTCTTCTGCATTCTCTCTGACCTCTTGCTGCTTCTCCAGAGTCCACCCTTAACATACATATAATTCTACCACATTTAGAGGTTACAAACTCCATCCAGTGTATTTAGCTAACTCATATGTAATGATCTATAATCTTCAGTTCTCCTTAAATTTCGTACTGAGAATGAGACTTGTATGCACAAATATCTCCAATTCTGTTACTCAATGTCTAAATCTCCTTGGAAACTCCATTTTGTAATCTCACAAGAATCCTTAATTCTAAATACTTCCAGCAAAGTGGCAGGATACAAGACCAGCTAAAGAAAATCAGTAGCCCTACTATATACAGATGATAAAAGGCATTGGATCAGTGTTTATCCCTGGCATACGAACAGACTTCGTGTGTCCATAACACAAAGAGGGATGCTCTCTCAGCCTGGACTCTTAGGGGAGTGCCTGGACCCTGCCCTGAGTGAAATGACAGACTCTACATATCCCCTATGTGGAAGGAAGTGGCAACAGGGTGGGAGGCTGGGGGGGGCATGGTGTGGGGGTACGAGAGAGAGAGAGAACTGGGATTGACATGTGAAGCAAGCTATTTAAAATTAAAATAATTAAATAAAAATTTGAAAAAAGGGGTTTAGAAAGAAATCAGAGAATCATCACCCTTTACAATTGCCAAAAACAACATAAAATACCTTGGGTAACACTAACCAAACAAGTGAAAGACTTGTATCGCAAGAATTTTGAGCCTGTTAAGAAAGAAATTAAAGAAGACACCAGAAAATGGAACGATCTCCCATGCTCTTGGATAGGTAGGATCAATGTAGTAAAAATGGCAATCTTGCCAAAAGCAATCTACGGATTCAATGCAATCCCCATTAAAATCCCAGCAAATTTTTCACAGATCTTGAAAGAACAATAACCAACTTTATATGGAAAAAGAAAAGACCCAGGATAGCCAAAACAACCCTATTCAACAAAGCAACGTCTGGAGGCATCAAAATCCCTGATTTCAAGCTCTATTATAGAGCTATAGTCCTGCAAACAGCTTGGTATTGGCACAAAAATAGACAGGTAGACCAATTGAATTGAATTGAACACTCCAATATTAACCCATACATGTATGAACATCTGATCTTTGACAGAGAAGCTAAAAATATACATAGAAAAAAGAAAGCATCTTCAACAAATGGTGCTGGCATAACTGGAGGCCAGCATGTAGAAGATTGCAGATAGATCAATATTGCCATGCACAAAACTTGAGTCCAAATGCATCAATGACCTCAACATAAATACAGTCACACTGAAACTCTTAGAAGAGAAATTGGGAGGTACTTTTGAACAAATTGGTACAGGAGACAGCTTCCTGAACATAATAACATCAGTACCACTGTGGTCAAAAATTAATACATGGGACTTCCTGAAACTGAGAAGCTTCTGTAAGGCAAAGGACATAGTCAATAAGACAAAAAGGCAGCCCACAGAATGGGAAAGATATTCACTAACCCTACATCTGATGGAGGGCTGATCTCTAAAACTTACAAAGAACTCAAGAAGCAAGTCTCCAAAACACCAAAAGATCCAATTAAGAAGTGGGCTACAGAACTAAAAATAGAATTCTCAATAGAGGATTCTAAAATGGCTGAGAGGCACTTGAGAAAGTGCTCAATATCCCTAGCTATCAGGGAAATGCAAATCAAAAGAATTCTGAGATACCATCTTACTTCTGTCAGAATGGCTACAAGCAAAAATACCAATGACAGTTTATGCTGGAGAGGTTGTGGAGAAAGGGGAACACTCCTCCACTGCTGATGGGAGTGCCAACTTGTACAACAACTTTGGAATTCCTCAGGAAAATGGGAATTAGCCTACCACAAGACCCAGCAATTCCACTGTTAGGCATATACCCAAAAGATGCATATTCATACAACAAGGACATCTGTTCCACTATATTCATAGCAACATTATTTGTAATAGCCAGAACTTGGAAGTAACCTAGATGCCCATCAATTGAAGAGTGTCTAGAGAAAATGTGGTACATTTACACAATGTTGTACTATTCAGTAGAGAAAAACAATGAAATCTTGAAATTTTCAGGCAAATGGACGGCACTAGAAGAAACCATCCTGAGTGAGGTAACCCAGTCACAAAATGACAAACATGGTATGTACTCACTCATATATGGATTTTGGACATGGATCAGGGGAGTGCAAACCTACAATCCCATGACCAGAGAGTCTGGGAAACAGAATCTTCAACTAATGACTGATGTAAGCAGAGGCAGACACCCACAGCTAAACAGTGAGCTGAACTCAAGGAACCCAGTGACAGAGAGGGAGGACTGGTGAGCATAGGGGTTAAGATTGGGCTTGTTTAACTCACAGAAACAGATGACCGGAACAAGGGGGAGCTCTTGAATCCCAGACTGATGACTGGGAATCCAACATGGGACTTAATGTGGGTGTCAGTAAGGAGGCCTAGGCAATCTATAGGTCCTTGGGTAGTAGATCAGTATTTATTCCTGGCACACAAATGGACTTTAGGTGCCCATGCCACAATGAGAGATGCTCTCTCAGCCTGGATTCTTGGAGGAGGGTCTGGGTCCCACCCTGGAAGAAATGACAGACTATGGACACCCACATAGAAGGCCTCACTCTCCTTGGGAAAAGGAGTGGTGATTGGGAGAGGGGGGATGTGGTGGTTGTTGGGACTGTGTGGGAGGAAGGAAGGGAGAGGGAGCTGGGATTGACACATGAAGTAATCTTGTTTCTAATTTAAATTTAAAAGTAAAAAGACAAAAAATGAAAAAAATCCTGAATTCATAAAATTTGTGTGATCCAACTGAACCCAGTAGACATCTGTATCCAAGTATTATGATCATCAGTCTGCATCTGTTCTTTACAAAGGCAGGGCATAGCACTTTCAGAAGGTTATGTTGCAGTTCCATGGCCTAAAAGTATTTAGTAGTGCTGTCTATTCCTCTTAGATAAAACTAGGCCATTAACGATGATCCCCAAGGTTGAGTAGATACTCCTGTGCAGGCTTTCATGAGAATCTGAGCCCTCTTGTGGAAAGAAGAGTTACTGGGGTCCTACCCATGTAGCTTGTGTCTCTATATTACAGTTGCTTATATGCTTACACTTGATTTTGATCTGGGGAGTAACCTTCCTGTTACTTTGAATGTGTCTTTGTTGAATTAAATGGAGACAGGGACAAACATACTTCTGTCTAAGGAGATGAAAAACTTAAAGCAGAATCAAGTAGGCAAATATATGAGATGATTCAGAAAGAAGGTGAATGAGAACTGAGGAAAGTTTAATGGTGGTGATGGAGTAAGGGACATACACATTTTAATTAATTAACTAATTAATTAACATTGTGTATATGCGTATGATGCATGTGAGTGCAGATGCATATGTCATGGCACACATGTGATGGATGGAGGACAGCCCTGTGGAGTAGACTCTGAGGATTTTGAGGATTGAATTTAAATTGACAAATTTTGTTGGCTCCTAATTTGCAACCATGCTTCCTTGATTCCTGCTTTGACAATAGTGGACTAAACTTCTGCACTGTAAGTGAGCCACTACAACGAAACTCTAACTAAGACAACACCAAAGAAGCTATATGAGATTCCACTGCTAGAAAGAGTAGCAGTGGAATTCATCACTATAGAACTCCATAGTCAAACAGAGAACTTGAAAGGTGTAGGAAAGGGATTGGTGCTCTTGTAGGAGAAGACCAAGTGGAGAAGTTAAGTTGGGGAGAGTATGGGGCAGAGAGTAGTCAGGGAAAGTGAGTTTTGACTTGGATCTTTTGTAGTGATCTTGAGGGGCAAGTGTTGTTGTGCTGTGTAGCTCAGCAGAATGGATGGGGACTAGGACATAACAATGTGTTCAGCTAACAATATGCCTGTAAATTCTTCTATGTTCTTCCCTTAAGAGCTGTGGTGCAGTTCTCTTAGTTATAGTGAATGAGTTTTCTCTACCTCCCAATTGAGATTCTGGCCACTGGAATTTAGCTATTATGAACTGAGGAACCCAGTCTGCATTGAGGGATCCATGGTTGGATTCCCAGGTTGAGCTTCTGGGTATATCCAGCAGTAACTTGGCACCATATAAACCAACCATATGGGAAGTAGATCCTCAGCTTACCCCAAATGATGCTGTACAAAGTGGAGAGGAGCCTTCTTTGCCGAGCCCTGAGCAGACTGCAGGTTCCTGAGGAAGATTAGTGACTTCTAGTTTGAAGGTGCTACACATGAATGGATTGTATGCAACAAAGGGAAACTACAGTCAGGGTGAGCAAAGTAACAAGGGAAGCTATTTTGTCTCTGCCAGTGTGGTCTGAACAATAAACAAGAATAATCTGTCTGTATTTTTAACCATCCACGTGGCTTGGAATAAATTACTTAACATTTCTAAACTTAATATCCCCTATAATTAGAGTGTGAATAATATAGGTCCTATGAGGCTATTATATGGTTTGGAAATAATGTAAAGCAATGACTTCAATGCGCTAGTGCTAGTGCTAGTGCTAGTGCCTTTAATTCCAGAATTCCAAAGGCAAGGATAGGTAGATCTCTATTAGTTTGAGGCTAGCCTAGTACACACAGTAAGTAGTTCAATGTCAGCTAAAGCTACAAAGTGAGTCCCTATCTTAAAATATCAAAATAAAACAAAAATTCCAACCCAGACACTGAAGCATTAAAGGGAGTTAGAAGAAGGCTTTAGGCATGAGTAGAAGAAATGATATAAATGAGTGATACAAATTTTAATTAAGAAAGTTTTGAGTGATGAAAGTGTAATAAAAACATAAGAAAGCATTTAGAGTTTCTCCTTTCTTCTACTAGCACAAGGCGTAGGAGAAAACAGACTAAAGGAACTAGAAAAGTAATGAGTTTCTAAATGTGAGAAAAGCCACAGAACTCCAACATGTGGATCTGAAATTATAAAGGAACAAAGATGGTCAAGAGCCTAAAGGTACAGTTAATACAGTACTGTTTCAAGGAGTTTCAGTGTAAAGGGGAGATGTTGAAAACCCTGACTCCTTCAATGACAACCTCTGGCTGCAGCTCTGCCATCCAATTCCCATCAGCCATGCTATGAATTTGCACAGGATTTGTAGTCTTTGTTTTTTGTGACTTTGTGAGTGTGTGTGTGTGTGTGTGTGTGTGTGTGTGTGTGTGTGTAGACCAAGGTTGATTCTGGGTGATTTTTCAATTGATTTCCATCTTATTTTTTGAGACAGGGTCTCTCACTGAACCGGCATCTTCCTGTCTCTGCCTACCTGCTGTTGGGATGCTATGTCTGACTTTGATGTGGGTGTTGGGAATCTGAGCTCCATGCTATTTACTGACACTTTCTCAGTCCTTCTTTCACTTTTTGACTCTCTTGAATATTCCAAGACAGATTAATCTACTCCTAGTTTAAAAGACTGACTAAACATGTACAAAGTCAATGTTTAAGAACTTTAAACCCAGCCTTTCTCATACTTGCAACCTTCAGTTCTTTAAAAATTACATATTTGTATGTGTGTGTGTGTGTGTGTGTGATATGCATGTGTGTCATTGTGAGTGCACCAGTACCATGATGCATGTGTCAAAGTCAGAGGACAACTTTTGTGAGACAGTTATCTCCCCTCTTGTTTCTACCATGCTCTAGGCTAGTAAGCCAGCAAGCTTCCCGGTGATTGTTCTGTCCCATCTTTCCTTACAGAAGTGCGCCACCACATCTGGCTTTAAAAATCTTATCTTTTGTTTGTCCTAGATAGGATTTCTCTTTATAGCACCAGTTTTCCTGGAACAGCCCTGGAAAAGACCAGGCTGGTCTCAAACTCAAGAGATCAGTCTGCCTCTGCCTCCCAAGTGCTGAGATTGAAGGCATACACCACCACTGCTTGCCCTAGAATCTTTTTAATATGGGTTCCAGGGATTTGACTCGGATTGACCTTCCTTGTTTAATAGCTTATGAGCATCCTTCTTGGCCTTGGACATATAAAAAGTATATGTAACAGTTCCCAGGAAGATGTAAGCCAGTCTTTAGAAACACTAAAAAATCTGCTTCTCCTTCTAGGACCTATGTAGTCTGATGAATCCATTCATCCTATATATCCATGTCTTTGATATCATGTCCTCATCTATCTATTATTCACTTCTATGTAGTAGATACTGGCCTGGGCACTGTAGCCTCCTGATATTTACACTCTTTCGTAGAGTATGGACTGTGAGTGGTAGAGCTAGAAGACAATTCATATATAAATAAGAAAGTACATCTATAACATGCCGTCCACCTTAACCAGATGCAAGCTGCAGACTTATAAATTACTGAAAGAAACTGAATGTTGGATATGAGAAGAGAAAATGTAATGGGCCCGGATGACTAGTGCTTTTTCCACACACACTGCACTCATTCCACAGGTAGATAGGTGGACTTGGACTGCCAATGTTGTCTTGGGTCACATGCAGTTTTCCAGACTTTACTAGTGTCTACTGTCTCCTTTCCCTTTCTTCCCATTGTAGGGCACTGTTGATCTTTTGGAATTTGTGCTGAAACACCATGAAAGGACCCTGAAGGTTTCTTCAGAAAGCTGTGATGTGCAGAATGCAACCTAGGAGATAAGGAGCTCATTCCAGAATGCAAATGTCCTGCTTCTCTGTAAAAGAAAATCCCCCCAGAGAAGCAGTGCTGGCAGGCCAGACAACACACTCACTGATGCAGATGATTTGCATTCTGGTGTTGGCTCCCTGTCTTGTCACAGGCTGGGGACAATTTATGGACAGGTGTTTATCAAGCTCCACTGTGAATAGCACTGCTCTGCAGTGTAGATTGCAAATTCAGGATCTGTGATTCTGGGCTGAGCCTGTGGACAGATTTGCTTAAGCCAGTGCATGAACATTTGTCAGCATTTTAACAATGGAGGCTTGTTTAAAATCCCACATTACCAGGTTCTCTCCTGTACACCTTTATTTAGGTACCTTAAGCATTCATTGACTGGGTTGGTTCCAGATTTTTACAAGGTAACGTTCAGTGGAAATGATAATCACAATTTATGTGATTCAGGACATGAACTTTCAAGGAACCCAAGGGACAAACTGTGCACATTCTGCTCATTTGTGTTTGCCCGCTGGCTCTAGAGCCATGTGATTTTATAACCCCTAAGGATCAAGGGGATCACTAAACAAGGAAGAGCTTAGCTCGTCCTGGGAAGGGAAAATCAGCATGCCACAAAAATGACCCTCACCCTCCCACTCCTGTCTTCCTTTTTTATCCACTTGAGTGTATAAGATTCTCTGACACCTTTATTGCCATAAAGGCATTCAAATTGCCCTCTAAGAACCTGGTCATCCCTGAGATGGAAAAGGGGGGGGGGAGATTTGATCTTTTCATTCTCAGTAGAATCCTAGAAAATAGTGCCAGCCTTACAAGTACCAATTTTGTTCAGGTACCTAGAACTTAGATCAGAGGGTGTTCAGAGGTCACCCCAGAGGGCCAGCCCTAAGTATTAAGCCACCTGAGATAACTTCTCAGAGGTGTATTCTATTAACATTCTCAAGAGAGATGAGTATATCAAAGGATCACTCTAATAGTGCCTTTTAATTTCTAATAGTTCAAAGATCTCCTTGGCATGAAGTTTCTAATTTCACTGTTCACTTTAATCATTTCAAATTTCAACAGATGGTGTCTGACTTGACTTCTCTGAAAGCAAAACATAGCTTCTGGTCTAGGCCACATTTCTAGAAGACATTTTCCTGGTAGTTGAAAGACTTGTGTAGATTTACCTTTGTTGAATGAAGGATGCTAATTAAAGCTGAAATTCTAAGTGAGTACGGTGTTACATAGGGCTTGATGGTGGGTAGTTTTTATTCAGCCATACCAGGGTAAATATCTGGAAGAACTCTGTGATATTGTAAGACAGATGCCTTGGCACATACCCATGACCAGCACTTAGCTGGGCGATTCTTCATTTTGTTCTGTGTTTTCTTTGCTTTTATATATTTACTTGCTATAAAATACAAATTGTTGTGTTCAGAGATGAGAGAAACAAGAAACCTATGTGTCATGTTAGCTATTCTACAGTCTAAAGTCACCTGAATTCACAATTCAAAGCAGGGGATAGATGGGAGAATACAGGAGTAAGCTTTGCACACAAGAATCCTAATCAGAGGCATTTTGACAAAGATTATGGAATTGTATATATGGAATCTTTAAAGACACATTCTAATTAATGCAAAGATCACACACTTTTAGGAATAAAGTTTAGTTAATGGCCATGGTGCCCTGAATGTACCTGATCTTGTTTGAAAGCTAAGCAGGGTAAGGCCTGGCTAGTACTTGGATGAATAAAGTGTTTTAACTAAATAAAAAATACCATATAAACATTAATTAAAACTTTGAAGGTCTGCAAATAAGGAGTGATCAAATTTGAGTACTAATAAACACTCAAGGGACGCTGGCATTGCCAGTGGTACCAGGTATTTTAAGGGTACCAATGCTATTAAGTATTTATTTTTATCTTACCATCTTCAATGTAATTTATTGGATACTTTCTATGTGCAAAGTCCATTTTATTGCTTATTTGGTTCACTTAATAAAAAGAACAGATAGCACTGCGATGAGCACATGGCCTAAATTTAGTTCTTTTTTACGTTCAGTAGAATTGAATCATCAGTATGTGTAGCACATATGTAGTATAAATATGATTCATGAAATCAATACTTCATAAGATAAATGTGGAGAGGTCATTTAAAATTAAGATTTTAAAAAAGATTCATAAAAATTTTAAAATCCTACAACTTAGTATATTTGGGTTGTAAACCTAGACATAAGTATGTACCAAATTATTGTTGATTTCTCCATATAGTAAATCAAAGTAAATTAAAAAAAATTAAGACAAATGACTACAACCTAGGCCCAGTGATAGGAGGTCCTACACATGCTACCAGAGAATAAAAATAATTACCAATTTACTCCTGTATGAGCTCTGTGAACAAGATATGTTCAGTATACAGTAGTGGCACAAATGTCATGGAAGTAACCAATCAGTTTTTGATTGCACTTAAGGTCGCAAGATTAAACCCATATCTGGTATTGTTATTGAAGCCAAGAATCTGTGGTTAGACAGGTGGTAGGCCCTATAGGAGAACCTGTTACCCTTACTCTGCTATATAGACATACTATTAAATTCGTTTCTAATGAGTTCCTATGTATAATTAATGGTTGTTATATGTTGATCAGTGCTTTTCTCAACCATCATCAGATAAGCTTTGTTTTTCAGCAGATGGGGATTAACACAGAGACCCACTACTGACCATGGTGCGGAGAGTAAGAGACTAGCATATCCAGCTCTAAATGGGGCATTTATATTATAAACACTCTCATCGGAGATATTGTAGAAGAGGGGGCAGAAATGTAAGAGCCATGACTACAAGGAAATTGTTTTCTGGACACAACAGGAAAGTTGTATATATGAGCTCACAATGCTTGTGACAGTGTGTACAGGACTGACACAAGCTCAAGCCAAATAGAACCTCACCATGGAGGGGAGGTAGGCACGAAGTTCTCCCTCTAGTTGAGGAGCTACTGACATTTAACTATACTTTGAGATTGAGAAGCAGTTTCGTTAAGGCCGTGGCTTCCAGTAGATTAACTGCTCCTGCGGAGAGCCACATACAGGCTAAAGAAATTGTGCTCATTATTTTTCATGATTGTTATTTTGTAAAGGGGATATAAAGCTGGATGAGGAGGGGATGGGAAGAGGTGGATCTGGAAAGAGGCAAGGGAGGGGAGATGGATATGATCAAAATGAACTGTACAAAATTATCAATAAATTAATAAAACAAGTTTTAAAATCTAAAAAATCTCATTCTTTTTGTGTGCACAAGTGTGTGTGTGTATGTGTATGTGTGTGTGTGTGTGTGTGTGTGTGTGTGTGTGCAAATAGGTAGATAGGTGCATGCCATGAGCATATGGAAGGCAGAATACAACTTTGGGGGGTCATTTATCTTTTACCACAGGGGTTCCAGGGATCAAACTAAGATTGTTGTGTTTGGTGATTTACACTTTACAGTGAGGTCACTGGTATCCAGTGTGACTTTTAAGGAGAGAGCTTAATGCAAAGGAAGAGAGGATAGAATCTTACAGGGTTGCAAATGACAGGAAACATACAAGATCAGATCTCATAATCAACCAGTTTAAAAGGAGGGGGATCTTAGATGAAAAATTATTAAGAAAACTCATTTACTAAAAGCATTACATATATTATATATGGATTTAAAAAAAGATATCCTTGAAATGGTGTATCATTGCACAGCTTAAGCTGTACTCAAATTCACTATGTGGCCCATGTTGACCTGGCAAGCCTCCTGTCTTACCATCCCAAGTTCTAAGATTACAGGTGTGGGCCATAATGTTCACTCTCTGTTTGGATCGTGTTTTCTTGTACTTTGGCCTGAAAGGTATAGTAAGCACTTGACTATTGGGGTATTAGCCTCAGTACTCATTTCAATTTGCCCTGGGTGGCCTGAACTCATGCAATAGTCCAGCTAGATTTTGAACTTTTGATTATTCTGTCTTAGTCTCATAACTATTTTGGATTTCAAGTTGTTACCACCAGGCCTGGTTTTACACGGATTCTTAATTTTCTATTTCAAACACCTGCTTTAAGCCCCACTAAAATGATTGTATAGGTAACTACAGCCGCCTTCCCTTGCTCTTATCCACACACATTTCAGTATGACTGCAGCTTTACCTCATCAAGAAAAGAATCATCTGACAGATGGAAGAAACACAAGGTCAAATTGAATTGCACATTGGAAGCCTTTGCTTATCATATCACGGTAACACACTATCCGGAGAGAGAAGTTACATGGTCAAGTCAACGTCAAAGTGTCTTCTAGTCTTTACCAATGTTACTGGAGCCTGGAAAAGCCAGGCTCAATTGAATATATAATCAATTTTAGGAAAAGGGTAAAGACATAGAAGCAATTACTGGCCACAGGGAGAAGCCTTCAGAAGGTAGAAGGGAGAAGTTTGTCTGAAACACTTAAAACTCACCAAGGCAGTGACAGTTTGACCCGAAAACCCCCAAATAGCCCACAAATAATGGACACCCTGCACCAACATGTTATTATAGTTATGAAATATTTTTTCCTGTAAAATAAGTTCTATGGAATAGGATATGCTAAAATATTTTGATGTTTTTCTTGATCGCCTCATGCATCTGGCTCAAGATTTAAAAATTTCTCTGTAAGTCTATTTGCTTGTGTATATGTGTACATTCTGTATCTGCATGAGTTTGTGTGTCACAGGCTGTGTGTAGTTATCAGAGGAAAATGTACATGAGTTGATTCTTCCTCCTACCATTTGGGTCCAGGATACGAACCTCAGGTTGTCAGGGTTGGTGGCACCATGTGTCTTACTCTGTCACTTCACCTTGCCCATCCCTCCTTCCTTTCATGGCACTACATTTGGAGGCTGTATGGTGCTTCTCACTCTCCTGGTTTTATATTTCTATGGGCCCTGTTTTAGTTGTATTTCCATGGGTTATAGTATTTCAGGGAGAGGAAAATGCCTTCTGAATTTTGAGAAAGCCATTTGTGCTGCTGCAGGCTAATATGCACTCTTAATTACAAAAGTGATTTCTAGTCTGAACTGTAAATCGGATGCTAAATTCATGTTATTACAGAAATGGAGAATCCTGCCTTGTATATAACACAGAAAAGAGCTGCTAGCATCCCATTGTAAGTGGTGCTTTGAGATCCTCTCCAGCTGAGGTTTAGGGATGCAGGCTTTGCTTTTCCTAATGACTTTTTCACTGCCAGGCCTTCCTTTGAGCACTGACTTTATTATTTGGGAAGTGTGACAGTCACAAAATCATTTGGCTTTGTTAAAAATAAGCACATACTGTTAGTTTAGCATCTACAGTCGTGTATCAGAAGATCTGGCTCAAAATGAGTTTAAAAACTGGATGCACTGTGGATATTTCGGTTCAGCTTGATTGTTAAAGGTGGCCCCTGTCTGTCTGTCTGTCTGTCTGTTTTCCTTTGTTGAGCTTGTTGGGCATCTCTGCCCAAAGCATGTGTGCTTGAGCAAGAGATCGCACTGTCTCCAGGCACTTCCACCCTATCAGCTCATCTCTTGGTTATCACCATATGCATAAGGACCCTCTATGCTAGGGAAGAAATCCATCGTGTTCCTTAGGAGCCATCAATGTTGGAGGGGTCAAGGAGACAGAAAGACAAAGAGACAGGCAGAAGAGTAACAACAGGTTTAGACCTGGTGCAGAGTGGTGGGCAGGGAAGGGATAGATGGAGACAGAGACATAGTAAGCATGAATGCAGAAGTGTTGGAAGCCAGCCAAATAGAAAATTTCCCATTGAGATAGCATTGGTCCCAGTTTCTAATCTTTGAATGTTTTTTTAAATTTCATTTCTTTTTACTGACCATGAACCTTACTCTACTGCTCAAAATCTCTGTCTTCAGTTGGAAAATTTGTGCCAAGTGCAGGTGATTTAGTGTACTCCATCCTGAGATTTCCTTTGCTTAGTCATCTCACTCCACCTGAAAACACTGCGTAGAAAATGAATAGAGGAGAGGAATGCCATGGCAATAAATTGTACCCAGAATATTTTCATGGGATTAAAGAGTACCAAAGCTTTTTTTAGACACTGTATACAAATCATTTTTTACAAATGGCCTGGTACCCAGGGGAAAAATTTATTCCTTAAGGTAATGGGAATGCCAGAGATGACATGTGAATCAGGCTCTTGAACCCTGGACTGTGCTCTGAATCCAAAACCTTGCTTCTGTATGGCCCCATTGAAGCATGTAACAAAAGTCTGTGTGCAAGGATGAATTAGGGATGTGATGCCATTATTTCCTGTGGCATCAGTGGGGTTAACAAATCCTCTCAACATTTAGTCATTTTAGTGAACCCACTCAGTCCTTCATTTAACAATATTTAATAACGTCTACGTACGTTCTGTGTATTATGAAGCAAGCACATAGGGCCAATAATATTTTATGCATTCTCATCAAGAGTGAAATTGTAAGGGCCATAAATAGCCTGATGGAAGGGGATGATGAACACTTGGCTCATAAATCACATTTGCTCAGCTGGAAGAGCAGAGGGTCCTGGACAGGAATTCTTCCTCTGTGTCAAGCTCTCAGGGAGCTACCTGGCAAGAGAGCAGAGCATGTAAAGAACCTGCCATTTATGTTTTGTTCTTGTAAAAGGCTTATGGTGGGTGTGGAGTGTTTGTCTTTCCTGATTTACTGTTTGCATAGATTGAGTATTAATTTGGGTGCCAAACACTTAGTAAGTATAAGATGCTGGGAAAATTATGGCGATCCCTCAGTACTTGATTCCCATACCCCTGAAGACACCAAAACCCACAGATTCCCAAAGTCCTTTTGTAAGATAATGTAGGATTTGCATATCATCTATGCATATCCTCCTGTATATTTTAACTCATATAGACATTACCTACAATATCTAATAAAATGTAAATGTTATGTATATGGTTACTGTTCAAAGAATAACAGCTTTTAAAATGGTCTTTACCTGAACAGTATGAATGTATTCCCCCCCCCCAGATGTTTAAGTCTATGATTTGAATCCAAAAATTCAAGCTGCATGGATTCTGGCTTTCCTGTCACTATGGCAAAATGCTTAAGGAAACCAACATCCAGAGGAAAGGTGTATTTTGGCTTATGGTTTTAGCATATAGCCTATTGGCTCTGTTCTTCCTGGCCTTTGCGAGACTGATTATAGGGAGCATGTGAGAGTCGAGCTGCTTGTTTAATGGTAGCGGGAAAGCAGAAAGAAAGTAAGCAACACTCTAGTGACAGGGAGCTTTCAAGGGCACAGCCTAGACTGCTTTCTCCAGTGAGACATAATCTATAAATAGTTCATTTAGCTATGGATTCATCACCTCTATATTACAGAGTTGCCCAAACTTTGACATTGCAATATGATGTTGTCATCTACAAGTGTGTTGGGTATACTATGAAAATGCATCCATATCTATCTTTGGACAGCCATGAGTTGGACATGCATATCCTGATTCATTGATGAGAATAACATCCTCATGTTTTAACTACCTTTCAATGGTTCTACTGACTGGGTCTAAGACTTTAGCTGAGTGTCCCTTTGGGGCCATTTCATATCCAAACCATAATACTAGAGAGAGAATGGGACAACTGCATGCATTCATTCACTCATTGTTTATTATCTACCACACCAGGGTCTGTCATATTTCTTTTTTATTCTTCCCAAAGGCAACTGAGATTTAGAGAGGTTATGAACAAAACCTTCAAGTCACACACTGCTTAGCATACATGTCAGGGTTCAAACTGACAGGCTGGGCAAAAGTCACTAACAATATGGACTCTCCTGACATCAAAGAATCTCTACAGACACAATACGAAATAGGAAACACCTGGAAACAATTTGTGTAGTCAAGACTAGAAAGAGCCTGCTGGAGTATGAAGTTATTTTGAAAACTACCTTCTAGAAGTCTTTTTTTAAAGAGTCAATCATCAATTTTATCCCTAGGTAGTTGACTCAAGAGAAGTAAAAACTCATATCCACACAAAAAGTTGTACATGAATGCTCATGGGAATATTATTCCTAAAAGTCAAATGGCAGAGACAATCAAAATCTTCAACAACCAATTTAATGTTACTTAAATTGTGGTATGTTTATAGGGTTGAACATTACTTAGACATGAACAAACTAAGTATTAACATGTTCTAGAAAATTAATGAACCTCAAAACACACAAAAGCGATAGCAAGTGATGATATATTATGTGAAACATCTGACTAAACAGAGTAGGTTGTGGTAGCTGAAAGCTTTTGAGGTACATGAGTGTGCTTGTAGGAGTAGAGAATGACATCTAATGTGTACAAGGCTTCTCTTGGGAGTATTGGAAATGTCCTAAAATGGATTATGTCTATAGTCTTAGGACTGTGTCAAGACACTAACTCTTAATGGGAAAATTAACAGTTTGTGGATCATATTCCATGTTTGTGCATGAATCTACTTCTGCTATTACCTACTTCTAAGGCAATGCATTTTTGTGTATCTCTTGCTGTATTGTTTGTTATTGTTTTTCCTGCAAGGGCCAGGGAGGTATCTTTTACCATGCCTGGCCTGTTTTGTAGTCCCCTTTTCATATGAATTAATCTGGGAAGGAGAATTTTCTCCATAGCAAAATGAGATCCTGCATAAATGGAAAGTTTGAAAGCCTATAAAAAGAACGTACATTGAGAGGAAGAAGAGGGAAGAATATGACTATTAGGAGTAATGAGAACATCTCATTTTAGTAAGGGATTGACTCCCAGAATAGTGTATAATGGTACCACAGAAGGTAGTGTTATAATACTAGGGGCAGGCTGCCAGCTTTGATTAGGGTGAAAGAGATAGCAACTGATGGCCCAGCTGGACAAGTTAAGTAATGTTCTCCTGAAAGTGTCTGTTTCCTAATGTCAAAAACAGGATACTGATATGTATATAATTATTTTAAAAATTGTGTATAGGTATTATCCTGCATGTATTTCTGCATCACATGTATACCTGGGGCCTATGGAGGATAGAAGAGGTGATTGGATACACCTCTGGGGTTGGAATTCAGCCAGATGTGAGTGACCATGGGGGTGCTAGAATTGAACCTGGGTCGTTGGGAAGATTAACTAGTTTTCTTAACTACAGAGCCCCGATTTGTGAAGACTTAACTTAATTAGGACTGAAAGTTGTCTACAACACAGTTAGACTGTTTAGTATTACTGTTTTTGTTAAGTTTTGATGTTGTGTTCTTTCTTTTCCCTTCCTTGTAACTTCATGCCCTCTCCTTATTTTATCCATTTATTTTAAACATATAGGTAGAGTGCTGCTCATATGGAAATGATTTAAGAATCATCTACTGGAGAGAGCATGGACAGCCTTTCAGGGACCACACAACTGAAGGAAACTGACTCTTCTCCTTCTAGCACTCAACTGCCAATAGCTCCTCATCTAGAGGTGAGATCTTCTGAATCTCTCCTATCCATACTGGAGCATTTACTATTTTTATCTTTTGCAGGCAGCCATAACTGCTGAGGTCATGAATGCATTGACCCTGTCATGTCCAGGGGACCCCTTTTTGCTCTAGTACTATCCAACGGCTGGGTCTACAATCTTTTTAACCCTTCTTTGAAAATGGGCCCTTGGACTTTGGTGGGCATATAAACTATATGTTCCATGTGCGACAGAGCACTCCACAGGTGTTTATTATTTCTATTTTGATCAGTTATGAGTTACTGCGCTAATCGCTATCCACTGTACAAAAAGAATGATATGTTAGCGCTTCACTAATCTCTGCATATAGAGGTACATATATAAAGAGCAGTTTGATGTTGTGCTGTTTAGCCTGGGGACATAAAAGCCCCTCCCTCAATTTTCTGTGGCATGGGCTTTAATGCAATCCGGAAGTGGTGATTATCCCCATAATATCCTTGCCACTATTTTCCCCATGGGAATCTTGCCACATGGGTTGCTATTAATAACTCATCTCATTCACAACTAAGTAAGTCTGTTGATGACTTTCCCCTACACCAAAGCTTTCTATAGTACTTGGAGATGGCCTTTCATGGAGGAATGGATCAGTCAACTCATAAGATTTGTATCACCAAGGATCCTTGAACTAATCAACATACAACATAGGTTTATTTCATACAGATCGTGATGTGAATATATATTCATATATACATATATATATATATATATATATATATATAAAGGTACATTATGGAGAGAGAAATGAGAGGGAGAGACAGACAGGGAGGCAGAGAGAGAGTTAGGGAGCAAGATTATGACTTTTACAGTATACAGGGCACTGCAACTAGTGTTTTGAAATGCTGAAAGAATATGTGTGTGTATGTGTTTCCTGAAATAATGAGTTCCCATAAACTTTGGTCCTAGGAAAATCTAGCCAGACAACCAGGAATTCAATTTCCTCAGTACTGTGTTGACTCTCCTACTAATTTTGTTTCTAAGGTTCCATTTTCTAAGCATATACTAAATTAAATTTTCTTACTGTTTACTATATCATAGTTTTCAAGAATGAAAGCCACCACAAACCTTGCCCTTGAACAAGACAAACAGCAACATTGAAAACCACAAATATCACAACCCCAATAGAATAGTAAAGCAGCTGCCCATTTGATAGTCAATATTAAATTTATCCTGTGTTTCTTTGAAGCTCATTAGGGTTGAAGATCAATCAAAAACTCAGATGAAGCATCTGGTTTAGAGAGTTGGCCTCATGACAGCAAAAGGTCTATCAAAGATAGTAGGACCTGTATTTTTGCTTTGAAAAAATACATTCTTTTTATGTGACATTTAAAATTTAAAAGCAGCTAGTTCTCAAGGAATTATGATACTGGAGAGTATCTTCTTAGTGATAATATATGATGTTCTTTTATTGTTTTTAAACATATGCTTGTTCTCATTATTATTTCAAAATGAAAAATTGTAATCCTGAAGAGGTTGGTATTTTATTGTTTAAAAAACCAGATACTAAGGTTGGAATGTTTATATGAAACCACATTTGAAAAATCATGTATTATTCCACCCTCCCATTTATGGATACTTTATTCTGTTTCTGGTTATATGCTAAGAAATTTATATGCATGTATTATAATATGGGATATAATAATAATGTATCATTTGTCTGTGTTTCACAGATATGAAAGCTGAGGTCCAAGCAGTTAAGTAATTTCTTCAAGGGCACACCAACTACGTGTTGGAGCCAGGAAACTCTTGACACCAACAGTGTCACTTCATGCTTACAGTGCCCAAAATAGATGTGAGAAATAGACCTACACATGCTCCAAATTGTTATCTGTGGGTGACTGAGAATCCATCTTTCTAAATGCAGGGGTTCCTGTTAATCACTAACAGAGACAGAAATATAATTCAGGACTGTCTCCGACAAGCTTGGAAGCCCAATTAACAAGTCAGAAGAATTCAGTTGCAACCAAAGCAAATAAAGAACATGGATACGAATGGCAACAATACCTTTTGAAAAGCTCCGCCTCATTAGTTGCCAAAGAAACTCAATTTAAACAGCAAAAAATATTTCTTTTCATTTTTCATTTTCAAAATGATAAAGATTATTATAAAAAGAGATGACAGGGCTACTGGTTTTTTGGCCTTGTCTATGCTAGATGCTTCTAGGCCTTCGTTGTTTCTTAAGATTTAATAAATGTTATTTTAGATTGGATTTACCAAGAGTTTTAGGCATTTCCAGAGCCCTATGTGCCCTCACCTGGTTTCCTCTTTCATCATTTTGATGGATTTGTCATAGCTCAGGAACCGATGCTGACACCTAATTGTTAATTAAAGTCTGTACCTTTGCACTTCCCTTAATTTTTACCTTATGCTCTTGTCTTTCAGGATCCATATAGGTTTAGTCTTGTGTCTCCTTAGTGTCTCACTGCTTTTAGGATCTTAAAAATGATGAGTACTGATCAAGACTCCCTGAATGTGGGTGTCAGTGAGGAGGCCTAGGCAATCTATTGGGCCTTGGGTAGTAGATCAGTATTTATCCCTGGCATATAAATGGACTTTGGGCGCCCATCCAACAATGAGAGATGCACTCTCATCCTGGACTCTTGGGAGAGCGTCTAGGCCCTGCCATGGATGAAATAACAGACTACGGACACCCCCATGGAGGGCCTCACCCTCCCTTGAGAAATGAGGAGGTATTGGGGGGTTGGTGGGAGGGCATGGGAGGAAGGGAGGGAAAGGGAGAGGGACCTGGGATTGACACGTGAAGCAACCTTGTTTCTAATTTAAATAAAAATAAAAAATGATGAGTACTGATCTGGGATTTTGAAGAATGTTGTTTGTTGGGTTGTAGTTATGCAAAGCTGTGGAGAGGCTCCAGACTGTCACAGTAAGAAGTAACAGATAAACATGCTAGGAAGCTAGGAGGAGCCAAACAGTATGGGTGAGCTTATGGACCTAATTAAGAACTTCCATTAGCAATACAGATGTGAATGGGGTAGACAGAGAATGCACTCTAAATAAGAATTGCCATTAGCAATACAGATGTGGATGGGGTAGACAGAGAATGTACTCTAAGTAAGAATTGCCATTCGCAATACAGATGTGGATGGGGTAGACAGAGAATGTACTCTAAGTAAGAACTGCCATTAGCAATACAGATGTGGATGGGGTAGACAGAGAATGTACTCTAAGTAAGAATTGCCATTGACAATACAAATGCAGAAAGGGGTAGACAAGGAACGTACTGCAGATACACAGATGCACATGAGTCAGCCTGTAGCTGTGTATTTCCTAGCCCTGCCTCCTGACAGAATGGAGAAGTAACAACACTCCTCCTGTAGCAACCAGAACATCTAACTTTCCAGTCTGTCTCTAATACCATTCTGTAGTAAAAAGGCAGAGGGCTTCTTCAAGAAATAGTTAAGTTTTGGATTATGACAGGAAACACACAAGATCTTGGAGGATCTTGTAGTATGAGGAATAAAAAAGAACACTTTTTAAAAAATGATGGAACTTAGGAGTGTATAGGAGTCAGTATGAAAGCACTCTCAATGTCTGGGCTTAGAAAAATTAATAACATAGTAATAGAATAAATAAAAAACTAAAATAAATACCCATTAGTCCATGCTGATAAAAATAGCCAGTCAAATAAGAGAAAGGAGAATAATTGCTTGCAGAATAATTCCAAATATTTTATGGAAATACTTTACTCACTAGGAAGTGGAACATGACTGCCTGTTTCTTTATGTGGGCACCTCAGTAACTTCCTTCCAAAGAGTTGACTGTAGAAAACTGGCTGTATGGTGAAAATAGGCCTGACACCAGCTTGTGTCAGGCCTGGTGTTCCTGGTTAACATTTGAGGAAATAGTGCTACTGATACTGCCCACATTTCTTCAGCTATAGTGTGATGGAAGGAGTGACAATTTACTCCTGGGGTCTTCATCATTGTTTTCTTTAGAAATAAGTCAACTACTTGGTACAGAGAAACTGCATTGTGCACCTGTCACTGTTTGAAAGTACACACAGATGCAGAATGATGAAACAGAGACAGCGACTGACAGAGACAAAGGGGAGAAACAGCAAGGAGAAAAAGGAAATGAAAGACCAAGGAAGAAGGAAGGAAAGGAGAGAGATAAGCAGTAGGAGGAAAAGAAGATAGAAAACGGGAGAAGAAGGAAGGGGAAGAGGAGGGAGGAGGAAGGTAATATTGGGAGATTTGTGTCTGCAGAATAGCATGAAGCAATTGAGACAGTTTCCTGAGAAGCATGAGCCATATATGAGTGAAGGTGCAATGGCATGACCTGGTCCTCACCACTCTCGTTACTGAGTCCTTCCATAGAGCTACATTAAGTCAAGTGGGAGTCAGCTGGGTAGTTGTGCTTTTCCTGTAGTTGTGAATGACTGTGACACAAATCCCAGGATTCAAAGTACAAGGTTGCTAACTTCCCTTCTCAGTCTTAGTTACTAGAGAACACAAGTCCATTAAATTATAAAAGTAGGACGAAGACCAATGTAAAGAGGAGTGACAGATAAAGCGTCAGTGTTTACCTGATGTGGGGCCAGGGAGGACTCAGAACACCTCCTTGAAGCTGCTCTCTGCTCTGCGTATGAAAGTCTTGCTGCTAATAACTGCAGTGTTGCCAAAGTTGTTGGGGAGAGTCTGGAGACGGGATGAGAGTTGTCTAGGTTTGCCCTAGATAAGAAGGCTTTGTATATCTTCCAGGTGATTAGTGGATAAGTCAAATTACATGGAAACTTAAAAAAAGTTTTCAATGCTACATATCTACACTTGATAAACAGCATTTCATCAGAGAACAGAAATCACTGGAGGCCTTGGACTGGTTTGCTGCTGACTTGAATAGCATATACAAATAATTGTGATTATTCACAGGTTATAAATAATCAGGAGAGCAGGACACACAAAAATCATATCTCCTTGGAAAGTCAACTTTTAGATAAGCCAGAATAATGGGAAGGGTTATTTCAGTTCTAAGATGTAGGATATAAATGCTGCAAAACCTCCCACCACATTCACAGCATCAGTACCCAGCCCAAAAGTATTTGCTTAGGACAACCAAGCAACAGAATCAACAAGGCATGTGAATGAGCTGTTCAGCTAGCTAGCTAGTGTCATTATAATGGTGTGTGGCAATGTCAAGAACTGGACTCAGGACCTTTTACATGTGATACAGCTGCTTTACCACTGAACTGATTCTCTAGCCCCATTAACAGCTAATCATATACCTTAGAAAGACCCACAAATGCTCATAGGCATGGGCATACTCCCTGTTTCTACCTGCTCTCCACCTCTGGATTCATATTGTAATGGTTGAATACATTATGACTTACCTTTTTATGGCGGGTCTCAGATGGAAGAACTCTGCTTGCTTATTGTACTTATAGGCTTATGATAGTCTGCATAACCCCAAACTACTCAGAGCTTTGGAGAAAATGCCCCTCCCCCTCCTTGGAAATTCCCACACATTCCTGCTGCATTCCCTAAGATGTACCACAGGGTGCAGTGTGTGGAGGCTAATTTATAGTGGACATTTTAATGGTCTGGGCAAGTACTGGATCCTAAAAGTTATTAAGGGTTGCACTATTGAGCTATAGGTATAATTTTGAGCAGGTAGTATAGATGCTGACATGTCTGAAGTGCTGGTTGGTGGGCCCATTTTGAGTCAGTTTTCTGGAATGAACTAAAGGAACTAGAATGATTTCCTCCACTACAGTTGGGTGTAATGCCTAGGTCAGGAGAAGCATTTGTTTCAGGATCATGGGCTGGTGTTTGGGAAGTGCAGTGATTCTTCTCAAAATCCATCTGTGTCCTGGTTCCTGGGAGCTCAGATACTAGAGCCTGTACAACAGGAGAGAGTCATGTACAGTGTAGAAGCAAGTGAGGTCTATGAGCTTAGACACTGGGATGCAAGGCGCTAGCATGAACTGGACTTGTCTGTAGAAAGGGGGAAGGGGACTCTATCTGGAGCAGGACCCTGGAGATTCTAGCTGAATTATCATGAACCATGCAGGAAACATCACCCCAATAAATCAGGTCAAGGTAGGAGGTGAATGACCCATGATACCATGGGTATCTAGAGGACTCCTTACAGAATATACCAAGAAGCTTTCTGGGGCCACACAGACCTCTGTGTGAGAAGTGCATAGGGGAGAGGAGCCAGAGTCCCTGTAGCTTGCGAAAAGAAAGTCTAAGGGATGAAGATTCCGTTGTATGCCACCAGAAAGAAGCCTTCAGAAATAAACATCTTTCTTTTTATTCCTGGAAAGAGACTTGAGGAAAGCAGCTCTCTTCCTTGAGCTTTCCCAGCTTTAGCTGTGATCTGCAATCCTGTCAATCTTACTGTTATGTTCTCTCTGTTGGAGTGCAAGTGTGTGGGCTGAGTCTTCATCACCTGGCCAGTGATACCCTTCTCCCCTGCCTCCCCCACCCCCGCAGTCATCGCCCATCACAACACTGGGAACAGAGCACCTGCCTCACTGGTGCTTTTGGATCAAGTTGGTGTGTGGGTTCATTTGTGCTCAATTTTTATCTTCTTTCAAATTTAATTTATATTGAGAAGGAACCGGGACAGCTTTTCAGTATTTGCCCTTGCAAACCACAGAGTTAGGCCACTCAGGTATTCACTGTCTATTGTGTGTTCCCTTGGCCTGTACAGGTATGAACTTTGCACTGGTCTGTGGTAATGAAATCCAGGATGGAGAACCTTTGGAGATTTTTAGGATATTTTGTCATTGCTGCAACATCCATCTGGATGATCATTTTTCTAGTGTTTCACATGTACAGTATTATTAAAACCATGTTGCTCAGTCTGAATAGAAAACCAGAGAAGCTGAAGGTCTGGCTTTTTGTTCATCTCAAACAAAAGCTTCAGCCCCCACCTTTTTGGTTTGTTTCTAACCTTTTCAGTAAAGCAACACAGCATGTGAGGAAGCCCCTGATTCTGGAGTGCTCCAGGGGGAATCTCCCTTTCTCTGTTTCGTAGGTGGGTAATCTTGAAAATCAATCTCCATTCCTCAGTTTTATCATCTGCAAAATGGATTATAATGATGGCAGCAAATTCTATAGCTCTTCAGATGTAGCGTTTGTGAAAGAGAACAGGGCCTGCTATATATGGCACTTGCTGGCCGTTATTATTTTTTTTATAAATGAAAAAATGGTTTAGGCAGTAGAGACAGCTGCCAGAGTTAACAGGGCTTCTAGACTCTCTTTCCTTTTCCCATCTTGTTCTTCCTTCCCCCGGTAATGATAGCCTGTTAATTCTTGTCTGCTTGCTGTGACTCTGCTTGTGTCCCACCTGTGCTGTTGCTTTTAATGACACATTTGATTGGCTGTTGTGTTGCGACACAGTTGGGTTCTTTCTTAACTGGCATGCCCCTGCTAGAGTCACCACATGGAACCTCAGGGTTAGAGGATGTCCCAACCACAAGCTGACTTGCTGTTTATCCAAACCACCGGGACATGTCATAGAAACACCATAGGAAAGATGAGCGGGGACTCAAGTGTTTATTAAGATGACGACTAACTTCCCTGAAAAGATACTGAATCATACATATTCTACCTCTTATGCAGGTCATTAAGCCAGTTCTTGTGGGACAAGGAATACTGGCCTACCAATGTGGAGCCGGGCTGGGGCTGGGCGCACATGACATGGTTTAAGCTCTTGTCAGACCCTGTCTATACGAAGTACAAAATCCCCATGTAACACTAGAGTTGGAAAGCCTTCCTTATGTTTGGTTGAAAAGCAAGTGAACAAACAATGCCAATAATAGCTTTCTCACCAGTGTACTAGACGCATTAAAAAATTCTGTATTTTGAGAAGATAAAGAATGCCATTTTTCCCACAAATAATTCCTCTCCTTGCCTCAGGCTTTGAAAAACCATTTTCACAGTCTTTTCTAAATTTAATGTCCTTTACCCTCTTGTATGCCATAATGTATTTCTTACAAAATGATTTAATGAGAACGTATTGTGTGCCGGGCTCTGTTCTGAGAGCTTTATGTATGGTAACTCAGTTAATCTTCACAGCACCCTGGGAAACATGTTCTTTCTTCACATTTTAGATGGGATTTGGAATGGGAAAGGGAGTGCCAGGTTAAAAATACTCTTGGCGAACTTTCTCTGGGGTCTCCACATCAGCACTACCTGAGGGGAGCCAGCAAAGGTGACCTACAAAACCAGCCAGGCCTTTACCTTCCTGTCACATTTGTTCTCCTGTTACTCTGAGTCTCCTTCCAGACTCCTATTGGTCCATGGTCTAGTGCAAGTTTTCTGTTCTGTGGAGGCAATGAGAGGGTTGTCAAGTTCTCACCACTATCCTGCTTCGTCTTTGCTTTGAGAGCATGCCAGAATAGTAAATCCAGGAAAAATGTAAATACAGAGCACATGGTCAGACAGAAACTCCAGGATGCTAGCTCTCCCTGGGGGATACAATTTTCAGGTTGGTCCTGCATTTGAAGAAGCTGAGATTGGAGGAGTCAGATAGCACTAAAGAATATGAACAGTCAGCCTTCTGTATGTGCGGGCACCACATCCATGAATTTAACCAACTGGGGATCAGATACATTTAGTTAAGAATTGTGTCTGTAAGGAACAGAGTGGGTTTTTTCAATTACTTTTCCATGAGCAATAGAATATAATATCTTTTATATCATACTATCTTTAGTAAGTAATTTGAGGATGATTTGAATATGGCAGAGGATGAAGGTAGGTCACATACCAATATTACACCATTTATATTGTGAACACTTGTAGAATTTAGTATTCTTGGGAATCCTGCAGCTTGTCCTCCATGGGTTGTGTAATGAAAGATCATAGGCATGCATGCATGTTTGCTTTCACACATGTAGCCAGTTGTTGTGACTGCTGAGTTAGCAGATATACTTTGGAAACTCAGGAGCTTTAACTGTTGACCCCATCATCAGTTCTTCAATTATGTGATAAAAACATTGGGCTGAAAATGTTAAGGAATTCCCTGAAATGGTGTGTGGCATGGTTCAGGGCTAGACTTTTGTGTCACTTCTTTTAATGTTGGAAAGAAAGAATATAAAGGAGGAAGGAGCTTTATGAGAGTTAAAATTGTCTATGAAGAAGATAGGCTTTTATGTTAGGTTAGATTCCAGTATTAGCCCAGCGACACTAAGAAGGCTACCTGAAAACAAATGTCAAAAAGAATATGCATTCTGGGAAACGTTTTTTCAGAGACTACATTAACTGATCCTAAATCAATGTCTTCTGACATTAAATAAAATTAGTATATACAAAAGTCAAGATGGATGGGATCTCAGAAGTATAGTCACTGTATGTTTTATAAGTTTCCATAATATGATGGATATTGTATTGATTGAGAAGGGCATACTGAGTAACCTAGTGAAAATTAAGTAGACACAGATAATATTTAGTGCTCGTACAGCCATACTTCCTATTGTCTGAAGAAATAAGGACATTTGCTTTGGTTGCCCTTCTATTTACTGAAGGTAAATTCAGTGTTTTTAGCTTCCTGTCAGCAAAACGAAAGATGTCTTTGCACACAGCCCAGTTTTTTATTGAATATGTTGCTAGATTATCTTGGCTGTGGTATTTTGATGAATACAGAGCAATAAGGCTAAAATGAGAGCACACTTGCCGAGAATTGGAAGAAGATAAAATTGGAAAAAAATTCAAATCTCTAGACAGACTAAAATTATTGACAATGAGATCATTATCTCTGTGTATATGCTAAATCCTTTAATTAATTTTGATTCTTAAGTAAGCTATAAAGCCCTGTCACATTGAAGGAATTTAAATTTATTAATTGAAAGTGAAACATAGACAACTCACTTTATAGCATTAGGAAGACCAATACGGACACCTTGTTAAATTCAGAGTCACAGAATTAGATGACAAAGCCTTGAGTTTAGTGATGTGTGTGGAAAGGTATGTAGGAAGGAATGGGGGAAGGAGTCTGAGATGTGTCATCATCATCAAATAGTGGCTTTTATGAAAGAATCACTCTGATTTCTTCTAAGGATGGTGATGATGACATGGAGGAGACAGGCGGAAGGCAGAGGAGGAGAAGCAGCAGTGTCCTAGCATGGTGGTCCTTATGGGAGGAGATTCAGTGGATCTTGAGGTATAGACCAGCTTGAGCTATATCATGAGAACCTGTCTCAGAAGAGCAAAACTGAACCAGGTGGTAGTGGTGCATGCCTTTAATCACAGAATGATGGTGGATGTCTTTCTGTATGCTATGAACATATGTTACTCTTATTGGTTGGTGAATAAAGTTGTTTCAGTCAATGGATGGGCCGGATGTAGCCAGGCAGGAAGGATAGGTGGGGCTACCAGACTAGGAGAATTCTGGGAAGAGGAACACAGAGAGTGAGTTGCAAAGGAGATGCCATGTAGCTGTTGAGGGAGCAAGAGATTCTGGCATTTTCTGGTAAGCCAAGACCACATTGAGATATATAGGTTAATAGAAATGGGTTTATAATTAAGAGAGAGGTAGCCAATAAGAAGCCGGAGTCATGGGCCAAACAGTTTATAATTAATATAAGCCTCTGTGTGTTTATTTAGGACTAAATGGCTTCAGGACTGAGCAGGACAGAAATGTCCATCTACACCAGAACTTTGGATGTAGAAGCTTGCTGATCTCTGAGTCTGAGGCCAGCCTGGACTACGATGTGAGTTCCAGGGGAGAATGAGGGATAGAGAAGGAGGGCTTGGCCCTGGAGGATGCAGCTTAGACTTTGGTTTAGAGATTAAATGATTGTGATTGTATAATTCCAGAAAGATTATAGTGTTCATGCACAGAATAAATCTTCACATTCACTTAGAAGCTGGAGGCAGAGGAACTGCTCTCAGCCCTCTGATGGAGGCTGACCCGGGGCTGACAAGATACACTCAGAGAAGTTGTACCTCTTCCCAAGATCCTTTCCCATTCTCTGAACATATAGTACTTCCTTGCTGATCTGTGCCTACCCTGCATATTTCTTGTAGGTCCACTCAGTATGTGATTTCTGAGCCACAGGGATCATTCTGGTTCTCTGTGTGCTGCAAGCCTCTACCTAGGTGCAGATGATAAGTGACAAAGAGAGATGAATCTGTCATCTGTAAGCAAGACTTAACTTACACAATTGCTAGTCCTATTCCCTTTCTCCCTGACCCCTGCTCTCCAGAGAGTTGTCTTGCTCACAAAAGGAGAGAGAAGAGTAGCAAGAGTTTAATAACAACAAACTGCCTTTTCCCCTTTTATCTATTAATATTTAAAGACTTAGGGACAGCAAGTAAGCAAATTTACAGGAAAACCTTGTTTCCTATGTCAAAGAGAATCCCTCTGAGAACACAGCAAAATAATCATTTGAACATACTCCCCACTTTCGTGCATAGTAAGTTCTGTTAAATGGGTGGGTCATGGCCATATCCACTCACAAATTACAGGTTCCTTCACACCTACCTCTTGTAGAAAATGTAGCCATTTGTGTAAACACATACTTGTAAATACATGTTTGTTTATAAATGTTTACTATATATTCATATACATATACTATTCGAATCTAATTTTGTTCTTCTGATATGTGCTGTAATTTCCTAGTAAATCTCACACAATCAAAATCTCAGTGTGATGATGTTTTCAAATCTTGGGTTCCATGCTGAGTAACAACCATACTTCGCTGTGAAGCAGGGGTACCCTGAGCTCTGGAACACAGGTAATTGCAGCTACGGCTATGCAGTTTTCTTCTGAAAACAGCTTCTTCCCACAGCACAGCACCATGGTCAACAGCAAAGCAATTAGAGAATTCTTATTCTCATTAATTTGACTATTTGATTTTTTTTACTTGTACTAAGCATATTTTTCCAGTGAAACATTAATTTCCATTTCAACAACAATATCAGGACAAAAGAGGGTCAGGTGGAAAAACAGAGACATTGAAAAGCTGGCAAACAACTTAGAAAGAACCAGTAGTTTGCCTTTTGCCTGAAAGTTGCCAATGGCCTCCCCTATAGCTGCACTGGGTACAAAAAATTCTTGAAACAGAAATGAAATACATATTTAATTATGCCATTAAGCTTATGTTGATCACTTTTCTGTCCTGTGGAGCTAGGGAACCACTCGTGTTAATTTACCAGAGTTCCGTGATATTTTTTATTGTTATTATCTTCCTGATTAAGGTCATAAACACATGGACTTAATTCTACATTAGTCTCAAATCAATATCTCCTCTTGTTAGTGTAAATAATAAGCACAGTGTGTGTGTGTGTGTGTGTGTGTGATTGTATAAGTTTTTGAAAATTAGGTGGGAAAATGAGCTTATCTGATGGCATTCATCCTGTTGGAGATGAAATTTGTGATTATTTGTATGAGACCACTGGGTCCTCATCCTTCCCTGTCACTGAATGAATAAAGCTCAGATTTTCCAGAAGAATTGGAATTAATTTTGTGACCATGTGCTCTTCTGAAGAAGCAACGGCTTATAGTAGTTTATATTTATGAGAGATTTAACCATTCAGTGGTGTGGCTATGTGTTTTATAGTTAGGTCGCATGACTAAACAGTGAGACTTATAAGTGATTGCCAGAGACTTGGCCCTTCAGTCATGGGTTTCCCTTGTGGACTATGAAAGTAGGAATGGTGCCTGGAGAGACTGGTGAATTTGCAAACATAATAAGAGAGACTATTATGAATTTCATTATGTGAAATTTATCTTCATGGTCCATAGATTAAATTACACTGTTTCTTATGTTCTGTGTTTACTGCAATATTCTTGCCACTTTCGTGTTTCCCTGCTTTGCTTCATTTATTTATAAAATAGCACTTGAACATTTTAAGAGTCTCAGGCTGTATACCCTTAGCTAACCCAGCTCCTTGAACATATTTTTATGCCATTTTATTAAATTTGCTATCACTAGAGTTGATTAAGAATATGATGCCAATCTTATTAATTAGTTAGCTATTTAAATCTGGGAAGACCAAGACTTGCCCCTCACCCTTCAGATATATAGTTGTCAATGCTTGAGAATGGTTATTCCATAGGAGTTTTGCAACACCCAGCAACAAGCCATGCTGGGTATTACAATCGTTCATCAGATAGGCAGCAGTTTGGGAGGTGTCATGCTGTCCCATAGACTCCTGTAATATGCCTAGCACCTGGAACCATTCGGTAACTCTTCAGAAAGAATACATACACTGTTCAGAACAATACAAACAAATATTATTTTTTATTTTGATGTTTAGATTACCGATTTGGCAGACTAATACATAAGATAAAATACATAAGAACATGCCTGGATTTCCACAGGCTACTGATCAAATTTGCATATAGTTATTTTGTCTGAAAGACAAGTGTCTTGTGTCACAGCATACCCTAGAGCTTGATTCTAAGTGAACTTAGAAGCATTGGTCGAAGATAAACTAATGAAGAGAAAATCAGGTAGACTGCCTGCATAGCCTCTCTTCTCCCTCTTTTCCCTGGATCCAGTCCCTCAGTCTTATCCCCAGCTCTGTAGCAGACTACCTGTGGCAGCCTTCCCTGACCCTTTGCTCCCATCTCCTGTGGATCCCACAGATATTCCCCTTCTAATCTCTCCCTACCCCTACTTGCTGCTTTGTCCCAGCCACCAACTCTACCATGCACCCCTCGCTGTCACTCCTCCTCCGTAAGCATGTACACTGCCTGCAAATCCTGTCTTCTCCCTCCCTCTCTCCCCAGAACCAATACTCCCTCCCTCAGCCCCAGCCCCAGCTCTGTAAACAGAACACCTGCTTTCTACAACCTTTCTTGCCCCTCCACACTCCTGTGGCTCTCACAGAATTGACCTTTCTAATCTCTCTCTCTCTCTCTCTCTCTCTCTCTCTCCAGCTGTTACTTTATCCCAGCCACTAACAACAGCAGGTAACCCTGCTAACCTATAGACTACTCTTGCCAAGAAAGCAGTTAGGACATCTGTAGATCAGGACATCTGTAGATCTTTCCCTCTCCTTCTGTTCATCTAGATACAAACCCCAATCTCACCCCCAGCACTGCAGCAACTCCTCTGGGGTGACCTCTCTTCACTGTCTCCCCCCACTCCAGAGAGACTAAACAAGAATATTTTGATGGAACACTCTGCACTCCCTCCTCCTGCGGAAACTCTCAGACCCTTACCTATTCCCATTCCTAAGTGTCAGCTCCCCATACCCAGAAACACAATTTACCCGAAGCCCCCAGTGGCCACAACTATCATATCTAAAGAACATTTCCTATCAGGCAACACACAGGCATCATACACTCCAAAAATCCAGAGAGGAAATAAAACCCAGGAAGAAAACACCTGCTCAACAAAGACAAACCCAGGAACTAGCACCGAGGCCCATAATCAACCCAATCCCAGATTCCTAGACACTGGCAAAAAAAACCAAAAAACAAAAAAACAAAAAAAAACCACAATCATTAACAGGGTAATATGTCTCCACTAGAACCCAGCTATCCAACATAGATGAAACACAAGAAAAGGACCTGAAAACTACCTGTATGAAGATGATGGAGGTCCTGAAAGAGGAAATTAATAAATCCCCTAAAGAAATCCATGAAAACCACAAACAGTATAAGGAAATAAATGAAATAGCTTAAGACCTGAAGATGGAAACAGAATCAATAGAGAACATCTAAACTGAGGGAATTCTGAAAATCAAAATTTTAGGAATTTGAACAGGAACTATAGAGACTAGCTTCATGAACAGAGTACAAGAGATGAAAAAGAGAGTCTCACTCTGAAGATATGGTGAAATAAATTGATACATCAGATAAAGAAAATGTTAAATCCAAATAATTCATGACACAAAACATACAGGAAATTTCGGACACTATAAAAAGACCAAACCTAAGAATAATAGAAGTGAAGCAAGGAGAAGAAATCTAGCTCAAAGGCCCAGAAAATGTTTTCATCAAAATCATAGAACAAAATTTTCCTAACCTAAAGACGGACATATCTATAAAGGTACAAGAAGCACACAGAACACCAAATAGATTGGACCAAAAAAGAAAGTACCCTTGCCACATGATAATCAAAACCACTAAACATACAGAACAAAGACTATTAAAAACTTCAAGGGAAAAGGACCATGTAACATCTTAAGGCAGACCTATTAGAATTGAATCTGACTTCTCAATGGAGACTCTAAAAGCTAAGGGGGCCTGCACAGTATTTTGCAGACTCTAAGGGGCTACAGATGCCAGCCAAGATTAATATAACCATCAAAACTTTCAACTACTATAGATAGAGAAAATGAGTTAGTCCATGATGATGCCAAATTTAAACAATATTCTTCTACAAATCCAGTCCTATAGAAGATGTGAGAAGGAAAACTCCAACCTAAGCAGGTTAACTACACCCATGAAAGCACAGAAAATGAATAATTTTACATAAGCAAAACCAAAAGGAGAGAAACACACACACACATACATACATTCTCTCATTCACACACACATACAACCAGGATCAACAGCAAAATAACAGTAATCAATAACAATTCATCATTGATATCTCTCATTATCAATGGTCTCAATTCCCCAATAAAAAATATACAGACTAACAGAATGGATCTGAAAACAGAATCCACCCTTCTGCTCCATCCAAGAAAGAAACATCCTTCAATTTCAAGGATAGATATCACTTCAGGGTAAAGGGTTGAAAAAAATATTCTTAGGAAATGGACCTGAGAAACAACTTGGCATAGCCATTTTACTTAACAAAACTGTTGAAAACTAAAGAGATATGGAAGGAAATTTCATACTCATCAAAGGAAAAATCTACCTAGATGACATTTTAATTTTTAAGACATATCCTAAACACAAGGGCAACCAAATTTGAAAAAGAAACAGTATTACAGCTTAAATTACATACTTCATGCTCACTAACGGAAAGGTCATCCAGACAAAACTAAACAGGGAAATGCTGGAGCTAACTTATAAACTTAATGAACCTAATGGATATATACAGAACATTCCACTCAAGCACACACAAAATATATCTTTTCTGAAACTTTCTCTAAGATTGACCACATATACTTGGAAACAAAGCAAGCCTCAATGAATACAAATAATTGAACCCCCCTGCATTCTTTCAGACAACTATGTATTAAAGCTAGATTTCAACAACAACAACATATACAACAAAATATTAGAAACATGTGGAAACTAAATAACCCTACACTGAATGAAAGTGGGTCAAGAAAGAAATTATAGACTTTCTAGAACTCAATGAAAATGAATACACAGTATATTGAAATTTATGGTACACAATGAAAGCTGTGCTAAAAGGAAAGTTCAAAGCATTAAGTGCCTACATAAAAAAAAACTGGAGAGAATGCATACTAGCAACTTAACAGCACAGCTGAAAGCTCTAGAACAAAAGGAAGAAAGTACATTCAAGAGGAGTTGATGACAGGAAATAATCAAACTGAGGGATGAAACCATAGAAGAAACAAAGAGCATAACACAAAGAATCAATTAAAGTGTTGATTCTTATAGAATATCAATAAAATAGATAAACACATATGCAAACTAACTAAAAGGCAGAGAGTGTGTGTCCACATTAACAAAATTGGAAATGACTATTAACAAGACAGACTCTAAGGAACAACAGATTCTAAGAAAATCCAGAGAATCACAAGGACGTGCTTTAAAATCCTGCCCCACTTCCTTGGGATTCCCAGATATATAAGTGTGGGACCCAATGGAGTCATCCAAGTTAGACTCTCTCTTTGTTTAATGTCTATCTATGGGTCTCTGTGCCTGCTCCCATCTATAGCCTAAGAAAGCTTCTCTGATGACTACTGGACAAGACCTCAAACTATGAGTATAGCAGAATATCGTTTGGAAACATTTCATTGATTTTTTTTGTCAGTTGTGTGTGATTCTACCCTAGGTCTCTAAGCTACCCAATTTCTGTTCTTGTCCATCCAGTCAGTGTAGATAGGACATGGGCTCCCTCTCATAGTGCAGGACTCAAGTTAAACCAAATATTGGTCGTCCACTTTTACAAGTTCTCCAAAACCTGCACTCCACCAAATTAGAAAACTGAAAATAAATGGATAATTTATCTCAGTATATACCATTTACTAAAGATGAATCATGGTCAGTTATGCAATGTGAATAGACCCTTGATAAATAGAAGCAGTCACTAAAATTCTCCCAACAAAAAGAGCCCAGGGCCAGATGGCTTTAGCACAAATTTCTGCCAGACTTTCAAAGAAGAGTTAATACTAATACTCCTCAAATATTCCACTAAATAGAAACCAAAGGAAAATTTCCCAATGTGCTATATAAGGATACAGTTACTGAAATACAAACTACCTGAAAACCCAATAAAGAAAGAGAAATTCAGAACAATTTCCTGTTTGAACCTGCAAAGATAGTATATAAAATACTTGCAAACTGAATCCAATAACTAATCAAAAAGAATATCCATTATGATTTAGTAGGCTTTAATCCCACAGATGCACAGATACAGGGATGGTTCAATATATGAAAGTAATACTTGTAATCCACCATCTAAACAAACTGAAAGAAAAAAAACACATGATCTTCTTATTGGATCTAGAAAAGTCTTTTGGCAAAATCTACCCACCACTTCAAAAAAGTCTTGGAGAGATCAGGGATACAAGAGACATATCTAAAAATAAGACAGGCAGCTTACATAGCTAACAACAAATTAAATGGAGAAAAACTCAAGATAATTTGGCTAAAATTGGAAACAAGACAAGGTTGTCCACTTTCTCTATGCATAATTAATGTAGTATTTAGTCTAGAGCAGTAAGGCAGCTGAAAGAAATCAAGGGGATACATTTTGGAAAGTAAAAAGTCAAAATATTGTTATTTACAAATGATATAAAAGTGTTCTTAAATGATCCTATAAAATCACTAGAAAACTTCTACAGTTGATAAATACTTTCAACAAAGTATCTCAAAACAAGATCAACACACAGAAATCAGAAGCCCTCCTATAGACAACTGACAAAGAGACTGAAAAAGAATCAGAGTAACACCCTTCACAGTAGTCCTAAATAATGTAAAATATCTTTGGGTAATTCTAACCAAGCAAGTGAAAGACTTGATAAAAATTTCATGCACTGAAGAAATAAATTCTAGGAGATATCAGAAGATGGAAAGATCTCCCATGCTCATGTATCTGTAAGATTAAGATAGTAAAAGTGGCCATCCTATTAAAAGCCAATCTACAGATTAAATGCAATCTCCATCAAAAAATCCAATAAAATTCTTCACAGACCTTGAGAGGACAATCCTCTACTTCAAAAAATCTCAGGATAGCTGAAACAATCTTAACCAATAAAAGAACTTTCAGAGGTATCACCATCCCTGATCTCAAGCTCTACTCCAGGGCAATTGTGGTGATACCTTGCTTGAACAAATAAAGCCTGTCTGGAGATCAAAGAATGGAGCTTGCTACTAGCTAATCATAGAGAGGTCTGTGCAGACAGGCAGGAAGTGATGTATCTGGGCAGTAACAGTATATAAGCAGGGACAAACAGGAAATCACTCTCTTCTCTGTGGAGATGCTCAGGAGGTAAGATGCACTGTGACTTGCTCCTTCTCTGTGATCTTTCAGCATTTTTGACTCTGACCTATATCTGACTCTGACCTTTTATTACCTAGACCAATTAAGGACTTAGTTTACAAGCAATAGTAATCAAAACCACATGGTATTAGCCTAAAAACAGGCAAGTTAATCAATGGAATTGAATAGAAGAACCAGAAGTAAAGTAAATCCACATACCTATGGACATGTGATTTTCGTCAAAGAAGCCAGACAGGCACACTGGAAAAAAAAGGTAGCACCTTCAAAAAATGGTACTGCTCAAACTGAGTAGCTGCATGTGAAGGCTCCATACATAGCACCTTGCACAAAATTCAACTCCAAATGGATCACAGAACTCAACATAAAACCACACACACAGAACCTGTTAGAAGAAAAAATATGGAATAGTTTTGAACTCATTGGTACAAGAGAAGATTTCCTGAACAGAGCACCAATACCGGAACAACTAAAGAATGGGATATCATGACACTGAAATGCTTCTGTAAGGCAAAAGACAAGGTCATTCACATAAAGCCACAGACTACAGAATGGGAAAAGATTTTTTATCAACTCTGCTTCTGATAGAGGACTAATATCCAAAATACGTAAAGAACTCAAGAAACTAGATATCAAAATAGCCCCCAAATAATCAAATTAAAAACTGAGTTCAGATTTAAATAGAGAATTCTCCATAGAGGAAACTCAAATGGCTAAGAAATGCTTAAAGAAATATTCAACATCCTTAGTCATCAGGAAAATGCAAATCAAAACTATTTTGAAATTCCATCTTCCACCTGTCATAATGGCTGAGATCAATAACACAAGCGACAGCTCATGATGGAGAGGCTGTGGAAAAATGGGAACACTCCTCTATTGCTGATGGGAGTGTAAAATTGTACAGCCACTATGAAAATCAATATGGCAATTCCTCATGAAACTGGGAATTTATCTACCTCAAATTCCAGCTATACTGCTTCATCCTATCACTGTTCATTACTCCTCTATTCATAATAGCGAGAAATTGGAAACAACCTAGATGTCACTATACAGAAGAATGAATAAAGAAACTCTGGAACATTTACATAATGGAGTATTACTCAGCTATTTCAAAAATGACACCATGAGATTTTCAGGCAAGTGGATGGCAACTAGAAAAAGCCACCCAGAATGAGATAACCCAGATCTAGAAGTATGAATATGGTATATAGTCACTTCTATATGGATGGTAGCTATTAAATAAATGATAACCAAGCTATATTTCACAGACCCATAGAGATTAGGTATAAAGGAAAGTGACACATGGATTTCCCTGGGAGGGGGAAATAGAATAGATTGAATAGGTGGACTTGGGACTGGTTGGGATACAAATGGGAAGATTAGGTGGGGAAAGGTAGGTGAAATAGGGTTGAGGGAGGGAATATGTTGAGAAACAGTTATAATTGAGGGGTACTTGATGAATGGTATAGAAACCTAGAGTAGTGGAAATGAGGTCTCCTAATAATGGGGGTGGTTGAGTCCCAACTGGCCATCTCTCATCACCAAATGAGTCTTCCAGTACTGGGACTCATTGAGTTGTTGACCAAGGGAGTCCCACGGAAATCTCCAAACAACCCATGTTGTTGCCAAGACAGTGGGCTGCTTTTTGCAAATGGACTGTGGGAACCCATTGCAGAGGAAAACACCCATACACTCACTGAACATGGAGAAGTCAAGCTAGAGTCTACATAGAGTCTTCATCCCTATGCTCTAGTGCCTTTGGTGCAAGAAGATACTCTGTAGGCTACCAAAAGATAAACAAACACTCATAAGTCACAAACTACACTATGTCTGCCTCCAATATATGCTAAGGCAATGGTGATGCAGAACCTGAAATAGCTAAACATCATCTGTTTTGATTTAAAGTCAACTCCACAATGGAATCCATACCTGACATTTTTTATGTAACCCAGAACTAGAGACTAGATAATCCAGAAGTATAGGGTAAAACCAAATATTACTCATTTTAAAAACAGTAATAATAAAATGACTCCTGTTTCTATTATGCTATATTTATTGATCAGTGCCTTACTTAGAAATTATCAAGATAGATTCCTCCTGCAGCAGATTGCAACAAATACAGAGACCCACATCTAGACATTTTGCAGAGAGATAGAGAAAGACAATAGAAGACCCAACTCTAAATGGGATGGTGCCGTGAAATCCTTCCCCTCAAAGCCCAGGAAACCCAGTGGAAGTGGAGGCAGACAGAGGGTAAGTCAGAGGAGATGGAGGACACCAGGAGAACAAGGTCCTCTAAATCAGCTAAGTAAGGTTTATATGAATTCACAAAGACTACAGTAGCAAGAACAGAACCTACATTGGCCTGCAATGGGTCCTATATGTACATACTGTAGCTTTTAGCTTAGTATTATTATGGGACTCTTGAGTGTATGAACGAGTGGGTCTCTAATTCTTGTGCCTGTTCTTGATGTTTTTCATTCTGCTGGTTCACCTTATCTAGCCTTGATGTGATGTTATTTGTGTTAACTTATTATATTTTATTTTGCCGTGTTTGATTGTTATCACTAAGACACCTGTTCTTTTCAAATGAGAGACAGAACTAGAGTGTATCTGGAATGGAGGGGACATAGTGTGGGACAGGGAAGCATGGAAGGAGGGGAAACTACTATGAGACAAGAATCTATTTCTTTTCCTTTTTTGTTTTTTATTTTTGCTTTTGCTTGTTTGGTTGTTGTTTTTTTGACAGAGTTTCTCTGTGTACCTCTTAAACTCACTCTGTAGACAAAGCTGAACTTGAACTGAGAGATCTACCTGCCTCTGCCTCCCAAGTGCAGGGTTTAAAGTTGTGCACCACCACCACCCAGCCTAAAGAACCTGTTGTCAAAAAACAGAAAAAATACAATTTTAAAAATGGAAAGAAAACAAAAGAAAAAAACGAATGGACACCTGTAGACACAGTCTGCAAAGGTGTGTTTTATTCTTATTTTAAACATTTTTATTGAAATGAATGAGGTCATTCATAACTTGAGCAGCAGCACACTTAGTGTTCTTACATAGCTAAATAGGCTGATGAATAAGCATAGACTCAAAAGATGAAGTGTTAAGAGCACAATGAAATGCTTGGCATCTAGCCTGAAAAGTATTAAACTATAGGCTTGTAAGGATGCAGATCCGAGACTTAATACAAATGAGGCCTCATATTTACTTGACTGCAAACTCAATAACATGACATAAGTTCTAAAATATAAACGGTATTTGGTGCTGCATTAATGATTAATAATGGTCCCATGTTCCACAAGACTAGCTTTGTGCATGTGGTGCCATGTGTGAATACTTTTCTTAGGAGAAAGTGCTGCCGCTGTTCATTAGGTTTCTAATGAGAAAAGTGACTCATGAAACACAAAGTGTAAGCAGCTCGGAAAGAGATGGTAACAGTCCTATTCCGGACACATGTTAGGTCAAATCACACATGTACCACTGGAATTAGTTCTAGAAATGCATTTTAGGAGAGAAACTGAATGATTGAAGCATCTCAAGAAGGCAACCTGGAGCATCGAAAGGTCTGAAAACCATGGCCTGTAAGGAGGTAGTGAAGGAACTAGAGAGTCAGCCTAGAACAAAGTATGATTTTACAGAAATATCACATGTGCCTTAAACAGTAATGGCTATATTGAGAAACGATAAATTTATAATGTGTGATAGGGACTGTGAGGAAATGGAAACTCTCACAATCTGATAATGAGTGTGCAATGGTGTGATGATAATGCACAGCAATTCTGAATGATTGGTGTTCAAAGTATGCACTTATTTGTCTAGCTTTTAAAAGTATTTCGTAGACAAAGTATATGTGCAACATCCAGACATTTATAAGGTAATGACCATGGTAGTTTTATTAATTGTCCCAAACTGGATAGTCTCAAAGAACTTGTCATATTTAAGAATACCACATGGCAGTTAAAACCAAAGTGGTGGTTGAGCTGATGTACAAGGGTAAACATTTATCTAGTGGTGTGGCCATCTAACACATGGGGAATACTGTGGGGGGAGGATTAATAGTCTGGAGCCCCATGTTATACTGAAGACTCTGAAAGAAATTTTATTCCGTGCTCAAACATGATCAGAGATTTAACTCAATGAATAGCTGTTTGTTTTTATTGAGATACCACATACGTCAATCTGGTCCAATACAAACAGCAAGCAGGTTTCCCATGAGTACAGTGTGCTCCATCAAATGCTGTGATGGCTAAGTTTTGTTTTTGTTTTTGTCAAGTTGACATAAGCTAGAGTCATTTGGGAAGAAAGAACTTCAATTGAGAAAATGCCTCCCATATTGGCTGACAAGACAGTGAGATCTGTTCTTGATTAATGATTGTTATGGGAGGGCCCAGTCCACTCTGTGTGGTGTTACTCCTAGGCAGGTGTCCATGGAATGTATAAAGAATCAGGGTGAGCAAGCTCTGTGGATTAAGCCAGTAAGTAGTGTTACTCCATGACCTCTACTTCAGTTCCTACCTCCCAGTCTCCTGCCTTGACAATCCTCAGGGTTGAGTGTGTCCTAAAAGTTAGTTTTGGTCATGGTATTTTTCCACAACAATATAAAAGCAACTAAGACAGATATTTGCAGGGGTGGGGAGCCATCCAACACCTATCCCCAAAAGGAAGAAGTATTTACTAATGCTTTATTAGTTTATTTTACTTTCATATCACTTTGGCTTTTAATTTTTAACCTTTACTCATGAGTATATACCTCTTATATAATTTTATTTGAGCTTTTGCATTGCCTAAGGGTTTTATTGCTCTATTTCTGCAACTATTCTTTTTTCATTTACTATTTCCTTTATTTATTCTGTTTTATACCTGTGTCATCTCCCTTCTACTACTTTTCATCTTAACTATATATTCATATTGATGGAATGATCTTTAAATTGTAGATACCCTAATAGTATTCCAACTCTCCCTTTCCATTCACTTTCATTTATTTTTATCTGTTGCTCTAATATGAATACCTAGTCTTACATAGTTCATATACTTTTCACTCACTTCCTTAATAAGCAAATATCTTACTACACATTCTATTGTATATTATTACTTTCTTCTAATACGCTTATATAAGGACACAACCACAAAAGAAACTTATAGGTCAAAATCTCTGATGAACACAATTACAAAACTTCTCAGTAAAACTGAGTTAAATGATGCTTTAAAAACCATTGTGTCTGTCCAGTACCTCAACAGACCACACTAAAAATAAAAATGGAGTCATCCATGCTGAAGTTCCCAGCCACCAAGTTAAAGACTGCTATCTGATCTTCCTAGAAACCTGGAGAGAGAAAAGGAGATAACAGGCAGGTTTCCCCGACAGACCAGTTTCAATTGGTCTGATACTGGGAATCCAGCATGGGACTGATTAAGACCCCCGGAATCTGGGTGTCAGTGAGGAGGCCTAGGGAATCTATTGAGCCTTGGGCAGCAGATCAGTACCCATCCCAAGTATACACACAGACTTTGGACTCCCATAGAACAATGTGAGGTGCACTCTCACCCTGAACTCTTGGGCAAGGGTCTAGGCCCTGCCCTATATGAAATGACAGACTATGGACACCCCCATGGAGGGTCTCACCCTCCCTGGGGGAATGAGGGGATAACGGGGGGGGGATGGGAGGAGGGCACGGGAGGAGGGTTGGGAATGGGAGAGGGACCTGGAACTGACTTGTGAAGCAACCTCGTTTTTTATCTAAATTTAAACTGGAAAAAAATCCATCATTTACTGTGAACAAGTTGGATTCGTTCCAAGGATACAAACCAAAAATTGTAACCTTCACATGAGTAGAAGCAAAAACAGGAATTAAGTTATTTATTTCAAGTGATGCAGAAGTCCAATATCACTTTATGATCAAACCCAGAAGAAATTTGGAATAGAAAGAATACGCTTCAACACAATAAAGGCTAAAATTACTCTTATAGCCAACATTATGCTATATGTGAAAAAAAACTCAAAGCATTTCCATGAAAATCAGAAAAGAGATGATGATGTTCCATTTCTCCATTCTTATACAATATGGTGTTTTAAGTCTTAGCCAGAAGAATGAGGCAAAAGATGAAATTAAAAGGAATGAAAATACGAAAAGAGGAAGTCAAAGTATCCCTGTTTGTAGATGCCTCGATAAAAGAGACCCTAAGACTTCACCATGGAGGGAGCTCTAAGTCTGATATATTCTTTATCAAAGTAGTGGGAAACAAAATCAACATGCGGAAACCAGTAGCCTCTCTGTAGACCGATGACAAGCATGATGAAAAAGGTGTCAGAAAAACGATAGTCTCAAAACAAAACTGTCTCCCACCAAAACCTCTGGATGAAGTCTAATGATTCAGACGATTACATTAAATGCTCCAAGTGACATTGTGAAGAAGAAACTACTTTCAAATTTTAAGATGAATTAAAGGGTAAATGTAAGTAGGCAGGTAATAGCCTTCTAGCTTTGAGAAATGGCTGTGAAACTGCTCATAGAAGCAAGATTATAAAGTGAATTTGCACATGTTTATATCCCACATGAATGACCACACAATGAAGGACAGATAAGAGAATACCTATGTGGAAATGTACTATGTTCACATAATTTCATTTTTGGAGGACTTCAATGAGCAAGTGTCTGTGAGCAGACTTACTGAAGGCTATGTGACAGTGTTCATCTTTTATAATGTGTACCAACATTTATTTAAGAAAGTTTAATTGAAGTTTTTTTATTACCTGTCCCTTTATTTTCTTACAACTTGTTTGTAAAATGATTTAAAATATAAAAGATAGAAAGGACCCATGATATATGATGATGAATTTCCTGCTGTAAAAGGGTTAAGTGGAAATAATTATAAATAATCAGTTATCTGAGAATACATCAAAAAGTCATGTAAGAGGTTATAACAAGATGGTTTGGGAAATATGAAAATTTTTTCCTTTATTCAATGTTAATTTTTTGTAAGTTAGTGTTATTTTTAATCTTCATATTTTCCTATGCTTAGAGTTTCTTACTATGGAAGTAGCTTTTTAATTGGTGTGGGGTTTTGTTTAGGCAGCCAAAATAGTTCTGGTGATGTATGGTGATGATGTCTGCCCAGAAATGTAAAAGTAGTTAATGCTGCTGAATTGTCTATCTAAAAATAGGTATTTTATGCTATTTATACTGTATCTAATTAGAAACCCTTCCATCTACTGACAATAAAAGTTCAGTATGCACTTCAGGAACAGCATACTCCCACTAAAGCCTTTATTGTGAGCGATCCACCAGCTTTTGGTAAGAATCAGTAATAGTGTGATAGTGTGGGTGTTGTGCGTATGGATATACTCACATCAAAGAGAGAGAGAGAGAGAGAGAGAGAGGGGGAGAGAGAGAGAGAGAGAGAGAGGAAGGGAAGCAGCGAGAGAGAGAGAAAGAGAAAGAGAGAGAGAGAGAGAGAGAGAGAGAGAGAGAGAGAGAGAGAGAGAGAGAGAGAGAGAGAGAGAGAGAGAGAGAGAGAGAGAGAGAGAGAGAGAGAGAGAGAGAGAGAAAGAGAGAGAGAGTTCAGCATGAACACACCAAAATATTTCATTTGGATACTTGAACACAGTATGGCTTGTTATTAGGAACTACTCTTGTGTGCAGTGAGGGATGGAGCAGGCTAACACATTCACTCCCGACAGAAGTTGATTTTGCTAAGTAGCTTCCATTGTTCCTGTTTCCTGAGTCAAGCTGCACACAGCAAGGCTCTGAGCTCTTGTACAGCTTCAGGATCCCTTGGGACTCACAGTTTGCATCTGGCTACCTGTGTCACCTTTCCCACTGGCTTCCTTCCATCACACATGATCCACAATGCCAACCACACCTGCAGCTGCTAATACTTTGCTTTACAATGTCTGGAATCTGATGATAGGACCAAGAAGACACATTTGTAAGAACTCAAGTAAAGGTGATTTTGATCAAGACCAGAAGGCACTGGAACAGTTGCATGAGATAGCAAACCATGTCTACATAAAAATGAAGTCTTCATTTGCTGAAGCTTACGATGACTAGTGTCCCAGTGCACTGAATATCTTATATTATTATGCTATAGTTAGTATATGGGCATTGTATAATGAACTGTGACAAGGGAAAGTACTTTTGTATGTTCCCTTTGAGAATTTCTGTATGTGTGATTAATGTTTCCACCACATTTCTAAGGAGTCTCCCATTTTTTTCCAGAGAAGTTGAAACACTTTTGTGTTCCATTCATTAAAAGGATTTCCCTGCAAGTTTTTAAAAAAGGATTTCCAGCAATGTGGTCCTTTCAGAACACCTACAGAAGGTACAAAAACCACATTGTTGCATATTGTACTGATGTCAACAAGATTGTGTCTGCACCCTAGTGTGATGTCAGAACAATAAAGTGTGCTTTTCATGTTGCCAACTCACTGGAATAAAAGACCCATTCAGAGAGAAACTCTTGGATGGTCACAGTTTTTAGGAGTTTTTATGCATGGACACACAAGCTTACAACTTTTGACATTTCTTTAAACACTGTTCTTACAGTCTCTTCTTGTTGAGGCTGAGTTTTCAGATATGAGTGAATATTTTTATATTTAGAAGATGAAACATCTGTTCATTCTTTGCTTAACAAAAGTAAATATGCTTTCTAGTGTGACTGCTTCTCAAGGCCAGGGATATCACTTTACTAAGGCTACTTTCTAAAGCCCATAGTGTGAAGATTGGCAGCCAAATGTGGGTCTCATAAATCTAGTCTCTGTACAGTTGTGAATCCCCAAAGCTGGAGATTAACTCTTGTAGGAATGGTTAGCCCAGTGGATACTTTGGAAATAAAATGAGAACATTTTGCACATTTCACTTTAGCTGTTAGACTTTGGAGAGAGGAAATGAAACCCTCTATCCTACTTTCTGACTCTTCATTTAGTTGTTAAACTTTCTTTCCCTTGATTGCAAGTTCATTTTGGCTACTGTAGAAACTGTATGTCGAAGTAAAGAAACACTGATTGCCTGGTAGTTACATTCCTATTTCACCCATCCATGTCTATGTTCTTGTATTAAGTCTGTCTAGTTCTTTGGAATACATAACCTTTTCTGTCATAAGCAAACACTGAAAAGCATAATTGTGATGGCCATATGGTACTTCATTATAGAATAACTACTGGTTTAGGGCAGTAAATTGATTAGACACCTGGGTCATTTTTATTTAATATAACTTTTTGTAATTTTAAATATTTTTGATTCTGTATCTCCTTTTAGTTGAATCACTATCTTTTCTTAGCTATATTGATTTATTATGAACAAAGAATGCTACAATCTTCCTTAAACTCCCATCTTTCTGTGTGTTTCTAACACAATGTTCTCTGGTTCTATAAATGGTCTTTTACAAACTTTTAATTTTGAAGTTATCTTAGATTAAGAAAAATTATAAAGTCATTCAGAAAGTTTTCACATACAGCCTACTAATCTTCTTCTAACTTTACTGTCTTACATATATCCCCAATAATGGACACCATAAAACTGACCTGATTCAATGATATTCATTAAACTACAGACCAAGTTCATTTCTCCTGCTGTTCCTCTGATGTTTCTGGTCCAGAATCCAATATAGGTTCCCACACTACATTTCCATGTCATAACTCTTTAGTGCACTGCAATTTGTAACACATCCTTTGTCCTGGTCTCATGGGAACTTGACATTACTGACTGATTCTATAGAGAGCTTGCAAATTTAGGTTTGTCTATTTTTCCCATGATTACATTGTGGTTATTCATTTATAGTAAGAATAATCATGAAAATGGTGTGCTTTTCTCCATACATCATGCCAAACCGATTGTCTTGTTGAAGATATAAATTAGATTGTGTCACAAACTTTTATTGGTTTTCCATTTATTTGAGAATAAAATAAAAACTTTTCCTGCTCTACAATCCTAGCCATGACTTAACTTAATATTTTGCAAGGGTTAATGCAAATTAAAAGGAAAATGCTTATGATTTTCTCTACTAAAAACAAAAAGAAACACCTCCATCCTCTTCTATTTGGGATAGTTAATTTGGAAACTTGGCAAGTTATTTTTTATGTTTGTTTGAAATGCATGACAATTGTCTTTACAGCTAAATAAACCTCTTGTCTATCCTGAATTGTCTCTCTCAAGATTCTGTCTCTCTCAAAGCTGTGGAAATGTACTGTCTTAAAGTTCCTATGGGAGCACAGCCCCTTCTTCCAGGTTGAAAAATTACCTGTTGTCATGAAGAGTCCAGTGGATAAAGGAAAACAGATAACATATGTAGTGCTAGCCAAGCAATTTAGAAGATATGAGTGAGACAGGGTGATTCTTTAACAGCTCTTAGTGAGGACTGTTTACCTTGTGTCTTGAGGAACTTGAATTCCATTCATTGTATCTGCTCAACTGTATAAAAGGGAATGGGAACTTTAATAATTGAATTCTATTACTGCACTTCTTGGGTTGTGTTAATATTATTCAACAATAAAATTCTTATTTCATGGGAAGGTTTTTTGGATTGGGAGATGGTGGTTTTAGTTTTATTTCCCCAATAATAAAATCTTTACTTTGTGAGAAGATTTTCTGGATTGGGAGATGGGTTTTTAGTTCTCTTCCCCCAACAGAGTTTCCCTTCTACTCTCTCCACTCACTGTGGCTTTTTCATATATTGGAAAATAACAAGCTGCAGTTTACTCAAAATCCACTTTCTCCATCTCTTTATCTAAGTGGCTACTTCCAATTTTCAGAGCTGAGTTGAACACCTTTCTCCACCCCTTTCTAGCACGTTAATCAAGGGTCCTGTTTATGTCATGTAGAATACTTAGCACAAACCACGGTTACTGTATTTATTGATCTCTTCATATACTTATAGTACATTTCTGTCCATTACAGTGTGAGCTTCACGAGGAATGCCTGTCCTGCTCAAAGCTGATTCTTCATACCTGGAACACTGCCTGACACACTGTGAGTGTTTGTGAAGTGAACCAGTGTGTGAATGAGTAAACTTAGAATGATATGCACTTAGGATAGTTATATAATGACGATATGTCTCTCCTTTCATCTACTTTCTTATTCAACCCCAAAGCTGTAGTTTTTATTTAATGGGCATAAAATCCAGTGTACCAAGTGAATAATACATGAGAAATTCACCCTTATCCTTGAATAAAAATTGGCTCAAATACTTGTTTTTGAAATGGGAGAATCTGTGATTAAAAAAAACTTAACCAATTATTTTAGGAAAGATTTCATGTTAATTCTGGATATTGCTGGGGCCATTTGAATTAGCATTGACTAACTGGCCATCGAGCACCAACTACTTGTGAATAAAGAGAAAATGAATGTCAAGGAGGAGAAAATGGAGACTCATTGTTCAGTGTGTCCACTAGGTGCCTACACATCCTTATGGACAAAGAAGGGATCTTGTGTACAGTCCTTGGAAAGAAGGTAAGGTGTATGCTGACAGGTGAGGGAAGGTTTAAGGAACTGCTTCTCATGGGAGGCTTATAGATACAGATTGCTGAGGCTCAGCCTGGAAACTTCCCTTGTAGTAGGCCTGGAGAGACACTTGAGAAGTAGCATTTTAAGACGTTCCCAAAGATGCCGACCTTTTAATGTGGGCTCAGCACTTAGAGAATTTCAAGTATTTCTTGAGTACTGGAAAGATAACATTTTATTGTAACAATTCTCTCAGAGTTGGCCATGGCCTTTTTACAAATGTTTGTTTTTACCTTATGTGCTTGAGCATTTTGCCTGCATGTGTGTATGTACACCACATGTATGTCTGGATTGGTAGTTCATCACAACAGAGAATCTGCCAGGACACTGGGCAAGCACTCTACCAACTGACATATGTTAGTAACTCAAGAAAATGGTTAATTTACATGCTCCATTTTAAGGCTCTCATCTCTATTTTTCACCTTGTGCGTGTGTGAATGTGTGTGTGTCTTTGTGTGTGCACACGTGTGCGTGGGTGTATGTGTGTATCACATGTAGTAGCTACACACATTATTTCATTTAATGCTGCATACAAGTGTAAATGTTATTCTTTTCTCTTTTTCAATGAAAAACTTAAGCCTCTGAGTGATTATGGTCTTTGGTTCCTATGTGGTTAGTGACTGGTGCCCATCTTCTATGGGGCTCTCTGACTCAACTATAAAGTCTCTTCACTAGGTTGCTTCTCAGGAGAGATAGAAACAAATTTGAGACTAATTGTTAACTCCCTGAGTTGTTATCAGATTGGCATATCGGAAGTCACTGATTTACTCAAAGTTAACACGTGCTGATACGGAAGGCTGGTTAACATAAAATGTCCTGACTTGATGTATCATATCTTGGCCCTTTGTTACCAAAGGAAGATGGAAACCTTGTTTACAGAGGCAACTAGAAGTATTTTAAAGTTAATTTTGGGAAAATATCCACTTCTTGACTCTGAGTAATTTGTCTAAGTTGCAGAAACAAACTGAATTTTTCCATTCTTTTGCACAATTGCCTCTATGATATACTGAATTTTCTATGGAAAAAAAAAGCTAAGACCAAAGAGCTCTCCTTAAAATTCCCAGAAATGCACTGATCACCTTGAAAACCTCTGATAAACTAACCAAGAGAGGCACATGGATGCAATCACAAGTGCTTCTCTTTTTAAAGTAAAAATTGATGGCCAGTAGGATGGCATGGATACTCAGCTTATCCTGACACTATCTATAAAGCTTTGATATTTTAGACTTGTATTGCAACATTAATCCCAGAATCATAAAAACAGTTGTTAAAATTTATACCACATTAATCTGATTAACACTTAGATGGTCAAAATAAAGGATTGGAGAGAAATATTTATTTCACAAGGATAAGGACTTTAATATACAGAAAGCCACATAAATCTGCAGATGTCCTAATTAGATTCAGCTGAACTGCTTCAGCGTGCAGAATAACATGGATTTACTCCAGCAACCACCAAGAATAACTTTTCTGATGCAAAAAATGTTGAACTTCCAATATTGAGACATAAACTACCCCAGCCCAGGGGACAGATTCCTTCCACATAAATTTCATTGGCTCCAAGTCCCCTAGTGCTGAAGTTCCTTTATTGTAAAGCTCCAAATGGATTTGCTGCATTGTACCCTATAGGTAAACTCATTTGATTACAGCACCTGGAACCTTACTTCCTGATAATAGTTAAGCATTAACCTTAGATCACTAGGATTCCATCAAGCAAGTCATTCATATGATGTTTAATTTACAGTCAGGGAGTAGTTCAGGCAATAAAAAATCTGCCTCATAAAGGAGGTGACATTAAGAAAATACGGAATATATTTCACAGGGAGCGTTTCTACTAGCTGATTTCCTATCTATTTTTTTTAACATTTGTGAGTATGAGTCTCTCTCTCTCTCTCTCTCTCTCTCTCTCTCTCTCTCTCTCTCTCTCTCTCTATCTCTCTCTTTCATTCATGTGTGTGTGCATGTACGTGTCATGGTGCACCTTCAGAAGTCAGATAACAGTCTTAAATATTGGTCCTCTCCTTCTACCTCATTTGAGACAGGGTCCCATTCCCTGTAGCATGTAGCTGGCTGCTGATTTTCTGGCGATTTTTCCTGTCTCTATCTGCAGTCTTGCTATAGGAGTGTGGAAGTTATAGATGCACCACTATGCCTAAATTTGTGTGGATTTGGGGATCTGAACTTGGGTCATCACACTTGTACAGTTAGAGGTTCACCACCAAGACATTTCTGGTTTCTTTTTTCTTGAAAATGTGCCTTTTTATCTTCCAAATCTTTACAGGATAAATCTGGATAGTCTTACGTTAAAAAGTGGTTCAGTGACTCTTAGGGACCTTCATGGAGGACCATGTTCAGGCACAATCACAAATGAACCCTGGTTTGGCATGGAGCCTTTATTTGATTCCTTTTGGTGCCTCACTTTGGAAAGTTTCCTCAGTACCACCAGGCTGTCCATTCATGACTAGACCTTTCCATCAGATGCATTTGGAGGGTTTCATTTAAATATTTTTGTCTTCCAAGAGCAAGGTGAAGGAGAATGTTCTTTTCAAAGATGTCAAGGAGAAATGTGATGTAAGCTGTGTCTGGGCCTCATTTCATCGACTTCTCCTTAGACAAACCTCCCTTTGGTCAATATTCCCTCAGTTATATTTGATAACCCAACCTGTTATTCTTAATTACAATGTTGGCAGGCCATCTTTATATGAATCCATGCCAAGTATTTGTTATAATCTCCATGTTTTATGATTTTCCATTTTGAATAGTGATGAATAATTTCTTGGACCCTTCTCAAGGAACACCTCTTGTAAGCACAAATTTTTATCTCCCTCATAATCTTTTTGAATCTCAGTGAATTTGTGTGGAACAAAATCACACTGCTCAAATATACAGTGTTTTAATTTTTTAATGAATGGTATTTAAAGGAAATTCATTTGAAATAGATGTTACAGTGGTGTAACAATAGTTTTCTGTATTAGGAAAAATGAACATAAAAAATAAACATTATTTATAGGCTTTCCAAATACCCAGTAGGATCTTAGTCAAGAATATTATAAAGTATGTTGGACAAGCTTTTAGCCTTGACATTTAACATTTGTTTGTCCAGTTCACATATTTTGTTTTCTATATATAAAGCTATATATCACAGAGTATATACATTACTTGCGCATCATACACACATGCATTTTGGAATACACAGGCACACAGTATGTATGTGTAACTAATGTCAAAACAAAGTGGCAACTGATATAAAACCCAACAATGCCTATTATATATAAGAAACTGTGTGTTGATTCCCTTTGCTTTCTTTATATTTTCCTCTTATTTCTTGGATACTGGCCTTTGTATGCTCACTTCCATTGAAAGATCAATTGGGAATTAAAAGAAGACTGAATTGGGTTAAGCTTATTAGAATGCTTTGTAGCACACTGCAAAGAGAAATACTGGCAGATGAGCTTGGACACAACTAATGTGAGTACAACAATGACCAGTTCCTCTTCTCATACCATGACAGTACTCCTGTCAGCCTGGGTCCTAGGGATGAGATCAGAGAGCAAAGTCAGAGTCGGGAGACAAGCCGTGGGAGTAAGCTCTTCAGTGGGTCAGATCATGTGTCCTCAGAAACAGGAGACCTACAAACTACCCTAGTTTAGTTATCAAATGACAGCTACTTCTTCTTATGCATTAACTAATGACTACAACTTATATTCTTGGAATGTGTGGCTTTTCCCCTATGAAAACAATGTTTGGTCTTTATTCACTTCATTCTGAATGCCACTGGGACAATGAAGACAGATCCAAAGTCATCCTTGTTTCTTAATTCCAAGGTTTTTCACAAGCTAAGTTGATACTGAGGTACTGTCTTATCTGGATATAAAAACATTTGCCTTTATAACATCTCTTAGGTGAAGAATGTGTCTATTTACCTATCATTTGATAACACTAGACAGGAACAACTGGCCCTTCTGGATAGCATTCTGGAAATGAAATTGTGCTGCCATAGAATAACACGTGAGGTGAATCCAGGAGAAGCTCCATCTAAACCACTACCATGGTTATAGATAGAGAAAATAGCAAAGTTTCTGTCACTTGTACTTCTGAACCAATCGAAATCCAGTTGTGCCCACCAGTTTGTCTGGGTTATATAGACTCTCTTTGCTTATTTTCACTTCAGGGAAACTCAGTGAAAAAAAGTAGTCTTGATTTTGCTGCTAAATCTTTGAAAAGTTAACCAAGACAGGTCTATTCATTGCTTATAATCTCACTAACTACATCTACTTCAAAGTTTAACTGTTTTTCTTTTGCTTTGTGCTGTCTACAGCTGGCAGCTTAGAGTTAAAGCTCATTAGCAGTCTGGAGAGTCCTGCTGGACTTTCTTTGCCAGATAGTATGATGTCACAATTTTCCTCCTCTGATAGAATCTGGAAAGGGCTGAGACCACAAGTCATGGGAGGGCTATGACAGGAAGCAGCCCCATTGTCCCTGTTCTTGGTAATTGTTTCATGATACAGTTGCACATTCAGCTCCCAGGACAAAAGCAGGTGTTTTGCTTTAATTAAGAGCAACAAAGACTTCCCTGTTCTCAATAAGCTTGTATTTTTAGATACTAAGGTAAGGCAGATGAGGACATTATCCTATTCTGTGCATAAAAATAAATATTCTGCAAGAACAGTATAATTAAGAACTTAAACAGGAGAAATGCAATTCAATTAAAAATGACAGAATAATACATGGAATCAATGGCTTTATTTGGTGTTTAATGATGATATTGTTTTCATTTCATTATACATGAGTCATAACCAGCATCACCTTAGTTTAATTGTATTCCTTACAGAGTAAACCTAAGTATGCATTTGCAGAAGATTCATCAATTAAAAAGAAGCCTATTTAAGGATGTCATAAATTGATCCCCATGAATAAAACCCAATTTTCCCCTTCTAACAAATTAGTCTGTTGTAACTATGACCAGGCTTAGGATGGGTAGAAAGAGGCACTGGTATAGGGATGGAGAGAGGGAGCAGCAGTGTGCAAAGGATACAGGAAGACTTTCATGAAAAATGACAGTGGGACAATTCCCAATAGAGTAAAGGTAGGTCAATGTCATTTTGATCCAGAAATCTGTGCAAATCTTGATGGGATTTTAGATGAGAGGAAATGGTAGATACCATGGAAAATGAATTGTGGAATTGGCACAAATTAAGTGTAACAGGGATATACTGTTTTTATATTTGGGCTGTGGATATTCGACTTTGTGGGTTTTATGTGGAGGGTGGTAAGGTCTATCTTAGTTAGGGTTTCAATTGTAATAAAACATCATAATTAAAAGCAAACTGATGAAGACAGGGCTTATTTCATCTTATGCTTCCATGTCATAGTCCATCATTAAAGAAGTCAGGGCAGGAACTCAAGGTAGGAATCTGGAGGCAAAGCAGAGAACCCAGAACTGAAGCAGAGTTCATGGAAGTACATTGCTTCCTGGCCTGCTCCTCATTGCTTTCTCAGCCTGCTTTCTTTCATAACTCAGGACCACTTGTCAGGCATGGCACATCACCCCCAGTGGGCTTGGCCATCCCATATCAATAATTAGTCAGAAAAATGCCCTATACATTTGCCTACAGGTCAATCTTCTGGGGGCATTTCTCCATTGGGGTTCTGTCTTCCAAGAAGACCTTAGCCTGTATTAAGCTGATACACAATTCTAAATACATAGGCCTACGATTAGCATAACCTTGAACTTTCTGTGCCACACAAGCTGTAGTCACACAACCTTCTTGCTTCAGCCTATCTAGTAGTTGGACCATAGCTGTGTACCATGACTGGATATTTTGGCTTTTATATAGCTAGCACATCAGACCCAGAAAAAGCAGAAAAAAATAGGCTCGTGTTGAAAGTTGGGGTACTTGAATACTTAGTGAGTTTAACAGTAGAATTTGGATATTGTACTTTTGGACACATTTAAAGAGTGAAGTTCATGGGTGGTTCACTTATACATACCGTTTCCTACTGATCTATGAAACGCTATAGCTAATACATGAAATAGCAGTAAATAGCAAGTGGTAGGGTCAGGTTCTGACTAATTGGTCATAACAAAATGTGTCTAACTTCTTTATTTCCCATTCTCAACTAACACATAATTATATTATATAAACAGATTAAGACATTGCTACTTGCCCATGACAATCCCATGTTCAGTCCACCTCAAAACCTCATAATATATTTATTGTGGAAAGAGTGATTTTTACCCTCACCATGAGATCTACTTAACCTGGAAGACCAAATATAGCTACCAAAGCTGTACTTTGGTGAGCTAGAACTTCCTATTGTAAATACATTCATCTGATTCATTGGTTTGCCTATACTAGAATAATCTGACTAGGCTAAACTAGGTCAACTGTGATGGTGAGTCTTTATGGTGACTTGGAAAGGACAGATAGAAAGTAAGGCAAAGACATAAATACACAAAATGGAGCCTTAAAGCTCACAAAACAAATACCAATAATGCCTGTGCTCTGTAGATATAGTTGCTAATCTTAAATTTATAATAACTCACCTATAAGAGACATTCTATATTATCTTTAAACATGCTAGATTTGCTTTCCCTTTTTGTTTAGTTTTCAGGCAATGAGAATGAAGAACCAGTATCTGGGTTAGCAGGAAGGCTTTTTAGAGATTTACCTGGATTATCTATCCATTTAAGTGCTGAAGATACAGTTGATCTTCAAAATAAGATGTATGTGTGCATATAAACACATACATAAGCAATTCAAAGGAGGTCAGAATTAAATCGCTATGATTCCTTTTTAAGCTCATGGATTATTGTTGCCAAATGACACATTTTTTAGGGGATGGTTAAAAGCAAGATCCATCATTTACGGATCAGGCAAAATTATAAAGCAGAGTGAATCAGATAGGTATCATGCTGATTTGTGATGAAGACTGGACACTCATTCATTCAAACTCTCCCTTTTTCTGAGCCTGTTAACAGCACAAGGTAGGTCATAGAGGGCTGAAGAGGTGCAGTGGTATACTTAGAAACTTTGCAGAAAGCCGCTATGGTACTGTCTTTAGGATCTAAGCAAGTGACCTTGATCTTGCTACACTGTACTTTACGTATGTGGATAAATGCATCACAGATGAGAGAAACTATATTATTACAGTACTTATTTAATGCACTTAGAATCACAGTTCTCACTCATTCACTCCTAACATGTAATAATTAGATTCTGAGCAGCTATAGGTTTAAGCTTTATGCTAAGTGGCAGATGTTTTGATAATATAGACTTTATTGCACTGATTGTATAAAGGACATTGACTCATTCTCTTCTCATAACCACTGTATGGAGGTCAATTTCCTCCTTTTACAGAAAGATTAAGGTATTGCCTAAGATCACATAGCAAGTAAATGGCAGAGGCAAGATCAGAACCCAGGAAGTCCAAATTCTGCCCTTGTAAACACAGGAAAGTTTATCTCCTTATGATACTTGGGATTCACATGGGATACAAACAACAAGCAAATAAAAAGAAGAGAAACAACAAACAATAAGGAGGAGGTGAAACAGGTCTGGAATATGGAAGGGGAATTAGGGATATGAAAGGTACTGAGCTCCTGGACTGGGCGATACCAGAGGTGACATTTAAGTTAAGGTCCACAGGGCGATCAAGACTTAGGCAACAGCAGGGCCAGGAAGTCATCCAGGCCATGGAGAGACCTGAGTGCTCAGAGAGCCAGCCAGGGAAATCCTGTGATTACTACCTTGGAGAGAAATCAGCCATTACAGGAGGACACCAGGGACCGGCCTGGAAGGAACCTTAAGAGATGGAGAAGACAGAATATGTCTTGGAGTCTGGGTGCTCTGTGAGATGGGGATCCATGTGAAGAGAAGTAAAGCAGGCAGAGATGGAGACTGGCTTGAAAGAAGCCTCAGGACGCTGCCCATTCCCTAAGAATCTCAATGACACTGAGCTCAGCAGTCATCTGTTTTATGTGTCCGGTGTTAGATTCCCAGGTTATCAACATCTCCCACCCACCAGAGGAACTGAAAGTTTGTAAGCAGTAGGGAGATGGAGAGTCAGATGGCTCTTGGTCCTCAGCAACACAAAGCGTGGATAGACTAAAGAAGAGATCATAGTGCCATAAGGTCTGTCTCAGGAAACAGTCCACAAGTAGCAAATGCCCCGAACAATGGTTCCTCTCTCACAGGAAGTCAGGTTGTCATCTCGGTAAAGTGGACCTCCTGGTTGTTGGGTTTATCAGATGATCACCTTTGCAGAATGGCCCTCGGGAAAAAAGCAGACTCAGGGAAAGTAGACTCAATCACTTGCACAGCTGAGTTTGGGGGCTGAGGTCCCTGCCTGCTTCATGTAGAGGAATCTTCTAGGTTTTCTGAATCTTTCACTGCAGCAACATCTACAGCATGGATGGGTAGGTTGTAAAGTCTAAGAATAAAGCCATCACACTGGGAGGCAACACATGTAGCTCTGTGGGGGAGCTGCTGAACAGAAGCCACTGTTGATCTAGGAAAAGCCAGTGAGCTGTGAGAAGGCTGAGTCACAAAGTGTAAAGGAATGTTTAAACTTTCTGGGCAGATACAGGCAGATCCAAGTTACTCCAGAGAATGGACAAATCAGCTGTTTAGTCATTGTCAGTTTCCAGGAGAAAATCAGAAGGGGTTCTGAAAACAATTTTTGTGTCATCTAACTTAGGCCATGGTTTTATTTTTATTAATTTTTCCCATTCTTTGAAATTTTATACATCTATACAATGTATCTTGATCACATGCAGCCTCCTCCATCTAAGGTGATTTTTCCAAATACACTAATGCTCTCCAGAAAAAGAGAGGATGATTGTAGTAGCACCGCAGAAGTGAGACTCTGCTTCTATATTCCTAGGAAGTGACAACAAGGTAAAGGTGAGTCTGCTCTTCCCAGTGGGGCCTGTTCTTAATTTTATAGATGTTCCTCTATAAGTTGTGCATGTGTGAATACAAACATACAGAGAGAGAGAGATGATGATGATGATGATGATGATGATGATGATGATAAGGTAGGGAGGGGGAGAGAGAGCAGTGGATAGTAGGGAGATGCTATGCTTTGGAAGAAAATAAGATTTCATTGCAGGGCTGGTACCTTCAAGAAGCAGTGATTTCTAAGGCTATGGGAAACACACAATTTCTTTAAAGACTTAAGTATTTGCTTTCATGGACACTTTCTCCTTGTGGTGCTTTGAGAGAAAATGGCCCCTAAAGGGAGTGGCATTATTAGAAGGTGTGGCTTTGTTGGAGTAGGTGTGGCCTTTAGGAGGAAGTGTGTCACTGTGGGGATGGACTTTGAAGTCTCCTTTGCTGGAGCTATACAGTTCACTTCCTGTTGCTTGTAGATCACAATGTAGAATGCCCAGCTCCTTCTCCAGCACCATGTCTGCCTGCACAGTGCCATGTCCCACCATGATGATAATGGAAACTGTAAGCCACGCCCAATTAAATGTTTTCCTTTATAAGAGTTGCCGTGGTCATGGTATCTCTTCACACCAGTACAAACCTAACTAAGACACAAATAGAATACTCAGTTTTAAGGATGTTGTGAGGGTCAAAGGAAACCAGAAAAGATATTGCTATGCTTGGACAGTGCACATTTTCTTCTTGAAACAGACATCCATTAATGACACTGATAGTTACAGTTAGGGATTGGGTTGGGAAGCAGGGTCCAGAGACTTCGCCTCTCACACCAGTAGTTAATGCCTACTAATGCTTATAAAAGGAGCAATCTCATGGCTATGTAGCAAACTAGCATAAGGGACAGAAGTATTAAAAATATGTTCGATTCACTGAAACGGTTTAATGGCTTTATACATCTCTCTGGAATTGTTTAGCTCCTTGAGTGTGGGCATGGAAGGGGGCAGTGAGAACAAACTGAAGACAAGAGCGGATTGATGAATAGTGAGAATGGCAGGTGTGGACTGAAGTTAGAGGAAGTGATAAAATTTTATTAGTGAGAGCACTGGAATGGAGGATATTCTTAGTAAAAATAGGCTTGACTTTATTTTTTTTAAATGCCAAGCACATATGAGAAAACAAACTGTGACTGGAATTTGTGATTTTGCTTTTATTTCAGAAGTTGGGTGGAACACATTTTGGAATTACTAATCCTAGAATAAGATCAGACCATCCATTGCTCAAATGGTGTGGAGGAAAAGCTTGTTAGAAGTTAGGAGATCAAGGAAACAAACTTTGTCTGGGTACCCAGGATGTGTGTTAAAGACCCCGCCAAACAAGACAGGAGAGTGCAGATAAAAATGACAGCTCAGAGCTAAAAGTTGATATAAGAGCTCATGTGGATGCAATGCTTACGCATTTCCAGGCAGTCTTCCAAGAACTTTCTATATTATCTTCAATTTATAGATGAAGGAAGCAGGGTTAGAAAAGTTGATAGAATTGTCTGAGTGACATTGCAAGTGACAGTAAAGGTCAGCTGGAGATGCTGGCAATCAGCCTAGTAACCTCTGACTTTAGCTTCCTTGGTGTCAGGCATCTGTGACCATGTGCTTATAGCACAGGAGGAGAGTGGCAAGAGAGTGAACTTCAGCAGGACAAGGGATGTTACAAGGAGAAGAAGGAGAAGTCTCAGGCAGCTGAGACTCTCGGCCATGTGGTTGGAAATATACCAAATGGCAAACCAACATCCTCACAAGATCCATAGTGTGGCTTAAGCTAGAGCTATCATCACCTCCTATCTCTAAGGAAGACACTTGGAGGATTGAGGTAACCACTGGGTTCACAGGGGCTGTGGAGGGAGTCTCATGACATTTGATCTATCTTGTTAACACCTGAATATCAAAGCACTTACCAGATATATTAGTCTCTTTTAGTTAGTGTAGTAAAATACTTCAGTCAGGCTATTTTATAAAGCAAAGAGGCTCATCTGCTGATGACTTCTTTCTGGCAGCATCTTGAAGAGGCATAAAACATCACATTACAAGAGATAGCTTGTGTGTCTATGTTGACCTCCCTGCCTGGTCTCTGTCCTTTATCTTACAAAGGCACCAATGTTAATAGTGGGAGCTTCACCCAAATGACTTTACTTATACTTTCAGAGTTTCCCAAAACTCTGAACAGTGTCATAGATTGCTCTCTTTTTATACCACAGGCATGTAACTTTGTGAATTAAACTTCTACTGAGAGCTAGAAGGGGGTAAACCTCAGATGAACCTGGCATTAAGACTACAGGGAAGACAGTGATGACAATATGGAGATGATTAAAAGCCTGGGCTCCTAGTCACAAGTAGGATCTGGTAACTGCTGTGAGATACAGACAGATCATGACAAAAATTAGAGGATTATTTGAGAAGGGGAATAGAGCCTGTAGCTAGTGAGGCTCATTTCCTTTCCTTTTGGTTTGTTCTACAGGTCAGGAATTTCAATCCCAGAAATGTTGAATGACCTATTGAAGGTCTGCCAACCACATATATGCTGTTTCACTTATATTATGAATGTAAGTATTCTTGCAGGGCCCATTTTTCAAGTGTGTCAAATGTCTCTCTGTATAACATTTAAAATTTTACTTTTATATAGCTATTCAGGAAAACAATGTGGAAAATAATGTTTAGAATGAGTCATGAACATATATATCCATCTTGTTGGATAAATTGTCATAAATATTCAGCCACCCACTATCTATAGGTCCCAATCTGCATGCCTCTGTACACAATTTAGATACTATACATTGATGCCAAAATGCATAATGTATTTCTCATCTATTATCATTTATTGCTATTACTAATATCATTATTTTGTTAAAGCCACAAGCTACCTTGAACTTTCATAGTCTCTTTTCCCAAAAGACCCATAATCTTCTGGAAAGATTAGAATAGTTTCACAGGGAGAAATAGATGCACTCTACACAGAAGCCCTCATTCTTCACTGCATGGACAGAAAATCAGTGACTGCTGACAACCTAGCTGCAGAATTTAAGTACATGGAGATGTGCTAGAAACTGCTTGAGAACCACAGGAGTAGGAAGTCTATAGCTAGTTTTGGTAGCCAATGTGGTATGAAATGGAAAACGTAAGAAAAGATAAAGAAGATGAAGGCAAAATTCTCCTTCTCTAGGTTTAGAGTAGAATTTTTCCAAGAAAGAGGGCCATGGCAAAAGGGAATAAGAAATAGAAAACTAAAATCATCAATTACTCGAGAATTTTTGATTTACTGTATGATAATGAAAAAATAGAACAGGTGTCATCACTGGTAAGATTCAGGAAATCAGGGATATGGGTCAGGGTGGGTTGGGACCTTAGTATCAGTGTTCAGAGGTCACTATCAGCTTGACCCTGACAATGGAGATGTGTCTTTTCTCTTGTCTGCAACATCATCCAGGAACAAACTATCTTCTGAATCCAGAAGGTAAAATTAAGTAGGAAAAGTATAATTTCTATGATTCTAAGTTTGTAATGTAATAATTATACTCTTATTATTAAGTTTTTGTGGCCGTTCACCTACTTCTGGACATCAAATAACAGCAGTCAAACAATATTATGTCCTCTCTGCTTCTAGACATATGCTAACATCAGCAAACCCTTTTTACCCTTTTCTTTGCTCCCTACCTGGCCGCATGGTACTGGTGATATGATGTAAGGCGGCTGTAACAAGTTCACAGCAGCAGGGACATGGAGAAGAGCACAATAGACAAGGCCCTGTCTTCGTCCGGGACACAGAGAGACGGAGGATGTTGAAACATGCTTGCAAACTAACAATGTTACCGATAAAAGGGAAGATAGCTGGGAGAACGTATAAAAATGGAGCTGCTCTGGCGTGGGTGATCCGGGAAGACTGTCCTGAGAAAATAATACTCATGTGGAGTGCCAAAGCACAGATGAGATAACAAGAAGAGGAGAGACTTGGGATGGCTTGAAGGCTCCAGGCAGGAAATAACAAGTCCAGAGGATAAATGTTGCAGTGGGCAAGCAGGTGGTAGGAAGGAAAGGCTACCTACCTTGTTGTAGGGCCCTAGAGCAAGTAGCATAGAAGCAAGAGGGAAGGAGAGAGGATTGAGTGTGAGCAAGCCTGAGATTGGTAGAAAATGAGGCAGTGGTGAACTGTTACAGAGCGGAGTAAGGAAGTAACCAGATACTGGGAATGCAGGGCGATACTCAGGGATGTTGTGTGAACAACCAACAGGAGGGAGTTGGAAGGAAGCCAGGGGCGATGAAAAAGGTTATTGCCAGGAAAAATGAATTGAATGGGGAGAGTTGGGACAACAGATACTGATGTGCTGTTGTAGTTTTGTAACTTGCCTTTGTCCAGTTGACCTGTTGTATATCTCTCTCTACATTTAAAAAGTGCTGGGAGAGCCCCAGAATTAGATCTTTTTAGTAGTTCCTTGGAGAGATTAATGGTAATATATGCAATAATATACTGGTGTGGACATCATATTGCAATGTAGGTTGGACAGCCCTGTACCCAAGCGACCTGCAGTAAGCCCTCCAGCCTGCCTCTTCCCTTCTTGCATTTTTCAGCCAAGGGTCCATTGATGGAACTTCCTGGAGCAAAGCTCAGAAATTTAGTAAGATTATTTCTCCAGACTTGAAGAGTTGGAAAACGTAAGGTATAACTTTCTTAATACTGTGAACTAAGGAATGTAGCTCAGAGATAGAGAAACCCCAATTTAGTTTGATCATTTGTTGTAGTCTCTTGGCTAGTGAATGGAGGAGTAGGGACTCCCAACCCTGGGCTTCTGTTCTTTTTCTGCACACCATGATATTGCCATCAGACATTTTTCCAAATGGCCCTACATTTATTTCAATTAATATGTGGAGAAAATATTGGAAACATTTCTCTCAGAAATTGTCACATCACACTCATATTTCATTCACATTCTAGCATGCCCCCCCAAACTGCTTACAAAGTTTACCTAAGCCTTGTTCTGCACTGGGATGAACTGAGTTTTGGAAGCTTTAGTCAGATTTCTCAGAAATAATTAGCTGTGAGGAACTGTTCTGATTCTCAACAGAAATCTCTAAAATTCAGATCAGCTGAACTAAGAGAATACTTGGGTCTGTGTAATTTTTCAAATCAGTTTAATTTTTTAAAATAACCTTTTACATTGAGAAAAACTCATTTGTTTTTTTGATGTAAAACACATTAAATTGGAAACTCACTTATCACCTTAATGTGTGTTACAGAATAAAGTTAATCAAGATTAACATTGAATTTAAAAGAAATGACAACTTAGGTGATCCCACAAGCAAGGACTGTCACCGGAGGACAAAGGTGGGACACTCTATTATGTTTCTGTAGTGATTTTCATGACCACAAAAGGTGTTTATTACTCATCCTTCAAAGCTAATCTTGTAAACCACCTCCCATGTGAAGTTCACTTGTCCTGTCTTCTTTTCTTCCTGGGAATAACTTCCCTGTCCTGAGAGCTGCCCTAGAGCCCGACACTGTAGATGTAGCTCTCTTTATACTGTGGTACAACTCATTGCAAAAATCTCAGTTCTTTCTGGGATTTAATTTCTGTGTAAGAGACAACAACTGAGAGATATTTCTCCTATCATAAAAGTAATATGTACTCAATCAGGAAATTTTAGAAAAATACAGAAAAGTTGAAATAAAAAAGAATAATTTCCTTAATATAAGCAATGCTTGGAATTTCCAGCGATTCTGTTTTCTTTGCTATCAACCAATAATGTTGAGCTTAATTGTGTAGGCATTGTTGATTTTTCAAGTGCTAGAGGACTATAAATATCTTGGTCACCCAATGTATAGTCTGGTTGGCTGGCTTATATACATTTATATCTTTTTCTATATATCCATATAGTATCATATGGACGTTTAGAACACAGAAGGGTGTTTTTGTTCGTAGTAGGGACAAGCTAGCCTGAAAAGTATTGTGTAAATATATTTGATTCTGTAAATCACTTACTTTTTTGTTTATTAAGCAGAATTGGAAATTACTATAGGAAGTTTTTTTAAGCAACCAAACAAACATAGATTTAATGAGGGAGGGTAGAGGAGCATGTCTAAGAACTGTGGAGTTCTTAGAGAGGCCCCTTGGCTTCTCAGGAGGGGAGAACCTCCTCCTCAAATAATTCAGTAGAATTAATGAGGGGAATTGCAACTTCTTTGTGGGGGAGGGGGCGGAGAACCAGTTATTCATCCAGTTGAGTCATCTGACTCACACCTGGGAAAGAACACATGCTCCTGACTTCCTGAAGTTAATGGTATGAGTGCAGTTGAGGACAAGCTCCCAATCTCAGTGACAGTTTCATCATTAAAATGAAGGACACACTGGTGAGGTTTAAAGCACAGACCCTGACAATAATCTCCTTCAGGCTCCCCTTCTACCACTCTCTACTTTTGGCAGAACTGACAGTCTGTCTGAGCAAGCAAGCCAGGCTCCAGAACAGCAGGGAATGTGCTTGTAGTTGGGGCCACACCAACAGGTCATTTGCATTGGTTACTCTAATGAATGTCAATCATGTCATGGGAGTTGGCTTATTTCTAAAACTTGAGTAGAAGCATGGATGAAAATAGACTACTAATACTGTGGCTTCTTGCTGGCAAAAAACTGAGATGATCTCACATCATCCAGTTGCAGAATATCATTAATGTAGGCTTTCCAATATTTATAACATTTTAAGTGCATAAAATATAAATCTCTCATAGCTTTGAAAAGTAGAAAAACATATAAAGATGTATTCCACATGGAAATATCTACTGCCAACATTTCCCTGTATTTTGCATTTCAATGCATAATTAGTTCTTGTATTAGTTGCTTTTCTTGTTATTCTACCAAAATATTTGGCCAAAGCAACTTAAGGAAGGGTTAGTTTGGACTCATGGTTTGAAGACATAACAATTCATGATGATGGGAAAGATAAGACAACTACATCTGTGGTTAGTAAGCAGAGGGAGATGCTGGTGTTTAACTTGCTTTTTCATTTCCCCTTTTTTATTCTGTCTGTGAGGCCAGTCCTTTCCCCAGTTAGCCCTCTCTGGAAGCTCCCTTAGGTGTACATCCAAAAATATACCTCATTAATGGCGTAGATGCATCTAGCCAATGAAACTGACAGTAGACACAAGTATCGAGACATTGTACTGCATATAAATAACCTACCATTTCCTTTCAGTGTTTGATATCTATACCTCGACATAGATCTTTTTTAAATAAATGAATGTCCAAGCAACATTTTAGAAGTGATCTCATAATGCTGGCAAATGCAAATTACCTTAACCTCTTTTCTATTATACAAGTTAGAGTAGTTCCATTCTTTTTCTTCAGTATTAAATGTAACATTTCAAATGATATTATTGTCTAAATTTCCAGTTATTCCTTCAGGATAAATATATACTATAGTAATTACCGAATAAGCAGTAGTTTAGTCCTTTGGAGTTGCTATAACAAAACAGTGGATGGCTTAGAAAGAAAACACATTTACTTCACACAATATTGGAGGTGCAGGGGAGGGGCATTTGTTGCTGTCCAGCAACAGTGCTCTTGGAGTATTCTATAGCAAGACTCCTTCTCAGGATGCTAACTGCTAATCCCATTCCTGAGATCTCTGAGCACATGAGCAAATTATCTTCTTTGATTGTCAAAGTAGGATCACAAAGGAAAAGAGCTTTACTGTGGTGTTGTCTACATTGGGTTGCTCTGTAGGCGTGTCTATAGGGAGTTGTTCTAATTAATTTAATTGATGTGGGAAGTCCAACCCAGTGAGGGCCGCACTGTTCCCCAGCCAGGGGATTTGGGATTTTGTCAGAGTGGAGAAATGGAGCTGAGCATAAACAAGCTGGGGAGCATGCATGCACTCATTTCTCTCTGATCTTTCTTGATTGTGGATGGAATTTGACTATCTGTTCTTCCTTTCTTCCTTCCTTCCTTCCTTCCTTCCTTTGTTGTCTTGTTTAGTTTTGCTTTAGGGTATTTTATTATTGCAATAGACACAGAACTAGAATATCTTCCAAAAGTTTATCCTCTAAATATGCTCACATTGGAGATTAAATTTCAGCTGATGACACATGGAAAATCAAGCTATGGGAAGAGAAATGCCTAAAATCTTCATATCTATCTATGACCAAGAATTTGAAGAAATTTGCTCTTTTACAAGCAATTGTTTGATGATATCATTTAAAAATACCAAGTGGTATATATGAAGTGGTCACTATTTTAATGAAGTATCTTATTTCTAAAAATGATGTTTTTGATTACTAGATGAGCTTATAATTTTCCAGTTATTTACTTCTACTTTTATATACTGTCTTTATGTGTGGGTCTTCCTGTTTTTCATAGTGGCTGCAAAGTTTTTCTTTTCTTTTCTCACCCTAATATTTTTATAGCCTCATTCCTTTGTACTACAAAACATGGTATTTTTCCTTTTGTAATTTGTTTTTGCCTTTTCATTTCATTGAGTTCCCGAGGGTGTAGCCTTTGGACTTACTAAGATTGTAGTTTTATTTTTAGGGTTTGCTTTTGAAATGTGGTTTCTATTGTGGTAGACTATATCACCTGAATATTTACTTTCCTTTGTAGCTGTTGTTGTTACTTTCAAAATAGAATTTGCACTCTGTAGCCAAGGTTGGCCTATACTTCACGATGGTAGCCTTGGACTCATAGCAATATTTCCCTCTCAGCCTCCTAGGTACTAGGATTATAGGCCACCATATACAGCTAATTCATTTCCCTGATGCTCCTGTTTTATTTCATTAGTAAGAGCTTACAGAAAAAAGCTCCAATCATCATGGTGATAAGCAGTATTAACTTCTTGTTTGCTTTTTAATAGGTCCTTGCTGTTGACATAAAGAAAATACAACTTATGAAGCTAAGTATCTTTTATTTACTGAGTAATATTTGTATATCATGATGACTTTAAAGTAAGTTTCAGAAATAAAATGTGAAGGCAAGTTCTTCAGTGTTTTGAAACCTAAATTATGAGGGTGTGTGGATGCTTTCTCAGAGAATTGATAGGATGGTTAAGGACAGGCATCCACACCACTTTACACTGGACCTGGCACATGAACGTGTTCAACCAATGTGAGCTATTATCTTTACTAGTCTTCGGAAACTCCTTTTGAGTATTTATTGAGCAATCAGAGCAAATTCATTTTTGTCTACAAGTAAAGACATATTACTGGGAGACTAGAGAGATGGCAGACTGTTTAAGAGCACTGGCTGCTCTTGCAGAGGACCTAGCTTAGATTTGCAGCACCCACATGGTGGCTCACAGCCATTTGTAACTCTGCTTCAAGGGGATACAACACTCTCTTCTGGTTTCTGTGGCTACCAGCATATACATGCAGGTAAAATACCCTCACACATAAAAATACATGAATACTATTTTTTAAAAGTGTTGGAATGTAGCACTTGAATTTAGTGGATTGTTATTTTTATATTCCCTTGTTTGATTTGTGTATTTTCAAAGGGATATATGGGTTGTGGTGCTGTTTAGAAATTCTTCAGTTGGTAATTTGTAATCCCACCTATTAGCAATTATCTACGGTTAACTCTGAAAAGAGGAAAAATATCCTGGTGGCAGACTTGCTGCAGTTAGTGAAGACATACTTTTGAGATCTAGCAGTCTCATGCACATGCCTGGATCCTTCCAATCATTTAGATACTTTCTGAAGAGTTCATAGCCCTTCTCCACTGCAGGCGCTTCTTGGCTCTTGGTTTCTCCACATCAGGATGTCCTCCTGAGGCTGGATCCACCATGGCTGTGCTCGGGAACTCTTTCTGGAAAATCTTATAAATTTCCCATCTCTCTTTTAGATTCTGCAGGTCTTGGATATAAATGGGCAGAACGTCTTCCTACATAATGAAATAGCATTGGCTTGAATGCTCAGAGTCTAAATAGAGCATCTTTTGTTGCTGTTGTTGTTTAGACATTTACACTTGTTAGATTTTCAGATATTTAATTCTAAAGACAACTGAAGTTTCTCACCTTAAACAGTAGAATTTTTTAGAAGAATATAACGTTTCTCATTCAACTACATCTCAAAGTTATTGCTGTTTCTCTCTAAGAAGCAAAGTTGTAAACCAGACCTGGTAATAAAATTTATTATTTCTCCTAACTCCCTCTTCCTTCCCCCCATGCTCCCAATTAGCTCAGGAGATCTTGGGAGAAAGAGAAGGGGAGAAGATGAGGGGTGAGGAGGACATGACATAGTAGGACGGTTGAGTCAGGGGAAGAACAGAGGAGAGCAATAAAAGAGATACCATAATAGAGGTAGCCATAATAGGTTTAAAGAAAAATCTGGCACTAGGGAAATATCCAGAGATCTACAAGAATGATCCCAACTAACAATCTAAGCAATAGTGGAGAGGCTACCTTAAATGCCCTTCTCTGATAATGAGATTGATAACTACTTTATATGTCATCCTAGAGCCTTCATCCAGTAGCTGATGGAAGCAGAAGCAGACACCCACAACTAAATACTGAGCTGAACTCCTGGAATCCAGTTGCAGAGAGGGAGGATTGATGAGTAAAGGGGTCAAGACCAGGCTGGAGAAACCCACAGAAATAGCTGCCCTGAACAAGGAAGAGCTCATGAACCCTAGACTGATAGCTGGGAAGCTCCTGTATGTTGGATGTCAGTTTGGCGGTCTGGGAAATCTATGGGGCCTGTGATAGTGGATCAGTATTTGTCCCTAGTACAGGAATGGACTTTGGAAACTCATTCCACAAGGAGTGATACTCTCTCAGCCTAGACACAAGGGGGAAGGTCTAGGCCCTGTTCCAAATGATACGACAGACTTTGAATATACACCCTATACACCCTGGAAGGCCTCACCCTTCCTGGGGAGCAGAAAGGAGATGGGATAGGGGGCCACTGGGGCCAGGGGAGGAGGGTAGGGAGCAGGAACTAAGATTGACATGTAAAATAAGCTTGTTTCTAATTTAAATTTAAAAAAAGAAAAAAGTTTATTATTATGTAATCCCAGCTATTGAGGACGATTACAAGTTCAAACTCTGCTCATGACACAGAATGAGTTCAAGTCCAACCAGAGAAACTTAATAAGTCCTTTGAAATAAAAAGGGAAAAGAGGCATGGGATACCTCTCTAATGTGGGTGAAGTGCTTATTTCTAGTTTACAGAGCAGTTTTAGACCCTGAGCAGTTGAGAGACTTGTTTTTGACCATGATCAGGCCAGCAGAGAGCTGGGACCAAATCTTACTCCTCCAGAACTCTATTCATGCTCTTAACCCCCCACTTTAGGTTGCGTCTTTGTGTCTAATGATGGGTCCATCCACAGCAACAAAGGGTGCTTGTCCTGCTGCATGTATCTTCAGTTCTATATTGAAGTCAACATGCTTCCTTGAGCTGGGTTGTTGCTGTCTTCTCATTACTTTGATTCTTCCTGCCCTTCCCTCTGTTGCTGGTCATTGGATTTAGTCTATGGAATCCCATCCAAAGAGCCTCCTAGAGTGCTGTATCATGACCAAGTAGAAATTTTGCAGTAGGCTTAGTTTTGGCTTAAAGAGAAAACCCCACACAGTATTTTGGAAAGACATGACCGAAAGAACGGTAATTGTTAGCTATATGAGGAGCGGAGTGCCAACATCACTTACTGCAACTTGATATGTCATGTTTTATTGATATTCATGGGAGACCTGCCCTTTCCTGGATGGAGACAGAAGAGGAGAGGATTGGGGGGGTAAGAGTGGTGGGGAAGGCAGAGGGTCTGGGATTGGAGGATGGGGAGTATACTGAGGCCGGGATGTAAAATAAATTGAATTAAAAAAGAAAAAACATTTGAATGGTTACAGGAAGCATTCAATGAGATCTGTCATTCTAATAGTGGGGAGGTGACAGGCTGCATTTGAATGTGTCTGAAGTATGCTGTCCAGTCATGAACCTAAATAAATCTATTGTCAAATTGCCTCAAAGTTTATGTTTACCACCACAGATCAGTGCTCCTCTCAACCCTTGTCAGACAAGTTTCAATTTGCAGCCAGTAGCCATTAACACAGACTCATACTTGGATAAGAGGCCGAAAATCAGTGACCTTTGAGAGCTCAGTCTTAAAGGGGACATGTATGTTAGCCCCCCAAAGACTCAGAGGACACTGTGAAGAGGTCTGGGAGAGATATTAGAGCAAGAGGATGAGAAGAAGTGCAATGAAATGTCTTCTGGGAAGGACATGGTTATCACAGTCATGGACTTCGAGTAACTGGATTTCGTGCAGCTACTCATTAATTTCAGCGTGATGGAGAGGGACTTGTGAGATTCCACATCTACCTGAAGAACTATTAGTAACTCATGGGACCTAACATAGGGGAGTCATTGCTAATCGTGGGTGTGGTTATTGGTAGGTTGCCCATGATGTGCAGGCAGCACTAACTGGATTCAGTAGGTTATTAAAAAGCAATAAGAGAAAAGGTCAGGAAGATGGGCAGAGAACATGCATAGTGAGACATTGAGGGGGCTGGTTTTAGGGAGCGTGGGTAGGGGAGTTTGGTGTGATATGATAAAGATACAGTGTGTGTGTGTGTGTGTGTTTGTGTGTGTATGTGTGTGTGTGTGTGTGAAATTGTCAAATAATAACTAAATTTTAAAACAGGTTAAAGCATGGAAGGGTAAGCAAAGAGAAACTAAGAAATAATCTGTTTACAGAATTAATAGGAACTCTGACCATATGAGGAAGTAGAGATGAATGAGAGATCAAGAAAGGCTTTGAAATTTCATTATTTCGCTTGGTGAAGGAGGTCTAAGGCACTGAGATTTGTAATATAGCAGGTGCAATGACTTTATTTGGGGAAAGTGAGTTTTATTTCACCATGCTGAGTATGATGAATTTGGGACACATTTAGGAAGAAATACTCAGCCCTCTGAAAATGAGGGTCCCTTGTGGAATATCCTACATTCCCTGTTCTCTTGGCAGCAGAGAAAATGGTGTTCGCTGGTGGTGTACTCCATATGCTTCAGACAGTTTTGTATGCTTCCTAAACATCTTTTCTTTTCTTTTCTTTTCTTTTCTTTTCTTTTCTAGAAGTCACTGAGATTTTTCCTCTAGATCATGGCTGGTGGTTCTTTTATTGTGCTTTGTAACTTTGTAGATAAATAATTGTCTTTACTCCAGGGAACCAGAATGATCAGCCATTGTATTCAGAGATAGTAGTATGGACAGGAAATCCAGATGGCACTAGGCTGCAAAGGTTCAAGTTTGAGAGAAACGTATGTAGACCCACTTCAAAATCTGAGGTAACCCAGTCACAAAAAGAGAAACATGGCATGTACTCTCTCATATATGGAGTTTAGACATAGATCTGGGGAGTGCCAGCCTACAATCCCATGGCCAGAGAGTCTGGGAAACAGAAACTTCATTTAGTGGCTGATCGAAGAAGAGGCAGACTCCCTCGGTTAAGTACTGAGCTGAACTCAAGAAAGCCAGTAACAGAGAGGGAGGGCTGATGACCAAAGGGATTAAAACTGGGCTGGTTTAACCCCCAGAAACAGCTGACCTGACAAAGGTTAACTCTTGAATCCCAGGCATCAGCCTGGGAATCCAGCATGGGACTGATCAAGACCCCCTGAATGTGAGTGTCATTGAGGAGGCCTAGGTAATCTATTGAGCCTTGGGCAGCAGATCAGTACCCATCCCAAGTATACACACGGACTTTGGACTCCCATCCAACAATGTGAGGTGCACTCTCACCCTGAACTCTTGGGGAAGGGTCTAGGCCCTGCCCTATATGAAATGACAGACTATGGACACCCCCATGGAGGGCCTCACCCTCCCTGGGGAAATGAGGGGATAATGGGGGGTTGTGGGGAGGGCACGGGAGGAGGGGAGGGAAAGGGAGAGGGACCTGGAACTGACTTGTGAAGCAACTTTGTTTCTTATCTAAATTTAAACTGAAAAAAATTATTTACTAAATCACCAATATTAATAAGACAAAAAAAGGTATACACAGAATTCATTCTTTTGCTTTTATTCCTTATTCAAATAATTCTTCCAGTGTCCCCCAAGCAAAAGCAAGACACCCTGTGAGAAATTAAACAGGACACTCACAGCACAATCTTTTAAATCTTGACCTGATCTTGTTAGGACTATAAATAGTACCTTCGTGATGATCACGGGGCTGGCGTGTTATAAAGCCTCTTATTTTAGGTCCAAACATCCTCATCCTCCATGAGTGACTGGTAAGTTGCTGATTTTTCTATTTCCTTTTTTCCTTTTCACGATTCCGTATAAAATAAGCAAATAGGTTAGAGGAACACTGCTCAAAACCCATGCTTTAAAATTCCTCTGTCCTCAGGGGCTGTCAGATTTATGTCCTTAGTTGAAAATAATTACACTAATAATTTTAAGGGCTAATTAGCATTTATAGTAAACACATTGTTCATCACTCTAAGGGGAGGAGTGGCTGTATTCTTTCTGCAGAGTAATTGCTTTGCAAAATCAGAATCCATTTATCTTTTGACAATATCTGCTATCAACTGTCCAACAGGTGCTTGTGTGCTGAGTTTTTTTTTTAAACATGGGTGTTAAGACTTTAATCCTTACAAAAAGTTGAATAAATTTGACTGTGGAAGTGTAAAGTAGCCATAATTTCTATTTTTATGGGCCATAAACTGCCTTGTATAGTTCACATGCCTCTTACTTCTCAGTTTGGATAAGGTATTACCATCCATGTTCCTGGGGTCACCCTCTTCTCTGCTTAGAAATGCAGGAAAGTACCAGAAATTTTCCTTATTGCATCAGGTCCTTCACCTTCAAAGTCAGTTTTGGATAAACTGTTGTATACTTTGAGACACTTGGCCTTCCTCCCTTGATGCCTGCTTCAGGGTATTTATATGCCTACAGCAACTTTTAGTACTTCCCCTATCCCACAGTTACTGAGCAACTAAAAATAGACAGGGCAGTCAGGAGGAACGATCTTTACTAACCACCCACTGTTCTGCCACATTTCCAGTTTTAACAAGGATGCTTTGCTGCCTCAACTACAAGCTAGCAACCTTTGGATGCACTTTTCTCCCTTTGGTACAAAGGCATTTGAAGGGCACATATGATTTGGTTATATGCTTGAATGTTTCATGATGTAATGGTTCACCTGTCTTCCCTTCCCCACAGCCTCAGTCTCAGTGTTGACATCTTCAAGTCAGTCAGCAGATTACATTGAAATACCTTGACAATATCCACTTCATAGACACACAAACTCAAATTCACTCTTTTGTGAGCTAAGCTTCCTATTAGTGACTTCTTAGCTTAATGATCATTAAAACTGGGATATGTTTGAGACTTAGGGTGGGAAACATCTTATGATAGCATGACTACAAGTTAATGATACATGTTCTGTCTCTATCGTCCTTAAGAACTGTGTATTAGGTTTTTCTTCTTCAACTTTCCACTATGAGCTGCAGTAACAAAAAACAAGAAAGTCACTGTGTTTGCATGCTTTGTCTCTTGAAGCCAAGACAACCAGTGCAATGGTGTGAATGGACTTCTATTAACATCTTTTTTTTTTTTTAATCATTTTTTATTTTAATTTTAAATAGCTTGTTTCACATGTCAATCCCAGTTCCCTCTCCCTCCCCTCCTCCCGCACTCCCCTTCCACCCTCCCTCCCACCCTATTGCCAAATCCCTCCACATAGGGGATGTCTAGAGTCTGTCATTTTACTCTTGGTAGGGTCAAGGCACTCCCCTAAGAGTCCAGGCTGAGAGAGCATCTCTCTTTGTGCTATAGGCACATGAAGACAGATTGTATACCAGGGATAGACACTGATCCACAGCTCAGAGCCCCATAGGTTGCCCAGGCCTTCTCACTGACACTCACATTTGGGGGGGTCCAGATCAGTCCCATTCTGGCCTCCCCACTGGCAAGCTAAGCAATAGTGGAAGGACCACCTCGAATGCCCATTCCTGATAATGAACTTGATGTCTATAACTATCCGGGAGCCTTCATCCTGGGACTGATGGAAGCAGAGGCAAACACACAACTAAGCACTGAACTGAACCCAAGGAACCCAGTGACAGAGAGAGAGGAGTGATGAGCAAATTGGCAAGGAATGGGCTGGCAAAACCAGCAGAGACGGCTGATCTGAACAGGGGAGTGCTCTTGGACTTCTATTAACATCTTAAAGTCTGGTGTACTCAACTAAGCCATTACAATTTTGACATTACAGTTTCTTAAGCAGCCTTAATGAACATTTTAAAGGAAAATAATAATACTTTCAGGCTTCAGAAATTATATGTGTTGAGTAAAAATGAAATAGAAATTGGTTTTTAGACTAATGTGATGAGTTAAAAGGAATAAGTTGAAATAGCAGAAATTTACTCTTCCATAATTATCTAAAATTATTATTGGTGGTCTGTGTACCTAATTTGAGTCATTATAATTTTTAGAAGCCCAATACTTCCATATCAAGAGGGAAATCTAATTACAAAGTTTGTTGCTAGCTTTAGAACTCATATTTATGTAAACATCACAGATCACTTTTAATGATGCGAGGGAATTGCTGGGATGGAAGGAGGTGCTGCCCCGTTGTTCATCACAAACCCTTATTAAATGACCACATGTTCTCTCCAAGAGAGCTCATTTGTGGCTATCTTCTGTTCCTGGTAAGTAGCCCTGAGCATTTCATATTAACTCTCCTTCAGCTCAGTTGTTTCCTTAAAATATATCCAAGTCACACCTGAGATGAAGTGCCAAATGATGGTCCTTTAGAATGTTTTCAAGGAGAACTGTCCTCCTCCTCATCTACCTGGTACTTTTGTCATACATTCTCTAACTCAAAGCTTTTGCCAAAGAGAATAAGGACTTTCATCATGAGTAATGCGAATCTGACTGGGCCATGGAGTGCCTAGATATGTGGTCAAGCACTCTTCAGGATGTATCTGTGAGAGTGTTTCTGCATGGCATTAACATCTGAATCTGAGTAGAGTAGACTGTCTTCCCAGTGTGGGTGAATACCATCCAGCCTATGTATCTAGAGTGGATAGGAAGGCACTGTAAATGAGACTTGAAATCAAATGGACTCCATCATCTCTCCTAGTTCTCTAGTTTGTACAGGAAAGATCCTGGGAGTTTTCCTCCTGGAGAAGATCCTCACCCTACCTCTCATTCTCTCCAAGCCCCCTAACACACACGTGCTCACACACACACACACACACACACACACACACACACACACACACACACACACACAGCCCTTTGCCTCAGTTTCATTTCTCTGTGGCACCATGGCAAACACTCCAGCTTCCCAAAGTCAACACCATCATTTCATCAAACTCCTATTTTAATTTAAATTTTAAATGTTCATAAAAAATTCTACTGGTATGACAAACCCAAAGTGATCAATTGTGCTTCTTTATAATTTGAACTCTTCCCATGTAAACAGAGCTCTGTTATCCCTTGACATTCTGTAAAGAAGGCAAGGGAATCAAAAATGCCTGGATTCCTTCATATATGCTATCAATTTGAAAAAGGTGCAAATTTCTCCCGCTTGAGCAGGTTGTTCCTAAAGGTATAGCCGCCTTTCAAATGTGTGGAGTTAATATATCATTATTTGTTAAGACATGAACTCAGTCTACTTAGCAAAATAGTAGGTGGTCCCATATGTACAGATCTCTTCACTTAATAATGTATGTATCCTATGCATAATTTCTTCAAGATCTAGACCCACAGTATCAAAAACTAACAAAAAGGTATGTTTTTGGAAGTCATAAAAATAAAATTTCCAATAAGCACCTGAGATATGGATTCTTGATACTAATTTGATAACAGCTAGATTCTCTTTATTATGAGGTATATTGTTAGAAAATACAAATAAATATTATTGAGTTTAAGAAAATAAATACGTCCTCTGAAGTATTCATCAAAGAATTAATGGTGATGAAAATCAATATCTTGAAGTAGTTGGTTGGTTCTTTTGGAGAAAGATACAATGGTAGAGTCTGTGGCTGAGTACTAACAATGTATAGTTTTATGTTAAAAAAAGAACTGGAGGCTGTATGGAAAGGGTATATAGCTCTTTGTCATCCCTAGCATCTCAACTCTAACACAGCAGCTCCATTTTTTTGCCTTGTTATCTGGGTATATAATTTTCCACAAAGCACACATTTATCAGAATCATTTGCAGCCAGATGAGGCCATGAAACTCCATTTTCTCTAGTGAGATGTGAATGGATTTTAACAACCACAAGTTCTACAAGAATTGTCTACAAGGGAATTATTTCCATTCTTCCTGTGAAAAGACATTTTTAGATGAATTCCTAACTGATCACATAAACTATACGTACTCCCAATTAGGTGGACCTCATGTTCCTCCAACTTGGATGGACCACATGTTCCTGAATGACCTCAAGAACCAGAGCTTTGTTATGGAAGAAATAAATTTCTCTTTTACATTGTTTGTTGTTATATCTCCAAATCTTTAGCCAGCCTAACTGTGGCAGCTTGATAAAACAGGAGAATCCTTAGCTTACTTTTGATCCACTATAATAGTCTGTCCAGTAACAGTCAACTCCTGGTTCTAGACATTATCTCCAGAGTCATGGATTCTGATGGACTGCTGTCCTCTGGAATAGCACAGAAACAGTAAAATGAACCTTGTGAACAGTTACATCTTCTAACACATATTTGGGATTAATAGGATTTTTTAACTTCTAGAGAGACTACACAACACATTGTGTTACCAATGCAGTTCAGGGCTTACATATATAGATTATTTGTTTTAATCACACCATATTCCTTCTGCTGCCTTATACATATATTGTATTTTAATGACAGGAAATAGTACAACTAATCACACATCCCAAAAGAGGCAACTTTTTAAAGGAAAAATCATTAGATAACTTCATTTTTCAGATACTCAATACCTGGAAATCTATCCATTTGTGTTTCCATAGTTAATACTAAAAATCTGTCTTACATGATACCAACAGTGATGCTAGTAATTTGAGAAGTGTGACTTTCTGATGGAAGAAAGAGATGATACTTTATATCCAAAAGTGGAACAAGACTTATGTGTAGTATTAGTTTAAGATGAGTTATATTTGTTTATGCTGTGGAATATTTGTTCAATGATGCAAAGATGTGTTGCATTCTTTTATGTTGCACTCTAAAGCTTTGTTACTTTGCCTGTTTAAAATGCCAAATTGGTTTAGTGAAGAACTGAATAGTCAACAGTTAGGCAGAGAGAGAAACAGCTAGGGCTGTCAAGTAGAGAGAATAAATAGGAGGAGGAATCTAGGATAGAGAGAAGATCAAGGAGTGAGAAAAGGAGGAGAGAAGGATGCCGGGGGCCAGCCACACAGCCACACATCACTAACTTTTTCAATATAGTTTGCTTTGAGGAACAGGGAGAAGGATAACCTCCCTGCATATGGAGTGAGTCATGAAATGGATCTTGGAACATACAGGCCAATGTCACCTAGTGGTTCTGTTGGTCCCATGTGCCAAGGCAGAGAAGCAGGTGTTGATTTCTTGTTGATGGATTGATCCAGCCCTACAGGATAATGCTACTAGCTGCTGCCAGTTATTCTTTTTCTCCTGTCATCGCCAATCCCTCATTAAAGACTTTATCTCTTCATACACACTGTAGAGAGAAAGTAAGATGTGCTTCATGGCTTGGGGATAATAACTAAATCATCAAAGTCAGTGTGGGCACAGGCACAGTTGCCAGGAGAACATGTCTAGCCAGCAGATGCTTGAAGGGTTAGGGGTGAAGCTGTAGACCCCAGAAGTTACAAGGGAGAGATTCATTGCCTGAGAAGTGATGGGAGATGATGACTAGAACTAACCTCACCAGTTATGCAGAGTAATTTCATTTAATGCTAATTAGGATTTTAAAATTTAAAATATTCATTGGTGGTCAGGAATATGAATTTCAAATATAATACATGTTACTCCTTTTGCAAACAACTAAAATAACACTACTTAACAAAACCAAACCAAATGCTTAAGTTTAAGTGGAGCCTTCAGTCAGAGTCTGTTACCCGGCAGCAATTGCAATATAATCCTCGAACCATGGGGCTACCTGTAAATTCTGAACACTCCATGTTCCAGTAACATATTATGGGCAACTGCTGTGTGCGTTTCCTAGCATTTTTTACTTTAAAATATTTTTATTATTTTGATTTTTTCCCAACTGCTTACAAACAGAATACATGGATGAAGAGGAGAAATTGGTGGTAGGGCACAGGGAAGGAACCTTGGGGGGTGGATGGAGGGTGGACAGAACCAAGACACACTATATGCTTGTATAAAATTCTCAAACAATAAAAAAGGAGCAAAAGAAAAGAAGAAAGTGTAAAAATCCATTATAAAATTTATGATTCCTACAAAACGAAACACTGGCCAATGATGTTTGATTTCTAGTAACTCTTACTGGGAACAGACATGTAGCCTACTCTGTGGCGTTTGGAAACCAGTAATTGACTTTTTGTTTTTGTCTTAGAGTCCTTTCTGAGTACCTGCACATTGAAGTTGTTAATTTTATTCTAAAGTAAGTTCCTTTTATTGATAAAGTGTTTTCAAATTAGAACCAAGTTGAGCATTTGAATGACTCTGGAGAGTCTGAAGATGTTTTTAGTACAAATATTCTTCACAGTAAAGCTAAATGGCAATGGATCCCAGCAAAAAGAGATTCTGAGAAACTCCTAGAGACCTAGAAAAGGCCAATGAAATTTTATAGTGTCTATTAGTTCAAAATTGTAAATGAGTAAAACTCTTTGATGATTATCTTTACTCACACACACGCAAATGTCTACATCCACATACGCACATTTTTATTGAGTGAAAGTAGCAGGCCTGCAGGCTTTTCCTGAGTGTGACTTCCACTATAAGATTTTCTAGTGTTTGTTTCTCCAGTTGCAATCTTACTCCCCCAGGGATTTTTTTTAAGAACATGACCTTCAAGCACCGGGTGAGAATCACCAAGATTGAAATATATTCTCTCAGTCTGTACCTTTGGAGTAGCCAGACTATTTGCAGGTGCCAGGTCTCTATTGGAATCAGCCATAGAACTGATTTGCTGTAGTGACAGAAGGGAGCCCCACCTGGAAAATGCAAGGCCACTAATCATATTTATCATCAATTTAGCTGGAGGTTATGAAAGTCATTGCTTTCTAACTTCTAATGAGCTTCTTCTCTTTCAACAAGTTATTAGCCTTTCTTGAAACTAAATGCTCTGGGCAGCTGTCACTCACTATTGCATAATGACGTACAGGGAATGGGATTTCTTTAGGAAGGAAAAGAACTCTTCTTTTTTAACCCCTTTTCTCTTCCATTCTAGCAAATGTTCTTTCTGTTTCTAAGGCAATGCACATTTTTATATCTGTGCATGCAAATGGGTTACAAAACAGTTGTGACCTTATTTTCCTGAGTTTAGCCTTCTCGATTTAGTAAATGCTATGTTCTGATAATATGGATAGTAGCACCAATGAAGAGTCTAGCAGCAACTCACTATACAAAACCCATAACAAGGTGCAGTCCAGGACATACACCATATTATTATCATCAGAGTTGTTTTCCCCAGTTGGAAACAGAAAGCAGTAATAAGTCAACCAGCACTAATGAAGAAATACTGTCCCTGGGCTTGGTCTCCTCAGTGACAGCACAAAACTGTCTGACGAGCATGAAGTGCATGGGAATAGTTGGCAAGCTACAGGTTCCTAGGCCCTTACTAGGCCCCCTTTGAAGAAAACACAGATGGTTTCGGATGGTTTCTCTTTTTAAAGGTTTTGTGGGGGTGGGGATGCACATGTGTGTGTGCGCGCGCGCGCACGCCCGTGTGTGTGTGTGTGTGTGTGTGTGTGTGTGTGTATGTGTGTGTGAGTGTGTGGAGGACTGGTCAATTTTAGCTTCTTGCCTTAAGGGCCTTTCACCTTTGTTTGCTGAGACAGGTCTGTTACTGAGACCAGGATCCTCACCTGGGATGGTCAGCCTGTGCTACTGTGCCTGGCTTTACCCATGGGTGCTGTGACAGACTCAGGTCCTCATGCTTATGCTGAAAGCCCATTACCAACTGAGTTATCCCACTCCTTTCCCCAGTTCCAGGTGTGTTTTGTTCTTAAAATTAATTCTTAATTCACAGCTCTGTCAGTTAAGAGTTCCCTTAAAAGATCTCCTTTGCCAGTCAATAAAATAGATTTTATTACCGTCGTAACTATTGCTGGGGTCCCTTGGCTCATCTAAATTTTTTAATGTTTGAGAAAATCCTGTTGCGTTAAAAGAATAGTTTGGTATGGTTTTCATTTTAAAATCGATCTGTTATTGGATAATCATATTTTTCAAAGGAGACACTTTTGATTTTGTTTGCTATTAGAGTAGTCAATATTGCAAAGGAAAGGTTTATACACTTTAACCAAGAAAGTTTCAGTTTCACAGGATGATTAAATTATAGACGCATCCAAAGTACAGGACTGTGGCTACAGTTAGAAACATGGGACTGACCCAGATCCCCTAAATGTGGGTGTCAGTGAGGAGGCCTAGGTAATCTTTGGGGCCTTGGGTAGTATTTACCCCTGGCGTACAAAGAGGCTTGGAGTGCCCATGCCACAATATGGGAGGCTCTCTCAGCATGGACTCTTGGGGGAAGGCCTAGGCTCTGCCCTGGATGAAATGAAAGTTGCTGGAGATCCACCATGGAGTGCCTCACCCACCTTGGTGATCGGAGTGGAGACAGGGTGGGGGACTGGGGGACCTGGTGGGGAGGGCAGGGGAGGAAGGGAAGGAGAGGGAGCTGGGATTGACATGTGAAACAAGATTGTTTCTAACCTAAATAAAAAACATAAGAAGAAAAAATACAATGCAAACTGATGAAGTAGGTAGATTTTAAACTCTTACTGCACACTCATACACAAAGACACATGGATGGACACACACAAATACACACACATACACACACACATATCCCCCACATGCACCCACACATACACGCACATATACACAATGTGACTACTGTGTGCTATGTGAGCTAATGGGTACACAATTTTGGGTAATGATCAAGCTGTATTCCTTAATTATATAAAATTTGTACTTAGGAAATGGAAAATGTTCACATTAGAAAAGTCACATGGTGATTATAACAGATCAGTTATGAAAACTAACCTACATTTAGTCTTCATTAGAAGTAAGTTATAGTGAACCACTTTCCAATGAGCCACTTTGTAGAAAAGAGCAGGCCAGGCAACAAGTGCCCTGCCAACTTTTAAGGAGTGTCACTATAAATGCACACTACAGGCTCAATAAGACAGCCTGCCTTGTTAGATGTGTGTCTTCTGTCTTTTGTGCAGAGGATTTAAGTGAAAATCAACAAAGGAATCATCAGTGAGAGAAGAAATCCTAGTTATGAAAATTGAGAAGTAAAAGAAACTATTAAAAATGGCATATATCCATAGCATTCAAATCAGGTACATTCCCTGGTTCAAGGTTTTTCTTTACCTGTGAGAATTTTGTTCATGTATACAATGAAACGTGATGATATCTACCCTCCATTTGCTCCCTCCAATTGCCCCTATAACTCCACATCATACTCTATTCCCAACTCTATGTCTATTTTTGTTGTTGTTGTTGTTGTTAACAACCTGCAAAATTACTGTTACTGTTTCCCATATGTGCATGAATGTGTGGGTATGCACTGGAGCATGGGAAACCTACCAGTGGTCATAGCCTCGAAAAGAATGTGTGCCCCTTCCCCAGCAGCTGTCCCACTACCAATAGCTCCTCAGTAAGGGTGGTACCTGGAGATCATCTACCACATCTATGTTGGGATTTTGGATAGCTTGATTTTGTGCAGAACATGTGCAAGTAACCACAGTTGCTTTGCTATGAGTTTATGTTTGTGATAGTCATGCCACGTCTACGAGAATGCATTTCTCTGAGCAGTGGTAGCACACACCTTTAATCCCAGCACTCGGGAGGCAGAGAGGGGCGGATCTCTGTGAGTTAGAGGCCGGACTGGTATACAAAGCTACACAGAGAAACCCTGGCTCAGAAAAAAAAGATTAAAAAAGAGCGCATTCCATAGCACTCCTCCTCAATTTCTTACATTCTTCCTGCTTCCTCTTTGTCTGTGTTCCTGAGCCTTGTTTTTTTGGAGGAGAGGCAATAATATAGATGCCCCACTTAGGGCTGAACACTCAGCCTCTTAGCACTTTGAAAGGTTGGGTAATTCCAAAGATGATATGCAATTTCACAATATAATGCCTTTAGTAGTGTATAAACGTATTAACTTACAGATGTGTAGCTCAAGACTATACCTGCAATTAAAAGTTTAGAAATCTGCAGGATTCAGCTTCCACTGAGCCGGGGAAGCAGTGTGGATCAGTCAGGGAAACTTGAGTTCATCTGCTAGTTTTGTAGTAGCAGGTGCTTGGGTCCTGGATGAAGCAGACAGCTTTGCTGAGTCTCCTCCTCCCTGCCTTCCAGCATCACTGGAAGTGTACATCACTGGCTGACCTTGTTTCTACGTAGAAAATGATGCTGTTTCTTTTAGTTTCAACCCAAATAAACTTGAGTTCCTATACAACTTTCTGAGGTCCTAGGAACTATTTGATTTTATTACTTAACTTCACCAAAATTATTACACATACATCTTGAAACAGACCCTTGCCTGAGAGTCACCATAGCAAGCCATCCCTGGCAACATCTGGAAGGGAGGCAGCTGGGTATTTTAGCATCAGCCTCTGGCACTTTTTAAGGAATTCTGTAGGTCACTACTGCAGGGTCTTCAAATAAAGTGGAGGAAGGCAGACAGCAATAGAGGAATTCATCCTTTTTTTTTTTTTTTTTGGTTTTTCGAGACAGGGTTTCTCTGTGGCTTTGGAAGCTGTCCTGGAACTTGCTTGGTAGTCCATGCTGGTCTCGAACTCACAGAGATCCGCCTGCCTCTGCCTCCCAAGTGCTGGGATTAAATGCGTACGCCACCAACGCCCGGCTGAGGAATTCATCTTTACTGGTCATTTCTGACCTCGAACATAGAAGGGGCTGTGAACCATGGAATTACAGCAACTTCAGGCTCAAGAAACCAGAAACACCAGAAGACAATATTCTTTCAGAGTCATCTCCAGAAAAGAAGGAAGTCCACTGATCCCTTTGGTTTAGGCTATTTAGACCTGCTTTGTACTTTGGAATTGCTCATCTGCTAGTTGATAAGTTTGTGTTGTTTCCAGATGTGAAGGGGCAAATGTTACAGCAGCCGCAGGGATGCATGTGAGCAGTGAGTTTGATTTTTTTTTTTTTTACCATTTAACCACATTTCCTTAAGAAGCTTCCTGGCTTCTTTTTGTTCTGGTTTTTATCTCTTTCTGGTTCAAAGCTTTCAGGCCCTCCCTACACTCCTCTGTCTCTATTGTAGAGTGCATGCAGAAGAGTTTTAAAGGCTCTTGGTGAGCTTCCTCTCTTCTGGCTTTCTTAAGAAGCCCAGTCTTTTAGGATGTTCCCTTGCTCTACAGAAGAGGAAATGTTTGAAAGATGTGCACTTTTCCCAAAAGACCAGCAAAGTCCTTTATGCTAACGCACACAATGGGCTCATTTTCTTGGGCCTTCTTCCTCTCTGAAATAATTCTGCACTCTGAGTAACTCGTAAGTCCCAGCAGAGATGGCCATTAGTTTAGTAAGAATTAGCGACCGATTTTACCTGTCTGAGCCCTAATGTATTCACTTTCTTTTCCCAAGAGCCTCATCTACAATGCTGCAGCATTGCATAAAATAACACTTAATAGATGATCGGCCTGGAAGAACACAGCCATGCAGGGAGAGGTTGCATCTCACCATCTCTCCTCTGCTTCACTATTGGAAATGAAATCAAACAAGAGAAATACGGAAAGGTGTGTGTGTGTGTGTGTGTGTGTGTGTGTGTGAGTGTGTGTGTGAGTGTGTGGGTGTATGTGTGTTGGTTTACTATTTGCAAGCCATCAAGTAGATAGTTCTTTTCTCAACTAATTTATGTAATGAATGGCGTTCAGTTATAATTAAGACATGCCTGAAATCTCAGATGGTGGCTACTCATTACAGATTAATTTCACATTAATAAGAAATGTTTGTAATTTACATTAGTTGCTGTTCCATAAAATACAAAGTTGTGTAAAAACAGAAGCATTTTTGCAAATGTTCAGTTGTCCAGTGCATATCTTAGGGAATACTGTCAAATCCATGGACGAGTCATTGATTAAATTTCCTTAACTATATTACTAATGTGATTTGAAAAAGTTTGGATACACTTAAAATGATTAAAGGAGGGCTATAGGAAAACAAAAGCCCGTTCTGTGTAACTCTTGAAAATCTCTTAGTATTTGTACTATGTACCACAAATACTGTCCACACTAATGATGTTGGTTTAGAGTCCTTGCTTTATACCAAATGGCAAAATGTGAATTTATTTCTCTCTGGCCCCTGACATTTACACAAGAAATGAATCATATGTAGGGCAAGAGAATTCTGAAGGCCAGTTTTAAAGCAAATGAGATTTGAAAGTTTAATATTACAGATAATTGATAAAGACCTCAGAATAGTGTGCATTCACCTGTGGTCATTATATGGATCCAATCAGGTAATGGATGCAAAAGCCTCAGAGTCTAAGATGTGCAATGCTTTAATTACTACTTTTGAAAAAGTTAAGAACTAACAAAATTTCAATACTCCTACTGAAACATTTACCTATGAAATTTAAAATATTTCAGAATCTTTTAACATGTGCATCCTTAAAGGTCAAGTCTATTTTGCCAACAGAGAGGAGGCTTGCGATCCCAGTGTACAGCCTTGAGTGTCACACTCAAACATGACTCTTGTGCCTTCAGCAGCTTAAAGTCTGTTGAATGCAGAACCACAGAACCCTTTTACCTGCAAATGGGACTCATCTCCAGAGACTTAGGAAACTCTCTTGGCCATGAGCATTCTTATTGTTGGGACATAGGAACCTCAACTGTCTGATGAGACATCTCATCTCTCAGGCACATAATTGACAAACAAAAAGAATTAAGCTTTTAAAGGTTTGGAAAACTTCTCTGCATTGTCAGTAATGAATTCACAAAGGTATTTCATTAAAACTTCTATTGTTATTCACTAAATGCCTCCCTCTTAAAATCCATAAATATACTGAAGTATCTGGGTGGGGTGTTGTAATTTACAGAAGCAATGCTTGAGAGAAAGATGCCATGTAGCAGAGCTTGGGGGGAGGATTTTTTTATTGGGGGAAAGTGAATGGGAAAAGAGGGAGAGAGGAGGTGGCAGACTGGCCTCTGGGGACAAGAGCAGCAGAAGAGAAGGGAGAGGGAGGGAGGGAAGGAGGAGAGAGAGAGAGAGAGAGAGAGAGAGAGAGAGAGAGAGAGAGAGAGAGAGAGAGAGAGAGAGAGAGTAAACAGGGTCCTTTTAAAAGGGAACATAGTGAGGGCTCCTAGTAGTTACACCTGAAGGCATATCCTGTCAGAGCCCCCAAAGACAGGATAGTACAGATCAGATACCTGAATAGCAGGTAGGAGGAATAGGATTTTCCAGGTTCCCCCCAAGATTAGAAATAGGAAGCAGAGGCAGACAACCACAGCTAAACACTGAACTGAACCCCTGGAACCCAGTTGCAGAGAGGGAGGAGTGATGAGCAAAGGGGTTATGACTTGGTGGGTGAAACCCACAGAATCAGTTGACCTGAACAAGGGGGAGATCATAGACCCCAGACTGATAGCTGAGAGGCCAGCATGGGACTGATCCAGACCCCTAAACGTGGGTGTCAGTGAGGAGGTTTCATCATCCTTTGGGGCCTCAGGCAATAAGTCAGCATTTAGCCCTGTCATCCAGATGGATTTTGGGTGCCCATTCCACATGGAGGGATGCTGTCTCCACCTGGACACATGGGGGAGGGCCTGGGCCCTGCCCCAGATCATATGACAGACTTTCAAGATCCCCCATCAAGGACCTCACCCTCCTTGGAGAGTGGAGTGGGGATTGGAGAAGGGGTTAGGGGAGGGTTGAAGAGGGGCAGGAGAGGAGGGAAGGGAGAGGGATCTAGGATTGACATGTGAAGCAAACTTGTTTCTAATTTAAATTAAATTGAAAAAATAAATAAAAAAAGAAATAGTATGGACACCAGACTGATAGCTGGTAAGCCAGCAAAGGACTGTTCCAGACCCCCTGAATGTGGATGTCATTTTGGAGGTCTGGTTAATCTTTGGGGCCTCTGGTAGTGGATCAGTATTTATCCCTAGTACACGAATGGACTTCGGGACCACACTCCACATAGAGGGATATTCTCTCAGCCTTCACACACTGGGAAGGGTCTAGACCCTGCTCCAAATGATCTAACAGACTTTGAAGATCCCCCATGGAAGGCATCACCCTCCCTGGGGAGGAGAAAAGGGATGGGATAGGAGGCTGGTGGGGAGCAGGGGAGGAGAGGAGGGAGAGGGAACTGGAATTGACATGTAAAACAAGCTTGTATCTAATTTAAATAAAAATGGGAAAAAAGACATAGCTAAAGTTAAAAAACTTGAAGTAAGAATGGAAAACCCACAGCTTCTAGGAACTGTGAAATACAGAGGGAAGATGCTCCTCCAGTCCTTAGTGGTACCCAATAGCATCCTGTGAGACAGACTAGCTCATTAATGGAGTTTCTTTTTTTTTTATTAATATTTTTTTTATTTTCCATTTTAAATTTAGATAAGAAACAAGGTTGCTTCACAAGTCAGTTCCAGGTCCCTCTCCCTTTCCCTCCCCTCCTCCTGTGCCCTCCCCCCCCCCCCCGTTATCCCCTCATTCCCCCAGGGAGGGTGAGGCCCTCCATGGGGGTGTCCATAGTCTGTCATTTCATATAGGGCAGGGCCTAGACCCTTCCCCAAGAGTTCAGGGTGAGAGTGCACCTCACATTGTTCTATGGGAGTCCAGAGTCCGTGTGTATACTTGGTATGGGTACTGATCTGCTGTCCAAGGCTCAATAGATTACCTAGGCCTCCTCACTGACACCCAGATTCAGGGGGTCTTGATCAGTCCCATGCTGGATTCCCAGGCTGATGCCTGGGATTCAAGAGTTAACCTTTGTCTGGTCAGCTGTTTCTGGGGGTTAAACCAGCCCAGTCTTAATCCCTTTGATCATCAGTCCTCCTCTCTGTTACTGGCTTTCTTGAGTTCAGCTCAGTACTTAACCAGCCACTAAATGAAGTTTCTGTTTCCCAGACTCTCTGGCCATAGGATTGTAGGCTGGCACTCCCCAGATCTATGTCTAAACTCCATATATGAGAGAGTACATGCCATGTTTCTCTTTTTGTGACTGGGTTACCTCACTCAGGATGGTTTCTTCTAGTGTCATCCATTTGCCTGCGAATCTCATGATTCCATTATTTTTTTCTGCTGAATAGTACTCCATTGTGTAGATGTACCACATTTTCTCTATCCACTCTTCGGGTGAGGGACATCTAGGTTGCTTCCAAGTTCTGGCTATTACAAATAAAGCTGCTATGAACATAGTGGAACAGACATCTTTGTTGTATGAATGGGCATCTTTTGGATATATGCCTAAGAGTGGAGTTGCTGGGTCTTGTGGTAGGTTTATTCCCATTTTTCTGAGGAATCTCCATACTGCTTTCCAAAGTGGCTGAACCAGTTGGCACTCCCACCAGCAATGGAGGAGTGTCCCCCTTTCACCACATCCTCTCCAGCATAAATTGTCATTGGTGTTTTTGATTTTAGCCATTCTGACAGGAGTGAGATGGTATCTCAGAGTTGCTTTGATTTGCATTTCCCGGATGGCTAAGGATGTTGAGCACTTTCTCAAGTGCCTCTCAGCCATTTTAGACTCCTCTATTGAAAACTCTCTATTTAGTTCTGCAGCCCACTTTTTAATTGGGTCCTTTGCTGTTTTGGAGACTTGCTTCTTGAGTTCTTTGTAAATTTTGGAGATCAACCCTCTGTCAGATGTGGGATTAGTGAATATTTTTTCCCATTCTGTGGGCTGCCTAATGGAGTTTCTTAATGATGCCTAGCTTCCTCCTCCTGGAGATAGCCTTTTGAAGACACTCTGCCCAGTACCAAGAGCCCTGCAGTGTGTTCCTCGGGACATGTTTGCCACCTGCTCTGTGGGACACAAAGCAGACACAAACCTCAGCCACTGCCTAAGAGAGACCATAGAGCTGGGATTCAGACCTTGGAGACATTGGCTAATCAGACAGTCGAGGGAAAGAATGATTTCTAGACATGGCTTCAGGATGCTAACACAGATCTGTAACACCTCAACAACACAGGCTTTTCCAGGTTTAAGAAGTGGGCTTCCCAGGGACACTAAAGTAAGAAAAGAATAGTTGCAGATTGTGTATGCTGTAAAACTTGAACAACAGTTTATGGATTTAGACAGCCATTCTACAAATGTTCCTGCCATGTCTTCCCTGACAGCTATGACTTATAACTTATGGAAGTTTAGTTAATGTGCAGCACTTGTGGAAATGGTCATCTCATAGGAGCTCAGTGTGCTCAGTGGATCTTTGTGGTCTCACTATGTGCAAACATCCACATTTCTGTGAGTTGTTCTACAGTAACACTCCCGTTTTAAAAATGTTTTCCCTTCATCTTTTGTTTTAAGGACAATAATTAGAAAGTCACCCATGGGAAGAACTTCCTTCTCATTTAATTTAGGTCATGTAGTTATACACAATAGAAGCCCATTTCCTCCATAACCTACCACCAACTTTAATATAATAAAGTGCTGTTACCACTTTCCAATGGGATGGATTCTCCAATTCTTGCTTTAAGAAAGAAAAAAAAATTATAGGCCTTCTTCATAAATCTGCAATAAATCATTATTCTATTTCTTACACATAGCACAAGTCCAGACAATAAGCATTACCTTAAGCTTCCCAAATGGTCAAGAATTATAAGCTCCCATGCAAAAAGGCAGAACTAGTTCACATCTGCCAAAGTGCACCTTCTGTTTACTAATTAATAACTTCCAGCACATTGCAGGAATACTGTCATTTATAGTCCCTGAGGTTTCTTATTCATCTCTTTTGAAACGTTAAAAATTAGATGCATCTATTGTGTGTGTGTGTGCATGTCCATGCCATGCATGGTATGTATGTAGAGGTCAGAGGGAACTTTCAGAAGTCTCTTTTTCATTCCTCTACATGGGTCCTGAGGATCACAATCAAGTCATTAGACTTCATGGAAAGTGCCTTTACGTACTAAACCATCTCTTTAGCTCTAAACTTTTAACACTTATCCATGGAGGACACTTTACTTTTTATTCTGTCACCATAAATTAGGTACACAGAAAAGATGTATTATGTGCTTGTTACATGACGATTGGCTGAAAGATAGAATTCCACAATAAAGTAAGCCTTCACTCTTATTGAAAATCTCTAATTAGCATATATTTGCATCTAGGATGTTTGCAGAACTCCTCCCCGGCAAGCTTTGTTCATGTTACTGTACGCATTGCTTGGTGTAGTCTCACATTGTTCCATGAATACTTTAAATATGTTACAGTTTTCTTATCAGCCAATATAGAGAATAACCTCTCTTTAAACCAGTTTATAAATAAACTATAGATGCATATATTTTAAATATGAAATCACTAATATACACCCAGCAAAAACCTCCTGCCTGTATGACTCCTTTGCCCACGACTGCTATTCCTTGTTACTCATGTCATTTACCTACTGTGTATCACTGCCTTAGTGTTTAATTTTCTTATTTTTATATATGTTATCTGTTTGTCTCCACTAAAATATAAGCTACAAAACAGATGATATTTTTATTTTTGGAAGTCGGGTTTCATGTACTCCTTTGCACTTACCATGTAGCTAAGGTTGGTTAGGAATTCCTGATTCTTCTACCTCAACCCTCCAAGGGCTGTTATCACGTGCATGTACCAGTACCCCTGGCTAGGACTGGAGTTTTCTGTCAACATCAAGATACCAAGATCTCTTATCTCTTATACATGGTAGCCCCTCCCATCTATATCTGTCTATATGTATATGCATATGTATATGTACATCTGTATCTATGTCATCTACATCTATATATATCCTCCCCATATATGTATGTGTACACACACCCACACACATTTCTGAGCTTGTTTGACTTAGATGATAATTCATAACTAAAAGTCAAGTAAATTGAACAACTAATGATCAAAAACTCAGTACTGTCAATTTCTAGAAAGACAACTCTTTCCCTTGTTGGATGTGTATCTCCATAATGCTCTGTAGATGTGAGTGGAGCATGCTCTCACTGCCTTTCTTTCGATCTGGTACCATCTTGCACACATCACAGCTAGGACAAGCCATGGAGAAAAGCTGGTCAGATTTGCTGTTTGCATACTCTCTCATGTTCTTTTACTCACTGTGAGGGGATGGACAGAGGCTTGCAGCCACAACCTTAATGAAGGAGAGCACGCTAAGACTTCACATCACATTTGTGGGAAATACTGAGGCAAGAATTATGGTGGCTTCTACATTGCTAACTGCAAGTGTACAAATAGAAAATGATTTCTATACACACACCTAACAGCAAGAGGAAGAGGTAAGCCTGTAAAGCCAACATGGACTGGGAAGCGATTTTAGGAATTCTGTCTGCCACCTTTGTTTACACACCCTCTGTCAGAATGATTGTGGTCATTTTTGTTGTTGTTGTTTGTTTATTTTTTGTTTGTTTGTTTTTTTCTGCTTGGCTGTGCCTGACTCTGTTTCTCTGGATTGTTAAATTATCTTTATGGGGTAAATTCTTTTTCTTGTTTGTATCAGCTTACTCTCATTAGCATACAAAGTCACCTGCCCTTGTTTTGCTGATCCTTTCCCCATGCCCCATCTCCCCTGCCATATCCCAGATCACACCTTTCAGCCTGCTAGTCCTTTCCACCTTCATGATACATGCATTTTATTCCCCTATTTCCTCCCTTCCACTCTTCTCTTCTTCTCATGCCCCTTTCTAGTTTCTTGTCTTACATCAACACCTACATAGACAAAAACTGAAATCTAGGATCCACACATGAGAGACAACATACTTTGTTTGAGTATGAGTTATCTCACTAAATATAACAATGTCCAGAGCTTTCCATTGTCACCAGGAAAATTCATGTGATTTCTTTTGTGATTTGGACTCCATGTCCACAGGTGGAACACCTGTCTCATGGGCTTGACACATCCTCCCTGCTCTGTGAACCTCAGCTCTACTCGTCAGGTACATTTTCTGGTCCCCCTTTTAATGCTCTTTAGGTTGGGGCTTCTGTACTACTCATGAAACAGAATTTCTTGGGCAGGATTGTTTCTTTTGTGTTGTAATTCTTCCTTAAATGTTTAGTGAGCAAACATCCCATCCATCTATTCATCCACTCTCTATTAGGTTTTATGAATAGGCTTAAGTGTTAAAGAATGAGCAACTCCCTCCCTTTTACTGGAAAAATCCAGGCACTTTTTCTCAAAATGGAACCTACAGATCATCTACAGCAAAACCACCTACAAAACTCATAAAGTGGTTCTCAGGTTTCATGTCCCACTTCTATAACATCTGACATTAGAATAGCCCTATATTGATTTCTACTCAACACAGACACTCCATGCTATCCATACTCATTTATGTAGTGAAATGCTAGTGAGGAAAACAAACAAAAACCAATTCTTATTTTAAATGTTTCTGGTCATTGGTATACACTGAAATGTGACAACTGTTCTTGCTTTAGGATTTTGCTGATAATGACATACAATGAACAGGAAAGGTGTTTTCTATTATGGGATGTCTGTATTATTCTGCACAGTATCAGAACTCAGGCTGACATTAAACAGAGAGCAAGAGCTGCTCTAGTTACCAGTTCCTAAACCCATGTTAGCAAGACCAGTTTTGGGTCACCTCTAAGAAACATCCATTTTCCCCATAGATGGTTAACTCTCTTCCAATGCTCCCTTCTCTTTAGAAAGAATCTCCAGGAAGAGAAGTTTTCTCTGAACTATACCAAGCCCCAGGCTTCCCAAGAAGGACCTGTATTATATAGCACTATTTTCTCCTCTGTTTACTCATCTAATCCATGCTTCCTAGCCTCAGCTGGTGAAGTTGAAGTGAAAGGAAAAATAAATTCTTAGAAACTTGGTCATGAAAATGTTCTCATTTAGGTCTAAGAGGGAAAATGAAAAAGATTTCTAAATATAGCACATTTTCTTTTTTCTTATTTTATACTGCCTATATCTTTGTCCTTGCAGCTAGACAAATGCATATGAAGGGAAATTTGTACTAGAAAGTCTTTAGGAGATTTGCACTTAATAAATGTTAACTCTGTGGCATGAGAAAAATCTAGTCCCTGGATCGTGTCTGCAAAGTATATTGTAAATGATGCAAAACACTGGTCCGAATAATTACTATACATACAACCTTTGAATGAGGAACAAACACAGACAGTAAAAATGTTCCCATGCAAAGTTGCAGAGATGTGTCTACTATAGAACATGAAAGCTAAAGGTTACAATTTCTTATTTCAGGAAGCTTCAGAAATGTTTACGAGGGGTACCAAATGTGCAGTGGGATTTTAAAAGTTAAAAGAATATGGTACAAGTTCTGAATACTAGTTCTTAGAACACTGGAATTCATTATGAAAATGTGGAAATAATGTTGATACAAGTATTTGGTGCAATGAAAAGCAGAGGAATACAGATAATGGAGGGAATAAAGGTTCAGTGGATAACTAACTCCTTAGCTATATTTTCTGAAGTACATTTTATGATAAACGGAAAGTCATACTTTAAAAAAGCCAGTTGAGAAATACAAAAATTGAAGAAAACAAGAAATGTCACTGGAAAATTCATGTAGCATCAGCATTTTGCTTTTATTCATCTCAAAGTAGGAATGTAGTGGGAAAACGAATTGGCAGTCCAAGGTAGACCAGAAAAACACAGCTTATTAGGTAAGAGGTGTACTACTCATTTAGCCCCTGACCTGGCTGGGCACTTGGCTAGGCACTGGATGTAGCACTAAAAGACAGCAAGCCTCCTGGAAGGGAGTTATGTTCTAGTGGGGGCAGGGTGGTGATTGTTGAGAAAAGAAGCACCCAACACATAACAACAGCAACATGCATCAGATATCAAGAAATGCTATTTTTAAAAAGGTAACAGCAACAACACAGAGTAAAAGATAGAGGGACTAAAGTTGCAGCTCAGAGGTCAAGTGCTTGCCTACATGGCTAAGGACCCATGCTTACCCACAGCACCACAAAAATACAAAGAAGAACAGAAAAATGTGAACAAAATAAAGCCAGGAAAGAAAAGGAGGAAGAAGGAAAGAAAGGAGAGGAGGGAGGGAGGGAAGAAGGAGTAACAGGAACTGGGCATGAGTCACCATGTTAGCAAGGCAGATCAGATATGGTCATCTAAAGGAGCTCACCATATGCAGTTCTGAAGGTGGCACATGTACCAGACAGGGACAGATTTGAAAAGGGAAGTCTGAGACACCAGCAGGCACAAGGGCAGAAGGCAAGAATGAGGATGGTGTATCTTAAAACTAGAAGGGAAGATGGCTGAACATGAAGAAGAGACATGGAGTCAAAAGGAAGTGTTGGATAGGGAATGTATCATTTCCTTATCCTATTCAGTGTCCCCTCTCTCTCTCTTTAGAGAAGCCTGAGTTTACGTGTGGAGGAAATTATCAAGTTTAGAAAAGGCTCAAAGACAAAAGCAAATACTTGAATGTATTTTGTTACAATGGTCTCATGATGTTTTTCTGGGCCATGACAGACTCCCTGGGTGCACATTCTAGGAAAACATTTATTTACCTGACTACAAAAATATATCCAGCTTTCACAGGATGCACTCCTTTCTTGCCTTTCTCTTTCTTCCTGCCTGTAATATTTACAGCAGCCATTTTGTAACTACAAGGACAAAAGCCACATGGAAAGGCTCACAGAGAGCAGTTGGTTTCTTAATGGCTGGAGCTGTACCAGCCTTGCACTGCCAGTCTCGAGACTTTCTGATAAAGGAGAAAAAAATAGGCCTCTTGTTAAATGATGATAGACTGAAATCTTCTGCTTATTTGCATGCAATAATATGTAAGTCATTATATACGGGTTTAATTCCAGCAGCTAAAAATGGACATGGTTAGGGTCAGTCACGCAGGGTTTATTTTCCATGAGGGAAGATTCTGCTTTGTGTTTTAATTGCAACAGGAAGACATTAATAGGTTTTAAACAAAAGGTTGATATAATCTAGCTTTATCTTGGAAACTGTTCTGGCTGCTGTGTGTAATTAGACAGAATGGAGAGAAGATGGAAGTAGAGAGACCATTCAGAAGGCTGCTGAGGGAAGGGCTGTGGCTCTCCTTTGGTCTGATTTTCTACAAGTATTTTGGTACAGTTAGTCCTTCTGACACTAGGTGTTAAACTGGTGCCATCTGGCAGGCAATCAGGTAGATTCCTAAATGACTTCCAATGTGGTATTCAGGATTGCTCTAAAGCCAACACTTCCAGGCCTTGTCCGTAGCCTTCAGACCTTTGATATCTCCTGTGGCTTGCAGATGTTTGAATGATGAGGAGAGTGAACTAGTGGTTATATACTCTATCTCCTTGCCTGATTTAGTCTATCCACACCACTGTAAGTCTCCCTCTGCCTTGTTTTCCTCCTCTTGTTTCCTTTGCTACACATTGTTAAAACATTAGTCAGAGCTGAAATCCTTGTTGGTCACCTGCCTTAATGACCATTCTAATAAAAGCACAAAAGACTTAGAATATTGAATGGACTGGGATTCTTAACACCTTGGAATTGCTATTAGCCTGGAATTAAAACAGGGATCAAATGAAAATGATAATATAAGTTATCCCATTAAGTATTGATTAGCAAATTGTCTCTATATAGGCTATAGAAGAAAATAATGTTTCAAGATATATACAATATTTATTTAGCATAGTTCCACGGGCCAATGGAAGTAAAGTTTTGGGGTGCTGAGGAGATGGTTCAGATCCCCAGTACCCACATAAAAATCAGGACATAGTGTGGTACACCTACAGTTTCACTGGTGGGTAGTCAAAGACAGGTGGGTCCCTAATGCTTTCTGGCAGCCAACATTGCTGAATCAGTGAGTTCCAGGTTCGGTGAGGAATCCTGTCTCAAAAAATAATGTTGAGACTTATTGAAAAAGACACCTAAATATATGTTATTGGTTGATGAGTAAAGCTGTTTTGGCCAATGGACAGGCAGCATTTAGCCAGGCAAAAAATCTGAACAGGGATAGAGAAAGATAATAATAGATGTAGCTGCCAGGGAGGCTCAATCCCAGGGCATTACCAGTAAACATTACTGGTAAGTGAAGACCATGTGGAGATATACAGATTAATAGAAATGAGTTAATAATTAAGAAATACCTAGTCAGTAAGAAGCCTAAGCCAATGGTCAAACAATTATAAATAGAAATTAAATCTCAGAATGGTTATTTCATAGTGGCTGCAGGGACCCCCATTGGGTGGTGACAATCTGGTCTAGTGGGACTGAGACTAGACACAGAAAATCTCCCAACACTAATGTTGACTTCTGGCCCCCATATGCACACATACAAACACACACAAACACACACACACACACGTGTGCGAGCACACACACAAAGAAACGAAATTTTTATATAAATAATACTTCTCATACAAGTACTTAATAAAAATATCTAATTTCATGATTGAGGCAAAGATAATCAATGTGTAAAATCTCAAAGACACCCATATAAATATTGTTGAGATCCAAGAAACAAGCACTGATGCCAGAAGAAAAGGTTTGATTAAATTTGAAGACTGTGTTCATGATTGCTTCACTTAACTATTACCTACCAAGATATCTGGGATAACAACCCTAAAATATCTCAGCAACCAAACACAATCTTTGAGAGTTCTTCTCTAGATGATGAAGTAGGTGGTTTTAAGTTGGAAGCTGCTGTAGGATCTGTGCTTTGATTGTAGAGATGAATGGATGGGGCAATGACTATCTAGGTGGGAACTGTGCAGCAGAAATCATGAACCCTAAGCAGAGGTGGCCAGGAAGGATGCCAGCTAGAGACCAGGGAGGCTTCCTTCATATGTGTGAAGAGCTGGTAAAGTAAGTTAGGTGAATTACTTTGTGTGGCACCCAAGGACTGAAATAGAGTAAGGCATGACTGGGTTCAGTGTGAATAATTTCCCATGACAAAGAACTTTGGGGGATGGAACAGAAAAAGTGTAAAACAACTAAAATCTTTGGTCTTCTGAAGACTTTGCTGTTGCTTGTTACATGTTGCCATAATTTGCTGTTGGTTGGCCATTGGGAAGAGTTAGAAGAGCTAATTGTATTTTGTCAAGGGAGAATATTCAACACTCTCTCCCTCTCTGCCTCAACTATCTCCTACTATTATTTCAATCTGAGAGAAGAAAGATTATCTCAACAATCCCTTCCATGTACACAGGAGAGAGGAATGAATGATATAAATGTAAACTAGCAAAGAGCCCATGTCTTTGACCAGAGTAACAACATAACTTCACCCCTGGCTTTCTCTCCCTTCCCACAAGGTACGATCTATAATGCATATGGTTTTGAGAATTTAATTTCCTCCTCCTCTAGCCTGACTACCACTATTTAATCTGAAACAACAATTAGTGCTTGCTTAATTCTGGCAGGCAACTAATCTAGTCCCAGCATCTAAAGCTATTGTTATATCTTAAATTTCCATCAGAAAATTCTTATTATTGAAATGATTTCAGGAGAAGCCCCCAGGAACTCAGCACAATGGTAACAGAAATGTGCTGGTGGTCCCAGTACGGAACGCCATAATAATCAGAACAACAAATGTCATTTACAAAGCTTCTAGAAGTAGTAAAAGGGAAAGTAGCAGGCACAGTTAGTAGAAGGTAAAACTTTCTGTTTCTTTATTATCATAAATCACGAGGCTCCATTGATGCATATTTTATCACAGGACTTTGCCATATGTGATCTGAAGTTTCCAAGCGTATCCCTAGGGACCACGGCTACTGAAATAGAGAATCAAGAATTCCTTTTATGCTCCTCGCAACACCGGTGCTGCTCAGATTGAAATTAGCATCTTTTACAATGAAATACCAGTTGCTGTCACAAACTGACATGACAGCTGGAGAGAGAGGCCTGTTTATCCTGTTCTTCATGTCTTCAGTTCATTATGGTTTATTAAGATGTGTACTGTAAGTTCCTGAATGAAGAGACATTGAGTTTCTGCATAGTGATTATCATTTGAATAGAGTTCTTATGAAGAACCCATTCTCCAGGGAGGGTGGGAAGCAATGAAGGTCAAAGATCAAAACCACCATTGTATTAAGCATCTCCTAGAAACCTTCAATTATTCTCTCAAAACATGCTTTATAAGACGGGTTTTCTCCCTCTCATAGTTTAAAACATTACTTTCTATTACAGATGCATTTAAGAGACAATTGTGACTCCATATGAACTGTCTACCCAGTTACAGACTTCTATAGGTTATCTTATGATACTTGGACGTTAATCTTGTGACATGAGAGGTAGTTCTGTATTAAAGCAAGAGTTCAAGACATGTGTCCAGAGTCACAATGCTGGCACAAGTATTTGTGTGCCATAAGCACGCTGCTTTCTCTACCCCATGCAGCGCCTAAAAAGATGGCTTTTTAAAAGTTAAAATTTCAGTATATATTTTGGGGCAGTGAATGTAGTATAGAGTCAAAATATTATATTTTCTATTAACATTTTTGACCAACATTAATCATGTATATATGCTCTATGTGTTGAGATAGGTAAAAATTGTTTTCTGTAGATAATCAAATGCCATTCCTTTGGTGTCAGCATTATTAATCTCAATTTAAAAATGCCTGAACTTTCTCAGAGATATGAAGAAACCTGTCCAGGAATATAAGAACAGGGCTAGGGGCTTACAGCCAACAAGACTGTAACATCAGGGGGCTGAACCCCTACAGGTTGCTCCAGGAGCTCATCCTCAGATGGAAGAGTGATGTCCACATCAAATGGGGTAACTTCTGGTAGTGGTGGTACTAATCATGTCTTTTCTGGAAGCAGCATTGTCTGTTTCTAGATCCAGAGACAGTGCCTTTATCTATTGCTAGAATCTGTATCTTTGTTCTTCTACATTTAAACTAGTTTGGATTTCATCTTTTGTTGTTTTTAAACTAAGATGCAGATATTACCTCTCATGTCCAGTGCTACAAAGCAAAGATAACTGATATAAATTGATAATTGAGTGTGCATGGAGGTCCTCCTCTGTTAAAGAGAATGAGTCTAGCGAACAGTGAAAGACCTGACCCTCTATAAATGGATATAGCAGGATATTGCTTTGCTTATAAACAGGGTCATACTCTAGGTAGCTACTACAGTCTTTAATCAGGTTATCAGTGATGAAAATCTACAAATAGAACAAGGTTATGTTTATAGGGGTAAGGGTCAGTAACTATGAAGAAAGTTTGGGGTCATGAACAAGTCTTGGATAGCACTGGTAGAGCCAAGGGTAACTGCACAGAACATTGCAAGCATTCAGATAGAGCCTGGCTTTTTATTATTTAGTGTGTTCTCTTGTGTCCAGTGCCACAAGCACAGATAATTGATGTGAATTGCTAATTTATGAGCTGTATCAGAGCCTAAAGATATTTGTCTATCCTCTCCTCTGCACACAGAAAGGGCGTATTTCCCAGCCTCTCTTATCCTAAGGTTCCATCGATATGGCAGGAGTGTGGACAGTGAATGGCCTCTCAGCCCTGGCTGTAAAACATTCTTGAAGACTTTCTCTACTTGTTCTCTTTGTTCTTTCCTGGCTTTGAGGACAGGAAAGGTTTTTGTTTCCCTTAACTAGGAGAGCTGGAGACACAAGGCAGAAGCAGTCTGAATTTTGGAGTTACCACTAAGAAGTCAAGTCCTCAGAAGGAAGCTGTATAAGAAGTAACTTACTGTTGGGTTCATCTTCTGAGTTTGGGTGTTTTGTTATGACACATTACACTTCAGCTCTCATTGTAATGATGGTATCCTTTGTCTGATTTTCAACCTCCAATCACCAATCTATAGTTCCTTTAAAGGGAGAATGGAATCATTCTGTGATTTACCAATCTTAATGGTGATTGTGACACATCAAGGCAAGACCCCAGGTGCCCAGTAAAACCTCATTCAAAAGCTTCATATGCTGCTAGTATGAGAACAGAGGTCAAGGGACTAGTAATAATTTTGAAAAAAGTTTATATGATGATATCACAACATAAAGCAATAAAATGGGAAAAAAGGTTCTTTGCACATTTCTTGATAGGCAGCAATAGATGTTCCTAAGCAACATGAAAATTCAATGGCCATCAAGCCAGTATAGAAGCATTTCAGCAACGAAGTGGGAAAATAGAAGAGAGTTGCTGTACAAGAACAGGGTGTGATGTGATGTTAGGCTAGGGAAAGAGTTGGTAATATGATCGTATAAGAACCTGAGTTTGATCCCTAGAGTCCACTTGAAAAAGTTGGGCATAGGGCCAAAATGATGGCTTGGTAGATAAATGTGCTTGCTGCCAAGCTGAGTTAGACTCCTAGAACCCACATGGTGGAATGAAAGAACCAACTCCACAAGTTGTCCTCTGACTTCCATGGTGAGAGAGGAAGGGGGGAGGGAGAGAGAGAGAGCGGGGGTAATAAGGTCTCAGGAAGCCAGGCCATCTCAGGTTCGTCTCCTTTGTGAGCATTGGGAAAGTCACTCACACTCCATAGATTTCAGTGAGACTTTAGTGCTGGATCAGTCTTAATGCTACACAAGCACCATAGAGGAGCCTCACTAGTTGAACCACCACCATATGGAATGGCTTAAAACGCCCACTTTGGTCATTCTGTGTCTGTTTCTTTGGTCATGCACATGTGGCAGTTAAGGAGTTTATACAGCCTTTAGCCTAATGTTGGATGCTACTGTATTTGGCCTTTGGTCCCGGCTTAGAGAGGTATAGTGTGAAGGAAGATGCTCTGAGTGCATTTCTCCTAGGGCTTGGATAAGGGATAGTGTGGGAGAAGTGTGTATGTACATAATATACGCATAAATGTTTAAGAAGTAGGACTGGCATGAGCAAGCCCAGGTCAGAAACTGTTCCTAAGAGTGGAAGTGTAAAGAAAGTGCCCCATGTGGCAAAGAATGTGTACACTTAAAATGTCTGTCAAGACTGCAAATGTTCTAGCAAACAGGAGAAACATGATGTGGATTTAATTATAGGTAGGGGAGAGGTTGTAGGTAAATAACCAGAAAATCTAAGTGATGAAAGAATACAAATAAAGCTGAAATTGACATAGGAATTGTTCCAGACACACTTGGGCGATATCTTTATTTCTTTAATCACCAACCAATGATATGACTTTTTTGTTTGTTTGTTTTGTTCTGTTTTGTTTGGTAATCTTCATGGATCCCTAGAGAGGGAAATGGATAATCTTTGATCAAAAAATACATTGCAAGTTTTTTTTTTAACTTTTTGAGACAGGGTTTCTCTGTATAGCTTTGTAGACCAGGCTGGCCTCAAACTCACAGAGACCCACCTGCCTGTGCCTCCAGAGTGCTGGGATTAAAGGCAGGTACCACCACAGCCCTGAAACATTGCAAGTTTAATTGTGAACTCATCTGGAAGGGAAGAGGTGTTTTATCTGTGAAATTCTCAGTATCTGAAGAGCTACATGTGAAGTTTTTCCTTTTAACTTAAATGGAAAGAACTTTAGATGAATCTGGAGGAGGCCATGTGAGGCAAAGGTAGAAATGAGATAAGATAAAATGTATTTGTTCCAACAATTATTCTCCCAAGTTTATTGACAGCTCCTCTTCTTAATTACAGCTTTGTTGACAGCTATTCACTTTGCATAAAATCCCTTTTGAAATAATTCATACTCTAATTTGCTTTAGAGACACGTTTAAAGGATTTTTTTTTGTTTTTTGTTTTTGTGTTTTTAATAGTGGTAAACAGTTTGGAGACAATCAGACCTGGCTTGGGTCATCAGCATTTGCAGCTGGGGCAAGAAGTTCTTTGGTTAATCAATTCAAGAGCTCCTAGTTCTAGATCTCAGACCCACACATTGAATAAACACAGGACTTCTAAGGGGATAGAAAATAGGAGGAACAATAAAAACAAAGACAATTGGATTTTCTGACACACTTGACAAAAGGTAATCCCAGTACTCTGTTGATGGGTTTAGCCCAGTTCAGGGCAGGGAGAAAATGGAATGATAAAGTAGGGGCCATGTCCAGTGGAGAGATCGAGCTGGGACTGTCTTAGACACTTCCTACCTTCCTTCCTATTTGGTACTACATAGGCTGTTGAAAGGCAAAAGCCATCAACAGTCTTCTTACTCAATTGTGAACTACAAAAACTGCAATAACCAATGATATGCCCATTGAGGTAATGGTAACATGAAGTAAGAGAGGTAATTAATAGCTTTCTGAATAGATTTAAGGTATTTTCTATAATAGGGGACTGATGTCTGCTACTATAAACCTGGTCAAAAATTGTTAGATAAGGAGGGCATAAATTCTAGAGAAAAGCAGCTAGTATTTTGCCAGATGGATAGCATTAATATCCTCTAAATACTTACTCTCATATTCATAGATTAGTAGAGCTCTCACATCTCTGTCTTTCTATTCCTGTGATAAAACACCATGGACAAGGCAATTTATTTTAAAAAGGTATTTAGCTTGGCTTACAGGTTCATAGGACTAGAGTTCATGACCATCTTGGTGGGGAGTATGACAGTAGGCAGGCAGGCATGTGTTGAAGCAGAATCTGAGAGCTTATATCCTGCTCCACAAACAACAGGCAGAAAGAGAAAGACTGGAGGGGGGAGGTGAGAGATGGAGGTGGGAAGGGAGGAAGGGAAAGAGGCAGAGAGGGAGGGAGGGAGGGGAAGAGAGACAGAGTCAGAATGGCTGGAGTATTTTGAATTCTCAATGTTTACCTCCATTGAACACCCTCAACAAGTCCATACCTCCTAATCCTACCCAGTTCTAACAACTTGGTGCTACCAAGTGTTCAAATATATGAACCTATGAGGACCATTTCATTCACATCAGCACAACCATCTCCAAGAAGCTTCCTTCCCCCATGACTATGGGTGACATATTTTAATACAGAGACTCATGGTGATTAAAATTAAGAGAATAACTGAAATGTGAGTTTTATTTCATACCTCCTGTCCCCAAGGCTCATGAACAAAGCACAGGCAGAAACAGAGAGAATGTAAGAGCCAGAACATGGAACATGAGAGGTGCTACTGGAGTATAATATCTTCTGGGCATGACAGGGCCATTGCACTCACCTATTCAAGGCAGTTGTGGCTGCCTGTACAAGATAAAACCAGTCAGCTTTTCAGCATGGATAGAGAGGGGTTCACAACCCTTAGGGGTTCACTAAGAGGTAGCTCCTACCCTTAGAGGAGGAACTGTTTCCACTGATGACTGCTAGGGGAAGAGAGTGAGTTTCCTCCAGTTGTGTGTCCCCTGGAAGATTACCGGTGCTACAGGAGATGCCTTACATCCATGCGCATGCGGGCAGCACTATTCTTAGTGTGTTGAAAGTAAATAAGGGAAATAAGAAGGGATATGAAGTTGTTGGGGAGGGGGTGAGCTGTCCAGGAAGAATAAGAAGTGAGGAATGAGGTATGGCTATGATCAAAATATACTGTATACATGTGTAAACGCATCAACAAATGAATAATTTATTTTTTAGGAACAGTGTTCATAGGTGTCTGCACCTGAATTATAAGAGTTCTCTATCTCTAGGAAAAATTAATTTGCTGGAACCCATGATGACTTGTACCCAATTCACCAAAACACCTCCTTAATCAGCTATAAATCCTCTTGAATCATCTATGATTTCACATCATCTTTCAAACCTCTCCTGTTCTCTCAATTAGTGCAGATAATGATTATTGAATTAAAACATGCAATTAACCTCAGAGCTACCTAGATTTCCCCTTTTGCCAGATATCAAAGAGAAATGTACGAGTCAATCTTATTTTAGTATTTTTATATCTCTTGAAAAACTCTACTTATACTCATAAATAAAGAACACTTGTCAAGAGCTATGCTTTTCAATTTTTTAAACAACAATTTTTTCAGAGTTCTTTCCATAAATTGTTTATTGTTGAGCGTGACTGTGACTTTTCAGTGTAGTTATTTTTGATGCCTTCAATTTGGCTTAAATACTCCTTCTACCCAGCACTGAATGTGAGAGATATTTCAGAGTTACTTTTGGGTCCTGTATAGTGAGGGGAGGCTGCAGAAGGGAAATCAGAGATCCTTTTACTTCAAAGGGTACATATTATGGCAACAACACCAAAAACCTGTAGCAATGGTATACTTCCAGCTTTTTCACATATAAAGGCAATGACATAGTTATCAATCTTTGCTTTTCTATATATCTCTTGCTCCTGCTCTAGTTATTCCAAAAACATAGCCTACGGTATTTGAATGCTTAAGTTATTCAGTAGTATTCCTAGGGTGGTATTGTTTTAGATCATCTCCATGTTTTAGAATTCTAAATGACTTTAGAGATGGCTATAGAAATGACTGTGACTTGCACCAAAGCAAAAAATATGAAACAGTCAGGACATGGTTTGAGCAATAGTTTGTACATTTTTTCACACTAGTGGGACCTCTTTGGTCTTAGGCTTGGTGAATCTAGAGAGGAAAACATCTTTGTTTTCTCCTCATGTTAATCCTATTTTATTCTGCTTAAATCCCCCAAATAGGCAATCAAGCCCTCCATTCAGAGGACCTAGTGTAGGATTCAAGGCTCGCTTTTCTAGACTCATATGCCCTATTCCCCGAACTTTATAGCTGTAGAGATATTTCCCATGCTTCATTATGGAGATATCTGAGTTCTGATTTATAATACCCACTATCATGAAGTACATTGAGAACAATCTTTTTATAAAGGTTTCCCTGTGTGAAATAACCTAAAAACCCAGGGGGAAGAGTTGTGCATAAAACATAAGCTTTCTAATCACCACACCTTTTCACAAAGTCACAGAAATGTTCTTCAAGCCACACTTGATGTGGCGAAATGGTACCCTGATGAGCAAGTGTAAAGGTAAGAGGCTCACTGAGCCAGTGATTCCTGACATGTGTTGGGAGGGGTACCGCAGGCTATGAGCATCTAGCACCAAGCCATCCCATTAACAGCAGATGACCCTAGTCATTGGCAGATATAGAAATGGGTTTCCCTGCAGCTTTCCAAACCCTAAACACAGCAAAGTTTCCTGACTTTTAGCAAAATAATCACTCCACAGAGAGTTGAATCAGATCCGTTTTTCAGTTATATGATAAACACCATGGTCCTTATAGCAAGTGCCCAGATGCTTTGCAAGAATGATAAACATAGAATTACAAACTTCCATAAACATCGTATGCCTATAAGCACCAGAGGAGCAGTAGCTTTAGAAGGCAAATGCCAAGCTGTATTTTAAATCTCTTGCTGATTATCACCCGGAATAGTATTCAGGAAACAGTATTGCTGAATAAGTCACTAGGTTCCATCTACTAAGGAGAAGCTATCTTCAACTCAATCCTATCTCCAAGGTGACTGGATCCTGGACATACAGGGAGAGTGACTTAAATCATTTACATTGGTGGATTTTTATTTTACTTTACCACTTGTTTTTATTTTGGTTTTTCGATAAATGGTTACTTTGTGTAGCCCTGGCTGTCCTGGAACTAGTTTTGTAGACCAAGCTGGCATAGAATTTACAGAGTTCTGCCTCCCTAGCATTGGATTAAAGGTGTGCACCACCACCACCCAGCTATTTTATTTTATATTTTGGAACTGAGATAATAAAGATAGAAGCAGTAGTTGTAAGTGTTTATGTGCTTGTGTATACATGTTAATGTGTAATAGTGTGGGTATATGTACAGGTAGACTCCACGTTGGTATCTTCCGCAATTGTTCTTTATGTCAGTTTTGGAGACAGGGTTTCTCCATGAACTTGGAGTTCACTGATTGGATAGAGTGGCTGGCCAGCAATCCCCAGAGATCATCCTGTGTTAAAGCCAAAGTGCTGGTATTATAGGCAAGAACCATTTTTCTGACTTTTTTTTATATAGGTTATGGGCGATTAAACTTAGGTTCTCATCATTATGCATCACAGCAAGTACTTTACTGACTGCACCATCTCCCTATACTACGAGATCATCTTTAAAATCAGTTTGCTTTTTGAAATATGCAAGATAATCATAAAATAGAAGATAACCCAGTATGACACAGTAATCACCAGCAGAATGACTGTCAGGACTTCCTGGGGCAACTGGGATCAGAGCTGTGAGCTGGTTTCCCGTGCCTTGCAGCTTGGAGACCTGAGTTCTTGTTCCCTGATTTCCAGAACTGCCTCAAAATGTTGTTGTCAGTCTTTCCTTTACAGACACTGAAATAAGCACTAAAAATCTTGTTTTGCTCATTTACTTAACATCAATTTAAGACAGTTTGAAGTGTCTGAATGGAGCAACATCATTTGTAATAGAAAATAGCAAATAATTTTTGAAATGATGTATTTTAGGCTTTGGAAGATGTTTTGAGTATTTGCATAAGTAGCCATATGTCTCCAACTGTGGAAGTTGCCAACATTTCAAATAAAATTGTGCATCCCTGCTGAACAGATGAAGTGGTATACTGTAGTAGTTGACAAGAGACTTTGTAGTTCTGGGCAGAATCAGGTTCAAGAAGGAAGGCTAGAGTCACCCACTGGTTGTGAGCTCTTGAGAGAGCCACTTAATTCCTCTGTGACTCAGTGGGATGGGACTTGTTTCTACCTCAAACTGTTCTCTTTTATAGAGTGTGTGTGTGTGTGTTATGTGTGTATTTGTATGGTTGCAGAAGCATATATGCCTTGGCACACAGGTAGAAGGGGCAGAAGACAATACGTTGCTTCCCACCAGGTTTTCTGTGTCTTTCCACAAACTATACCAGACTAGCTAATCTGAAAATCAGTGAGGACTTTCCCATCTTTGTCTTTCATCTTCCCACCACTGTTCTGGGATTAAAGATGTTCACAGCTGCATCTGGCTTTCTGTAAGGACCGGGGGATACACAATTCTAAGCTTGTCTGAGTTTTACCCACTGATCTGTCTCTCCAAACCTTCATGGACTTTGCAAGAATACACAAGATCTTTTGAATGAGGTGCCTTTACGGTTGTTGGCTCCACTGAGAAATTCTTGTTCTATGTGGAACATGATAAGACTCCTTCCTGCCTACTCTACAGCATTTACCTCAATAACTGAGTGTGTAGGCTAGGGAAAATAATAGATCTTGCTTTTCTTAATAAAATTATAAAAGTAGATTACAAGGTCACTAATAGCCTCCTCCAAGGCAAAAAAATTGTCAGACACATTGAGTGCTGGAAAGTGCCTTGAAAATTTCTGACCCATCCCCATTCCTGATGCTTGTACTCTCAGAGGCCCTTGTCACTGTCACCTCTACACTCTCTAGTGTAGACCCATTTGTCATTAGCAAGCTCATCATTACAATTAGATAAAATATGCTTCTAAGCATTTTCTGTTCAGTGACCCTAGTTCAGGCTTGCAAGGTGATGCAGAATAAATTGATTTTCTTTTCTAAATGAAGAGATCCCTGATACTTGAAGGAGCCTATTTTGGTCTTTTTAGTCTGGTGTATGTCAGGTTTTCCATTTGAAGACCATCAACCATTTCTCATGTGAACAGCACGTTGTAGGACCCTTCCCGACAGACAATTCCATAACCATGACTCAAGGAGAATGTGAAGAGTGGAACATACCATATCAAGTGCACCTTGATCAAAATCAAAGCAGGATTGCTCATCTTTGGAAATGTGAAATGAACAGGTCTCTGGTGGCTTGAGTATGAGAAGTACCTTGCAACCAAGTGAGCCTTGTGTGCCCTTCAACTTCCATGCAGTTTGTTCTCCTCACTGGTGGGTGGTTGTGTTCCATTTCATCCTGCTAAATCTAGCACATGCCTCTTTGATCCTGTGTTTTCATCTAGCGTATCTTTGTTCAGGTTTCATGAAATTTGTAACTATGATTGTCATACAATACTGTGTGCAAACATGACTCTAGTTAAAACAAAATGTAATATATGAGAAGTTCAGACAGAAGCCTACAACAGAGCGACCAAATCCTGTACTGGGCCAATAAAGATATCATTAATTCATTGAAGAACTCTTTTATTGCTAAGGGATGGCAGTATAATTCAGTAGTACAGTACTTACCTAGAATGCCTGAGAAGACCCTGGATTCCATCCCAGATTGGGGGTTGTTGGAGAAAGGGCAGTGATATAGCACATGGGGTTCTTGGTATACTCCCTAGTATTATATTCCAAAAATAAGTAATGCATTTCTAGTTGTAGTATTCCTTGGCTATAATCTCAACATTTGCAAAACAGAGGCAGGAGGATTGTGAGCTTGAGGTTAGTCTAAGCTAAAATACTGAGACTCTGGTTCAGAAAAATCAGGAGACAGGGCTGGAAACCAGATGTAGAGTGTTCACCCAGCACATACAAGATCCTGGCTTCCATCACTAGCAGATATCACCCTTAGGAAGTACAAAGTTGTTCTTCTAGAACTTTCTAATAGATGCTCTACTAATTGGTTTGGTTCAAATTTTTCAGCTGTGTTCCAGTCATTGTTGGTAGACTGAGGCAGTCCAAGGAATCTCCTAGTCAATTTGGATCTCAAACAAATGAACTTAGTGGGGAGAGACTTAGTCTTGACACAGGCATGCTATTTTATCATTTCCCTCAATGGGCTTATCGAAATTTTTAAAAATACCTAGTTTGTACAAAAATTGTTTATGATTTGAAAGCTGAATACCTCCATCCTCAAATTGAAACACTTATTCTAATATGCAAGGATGGAGTTGTTATCAGCTGGGGCTATTTTGACCCTTTGGGACATTTGTCAATAATTGGAGACACTTTTGATTGTCACAAGCTAGCATATAGGCAGGGATGCTGTTACATGTCTTCCAATGCAGAAGATACTCCTCCAGACAAATTAGTGGGGTAAGAGGTCAGTGATGCTCTGAGAACAATTATTAGAAGGAGGCAGTGCAATTCAGTTGTCAGACTTTGTTGGGACTTGAGTCTTGAGTTGGAAATATGACTACATTGATGTTTGTGCCTTTGTTTCAGCATGTGTAGTATGATACTATGTAGTATGATAGCAATGTGGACAGAGAAAATACCCCAAGTAATGTATGAGAATCTCTCAACACAGAATGTGGACTAGAGGTAATAGACTAACTAAATGGTGATTTACTTTATTGTTGTATTTTCTTTCTTGCTTGATAGTATACACTTAGCTGACATGAGTGAATATTTTGAAGTGCCCAAGAAGTACGTAGCACTTCCATGTTGTTTTCGTGTGTATGCATGTTTAAAGAAACAGCTAGTGGAAGGCATGGTGTTGTATGTGTTTAATCACAGAATTTAGGAGGCAGAGGCAGGAAGATCTCAGTGAGTTCAAGGCCAGCTTGTCTATAAAGTAAGTTCTAAAACAGCTAGGACTGTTACAGAGAGAAACCCTGTCTTGAAAAGTCAGAGAGGGAGGGGGGAAAAGGAGAGGGAGAGAGAGAGACAGAGAGAGATAGAGAGGGGGAGAGAGAGAGACAGAGAGAGATAGAGAGGGGGAGAGAGAGAGAGACAGAGAGAGAGAGAGAGAGGCATCCCTATGCAATTTGATTACCCAGTGTTAGATAGTCCTGGAAATAACATGCCTAGCTTCCTGAATTCCACCAAGATGAGGTGCTGAACTGCCAAACGGAACAATTTCTTAATGACTACTCAACGTTATTACTTCCAAATCTGAATATGACTCACATTTATAGACTGAAATAAATATTCCAGTATTCTGTAGTTGAATGTGTAGGCTAAGGTAATTGTGATGCAACTAAAACACTTCAAAACCAGAATATCAACAGATATGTACTTGGTCACCAGATGGCGTTTGCTTTATATGAGAGTTGATATGATAATGAAATAATGTTACTTAATCTTTATTTGTAAGATGAATATCCTTGGGAGTTCTTGCCAATTTGTAGAAAGTATACCCAAAAATGTGCATCCTTATTTAGTACTCTCAAAGGTTACATAATTCAGACTTTCAACTGTAATACTTGCTTTCAATGATGTAATGACAATGACTTTGCAAATTTCTACTCCAAATAAAGCCTCTGCTGTAGCAACTCAAGAGGTTTGCAAAGCAGAAATCTTAAAAATAATATTGTGTATTACATTATAATTTTCTGGCATAAGGTAAGAATCCAAATGCTTCTGAACCTAAGATTCCTAAGCTGAAATCACAACTGCTCTGTGATGGTATTCAGAAGAGTGGTCTTGGGAGGTACCTGTGGGACACTCCCGAATGGGATTAGTTCTCTTATACAAGAGTGCCTGAAAAGAGTTTCTTTCAGTAATGTGGGAATACTAGAAGGTGGTAGTCTGCAACTCTCAGCAGAACATGACATGCCAACATCCTGATTTCAGACTTCCAGTTTCCAAGTCTGTGTAAACTAAATCCTTGTGGTCAATGTACAGTGCTCTGGCACAATATCTAAACAGGCAAACATACAGAAAATACAAAGTTTGTCCATGGGATGGGTACAGAAATTCCCATAGCATCCATTAGTTTCACTTGGTCTTTCACCAGGTCTTAAATAGGAATGGGCAAGATTTCGTTAACTACAAGGACTCTTTGGGTTTTCTTTTGATAATCATAACAGACTGATAATAACCTTCCAAATTTAAAAAGCAATACATTGTCACTGATCTTAACTCAGCATGAAAAAGTTGTGCTAGTGTGCTAGTGGCACACATATTATGGAAATAACTGAACACTTTTTCAAATTGGATTTAAGGCCTACTCCATTAGATGGAACCCACACCTGACACTGCTAAAGTGGCCAAGAACTAAGACTAGATAGGTCACAGGCCTAAGGCTAACTTGTCGCTATTATTCTACTAAAGGGATATAGCAATAAAATGACCACTAATGAAATAATGTTACACTCATCGATAAGTGCATCACTTACACTTCATCAAGATTCTTCTTGTGGTAGATGATAATTAACATAGAAACTCAAAATTGGACAATGTACAGAGAGTGATAGACTTTGAAGCACTTAGTTCTCAAGGGATGTCTTCACCAAAGCCCTCCCTTTGAGCCTCAGGGATCTATGCTGAAAATGTATGAGCCAGAGGTGATAGAAGACTCCAAGGAAATGGTGTCTTCTAGATACAGTAGGGCTGATGTGCATATGAACTCACAGAGACTGTGGAAGTAAGCAGCGGACCTGCAAATGTTAAAAGCAGACAAAATCCTAGCCTTAACCAAAACCAGTTTTCTCCAGTGAAGAATCACAGGATATTCAACACATTCCAGGGTAGGTTGCACTCCCAGAAGTAGTTGGGCAGCACAAACAAGCACCATAGTATTTTTGTAGACTTTTTGTTTCATTTGTTTTGTCTGGCCTTTTTTTTTTTTTTGGCTTACTTGGTTTTTTGTTTGTTTGTTTTTTGTGTCTGTTTGTTTGTTTGTTTTGATTTTGAGAAAGATAACATGGAAGGTGGGTGAGTAGAGAAGAGAAGTAAGGAGGATATGGGAGGATCTGAGGGAGGAGAAAACATTGTCAAAATATATTGTATGAGAAAATTTAAATTAATAAAACCCCATTACAAATCAAGATGGCTTCTTTTAAGTGAAATTCTGTTAGTCACATTTATCATGAAATTGTATCTGTTGATTTATAAAATTATTATGATAGGCAAATCTGCCATTTATAGTATGTACAATTTGCCTCTTTATTTACACTTGACAAATATTTCCTAGACATTGACTTTATCAATGACTTTAACAGATTTAAAATAAACATAAAATATTTAGACTTAGGTACAATGAAAATGTCTATTCAATAAATTACACATGATGGTATTTAGTAAGCTATCTTTAAAATTATTGGTAGAAAGTGGAAGTCAAAACTTGGTTTGCACAACATTGGCAACCAGAGAGTAAGTGAGTTGCACTGCGAATCTTTCTGTGCCACTTCACAGCCTAGTAAACAACCTTCCCAGGAAGCAAGGGGTAATTGAATCTTCATGCTAATTCTACTGGACTTTCTCCTGACTGCTGGATTCCAATTATACCAACATATTACACTGTGTATAGTTCTCTAGAAAACACCACAACCACCCTGTGCACCCAACATTTAAATAAGGCCAGACCTTTAAAACACAGGGTACAATTTACTTATAACATTTTAGTTCCTCGGAAGCATCTGTTTTCCAGATTTAGGATGGATGGCTGAGGCAGCTTATCATACTGTAAGGCTCACGCCAGAACAGGTGTGTGGAAGGGTATTGGCTGCAGTGATACCGCATGAGTGGGAAGCCTGGAGTTTCTCTCATGCTTCCAGATGTCACAAGCAGGGCTGCAGTTTTGTAGCTGAGCCTGACAATTGGCCAGGTGTCACAAAACCTGTGTGCCCACCTGATGTAGCCCTTGCCATGGAAGGAGATGATCGTTTTATTAATTAGCCCTCAATTAGTTGATACAGAGAAGAATATGCAGTAATTTAGTGATAATGGTCTGATTAGGACTCAGTGCTTAAAAGGCAGGTGCTTGACAACTTGCGAACCATCAAATGGCAGTATCTCCTTCATTACAGAGAAGCACTGAACATTTCAAATAGCTTATTTGGATATAAGCACATTCAGTAGCTAAGCTAAAATTGACAAAAATCAAAATCTTGAACTCGAAGCTTCGCTACTCTCATATCTATTCCAAGTCCAAGCCAGAACAATAGCAATAATACAATTATTTCTACACACATGTTCCTTGTTTAAAGAAATAACAAAGACCATCCTGGAATCTGGCTCTAGGTGTAGTAAATACATGAAATTTGAACACTCCATTGATTTAATTTTACTTACATTATTAAAAAAGCATCAAGACTAAAAATTCTTACATCAAAGAAACCATTATTGAAATGAAAGGGCAGCCTACAGAATGGCAAATAAGATCGTAAACCACATTTCAGATGAGTGGTTAGCACCTAAGGTTTATGAAGAACTCATGTAACCTAACATGAAAATACAGGCCTAATTTTAAACAAACAAACAGAGGACTTGAATGCACAGTTTTCTAAAGAAATAAAATTAGCCAACAAGTTCATGAAAGAGTGTTCAACATCTGTAACCACTGGAAAAATGCAAATTGAAATCATCACATCATTTCAGACTTGTTATCATAGTGTTGCTGAAAATTACAAGAGAAGATATATGTTCATGAGTTGTGTAGATAAAAGGAAATCCATGCATATTGACAGAATGTAGAGTGTAATAGCTATTATTGCAAAATAGCATGGAATTTCCTAAAGAAGACAAATGCGACCACCATATGACCTAGACACTTTCTTTAGAGAGAACATCAAAAGAAATGAAATCATCCACTTTTAAGGATACTTTCACATTTATATTTACTGCTATCACAATAGACCATATACAGAAGCAGCCCAGGAGAAGCAACAGGTACAGAGTGGGTGAATAGGAACATATGAATGGGAGTATATTATTCAATTATTTGTGGCTGGATCTAAAGAACATCCAACCAAGTGAAATACACTAGACACAGAAAGAGTAGCAATGAGTGATCTCACTTATACAATTGTAGAATGAAGAAGGAGAGAAATGTAGAATCAAAGAGTAAAGCACCATTCACTGGAGTCAAGGCTAGTGTGATGGCAAGATGTAGAGCAAAGGTTATAGATGTGTATGCTAGACTAGTTCAAAACCAGGGACAATAGCTTGGAGCATCGTAGTTGGCCTTGGTTCAGTGAGTGGAGGGTGGCTGCTCTGCCAGTAGGAAGATGGGTAACTGTGTGAGATAATGGGGATGTTTGTTTCTTTTCTCTATAGTAAGGATGTTACTTTGTACATGTGTGAGACCTGCTATATGCATTAAATATAATTTAACTTTTGAAATTGTCTGAAAAAAAATTGAGGGCAGGGGGTGTAGCTCAGTGATAGAGAATTTTCATAGTACCTGAACAAGTCCATAAGATAAAAACTTTGTTAAAATTTTTAAAATTAAATTAACATATATACACAAATGTATGTATATATATTAAGAATGTACTACATTCTCAATATTAGGAGGTATATGCAGGCAGATCTCTGTGAATTTGAGGCCAGCCTAGTCTACAGAGAAAGTTTTGGACAGCCAAGATTACACAAAGAAACCCTGTCTCAAAAAAAAAACAAAAACAAAACAAAAATTAGAATATACTACAAGTAAAAAAGTAAAATTATAGTTAGCTATAAAGCAGAGCTAGGAACTAAAATTATACCCTCTCTTATAATAGATGTCTTTTCTCTTAGGAGATAACTGTATTCATCAGCATGTGTTCTAAATTCAGATTGTCAAACTGTCCTAAAAATTGCAAAAACAAACAAAAAACCCAAACCATCATTCCAGGAATTCCAAGTATGTTTTTATTACACTCTTCATTTATTTTGTATGCTTAGATGTTTGTCTCTATGTATGTACACACATGGACTGGCATGTATAAATGGAGATCAGAGGACAACTTTGTGAAGTCAGGTCTGACTTCCAACCACATGGGCCTAGGGATGGAACTTAGACCATCATTAGCTGGCTTGGTAGCAAGCACCTTTGCTCACTGAGCCTTCTTGCTACCCCGTGTATATTTTTAGCATGTGTGCTTTTGTGGGGGACCTTACCTAGTCACTGTTTATGCTTTTGGGGGAAATGAGTGCTATTATTGAAGCTTTATGTGTTTTTAAAAGTAATAAAGGTTTGTAGCTTCTTTACTCTCTCATGTGCATGGATACATCTCCAAACCAAATGCTCTCTGATGTATGATCTCCTAAGCATCAAGAGAGTGTTTGAAGTGAGTTGGGCCATTTTCATTTTGTGTTATACTTAAGTAATGCTTTAAGTAGAGTGTTCCCAAGGTTCTAAAATTGTCAGTCCATGTGTAATTAGGAATGTTCTCAACTAGACCATCTTGGTTAGCAAGAGATGGGTAGATTATTCTGGAAAATTACTTAGCAAGCCAGCAAGCCATGAATAGCAATTAAATGTGAAAAGACTAAATTTCTCTTTAAAATGGGTTGTTGCCATAACTTAACGTGGCAATGTGACTTTCTATTTTTAATTGCTGAAGAAAGTGCATTTCATGAAGTGGATTTTCTTTTTCCTGCTGAGAGCTAGGCAGTTCCAAATTTTGGACCCCTTACATTTTGTAACATTCAGCAAGTGTTCTGCTTTTGTGGTGCATTTTGATTCATGGTGGAGAAAAATTGTAAAGGTTAGGGAAGATACTGTCACCCTCTTAAATAATCCAAGACGAATATCTTGGAAAAATTGAGTATTTCTCTCTAGGAGATTGCATGACCTTATCTTATTTCATTATGCTTCCTCTATAATGGTGCTTTTTATTCCCAGAACAATTATACTTAACACTGACACTTAAAGATTGGCCATTTTAAATTCAAACAGGAGGAACTTCGATCTATATTCTATGCCAATATTAAGATTTGGGAAGCTTGCAATCTGATAAATACACAAGTCTCCCCTTCCCTGTCTTGGACACCATGGGTCTCCTGCCATCTGTGATCCCAAAGCCTATCTTCCCAAAAGAAACTAATAATAGTCCCATATTTTAGTAAATAACAATGTGTCACAGTCTACTGCTTCTAATAACTATAGACGCTCAATAGCTTAAACCACCTTGGTCATTCAAAATGCATTTTCTTTTGTCTCTAAATTGCAGAGGGAAATACAGAGGAGGGTATGCTTTCAATGCAATGAAAGGATTAGTTATTGTGCACAATTTATTTCAAAGGGGAAAATTAATAAATGTCAAGCATGGACTTTTTTCTCCTTGAACTTTAAATGTCTGTGAAGAAAGTGTTGGAGAAGAGCAAGTCTGGCAACATTTGTACATATTTTGAATGAATTGACAATGAAAGTAACTGCTAATTTTTCATTAACTAGTGCCACAGTTATTGAGCACAACTCTTGTTAATACAGCTTCATATGCTGGTTCTAAAAGGCGAAAAGTCTTGACTTGGTCCCTGTCAACATAGAAGGCGGGGAAGAGAACCATCTCGACTGTCCACTCTTCTGGGATACCTCATCCCCTTAAACCTTAACTAGGAATTTTTTTTTGGAAATGCCACCAAGAAGAAAAAGAGCAGATGAAAGTAGTAAATGCCACTCTCTTATGTCCCCAATTGCTCTTATTTTTGTTGCTTTGCAGCCCTGATTGCAGCACTGCAGGTCAGAATGAACAGTCAGCTCTAATTATTCCAGTCACACCACCTCACAATGAAATCTTTATCCCATGTTTACAGCCATCTTTGGCAGAGGCTGTCTTGCTGTCTCTAAACTAAGAAGAACCGCCCTTTGGCTCCTCTCGGCATCAGCTGCCTGAGTTTCAGGCTGGGATGCCAACAATCAGACTTCCTTTTCTTCCAAAGTGGACTTCTACTTTTTTTTCAGGGTGAAAAGACCTATTCTCACCACCACCCCCATATACTCTGGCTGATTTATGTCCTACCCAGCAGCTCTTCCTTCCGTATCTCTTTACATTTTTCCTTCTTCCATGGACTTCCACTAGACAAACCACATTTAAAGTCCAAAGTTGTACAAATAAATAGATAAATAAAATGCTTAAGCAAACAATACTCACCACTATGAAGGAAACAATGCAAGGATTAGTTTATGAGTAAAGAGAAATCACGGAAATCTTTTTATAACTTTGTCACTAGGGGAAGACATAAGTGCTTCTCAGTGGCTGTCTTGATGAAGTCCAGCTATTTATTTAAATTCATCAACAGCTGTAGACTGAGACGATCCAGAACTGGAGAAAATTGAAAAGCACACCAGGGTCTGACAGCAAACCTGCTAATCCCCCTGACTTGATAAATACTTCTCTGTTCCAGTCTGGAAGAAGGAAGAAGTCCTTTCGGAGCAAAGATCAGGAGCAGACACCACTGTCATTTAAAGTCTCCTAACAGAGGTGGCAGAAGGACCTTGCTTAGACATCTCACACCATCTGATGGAGTCCTTTTCTTGAATCTAAGAACATGAGATAATCAATGCTGGGTCCCTAACCCTATGTTGCTCTATTGATCAATCTAGAATACTTAACTGCTTTGTAAAGATCATGCACCTTATCTCCTATCCCAGTCTTGAAACCCTAACTTACTTCTCTCAACCATGCTCAGTCTCCCTTCTCAATCCCCAGCACTTACAACTGTCATAATGACTCTGTGGAGAGAACTGGGTCATAGAATTTTACAGAGGAGAAAGTTAGAAGGGGAAGGGTTCAGCAGTGCAAACATTGATTAAATCACCCAGAAACTCTCCAAATTAAAGATATTTTTCTACAAGTATGCAAAAGAATGTCAAGAATGCTAAGCCATTTTATGATTGTCCTTTGGTTTTCCATCTTAATGTTACACTGCCACATGGCACACATGCTAAAAAATGTACCTCCTTAACCTGCGAGGTAGCAAACTTTTCACAGAACATTAATATTGTGTGTTTCGCAGACAGTCCTTTCTCAGGATGATCAAGACACTTTTTACAATTCAAAGTTAGAGCTTGTCATGAGAACAGTACTATTAGGAAAGGCAGCTAGGTGTGTTGGCAAATCAGAAGCACAAGAAAGGTCACACTAAAGTCAGTGACCAAAAGCCCTGCAGACTCTAAGAGCTTGATTCCAGTGTCTCTATGTCCCATTCGCACTTCATTCCTCTTTTTCTTCTCTGGCAGGAAAGGATGTGGCCAGCTCTGAAGCTTGACCTCATCTCCGGCACTCAGTAGCTGCCAGACTGTTCTCTCTCACTCCTGCATGCTTTCTGCTTCATCAGCAGGGCCAAGACTGCGCTGTGGAACGGATATGATCAAGGGCTAAGCCAACAGGGTAGCAACAAACCTCAGGTGTCCTTGAGGCTTCCTCCTGTGTCTAAAGGGAAGGTTGCCCCTGCTAGGGAGCATACACTCAAGACTGAAAGGGTCATGCAACTGCAAGCAAGTGACTAGCTGTAGAAATACATCAGAGGGGAGAGCTGAGTCCCGTGCAGCGTCCATGAATGTGCTGCCTCCTTCTTGAGACAGAACACAAGTGCTTAGGGATACAGCGAGCAGCTACAATCATGGGTGCCTCTGCGTTACAGTTCAGACTTTTAGTCGTTTGTCTTGTTCTCAGCTAGATTCAATCCTTGACCAGATCCCTGACACCATAATTCTGGGGCATTCATTTCCTTGGATGGAGACACATCAGAGACTAGAGGAAGTCTGGGTCATAATGTGGAGGGCCCCGGCAGTAGATTCAATTTCCATGTGATTGTAGCAGTCAAATCCCCCAATCCTTTCTGGTGTCTGTGTCAGTAAAAACGACCTTAGTAATAATCTTTGCAAGTCCACAGTAAACTCTGAATCTACTCAGCCTTGAGCTTCGCTGTTCTCCCGTGCCAGGGTGCCAGCCCCACTTCTTCGCTATGTAACTAGGTTCAGCTGGGAAAGGACTCTGGTATTGCCTCTAAGCTACCCTCCAGATTCCAGCTGTCACAGCACGGAGACCAGCTCACAGTCTGCCTTATTGCTTAGGACAGGTTGGGGCTTTGCGGAGGCGTTTTCTTTGCAGATCTGAACGTTTCACCTTATCTGACCCTTTCCACTCACCCCCTCACCTCCCGCTGCTACCCAAATATCACCACCAGACAAGCAGAGCTCAAAACACCCGCGCTCAATTCAGAGCTTTCCCAGGGACTGCCAGGACTCAGAGACAGGAAATCCGGGGAGTTGGTGATGTCCGGCAGGTGGCAGGGACTAGAGTCACCACCACATTCTCCTCCCACCTCCGAGCTCTGGCGCGGGGGTGCCAGGATCAGTCGGTAGGAGTCTGCATCTCCCTAAAGCCTCAATCTCTGATACTCTGCTCCGGGCACAGCTACCTCGTTGGAAACTCAGGCAGCCTCTCTCTTGGCAGTCTGAGGGGACGCCACTGGCTGTGAGAGAAGCGAAGGGCCTGGGTCAAGCGCCTGGCACCCCACGCTCCCCATGGCACCTCCACTCACGGCGCGCACATCCCGGGTACCCATCCACCTGCTCCGCTGGCTCGCTGCGCAGCAGCTTTCCTGCTCCCAGATCTGTCCTCTAGCTCAGGAGACCTCTTTTTCTCCCCCTGCCCCCCCAAAAGTCCCAGGAAGTGGAGCCCAGGCCGGCAGGGAGGCCCCAAAGGAGGAGGATAGTAGAGGGGAAGGTGCGGGCGCGGAGCCGACTCGCGCGGGGTGCTCCTGGCTTTTCCAGTGACCTCGGGTGCCTGGGGACAGACGCGCAGAAACCAACCCCAGTCCTCTGTTTTACCTGGCAAAGCCGGCGCCTCCGCGGAGACGTTGAGACTTCTCCGTGGCTGATGTCCAGCTCACATCTCTGCCTTCCCCTTTGGGCGAACGGTATCCTGCTGAGTCCCTTCGCCCCAGCCAGTGTCGCTGCCCCCACCCCACCCCCCTTCCCCCCAAGTCAAAAGTGTCACGGCAATGCTGTCTTCGGATGTTTCCAAAGTCTTCGCGCGATCACCAGGAGTTGAGAGCTAATGACAAGCACAGCAAACCCGCTGATGTCCGCGGCTCCAGCTCTCTGCCTGGAGGCTGAGAAGAGCCGCCTAGTCCTCCTGGTCACAGTCCCCGGAGCGCCGCGCGCGGTCCGCTTCTTCCCCTCCCTCGCGCCTTCCCTAGCCCGAGTGGCTGCCGCCTGCCTGTGCCGCGGGTCCTGGTTCCCCGGCTCATGAATATTCTGACAGAGGCTAATGCTGTTGAAGTAAATTGAATTAGCCAATTGGTGCCAGGAATGTGCGCTCGCTCCTTCTTTCTGAGGAGCTGTCTGGAACCCCACCAGAAGAAAGCAATTAACGTCCGGTTGGCACCCTGTGGTTTAGACCAGCAAGGGGCAAAATGGGTTAATTCTTTAAATGCCATTTAAAAACCGCATTTAAATATTTAAACTCTTTAATTGTCTGGGGGAGTTAGAAAGTGCTAACCCATAGGGGAATGAAAGGGAACAGAGGGCAGAGGGGGACTTTGGTGTGTGTGTGTGTGTGTGTGTGTGTGTGTGTGTGTGTGTGTATGGGAGTGCACCTAAACTTTGTCAGGAAGTTGAGGTGACCTATTTTGTATAGACTCTGGCTTCATGAAGAAACAGTCCATGACTGGGACAGAAACAGGAGCAAATGAGATCAGAGAGGAGATGTCTTAGTCCAGGTTGACCTTGAGGCTGCAGAGCACTCCAGAGATATTTTCAGAGGGAGGGTTGTGCAGAGATGGCAGAGGGAGCCTGATTCAGGGGAGGGAGGGCGGTTTATAAAATATTATGGTTCCTTTTGTTCTCATAGCAATTTTATAGTTTTCAGCTGAAGTGTTAAGTAGAGATGATGTGAGGCCATCCTAAGTATCAGATACATCAGGATGGTTCTATGTAGCTTGTGGCCCCAGCACGAAGTTGCAAGTTTGATTGCCAGAGCCCACAAGAAAAAGGGAAGCACTGGGTGGAGGCAGGTGGGTTTGTGAGGCTCACTAACAAGCCAGACTAGCCTGCTTGATGAGCTCCAGGCTAAGGAAAGACCCTGCTTCAAGTTAACCAATCAATCAATCAATCAGTCATCAGTCAATCGATGCGCAGTCCAGGGAATAGGTACTCATGCTAACCTTTGGTCTACACATGATCAATCTAGAAGGCACTGCCTGTTTCACAGTTCAAACCTTTCTTCTTGGAGTCAAATTTTTAAAAAATGCCTAGAAGGAGCCTGTCTTGTTAAACTCTTATCCTGAGTGGGAACTTAGTAATTAAAGGAGGGCTTTCTGATTGCAGTTTTGGACAGCCGATGAGCAGCCCAGCTAAGAGTCTGCCCAGATCTGCTCTCTATCTGATTCCACTCCTCTAGTGAGAGTGTTTAGGTTTTCCTTTCCATCACTGAGCTCCTAAATATAGAAACTAGTCTTGTTGAATTAGTATGTTATTAAAAGATAGACTGTGCAAATGCCTTGTGGCAAAAATGATCTATGTAAACAACCAATAAAAATATGTACTTAGATCATCACTGCAATACCCAAATACAGGACAATATTAAATGTTCTAGTTAAGGCAATTGTGCCATGTTTCTGAGATTTCAAGAGGCCCAGAAGCAGAACTCATATTTGTAACAAGTTAATTTTCAATGCTGAACAGCTAATGTTTATTGATAATTAGTGTGATAGATTTGTGTGACATGAGCCATCTTATTTAATCTTTCTAAGTATTTTAATCAGAATTTATTCTAATGTTGTACAGCTTAGCAAATGAGGCAGGTGAGGCCTAGAAGGCCGTTCATGCCTAAACAACATAATTTATAGGTTGTAGGAATAGTGACCCATTGCAGCCCCTTGGCAGTCCCTTGCCACCAGGCCACCAGTAGCCTTCCAACTGGAATCCAGAGCCTCCCAAAATAGCACCAAAAGCTTGGGGCCAAGCACTCAACACAGCCTGTGGGGCACATTACATGGGCTAGCCATAGCAAGAAGTTAATTTGCTTCATGGTTCTGGGTCTTGGAACATCTAAGAGCAAGGTGCCAGTGTCTATTGAGGATTTTCTCGCTGAGTTTAAAGAAGGTGTGTAATGTACAGGAGATATAACAAGTGTACTTGTCTCTCTCCTTTTTCTTATGAACCAATAATGTCCTCATTCTCATGATTTCATCTAATTCTAGCTACAAAGGACTCCATCTGCAATTATCATTAAAATATTACTTTGGGGATTAAGCCTCTAACATAGGAACCTTTCAACCAAAGGAAATAGTGTGATGGTTAATATGTCGTACTTGACTGGGTATTTCTATAGAGTGTTTTGGGGGAGATGAGATTAACATTTAAATTTGAATACTGAATGAAGCATACTTCATGTGGCTGGGTCCTGTTCAATCAGTTGAAGGTCTCAACAGAACAAAGTCTGTTCTTACCCAAATAATAGATGGTGTCACATGATGTTCTGAAAATTATGGCATTTTCTTTGCAGATTTTGGGCTTGCCAATTCTTCTGTTTATCTCTCTGTTCATCTGTAATCTATCTATGTCTATCTGTCTACCTACCTATCTATCTACCTACCTACCTATCTATCTATCTATCTATCTATCTATCTATCTATCTATCTGTCATCTATCTATCTGTCATCTATCTAATCCATCCATCATCTTTCTACCCACCTGTTTAATCTCTCTTGTCTTAGTTACTTTTCTTTTCCTGTGTTAATACACCACAACCAAGGAAATAAATAGAAACAAGTATTGGATTTTTTTTGATGAGGTAGGGGAGGTTACAGTTACAGGGGAACAGGAATGGATCATCATCAAGGCATGGAGAGGAGCAGCAGGCATGACACTGGAACAGTAGATGAAAGATCACATTGTGATCTACAAACAGTAGGTAGATGCCAAACAAGGGATGGTGGGAAGATTTTGAAACCTTAAGCCTACCCCCAGTGATAGACCTCCTCCAAGAAGGGCACACATTCCAATCCTTTCAAAACAGCCACCAACTAAGGACCAGTTATTCAAATGCTTGAGATTTATGGGGGACAATCTCATTCAAACTACTGTCTGTCTATCTGTGTATCTATCTATCTAACTATGTATGTATTTATCTATCTACCTAACATTTATTTATGTTTAGCATCTATATAAATCTTCAGAGAAACAGAGCAGATTGATATAGATGAATATATATAAACACTACCTCTTGTGAATTTACCTTCCATGTCAGAATATCCCTGTCTTCTAAGACATTGTCTGATAAAATGTTGCACAGTAAAGTTTTAAAAATATCTTTTAAAGATTTTGACTCATTATAAGTAAATAAGAACAAGTATAATTTTCTATTTTTCACCGTGAGTCATTAGATTTAAATAGTTTTACTTTTAATGAACTAAAAATGGAGTAAAATATTTAGATTTAGGCAAAATTTATAAATGCTACACAAAGGGAGAAATTTTATTATTTCATTTTTACAAGTAAAAATGGTCAAGTTAAATCAGTTCTCTGAATCCAACAGTTATTGAACATCTGCAAAATGTAAGATAATAATTCTGATATTTTCTATAAAAATTCATAGCTAAATCAATTGAAACAATTGGAATATGCCATGTTTTATACCATGAAACATTTGGCAGTTTAAAACCCTTATTTCAAAAAGTATATTATATTCTATAACTACAATAAGTACTTGAGATTTTACTCCTCGAGATGCCTCCTTACAACATTCTCTTGTTTTATTCTTTAACATGAAGAATCCTCAGGTGTTGGAAGTAACATGCCACAGAGAAGTCTTCAGATGTTGGCATGATTGTTTATATAAATATATTAACACTATTTTAGAGCCTATAAAGTGCTATCAGGCTGTGTGTTTTCCATACTTCCTCAGGAGTATCTGTGGGTAGAGTTGGGGATAATAGCCAGAGTCATGGTAGGACACTCCCATTTGTGGGAAAGACTGAGGTCCCTCACTTCTGGAGCAAACCAATTACTGTTTTTGTAAAATGAAATCATAATATTCCATTTATTAAGTACTCTGTTAATTACAAATTGCCCATCTTCTTGGTAACTCAGTGAATCTAGCAATATGAAAACATTTAATTGAGGAGGAATCTCAAACAAACTGGATTAGAGTTACATTCAGAGATTTCCTCAGGTGGGAGACTGAGCAGGGCATATATTCCAAGGACAAAGTCACCTTCCCAGTGACACCATATTTGATGTCACTCTTGGCCTACACTTCCTTGACTCCATCAGGCAAGTGTGGTGATTTTTGTAGAAGAAATATAACGCCCTCCTTTGTTCTCCCTAGGCTCATTCAGATGTGTAAAGAAATAATTAGAACACAAAGTGTTATCTCTGTCAGTAATCAAAAGCAGCCTGGATTCAGGAACACAGACTTAATCATTTTTGCATGCCTGGACTGAGCAGTTGGAGGCACTTGGAAATCATACCAAGAGATACTCTTTAAAAACTATTTTTTGGCCTTTATTGGACTATAATAAAGTAAAATAAGTTTATTTTAAAGCTTTATTTAAAAACTACCATATGATAATATTATTGTTGTTTTCTATAAAAGATTCAGAAATGGTGATTGTATGACCTTGACCTCAGGTTATAAATCTTAAGAGTGAGAAAAGAAGTTTGATAATTTTTATATTAGCCACTGTTTCTTAGGATATGGATGGATAACACTGACTCAAATTATAATCATCTAGTTAGTAGTAATATGAAACTTGAGTATGAAGGTATCAGTCTGGGAAGGGTGGTTAGAGCGTAGAAACATACACAGGTGCACAAGCTCACACACACACACACACACATGCATATACACACATGAACTCAAGCACACACACATGTATAAACACATGTGCGCGCGCACACACACACACACACACAGACACACACGCATGCGCACGTCTGAGTGTATGCAGTCTTTCTGTGATTTCTACATCTCAGCAGCTTCAGCCCCAACTAAAGCTGTATTCCCTAAGGAAGGCATCTGCTTTCCCACGTGGGGATGATCTTTATTAAGAGTCCCAAGGTTAGCAAGTTAATGACAGCCACAGCCACTGACCCTTGTTCAAGGCTATTTTCGCCTTCCCACATGTATCCTGATTGGCAGCCACTGCCTGCATGGTGTGGTTTATGGTTTTAAGAATGAGATGAAAAATAAGCAGCTCAATACCTCATTATAATTAGTCTCCTGAGTCAGCTAATACCCTCCTAATGCAATTTGGTGCTCTAGATTATTCTGTATTGTCTATTCAAGATATTTTTGGGTTGACAATGGAAATAATTTAGTAGAACGGATGTCAATGGCACACTAAAATCACTTTTGTGGTTTCACAGCTCTTCTTTTCCATAAATATTCATTTCTGGACAGTTGTTTTGGTAGCATACCTAATAGAATTAGGAATTCCTATGAATCCATAGGTTTTTGTTTTCTGGAGCAAAGATATACAATTAAATGATGTTTCTGGACTAATTTTGCTAAGGCCATTTGTAGTTTTGTGGAACTGGCTTTCGTCTTTGTATAACATGTCCATGCTGTACTTTGAGTTGGCTAGTTAACTAGTAACTCAGTCTTTTTCAGAAAAAGACGATGGTTGATGTCTGTCATCTCGTGTGTGGGTGTCCTGTGCTTGTGAATAAAACAGAGGAAAAATACACATCCCACTGCCCCTCCAAGAAAAGTGTACTGCCGAAACACAGCACTTGTGACAGACTAGTGAAGTTGACACTGCAGATCTACTGAATTCTGTCTGACAGACTAGAGCACAGTATCCTTGCTGTGGGCAAGGTGCTGTGCTAGTTATGGTAGATGTTTCAAAGAGAAATAAAGGCAGTGACTGCTCTCAAGGAGTTGGTAATCTGGGAGAGCAGCCTTGATACTTAGTAAAGTAAAAGATCTAAGGCAGAAGCAGATAGTTCCTAATAAAAAGAAAAGAAATATTGTGTGGAAGCCCTCTGAGCAGAGAACTATCCTTTTTAGTGTGGATGGGATAGAAGGATGTTCCATAGGAGTGATGATTGCTGGTCTTGTTTATGAAAAAGGAGATCATTTGAATACAGGAACAGGGGTTTATGGTGGGAACACTCAAGGGGGAGATGAGGACCCCTGTGGCCGCATTTAGCCACATTGAATATGATGACCTTGGATGGTAGCAAAGCTAATGGGGAAATGGAACCCAGAGAGTCTCAGCTATGGGACAAAGCAAAGAACCTCCTATTCCTGTGGCTGTGCTGCTTTAGAGATGCCTGGGTGAGGCAATTACAGCTGTGTTCACATCTGAGAAAAGAACATTTTGAAGATGGGAGACAGAGGGAATGGGGCCCATTAAGAGAACTCTTGAAGTAAGGTTTGAGCATGGCGAGGACCCATAGAGGGAAGCAGAGATGGACAGGAATCATAGTGTGTGTGCTGATGTTTCACCAGAGTGATGTTTCTACCTATCTCTCCTGCTCCCATTGCCTCCAAAATGCAAACACGCACGCACGCACACACACACACACACACACACACACACACACACACACACACACACACACACGCACGCACGCACGCACAGTGTGCCTCAGCATGGAGCATCAGGGAAATGAAGAATTGCAAAATATTGCTTCTGGTAAGTGATGGACTTTGGTAGACACACTGCAACTGTTCTCCCCAGTTCCTTATTAGTAGGTATTGGGAAAAGTGGCACACCTGGAGTTGAAGATGATTTTGATTGTAGAAATATATGGAGGTCTGGAGGAAAAAGGTAGTTTGCTGGAGCTGATGGCACCAGGGGAAAATACAATGGCTGCAACCTCCCTGTTCTGAGTTCTGAGGGGCATCTCATGTGAATCAAACAATACACTTTCAAGATTTGTCTTTAGTTATTTAAAACAGGCATAAAAGTGGTTCTTAAGAATGTCTACATCCCAATCTCCAGAGTGAGCATCTATATTAAATTATATGGTAAAGGACTATGGAGATGGCTAGCGAGTAAAATGCATGACAATGTATGCATTAAATCTTTAGTTAGGATTCTCAGAACCCATTAAAGCCAGACATGGAAGAACATATTCATCATTCCAGTATTCCATCATTGAGATGGAAGGCAAAGACAGAGAATCCCCAGAAGCTCCCAGGTTGGCTACTCTGGTAAGTACCCTGCCAACAAGACTTTCTATTCCTAATAAGGTGGGAGGTAAGGAACAACATCCAAGCTTATTGTCTGATCTCTGCATATAAAATACACATGAACATACATTAACACACACACAAACACACACACACACGAGAACACAGGGAGACAATTCTATACCACAAGATGACTCTAGAACAATTACATAGGCCTTAAAAGGTGAGGTAAAGTCAATGTTAGAATCAGGGCAGAAGGTATTGGGTCCTATCAAGCCCATGCCAGCTTTGAAGGATCTAAGAATTTGGCAGTGGCCTAAATAAACTGGAAGAGACAAAAAAACTTTCCCTTTATTCTGTCCAAAATTAAAAGACACTAGAATAATGTGCCTTGGCCTCCAGAATTGTATGGTATATTTGTGCCAAAATCCATTAATATACTAGGGATAAATATTGATCATTGCCCAGGCCTCCTGTCTGACATCCATGTTTGGGGGAGGGGGTCAGGATAGCTGATTTCCTAGCTATCAGTCTGGGGTCCACGAACTCCCCCTTTTTCAGGTCAGCTGTTTCTGTGGGTTTCTCCATACTGATCTTGACACCTTTGCTCATCATTCTTCCCTCTCTGCGGTGGGATTCCAGGAGTTCAGCTCAGTGTTTAGCTGTGGGTGTCTGCTTCTGCTTCCTTCAGCTACTGCATTAAGGCTCTAGGATGGCATATAAGGTAGTCATCAATCTCATTATCAGGGAAGGGCATTTAAGGTAGCCTCTCCACTATTGCTTAGATTGTTGGCTGGGGTCATCCTCGTAGGTCTCTGGACATTTCCCTACTGCCAGATTTCTCTTTCAACCTGTATTGGCGCCCTCAGTTATGGTATCTCTTTTCTTGTTCTCTTCTATTCTTCCCCTGACTCAATCTTCATGCTCCCTCATATGCTCCTCTCCCCTTCTCTTCTCACCTTCTTTTTCTCTTAACTCCCTCTCCCCTTCCCCCATGCTCCCAATTTGCTCAGGAGATCTTGTCCCTTTCCCCTTCTCTGGGGGACCATGTGTGTCTCTCTTAGGGTCCTCCTAGTTTCCTAACTTCTCTGTTGGTGTTACTTTATATCTAAAACTCATATATGAGTGAGTACATACCATGCTTGTCTTTTTGTGACTGGGTTACCTCACTTAGGATGGTTTCTTCTAGTTCCATCAGTTTGCCCGCAAATTTCAATATTCCATTTTTTTCTGCTTAGTAATACTCCATTGTGTAAATGTACCACATTTTCTTTATCCATTCTTCAGTTGAGGGGCATCTAGGTTGCTTCCAGGTTCTGGTTATTACAAATAATTCTGCTATGAACACAGTGAAACAGATGACCTTGTTGTATGAATGTGCATCTTTTGGCTATATGCCTAATAGTGGAGTTGCTGAATCTTGTGTCAGACTGATTCCCATTTTCCTGAGAAACTGCCGTACTGATTTCCAAAGGGGATGCATGAGTTTGCACTCCCACCAGCAGCGGAGTAGTTTTCTCCTTTCTCCACATCCTCTCCAGAATAAACTGTCCTTAGTGTGTTTGATTTCAGCCATTCTGTCAGGAGCAAGATGGCATCTCAGAGTTGTTATGATTTGCATTTCCCTGATGGCTAAGTATGTTGAGCACTTTCTTAAGTGTCCTTCAGCCATTTTAGATTTCTCTATTGAGAATTTTCTATTTAGTTCTATACCCCACTTTTTAATTGGATTATTTGGTGTTTTGGTGACTAGCTTTCTGAGTTCTTTGTGTATTTTGGAAATCAGACCCCATTCCACATAGAGGTATACTCTCTCAGACTAGACACACCGGGGAGGGCCTAGTCCCTGATCCAATGATATGACAGACTTTGGAGATCCCCCACGGAAGGCATCACTCTCCCTGGGGAGCAGAAAGGGGATATAATATGGGGTACGTGGGGAGCAGGAGAGGAAAGGAGGGATAGGGAAATGGGATTGACATGTTAAACAAATATGTTTCTAATTTAATTAAAAAATGATATATTTGTGTCATTGTAAGAAGCTAATTTGTATAGCAGCAACAGAAAATTAACCCAGGAAGACAAACGGTATTCTTTGTTTTGAGTGTTTTGCTATATGTTAGGCCACATAAACTCCAAGCTACACAAAATTTGGTTGTGTGATGTCCCAAGAATCAAGTATAGAAATGTGTTTTATAATGAAATCCCCAGTGCTGGGCTGAATATGTATGACAGTTTTAATGAAGTGATTGTTGAGTTTTGCTCTTTGATTAGGACCTACAGTGTGCAACAAGGAGACATCAATTTTAATTAAACTAACTGTATGTGACCCTGGACAATACAACCAGTGTCATGCTGACTGCAGAAGAGCTGAGAACTGTAGCAAGCCATGAAAATTCCAGTGTATATTAATGGCTTTGTCTAAGCCACCCAATTGGTGTTTCACCGAAATTAACCAATCAAGTTTAAACTGTCATTTCCAAAGTTCACTTTCAAGATGCATATGTTTTAAAATTTGCACTTACATAATTTCTTTTCTATTTTTATTATTGTTATTTGTACTACACATGTCATATGAAATGATTAATAATTCAACAAGGAGAGTAATGGTATTATTAAATGCTCCTTCTTCATGTAAAAATGTTAGTTGTCAGTAACTGGAAATCTCTGCATTTTACTCTTATGTGATTCTGGCTTATTATTTAGCTTGATGCTTCATCATAGAATAAAGCAAGTGGTAGGGAAACTTTGAAATATATTCAACATGACGTGTTAGTAATGATCATCCCTTATTCATAACAAATTATTTCAAACCCAAGTAAGGTGCACGCTATTTAAAAACACTATTTTCTAATTAGCATGCTCTATAAATTAATTTTTGAACAGGGGCCTTTGACATGTGAGAAAAGCCCTCACATGGAGACAGGAAGGTAATTATTGTTTGATATTCCACTACACTGGATGCTAAGAGACCACAAAGTGGCCTAAAAATAAAATATGAAATAGGATGGCTAATTTTGTGTAGAGAGGTTTTACAGATGAAGAGAACTCAATTTGCAAGCCCTTTGTAAAATAAAACCTATTTGTTATTCTGACATTATTTTGAATTCTTATTCCACAAATAATTGCAGGGAACAGCTCTAAATATGCTTATTGATAACCTATTAGAAGTGAAGTTGTATATTATCTAAATTAGAGGGTTGGTGCTATACAACACTGGAAAAGAAATGGCTCCTATTTGCATATTCTTTAGAGATTAAACGTGGTGGAGCCCAATAGTCTCAAGCTCTACTACTCACTGATGATTTGGAGTAATTTATCTAGCTGTGTGCATGCATTGCGTCATCTGTAAAGTGGGTATAATACTTTGTAGGCATCCTATGAAGTTTGTAGTGGATAACAATTGCCTAGCAGATGGTAATCCTATGTTCAAGGTAACTTACTTTTATTTGGAAAAGTCTTGTGAATATAGATGGATTTCCAAATATCCCCATATCTTCCTTCTCAAGGAAGAGGACAGAAAAGTATTGCTGAAAATTCTTTGTATTGATGCTAACTAAGATAAACCCTTAGAAATTTGAAATAAAAATTATCTTAGAGATGTTCAAATAACTAATTCTCAAGTCTAGTCAATAAGTCAAGACATTTTCTGTATAAAGATTCATGACTTGAAGCAACTTTATAGAAGCAAAAGGTCTAATTCTAGTTCTTCCAGGAGTTAGATGTTTTTGAGTGTGGAGCACAGGGAGGGGAGAGGGAAAGGGGATGGGGGATGTTTTCATATAAGGGCAACATGCAAAGAAGCATTCATCTGGGGATGTTAGAAAGGGGCATCTTATTTTTGCTTATAGGAATAGGGTAAAGTTTTATCCATGGCACAGTTGAGAATCTTGTTTCTGTATCTTAAATGGATCTTTGGAAACCTTTCATTTGCTTACAGGTTCTTGCCTATAAATCTTACATCTTATTACCTCCCTGGACAGCCAGAAGCTCAAACAGATCTAGCTGTGAAAGACATGCCAGGAAGAAGTTACAGCTGTCACCTCTGTTGCCAAGGGACTCTCAGATATTAGGAAAGCATTAGTGTGGAGGGTGGTCCAGTTCTCATGAGCTGGTGCAGTCAGAGCTCTGCAGAACTATCCTGTGTTGAAACGGAGAGGTTGGGAAATGGCTATTTAACATAATCAGAGTCCACTGCCATGGGGACTTGGAAGAGGAGAAGAGGCAGCCAAATGTGGTCAACCTGGGAATGGGGAAGAAATATAAGGGAAACGAAGGACAAGGAAGAGAATGGTTGGGGATTATTGCAGGCCTGATATCTGGATTGCTAGTTGTGCCTTTCATATAATTCAGATGCAGTAAGGCATAGAATAAATACGGAATTAAAGGAAATCTAAACTTGGGAAATTGGAAGACAGCCCTGTGTTGCCAACAATAATGTTCCCTTCACAGAACAGGATAGCTGTCCAACAACAGATTATTTGCTTCATATGAGGCTCTTCTCAAGGCAATTGTTCTCAGTAAGTCAAACTTTCCAACAAGAAGTGTGATTTAAGGTGTGGGTCAATTGGGAACGTTAGATTATTTGGGGGATCTGATGGGAGGAAATGGGATAGGATATTTAGAAGAGATTTGTCACTTCAGCCAGCATGTCTAGGTTTGAACATTCTTTCCAGAAATACAAGAGTGGGCACTGACAAAGTCAAACCTTTTTTGGGGCAGATAATGGTATTTTGAGAAGAGAAAAAGACGTCTATGGGAGATGAAGTGAGGCTACATTCCAGGAAGTTTCACACCAGGAGCAAAGACATTTGTGTGTGATGGATCGCTAGCAGGGATGAGGATGCAAAGTGCTAAGCTCGCCCCCTCCCTCCTGTGTAGCAATCGGCAGACTCCACTGAGCATCCATCTGAATATACCCGGCCGTGCACCTGTATCATTGCACCTTCATCTCTTAATGTGCCTGCCGTGAGTTTCCCACATCACACTTAGAGATGATCTAATTTTATATAGAGTCCAGTGACAAACAGATGGGATTTAAGAAATATCTCCAGTAAAAATACTGTCAGTGAATGCTTTTCAGGTATGGAAGACAAGACAGTGAAATGGACTCTTTACCCAGGGAATTCAGTGTCTCCCGGGAAGAGACTACCTGCAGTCCAAAGGAAACCAGAACCTGGGGCAGTCAGTGCCATTTGCCCTTACCGATGCAAGGGCGCCATCTACAGGCAGATTTCAGAATAGTGGGAAAGGAGCCTCATGAAACAGGAGGCAAGAGGCCTGTAAAAGGGGCGGGGGGGTGCAGTGCTGGGAAGAGAGGAGGGAGGGCATACATTGGTATAAACAAAATCAAACAAAAAATCCCAAAACTCAAACCATAAACTTCTTAAAATTAAAAAAAATAAAGTCAAGAGGCATCACAGAAAATCGTGCGACTGCCAACCACACAGGTGTGAAGAGAGCTCCTGTTCCACAATGAGCATGGGATATATACACAGAGGAAAACAGGAAAGAAATGTGTAATCATGTGACTGAGACCCAAACCACAGAAGAACAGCTGAAGAAGAGGATGGGGAACAGATATGCAGTGCCAACAAGGGGTGCCTGGCTTCTACACGGTTGGGTGTTCTCTGTGTCTGCACCTGGCTTCTGAACACTTGGCTGTTCACTGTGTCTACACCTGGCTTCTGAACTCTTGGCTGTTCACTGTGTCTACACCTGGCTTCTGAACACTTGGCTGTTCACTGTGTCTACAGCTGACTTCTAAACACTTGGCTGTTCCCTGTGTCTACACCTGGCTTCAGAACACTTGGCTGTTCCCTGTGTCTACACCTGGCTTCTGAACACTTGGCTGTTCTCTGTGTCTGCACCTGGCTTCTGAACACTTGGCTGTTCACTGTGTCTACACCTGGCTTCTACACGGTTGGGTGTTCTCTGTGTCTACACCTGGCTTCTGAACACTTGGCTGTTCTCTGTGTCTGCACCTGGCTTCTGAACACTCGGCTGTTCCCTGTGTCTACACCTGGCTTCTACACGGTTGGGTGTTCTCTGTGTCTACACCTGGCTTCTGAACACTTGGCTGTTCTCTGTGTCTGCACCTGGCTTCTGAACACTCGGCTGTTCCCTGTGTCTACACCTGGCTTCTGAACACTTGGCTGTTCACTGTGTCTACACCTGGCTTCTACACGGTTGGGTGTTCTCTGTCTACACCTGGCTTCTGAACAGTTGGCTGTTCTCTGTGTCTACAGCTGACTTCTGAACACTTGGCTGTTCACTGTGTCTACACCTGGCTTCTGAACAGTCGGCTGTTCACTGTGTCTACACCTGGCTTCTTGAACACTTGGCTGTTCACTGTGTCTACACATGGCTTCTACACGGTTGGCTGTTCACTGTGTCTACACCTGGCTTCTGAACACTTGGCTGTTCACTGTGTCTACACCTGGCTTCTACACGGTTGGGTGTTCTCTGTGTCTACACCTGGCTTCTGAACACTTGGCTGTTCTCTGTGTCTGCACCTGGCTTCTGAACACTTGGCTGTTCCCTGTGTCTACACCTGGCTTCTGAACACTTGGCTGTTCACTGTGTCTACACCTGGCTTCTACACGGTTGGGTGTTCTCTGTCTACACCTGGCTTCTGAACAGTTGGCTGTTCTCTGTGTCTACAGCTGACTTCTGAACACTTGGCTGTTCACTGTGTCTACACCTGGCTTCTAAACGGTTGGCTGTTCACTGTGTCTACACCTGGCTTCTGAACACTTGGCTGTTCACTGTGTCTACACCTGGCTTCTACATAGTTGGATGTTCACTGTGTGTGTCTACACAGCTAGCTGTTCATTGTGTGCTTATGTGTATTCGGACTCTCAGAGGCTCTGGAGGACACCTTTGTATCCGAAGATAGTGTTGTAATCCAGGCAAATCTGCCCTTGCCCCTTAGGGAGTTGCCCCCCTCTATACATGGCAGACTGCCCTGGTCCTTTTTTCTTCCTTTTTTTTAAAAATAAAGTTAGAAACAAGCTTGTTGCACATGCCAATCCCAGCTCCCTCTCCCTCCCCTCCTCCACCCGCCCTCCCCACCAGGCTCCATAGTCCCCCAAGCAATCTACAATTTAGTCCCCAGGGAGGGTGAGGCCCTCCATGGAAGATCTCTATCATCTGTCATTTCATGCAGGGCAGGGCCTAGGCTCTCCTCCAAGAGACCAGGCTAAGAAAGCATCCCTTATTGTAGGATGGACAGTCAAAGCCCATTATTACCCAAGGCCCCATAGCTTACCTAGACCTCCCCATTGACATCCACATTCAGGAGGTCTGGATCAGTCTCATGCTATCCACCCAGCCATCAGTCTGGGGTCCAAGAACTCCCCATGTTCAGGTCAACTGTTTCTGTGGGTTAAACCAGCCCAGTCTTAACCCCTTTGCTCATCAGTTTTCCCTTTCTGTCACTGGATTCTAGGAGTTCAGTTCAGTATTTAGCTGTGAGTGTCTGTCTCTGCTTCCTTGAGTCACTGGATGAAGGTTCTGTTTCCCAGACTTTCTGGCAGTGGGATTGTAGGCTGTCACTCCCCTGATTCATGTCTAAAATCCATATATGAGTGAGTACATACCATGTTTGTCTTTTCCTGACTGGGTTACCTCACTCAGTACAGTTTCTTCTAGTGCTGTCCATTTGCCTGCAAATTTCAAGATTCCATTGTTTTTTTTCCTATGAGCAGTACTCCATTTTGTAAATGTACCACATTTTCTCTATCCACTCTTCAATTGAGGGGCATTTAGGTTGTTTCCAAGTTCTGGCTTTTACAAATAATGCTGCTATGAACATAGTGCGACAGACATCCTTGTTGTATGAATGTGCATCTTTTGGCTATATGCCTAAGAGTGGAATGCAGGATCTTGTGGTAGACTGATTCCAGTTTTATTGAGGAATCTCCATACTGATTTCCAAAGTTGATGTACAAGTAGGCACTCCCACCAGCAGTGAAGGAGTGTTCCCCTTTCTCAACATCCTCTCCAGCATAAACTGTCCTTGGAGATTTTGATTTTAGCCATTCTGATAGGAGTAAGATGGTATCTCAGAGTTGTTTTGATTTGCATTTCCCAGATGGCTAGGGATGTTGAGCACTTTCTCAAGTGCCTCTCAGCCATTTCAGATTCCTCTACTGAGAATTCTCTATTTAGTTCTGCACCCCACTTTTTAATTGGATCCTTTGGTGTTTTGGAGACTTGTTTCTTGAGTTCTTTGTAAATTTTGGAGATCAGCCCTCTGTCAGATGTGGGGTTAGTGAAAATATTTTCCCATTCTGTGGGCCGCCTTTTTGTCTTAGTGACTGTGTCCTTTGCCTTACAGAAGCTTCTTAGTTTCAGGAGGTCCCATTTGTTAATTGTCTATCTTAGTGTCTGTGCTACTGGATTTATGTTCAGGAAATGTTCTCCTGTACCAATTTATTCAAGGGTACCTCCCACTTTCTCTTCTAACAGGTTCAATGTGGCTGGATTTATGTTGAAGCCTTTGATCCATTTGGATTTAAGTTTTGTGCATGGCGATAGACATGGATCTATCTGCAGTCTTCTACATGTCTGCTTCCAGTTACGCCAGCACCATTTGTTGAATATGTTTTCTTTTTTCCATTGTATAATTTTAGCCTCTTTGTCAAAGATCAGGTGTTCATATGTGTATGGGTTAATGTTGGGGTGTTCAATTCGATTCCATTGGTCTATCTGTCTGTTTTGGTGCCAATACCAAGCTGTTTTCAGGACTATAGCTCTGTAATACAGCTTGAAGTCAGGGATGGTGATGCCCCCGGGACGTTGCCTTGTTGAACAGGGTTGTTTTGGCTATCCTGGGTCTTTTTTTCCATATAAAGTTGAGAATTGTTCTTTTAAGGTCTGTGAAGAATTGTGCTGGGCTTTTAATAGGGATTGCATTAAATCTGTATTTTGCTTTCCATAAGATTGCCATTTTTCCTATGTTGATCCTACTTATCCAAGAACATGGAAAAATTTCCATTTTCTGGTGTCTTCTTTAATTTCTTTCTTTAAAGACTCAAAGTTCTTGCGGTACAGGTGTTTTACTTGTTTGGCTTGCATTACCCCAAGGCATTTTATGTAGTTTTTGGCAATTATAGAGGGCAATGTTTAGAAATATTACCCTGGTCCCTGGTCCTTTAAGAGGAAAACTCCACCCACTCTCTTTTCTTTTCTGCCATCTCCATGAGGAGGCAGACAGATCTCTGTTCTGTCTCTCTCCCTTCTCTCTCTCTCTCTCTCTCTCTCTCTCTCTCTCTCTCTCTCTCTCTCTCTCTCTCTCTCTCTCACACACACACACACACACACACACACACTCTCACTCTCTCTGTGTGTGTATGTGTCCATCTGTTTCTCTTTATCTCTTCTTTCTTTCCTTCCCTTATTATTTTTACCTCCTCCCCAATAAACCTTTCAATATGAGTCATGTCTACAGATCTCTGTTTCACCACCCACTGTCCCTGGGGACCAGAGACCTGTCACCTGTGGTCCTAGGCACCCCTGTATTCCTAACACATAGTTCAGTCAGGGAGGTAGCCTAGCCAGCTTCCAGGAGGCAAGCCCAGGGAAGGGAATAAGGCATTGTGTTATGCACAGATGCGGATTCCCATCTTAATGTGTGGTTTCATTGCATCTGTAAGTAGGGTTTGGTGCAGCATTAGAGATGGGTTGGTGGCATTTGGGGCTTGGGGTTAGGGCACTAATTATCCTTAAAAAGTGTAAATGACATCTAGGGTAGAGTTTTTATGATAATGAGTCAAGAGAAGTAATGATCAAAATTGTAAATATATCAAATTAGGGACTCAAAGGGCAAGTGATAGAATTGAAATTTAAGATGATAATTGATTGGAGCCAATGTGAGAATCTAGGGCGCTGTGTATCTTTCTCCATCTTTCTCCTGTTATAGAGCCACTTCACACACAATGGTAATACTAGCAGTCAGTGCTTATTGTGGGCTCACAGTGCTATAGGATTTGATTAAAAGGATAACATGCAATCCTCCCAAAAGCCATAGAGATGCATCTCTTACTGTCCTTTATACAAACAAGAATTCCACAGTCAGAGAAGAAATGCAACATGCTAACAGCTGGCCACACAGGTGACAGGAGGAAACAGCAAGAGGACTCTTAAGTGCTGACATGAAGGCCTATGATCTTGTCACCTCCCTACTCTGGAGTTCAGTGCATGCCTACCTGTCTATATATAGACAGTATATTACCAGAACAATTAACGAGTCCTCAAACTTGACAGGAGTATGTAAAAAATGTGACTGTAAAATGAGCAGAAGTTCAGCCCTGTCTTACACTTTGGAGCTATATATCCAAACAAGTTACCTGTTGTAGTATACAAATTGTCCACAAACCTTGCGGCTTAAAAACAGCAAGCACTTTGTCATCTCCCAGCTTTTGTGAATCGAGGATTAAGAAATGGCTTAGCGGGTGGTTCTGGGTCAAGCTTATGAGGTGTGGTGAGCTCTTGGCAGGGCTGCAGTCATTGCCACCCTCAGCTGGGGAGTATGTTTCCAAGCTCTTGCCACCGTTGCTGGCAATCCTTGTAGCTCACCACATGGCCTCTCCACAGGCTGCCCAATGTGGCAGCTGGCTTCCGTTTTGCAAGACCATCTCACTGCATGACAGCTGGCTTCCCTAGAGCTAGTGATTCAAGGGAGATTGAGAGAGTGTGCAGGATGGAAGTGGCAGTCTTTTTATAACCTGACCCCCCTCCCTTTTGCTATGTTACAGAGAAACAACCTACTGAATTAAGCTCACACTTGGGAAAAGGACTGCTCTACAGGGGTGTATACCAGGAGATGACATCACCATTCAATCCTCCTTGTAACCACTTGCCTCTATTTCTCCAAAGTTACATCACTCTACATTTATTCCCACAATGATTGTGGCCCTTTCAGATCTTTTAGAATCATTCTTTTCTGCAGGCACTTCACTCTGAAATTCTGTCTTTCTTACTTCACATGCTCTCTCATCAGCCTCCTAATATCCCTATGGCTTTGAACATATACTATGTCTCATTTTTAAATGTTCATCTCTGAACAAGTCATGTTCTTGCCCCTTACCCATTGATTTCCAAACTCTTTAGCCTGTTCCATAACCAATCTGGCAAAGTACAACTATAAATACACCCACCTCCACCACCAACTCCACTACCTCCACCTTGTACTTATCATATACTCTACATGCAACTTACTTCTGGAAGTGACCCTCTTTTCTAGCTTGATGCTCCACTTAATGTCCTTACTTTCTAATTTTTGAATTTTTAAAGTGGCTTTGAGCCATGGCATCTGAAACAGCTCCTCTTCCACAAAGCAAGCATGATCAAGTCCCTCCTCTATATAAATTGTATGTTGGTTTCTCAACATGTATAGCAAGAAATCTTTAGGAGAAATATACAGGGTGTGGAGTCAAATACACTGGTCTCGGTTCTCATGTCACCACTATTCAGTAGTTGATAAAGCCTGAGTGTATAGAAAAGTGCGTAAGCATCAGTTTTTCCATCCTTAAATTGGCACACCTTCATTGCAAAGTTGTGAGAATGAAATGAGATAACATAAACTTGGATAGAGAATGAATTGTCTACAAGTAGAAGCTATTGCTGCTGATAAGCTGCTTGCATAGCAGACATAACCGTGTTAAGGAATCAGCACCCATGACTTCAGAGATCCACATCTGCTCTGTTCTCTCTTAACTGACAGCATGCCAGTTTAATTTGCTGTTTTTTTCTGCTTTGAACCTCCTGCTTTGTCCTATTCTTTTTGTTTGATAGTATTGACTTTTTTTTGACATGACATTCCTCTTTTGCTGGGAATTTTTGATGATTCTCTACCAACAAAGGACTTGTAGCTCCCACCACAGTGACCCAAGATTCCCTGGAAACCATTATTTCTTTGACTATCTGGCTCAACAGGGATCTGTGAAAACTGTCAGAGCTGAAAACAAGTTTCTTCATCAACTGTGTATCTCAGTGTAAAATTGTATTCTTCTCAGCATCTGTATCATGTAGCATGTCTATTCCATGTAACATCCATGCCAGTGAAGCAGGAACAGTGTGCACTATGGACACATATACAACTGGCTTGTTCATTATGCCACAATTCAGCAGTTGGCTAAGCTTGGATACAAGCCACTTACTAGACTTAGACAATAAGTGTTGTTAGTTCTATATCTTTAGTCATGAGCCACACAGTGACATTTGGCCAATGACAGACCAGGTGTATGATAGACTATGATAAAGTCTGCTGGTGCTGCCACATGCTTCTGCCATGATGTTTTGGGAAGCAATGTATACACTGATAATTGTATAACACACCTATTATTATATAGTTTGTAATACTTCATAATGATAACAAAGGTCATGTTACTGTACTGTTTATGTATTGAACATACTAAATTTTTAGTTATTTGAACATATAGTGCTGATTTAGGAAGCTTACTCTAAGACAGTGTATCTTGTTCCACCAGCAGCCGCCTCAGGCAGCTCATGTTTACAACAAGAGTCTGTGTTAAGTGACTGACCTCTGTATTTGGAAAATAAATCTGTTTTGAAATATGTTGAAATTAAAAATAAAGGCAGAAAGCCTATTTAAAAGATAGGCTGCAGAGGAAGGACACACTATTTAAGCAAGATGGAGAGCAACCACGTGACACAGAATAAGACTAAACGCTTTCTAGGCACTCCATTTGTATAAAAAATGAAGTGTGTAAAGCATGCATATTATAAGTCAAACCAAAAATAAAAGAAGATTTTATCCATGTTGCGATGTTAGTATAGAAAGAGGCCATGCTGTGACAAATCCAACTGTTTTGCTCAATTAGAGAAGAAAACAAATAGATAACACAGAGCTGAAGGAGTTACAGTAATAATGAAGTCTTACCAGGAACTGTGTGAAGAGTCTGAGAGGGATGACAGAGAGAAGTGAATGGTAAAAGAAGTGAGGCTTCTCCTCCCATAGTGAGAAAAGGTAGTATGCTAGTAAGATGAAGGGGCTCCACAGGGCCTTGGAGTCCTGGCTTAGAGATCTTTGAGAGGTTCCTGCTATTTACCCTTCTCCCAATCACCCTGTTGTTTTTACTAGTTAAAGTCAACTGAGTAGACAGAACCAAGCCCATATTCTCCCAGAGTGCAAGACAGGAATAATAAAAAATGTAGAACAACTTCTTAGTTTCTGAATGTACAAAAACTCTGTGTGTATATGTAGACATATCAATATTTTATTTTTCAAAGAACCCAATTGTTTTCCTGTCAGCAAAACAGTTCTACAAAGAAGTTAATTCTTGGTGTTACCTTTTAAAATATCATTTATGCACATCTCAAAATTATCAGGATGATCAAATTCTTAGAAGTCCCAAACATCTGTGATTTAGAAACCTTCATTCTGCAGGTTTGGACTCTGGATAAACTGATATTCCAAGTTCTGGGTCACAGAGTCTGGGTTTTGGCTTAGTGATAGATTGTTGTCTGATATGCATAAGGCTATGGATTCACTTTCTCCCATCACCCTTCTTATCCCTCTCCTCAAGCCAAAGTTCTTAGAGCCACACAAGACCATCAAAAAAAAAGGAGAATGAAGTAAGCAACAACACTTTTCCTTGATATTTCAAACACTGACTACAAAATTTGTAGGAAAATTTTTGGTGCTAGTAAGCTTGACGGTAGCAGAAAGTCTATATATTTCAGCATTCCCTTGTATCTAGTTTATATACAATACAGATGACTGGCATTAACTTAGGAGGAAACCAAAGAGGACTGGCATGATAGCAGTGAGTAGGACTGTGTCTTAGTTTCAGTCATAATTTTCCATGATAAGCACTGAATTAGTCATAGTTTTCTAGATGATTAGAACTTACAGAATGAAAAAATCACATATATGATATATATGCTAATTTTCACTTTTAAGTACATGTATATTCTAATACAATACATATTAGAATATAATATATAAAATGGCTCACAGGCTGTGGCCCAGCCAGTCCAACAACGGCTGTGTACCAATTGAAGGTCCAAGAATCCAGTTGTTTTCAGTATCTGAAGCTGGATGTCTAAGCTGGTCTTCAATAATACCAGAATCCCAAAGAAGTAGGCTCTAATGCCAGTGAAGGAATGGACTTGCTAACAGGATAAAGAGCAAGCAAGCAAAGAGTGAAAGCTTCCTTCCACGTCCTTTATTTAGGCTGCCAGCAGAAGGTGTAGCCCAGGTTAAAAGTGATCTTCCCACCACAAAAGATGTGGATTAAAACTTCAAGTGATTTAATTCAGAGAAAAAAATATCCCTCATGGATGTACTCATCTGATTTGGTTTTAGTTAATCCTTTAGTCAAGCTGACAACCAAGAATATTCATGACCAACATTATAACGAAAATTAGCTTGGGAAGTAAAGTGTTTATTTGTCGCAGTCTATCATCTGGAGAAGTCTAGGAAGGAATCCCAGGCAGGAGCCTGGAGCCAACCATTGAAACGGAGATCATGGACCGCATTGCTTACTGATTTGCTTCCCTTTCTTGCTTAATTTTAACTTTTTTCATATGCTCTCAGTATCATCCCACATTCTTCATTAATTAAGATGATGTTCCAAAGGATTACTTACAGGTCTCTCTGACTGAGGCAATTACTCACCTAAGGTTCCCCTCTAGCAGATATGTCTAGCTTTGTGACAAGTTGACAAAAATAACCAGTATAGAGTATTTACCCCCCCAAACCTCCAGACCTGAGATAGATCCCCAGGACCCACACTCCCACACTATGAAAAGAGAGAAAGAACTCCTGAAAGATATCTTCTGACCCCACATTTGTACTGGAAGGGTCAAACACACACACACACACACACATTCACAATCCACACACACACTAAACAAACAAACAAACAAATAATAAATGCAATAAAAATAAAGAAAATAAAAAATCAGAGATGTCACAGAGGACATTTTACTAGGCTTAGCAACTTTTAGATTCCACAGACCCACTTCTCTTTCCCACTCATTTAAAGTGCTCTAGAATATGTGTATTGTCTGAAGAATCTCTGTGTGAGCATAAAGGGTATCTATGCTGACACCCAGTGCTACATAGGAAAAAGTTGTGGGCATGGAAGGTTGATGAAGCCCTTGCCAGAATGGTATAAATTAATTTTATACTTATACCCCACTGGGGGCATAAAAATAGCCAGTTTTCTTCTTTCATTTTAAATTTGGGAAAATATATCACATAACCTCTATCATGTATTAGTTATGTTAATAGTATATAATTGCTGATAAGGAACACAAAAGTAAGTAGCATTTGAAATTCAGCATTATACTAAAAAAATCTTGCTAATCCTAAAATTAAAGGAACATTAAAGACCTTAAAAATGTTACGAAGTGGGAAGTATTGAGAAATCATCCATTAGGCATGGACAGGCCGTCTGAGCATGGAATGGAAAGTGAGAAAAAGCCAATGTTGAATAGGTAAAGGTGTAGGACAGAAATAAGTCCTGGGACATTGAGAGCCATCAGCAAAGAGCACAGTGGAAGGTAAGAATGCAAAAAACTGGGTGTGGGAAATGGGCCTTAACAATCAGCATCTAAGCACCAAAGAATATCTTCCAAGCATATTTATTCTGTTGTAATTATGAGAAATAGCTGGTTTGTGTGTGTAACTATCCAGTGTTCATCTGCCACTACTCCAGCCCCCAAGGATCAAATAGGGTAGAGTCCTCAAGCAACAGTTTATTCAAAGTGTTACTGTGTGACTAGGGAACACCTGGATAGATTCAGTGACACACTGTGCTACAGGCCACAGCTGGTGATGGCTTGCACTGGGTTTTATATGATTTCCTGAGAGGAAGTTAGAATGTGATGGCTGGGGGGCAAGCTTTTGATTTTTCCTGCCTGACAGAAGCACTGTGTGTGCAGAAGAGCAAATGTTTTGGAAGGCAGGAAGAGACTGTGACTGTAGGGACCTGGTTAGGGAAACAATGGCAGATGGGCCACAAAGGCTGTATTTCCTACCTGAAAAACTAGCAAAGTCTCACGGAGAAGGGTCAAAAAGTTTTACCTTAAAAGGAAGAAAGAAAGAAAGGAAAGAAAGAAAGGAAAAGAAAGAAGGAAAAGGAAATCTATGGGTATAGAGTGTGATTTTCCAAACCATCCTTATATGGTTTCATGGACTAGATAAATTAGGGCAAAATATCAATTTTTCTTCTGATTATTTTTCTAGTAAGCTTCTTTAGGAAACAAATAGAATGCCCCAATGGAGATCCCATTTGCCTAGTGAAAGCAACTAGATGTCTCAGCAGGTAAAGGTGCTTGTCATGAGAGACTGCTGACTTGACTTTGAGCTCCAGAACCCACATAAAAGAGAAGGGAAAGATGCTGTTCTACAAAGTCCTCTGTCCTAGGCAGGTGTATCCATGTCATAATACACTCAGTACATCTGACCAGGCATGCACACACACACAGATATAATTTACTTAAAGAGAGGCAACCACATCACAGCAGCCAATGGGATTGGCGTCAAGCAGGTAAGATTTTCTGAGAAAGAAGAGGTGAACAGAAATGAGCAGAAGAAAGATTCTCTGGAAGAGAAAGACATGGGGATGAGAGGGGCTGCAAGAAGGTCCCTTTATTCCATGCAGCTTGAATGAAGTGATTATGGATGATTTATTAAACTCTAAGAGGACTAGTGAGATGGAAAAACAAAATAGAGAAATAAAGGAAAATGGAGGCCGCTTTCACATCAGTGGGGTGATGCAGCTCTATTACACTGACATTTCATACTTGCAGAAATACACTTTTGAAAAGTGTACAACTTGTATATGAATTATCCTCATACTGTATCCATCAACAGACATTTAGTCATCTAAATACAAAACAACCTCTATAAATGTAAAGAACCCTTGAACATTTGAGTTAACAGGATTCCAGTCACCCTATGGGGACCACCCATCCCATTTTTAACCAGGCCAGACCCTGCTTAGCTTCCAAGATCAGAACTTTTCAGGCGGTGTGTCTGCAGATGTGTGCGGAGCTCTCCAGATAAACCTTTCTATGATTGTGTACACAGCACAGTGTTTTTATATTAGGCTTCTGTTCTTTTTTTCATTAATGAAATTTTTCTTCGACAATTTAATGCATATGTACAATGCATTCTGATCAACCCCCTTCCCATTTCTCTTTAATTCCATTCTACCCCCATTAACCTCCCTTTCCTTGCAAATCACTTTCTTTTTTTTTTTTCTTTTCTTTTTGCTTAGCTCTGTGATCTGGTGAATTTAACCAAGGCCATCTTTGTGACTGTGGAACCATCCATTTGGATTCCATGGGTTTATCAGTGCATATGAAAGTAAAGCAAATAAGCCCCATCCTCCCAGAACCTGCCAGTAACCAATAGTTCAGCAGCGAGGGGTAGAGACCCATCTCCACGTGACTATTGATAGGGCTGAGCCTGTAGAGTTTAACACAATTTTAATGAGGTCCTCTCATAGTTCAGTGCTCCAAGGTGACTGGAGATGCAGCAAGGCACTCTAGAATCCAGGAAAGCTGTCAGAGGTAGACATAAATGGAAAACAATGAGTGCCACTTCTAAACCACACACTACACAATGGCAAGCCTGCCTACCAACTATTGTATTTAAACAGTAGCTATACCGTGGTCGACTTTTATTTTTCCCCATCAGAATGTACTAGATCTTTTAATATCATTAAGATAATTTTTTGTCTTTACTTGAAAGTTTGATCTAGGAGTTAGAATCTGCCCAAACTAGAGAATAACCAAATATCCCTCCCAGGTTTTACTCCAGTGACATACTCAAGATAGCTTTAATTCACAGAGAAAATAGTAGTGACAAATAAGAGACAAAACAAAACAACAACAGCAAAAAAGAAAGAGAAAACCAAAACCAATGCTGGGCTGGAGTTTATAGAGGAAGAGTTGAAAACAAGAATGTCACAGAAACTCCTGTCCTTAGGCATGACAGGGTCCTGGCTAATGTGCCCATGTGTGGTCTGATGCATCTTCCATGCAGGAGAAACAAGACAAAGTACTGGGGTTTGGTGCAGTGGCAGACAAATGCACCTGCTAGCTGTTGTCATTGAGCCTTCTTCTCCTGAGCCCTTGGAGCTCAGGTTCAGGAGGACACGGAGCAAAGCAAGCTGGAAGAGTCAAGGGCTGCCGAGCCTGTGGCTGTCACTGGCTGTGCATTGTCTCTGTGGTTTCCAGACTGCTCAGTGAGGGGCATTTCATAATACACCAGCTGGTGGACTGTAATCAGCCTGCGGTAGAAAAGGCATGCTTGGCAAGCCAGGACATCATGTGTAGTCACCCTGAAGAATGTGCAGTCAAGTGACAGAACCTTTTTGTTATTGGTGGAATGACAGCACAGGAACCCGGATCCCTGGGAATAACCTGATCTCATCATGGCCAGGATCTGCCATGTGGCTCTTCTCTCCGTGGAAGGGGTCTGTTTTAGTTGGACTTTATCACTGCAAAAGATTTTGTCCTGTTTGTTTTGTTTGTTATTGAACTGTGTGTGGTAGTTGGGGGGCAGGGGCTTGAAATAAAACAATGTTTTTGAGAACATGAAATTCCATGATAAAATAACGGTATGGTCAATAGCTGCAAAGCTCCAGAGAAAATCAAAATTGTATTACAATTTCTCCTCCCAAAGTAGTCTTCCCAAATTCTTCCATTCATCTTTTCAGGATTTGGGGCATTCTGACAAGAGAGGAATCTGTCTTTAAGAACAGGATGAGTAGGACAGGGATAGGGGAAATCGTAGGTAATGAATATATGATTGAAGTATCAGTTAATATTTTCTTCATCATACAATATTGAGGCATTTACACTTAGCACACTGGTCTTGCTGGTGAAGCAGCTGACTGTCATCTTACAAGCCTCATCACTGCTCAGCAGCAATTGCAAGACACTGTTTGCATTTTCTCTCAGAGCACAAGGCAACGAGTTTTCATTAAATGCATCATTTACAGCTCTCTGCAGTGGTTCCACAGTCGATACACATCACTATCAGAAAACAAAGAATGAAGCATGTGAAAGAAAAGGAGAGGTTGGTGTATGAGTCCAGCCACTTTAGGAGCTGGGAGAATACCTGCATCCCTCCTCCCCTCCTTGACCACTGCTGCCACTGATTACAAAAGAGTAGCAAGAACCCATACCCCAACATCCAGAAAAATCATTTACCCTCAGCTCAACTCACTCAGAATGAGGGTTCTCCATCTGACCACAAAGTATTAAGGAGCAAGGAAGTACAAGTCTGGGAAGAGTCAGCAGACAAACTAGGATATTCTTACCACATTTGAATCCCCACAGTAACAAGAAATATTTTACTGAAATAAAGTTTTGTCTTCTTTTCCAGAAAATATTAGAAGCCACTTAAGGCAGAAGTGTAATGAAGTAATTCTCAGTATTTTTGGTGCCCACCTGTGACATGATGATAATCACTGGGCTGAGATTTTATTAGAGCAGTTGCCTTAATTGATCACACATCTCTAAAGGGCCAGTCAGATGCATTAACCTAAGGAGTGATTTGGTCATTTCACAGACAATTTTAGAATCCATGTGCTGTGCTGGATACTGTATGAGTGATGAGGGATGAATAGCAATAAGAAGGGGCCTGGAGAGCCTGAGTTTGGTTCCCAGATCTTATATTGGGTGGGTAAAACAACCTATAACTGCAGTCACAGGGGATCTGAGTCCCTTTGTTGGACTCTATGTACACCCACACTCATGTGCACATGTATTCATAATTAAAATTAAAATGTAGAAACAACAAAACCAATGCGGAAGAATCACAGAAGAATCATAGTTTGCAAGCATTTTAGGATCAGCCTGGTGAGCTGGGTTCTTAAAAGCAGGTGCTTGCTGAGAGTTCCTGATGTGTATGCATTATGTATGTAAATATATGAATATATGAGATTATCAAACCGAGATTGATAGTTAGAGCCCACATACAGGTGGAAAGAGAAAATCAACTCCACAAAGTTGTCGTCTGCACCTCTCACACATACTGTTCTCTCTCTCTCTCTCTCTCTCTCTCTCTCTCTCTCTCTCTCTCTCTCTCACACACACACACACACACACTTTTAATGATTTTATTTTATGTATCTGTTAGTATTTTTATCATTAGTTTTGAGCTAGGGTTGCACCATGTATGTCAGGCTGTCCCCGAACTCAACTCACAGCCTTCTTGCCTCCAACCCTGAGGGCTGGAATTACAGGGACAGACTCTATTCTGAGTTTTATGATTAGCTGTATATAGACCATTCTATCTATAAGAAGAAAACTGAAAATGTTCTGTAAATAATGGAAGTTTTGGAATGGTTTTGATTTGCTGTGACAGGGCAGGTTAATTAAGCAAGCATGTGCTTCAAGAACTGACAACTGAATCTGATAAAAGTTCGGCAGTGACCCTGGCCTGAAGGAGTTTCATGCTATCTCTCTTCCTACCTTCTTAGCCCTCTCATCCCGTTCTCTCTTCTCCCCTTTCTTTTCCTGTCCTCTTTCTTTTTTCTCTGTGTCTCCTCTTCTTTCTCTCCCTGGCTTGGTTGTTTGGTATTTTTTTCTATGAAGGTATTCTGAATATGTGTACAAGATATAAATCTGTTTCAGCATACTTTATCTTTTTGGAGAAATGTCTCCTGTTTTTACCGTGTCTTTTGGTGTTTTAGAAAGAAATCCAGATGGAAAAAGAAGACCTGTGCTATGCTACAGAGAAAGTCAGGACAACCCTAGACAATTACGCTGAAATAAACTTCCTCCCTAGAGCTAGTTTACTTTTCCTGCATGGGCTCCTGCCAAGCAGGATCTTGGCAAACCTCTCTGGGTCTCACCAGTGCCTTCAGTGTTGTTACACAGCCCCAGCATCTGAAAATTCACCAGAAACCCTGCTGATTAGTAGACTACCTGCTCTAAAATAAAAAAAAGAAAGAAAGAAAAAAAGGGAGCAGTGGCTCACAGAGGGGAATGGCCTCTGGCTGTTTTGTCTTTTCAGTTGGTTTTCCTTGTTTTCTTTTGTGTTCAGAGCCTCCATCATGGCAAAGGCAGCCAGTTTGTGGTGGCCTGCATGCCAGATTGGCATTGACCAACACTTTGAATCCCTGCATTTCCATAAGTGTATCCAATCTTTTTGGGTGTGAAAGAATGTTCCATTTGATACAGATTTTAGAGCTCCACTTTGCCTTTCTCTTGGATGTATTTTGTTGACAAACCTATTATTGTACTTCTTACCTCCAGTTTTTTATGGGAAGTTGGAAATGAGGTGGAAGAGGGTCGAGAGAAGAGCAAGAAGATGAAGGATACAACTATTTTATAAAAGTCACCAGAAGCAGGGGAGATAGATTAGTAGGTCAACCGTTTGCTGCACAATCATGAGGACCTAATTGTGATCCCCAGAACACACATTAAAAGGCAGGGATGGCCCTACACCACTGTCATCGAAATGCTGGGAGCCAAAGGCAAGAGGATGCTGGGCAGTCAGCTTACAAATTAGCATATTGTGCTCCAGGTCTGTGAGAGACACTGTGACAATAAATGAGGGAGCCAGGAAGACACTGCATGTCTACTTCTTTACTCCAGGTGCCCCTTCCCACACGAATATCCTGCATACACTCTCACACACACATGCACACTCACAGATACACACTCACATACGCAGGCACACCTCACACACACACATGCACACTCACAGATACATACATACTCACATACGCAGGCACACTCACACACACACATACACACATACACACACACGCACACAGGCACACACACACAGGAAATCTAGTAGGGACAGTGCAGTCTGTAAAGCTATTTGGGAAAACTGATAAATTCTGAGATTCAGATGGCACTTTTTAAGTTTATTATTTGATTTGAACTATGAGATCAAGACTTTCATCTTCATGATATGTAAATATGAAATGCTCACATTTTCGGATACAGAAAGCTCCTTTGCCACTAAATTATGTATTTTTCATTTGGAAAAATTTCTGAGTTTACTATAAATAAGTCAAGACTGGTTTTGAATAAATGAAAACTTGTGATGCTATTTTTGAGGTCCTTAATGTAGTTTCAGGGTTTCCTGACTGTAAAAACTTTATGGCTAAAATATAGTACTCACGAAAAGTAATTTTATCTTTTCAAGAGAAGCAACTTGGTCATGGCAGCATTATGGAAGTCCCTTGTAATATTTTTCTTTGCCTATTTCACATCCACACGAAAGTTTGTAGTGTAAAGCTGGAAAAATGCAACAATAGTAGAGGCAGAACCCTCCTCCACCTTAGAATTTAATGAATCTCTTCCATGAAATAATGATTAATAATAGCTGACTTTAAAAATATTAATATTTTAATAATGGCTGTCTTAAACATATTTTAGACATGGTATATAATTTGCACCATTAAAAGAATACAATTTGGGGGCTGAGTAGCTGGCTCAGTGAGGTTACGAACTTGCAGCACAAGTGTGACTCCTGCGTCCAGATCCCCAGTACCCATAGAGAGCTAGAAATGGTAGACTGATTGTGATTTTGAGTTCCTACTGGTAGAAGGGAAGCAGAGGCCTGAGGATATCTGAAAACACTTGGTGCACACATACTGTACATTAGGTACCTGTATCACACATCAGAAAACCCTCCCAGAAGAGGGTGAGGACTGACAGATGGAGTCATCCTTGTCTGCCCAAGTGCTCTGTTGCACCCACATGACACTCTGGCCCCATAGCAGGAAGATATGAGAAACTCATGCAATTCTGTAGTTTTCTTCCATTCACAATGTGTAAAAAACCACCACATCAGTTTTACATCATCTAAAAATTCATGTTCTAGCTGTCACCCTCTTCTTTATTTTTAATTTTTTTTATTTTAATTTTAAATAGCTTGTTTTACATGTCAATCCCAGTTCCCTCTCCCTCCCCTCCTCCCGCACCCCCTCATCCCCCCCAGCCTCCCACCCTATTGCCAATTCCTTCCACATAGGGGATATCTAGAGTCTGTCATTTCACTCAGGGTAGGGTCCAGGCACTCCCCTAAGAGTCTGGGCTGAGAGAGCATCCCTCTTTGTGCTATGGACACACGATGTCTGCTTGTATTCCAGGGATAAACACTGATCCACTGCTCAGGGACCCATAGGTTGCCCAGGCCTCCTCACTGACACTCCCATTCAGGGGGTCCAGATCAGTCCCATGCTGGCCTCCCCAATGTCGGTCTGGGGTCCAAGAGCTCTCCCCTGTTCAGATCAGCTGTCCCTGCTGGTTTTGCCAGTCCATTCTTTGCCAATTTGCACATTGCTCCTCTCTCTCTGTCACTGGGTTCCTTGGGTTAGTTCAGTGTTTAACTGTGGGCATTTGCCTCTGCTTCCATCAGTCACTGGATGAAGGCTCCCTGATGGTTAGAGACATCAAGTTCATTATCAGTGGTCTCTCCACTATTGCTCAGCTTGCCAATTGGTGTCATCCCTTTAGGTCACTAGAGGTCACACTGGTGCCTGATCTGTCTTCTAACCTATGATTCCCTCTTCCCCCTATTTTACCTCCCCCACTCAACCTTCCTGTTCCCCCATGACCTACTCTCTCTTCCTCTTCTCCCCCTATCTTCTTCCCAGCTCCCACTCCCCCCCACCCTTTGCCGTGTTCCCCATCTGTTCAGAGGATCTTGCCTCATTCCTCTTCTCTTGGGTACTATCCATATCTTTTAGGTTCTTTCCTGTTTCTCAGACTCTCTGTCAGTGGAAGTGCAGACTGGCACTATCCTGATCCATGTCTAAAATCCACATATGAGTGAGTACATACCATGTTTGTCTTTTTGCCACTGGGTTACCTCACTCAGGATGATTTCTTCCAGTGCTACCCATTTACCTGCGAATTTCAAGATTCCATTGTTTTTTTCTGCTGAGTAATACTCCATTGTGTAAATGTACCACATTTTCTCTATCCACTCTTCAGATGAGGGGCATCTAGGTTGTTTCCAGGTTCTGGCTATTACAAATAATGCTGCTATGAACATAGTGGAGCAGATGCCCTTGTTGGATATATGCCTAAGAGTGGAATTGATGGGTTTTGTGGTAGATTGAGTCCCATTTTCCTGAGGAATCTCCATACTGCTTTCCAGAGTGGCTGTATGAGTTGGCACTCCCACCAGCAGTGGAGGAGTGTTCCCCTCTCTCCACATCCTCTCCAGCATAAATTGTCTTAGGTGTTTTTGATTTTCGCCATTCTGAGAGGAGTAAGATGGTATCTCAGAGTTGTTTTGATTTGCATTTCCCTGATGGCTAAGGATGTTGAGCACTTTCTTAAGTGTCTCTTGGCCATTTTAGCCTCCTCTGTTGAGAATTCTCTATTTAGTTCTGTACCCCACCTTTTAATTGGATCCTTTGGTGTTCTGGAGACTTGCTTCTTAAGTTCTTTGTAAATTTTGGAGATTAGCCCTCTGTCAGATGTGGGGTTAGTGAATATCTTTTCACATTCTGTGGCCTGCCTTTTTGCCTTGTTGACTGTGTCCTTTGCCTTACAGAAGCCTTTTAGTTTCAGGAGGTCCCATTTGTTAATTGTCGATTTCCTGGATAGACATCACTTGCCAAAACTAAATCAAGAGCAGATAAACAATCTAAACAGACCTATAACCCCTAATGAAATAGAAGCAGTTATCAAAAGTCTTCCAAACAAAAAAAGCCCAGGCCCAGATGGCTTCAGTGCAGAATTCTACCAGAAATTCAAAGAAGAGCTAATTCCAATACTCCTCAAAGTATTCCACACAATAGAAGCAGGAGATTCACTGCCAAACTCTTTTTACGAGGCTACAATTACCTTGATACCCAAGCCACACAAAGACACAACTAAGAAAGAGAACTATAGACCAATTTCCCTCATGAACATCGATGCAAAAATACTCAATAAAATACTCGCAAACCAGATTCAAGAACACATCAGAAAAATCATCCATCATGATCAAGTAGGCTTCATCCCAGGAATGCAGGGATGGTTCAACATTAGAAAATCTATCAATGTAACCCACCATATAAACAAATTGCGAAAGAAAAACCACATGATCATCTCACTAGATGCTGAAAAAGCCTTTGACAAAATCCAGCACCCCTTCATGATAAAGGTCCTAGAGAGATCAGGGATAATAGGAATGTACCTGAATATAGTAAAAGCAATATACAGTAAACCAGCAGCTAACATCAAACTAAATGGAGAGAAACTCAAAGCAATTCCTCTAAAATCAGGAACAAGACAAGGCTGTCCACTCTCTCCATATCTCTTCAATATTGTTCTTGAAGTTCTAGCTACAGCAATAAGACAACAAAAGGGCTGATAAACACCTTCAGCAATGTGGCAGGATACAAGGTAAACTCAAAAAAAAAATCAGTGGCCCTATTATATACAGATGATGAAGTGACTGAGAAAGAAATCAGAGAAACATCACCCTTTACAATAGCCATAAACAACATCAAATATCTGGGGATAATGTTAACCAAGGAAGTGAAAGACCTGTATATCAAGAACTTTGAGTCTTTAAAGAAAGAAATCATAGAGGATACCAGAAAATGGAAAGATCTCCCATGCTCTTAGACTGGTAGGATCAACATAATATAAATGGCAATCTTGCCAACAGCAGTCTACAGATTCAATGCAATCCCTATCAAAATTCCATTACAGTTCTTCAAGGACCTGGAAAGTACAATAATCAACTTTATATGGAAAAACAAAACGCCCAGGATAGCCAAAACAACCCTATACAAAAAAGGAACCTTAGGAGGCATCACCATACCTGACTTCAAGCTCTATTATAGAGCTATAGTCCTGAAGACAGCTTGATATTGGCACAAAAATAGGCAGGTAGACCAATGGAACCGAATTGAAAATCCTGATTTTAACCCACACACCTATGAACACTTGATTTTTGACAAAGAAGCTAAAACTATACAATGGAAAAAAGAAAGCATCTTCAACAAATGGTGCTGGAATAACTGGGTACTGGTATGCAGAAGACTGCAGATAGATCCATGTTTATCGCCTTGTACAAAACTTTAGTACAAATGGATCAAAGACCTCAACATAAATCCAGCCACACTGAAACTTTTAGAAGAGAAAGTGGAAGATACTCTTCAACTGGTTGGTACATGAGACCACTTCCTGAACATAACACCAGTGGCACAAATGCTGTCACCATCTTCTTCCTACCCTTCCTGCTGCCTCTGGATATCCAGGGACCTTTCTGTGTTCTGAGCTTGTTCTTTGTATCAATGAATCATAAGGTAGATGCTCTTCTGTGACTGGATTCTTCCATTTTAAACAATGTCCCTGGGGCTTTCCTGGGTTGTAAAATGTGTCAGTAGTTCATCTGTGCTAAGTAGCTTACATATATTTAATTCTGACTAGACAACCTGAAAGTGTCTGTATTTTGCATTTCCACTTAATATATGAGTAGAGCATGCCTCCAACTGCTCCCTGATTTGCCCGGTGTCACCTGGCTAATAAATTTCCAAAGCCAGCATTCTCAGCCATGCTTCTGCTGTGTGCAGTCCCTTCTGTCTGGGGGCAGTTTGAAACTTTTGTGTGATTTGGGAAACTGGTTCCAACAGGCATTGTTAGGTGTGTGGGAGGAAAGAAAAAGATCATAGCCTGTACCATACATCAAGTAAGATAAGTCCTTCAGGAAATAACTCCTATGTGGCTGTAGTTAAAAGGAAGAGCCCAGGCTTCAGTAAGGGGAACTGAAGTGAATAGGTACTAGCATAGTGGAAGAATCTTCTCAGGCTAAGGTTGGTACTTTTCCTGAGGCATTGAAGTAGGCATATCTCAGGTAGTGTCTTCCGGATTAATGTGAAGCCACATAGAAGAAAGTCTAAAGTGCAAGGAAGTGAGTTTCATTGGAATAAAACATGAAAACACACACACACACACACACACAAACACACACACCCTGCACCCACCACCTCCAACAACAACTACAACCAAAACAGCTATCCCCAAAGACCCCTGTAACTTTGGCATCTCACAAATGCAACCTTACAGCCCCATTCATTCAACTGTAGCAATGCACTTTGTTTGCTTTACTTTGTCCTTTTGCTATTTTGAGAAAGGATCTCATGTATGCAGACTTTTCTAACTCTTGATCCTCCTGTTAACATCCCCCAAGTGCTGGGATCACGGCTGTGTATCACTATGCCTGGCATACATTTCTTTTTTCCTTTGAACTTATTTAAGATTTCATTTTAACTTCATTTTTACATATTTGTGTCTATGTCTGTGAATCTGTATGAACATATGCCATGTGTGTGTGTGTGTGTGTGTGTGTGTGTGTGTGTGTGTGTGTGTGTGGTGACCACAGACACCAGAAGAGAGTAGAGAAGTTACAGCAGCTAAAGTTACAGGAGGCTGTGAGCCACCATGTGGGTGCCGGATCACTGAACGAAGGTCCTCATCAAGAGTGTCAGATCCTTTTAACTGCTACGCCATCTCTCTAGCCCTTCTTTTCACTAAGAATATTTTATTATATTCTTATTATTATTATTATGTTGATGATAGTATTTTGGTATATACAGGATGTCATGTACATTAACTGACCTTGAATTCCTTGTGTAACCAAGGCTGGCTTTGAACTCCTTGATCTTCCTCTCTTCCTCTGATAGGACTGGGATTGCGGGACTGCATCCCCTCTCCTGCTTTTGCATATCCATTTTTATCATTTTATTTCAGACCTTTTTTCTTTGTCTTAGTTTTTTCTTTTTTCGGGAATCTTGCAGATTTAAACTCCATTTCTCTAGCCTTGGGATATTAATCAGGAAAATGGAGAAGATTGTGACACCAGGTTGTCATTTTTTCATCTTGTGAAGGCCCTTTATGACCCTCTGCATGCCATCTTTGAGCAACCTAAAGAAAGAGAATTGAGCCGCGTGGTGTAGAACAGTGGTTCTCAGTCTTGCTAATGCCAGCCCTTCAATGCAGTTCAATATAAAAATATTATATTGCTACTTCATAATAGTTTTGTTACTGTTACCATGATGTAAGTATTTTCTTTTTGGAGATAGAGGTTTGCTGCCAAAGGGGTTAAAATCCACAGAAACACTAGCAGAGTCATCACAGGCTCTAGGGAGGTCAACATCCTAACTCTAATATCTTTAGTGGTGAAGGGGTTAGGAGAGATTGGAGTAGAGATGTCCCTGGTCCAAGCACATGCCTTCAAGAACAACCCATGCCTAGTATTGGACCATTCCACAGAACTTACACACTCCTCTGAGTGCTAGGTTCACAGATTTTCAAAAGTAAACAAAGGTTCATGGTCACACCCACACCAACTGAAGTCAACTGGTTTCTTCTCAGCAGCGTAGGACGGAGTGTTCTTGGTCAACACAGCATTGTCCCATTGGGCATCTCTTTGTATAGTTCAGGTCTAGGCACTTGGGCTGGGCATGAGAGCTACAGATCCCACTTTTGTGTCCTTCCAGTCTACAGCCCTTACCTTCCAGGCCATGTACAATTCTTGCACATTTACATTTATTTTCAGGCATTTCACTGATAATTATAATCTCCATCATGGGGGAAGTTGGGAAATATTTTAAAAACATGAAGACATTTTGCTATTTTGTTCAGTTCTGTTACAAAGATATTATGAGGAGTTGTGGTTTTGACTATCAGACAAAGTGCTGTTTTATATTCTACTCATATTTCAATTATGTGTGTGAACACTGAGTCTATTTCCATGGATAACTTAGAGATGGTTTCACTTTTGGAACTGATTCTGAATGGGTTTTATTTTCATTTTGCTTCAATATCATTGTCAGAAAAGAACTGAGAGACTTCCTCGACCCATAAATAGACAGGGAATATATTTTGTAGCCCTTTCTTCACAAGTATGATCTAGATAAATTCGTACATATTTTATTTCCACCCATCACACCTCAGCAGCACACAAGTCACTTCAATTACTCTGGCAACAAGCCAGCAAGGCAACTTTATCATTTCAATTTTTCATCTTTTTCTCTTTAACTCGATGCGTGTTCTATGCAGTGTCTCAGAAGAATCTCATCAACTCTGCCTTCTTTGGGCTAATAAATCTCAGTCACAGATTAATCTCCCTCAAGATGGAGAGAGGAAGCTCACAACAGGAAGAGTTTGATGGGCTTGTCAGCCCATGGTGTGTTTGCTGAGAGCTGATAGATTCTTCAACCAATGTCAAATTGAGCCATATTGGGAAGCCACTTTCATGTTGTTGACGGTAACAATTCTGCAGGTGACATGTGACTTTTGAAGATTAATTACTCAACCAGTTAAGTCCTCCATCTCTCAATCAGATGGGTAAGACCAGGATCCACTTGGTAGCCTAGGCTAACCTCTGATTTTCCCCGCTTCCTTCCTCAATTTTTTGAGTGCTGGGTTATAATGTGTATTACCACGCTCAGCTACTCATAAAGCTTAAATAATCCTTACTGAGCTTGGACCTTCAAATATAACACTTTTCCTTTTAGTTAAAGATTAGAGGATTAAGATATTCAGGCTGCTGAAGCAGGACACAGACACTGACAGACATTGCCATTTTGCTATAAAGTTATTAAAAGAGCTATTAACAATATGAACACATAGATAGACAGCAGCATCGCATGAACGCTGAAATGAGTTCAGGTCTCAAGGCCATAGGTACACACTGTGTACAAGGCAAGGTTGGGAGAGTTCCTTCTTAATGATCACAAGGAAAAGGGGGGTTCTAGTCATGCTGATTGATCCCATGGGCAAGAGAAGAGAGAAAGACAAGACTGCACAACTGTGAGGCTATGGGGGAAGTGAACACAGAGCTGAGGTCACTCTAGGTAGCATATTTGTCTTTCCCTGTAGCAGCAGGGATTCCAGAAATGGTTTTCCTGGGGTGCTTGGCAGTAACAGCGAGGTTGCAGATTCATGTGTCCCGATTAGCTATCTTAAATCTAACCAAGAGGTGGGGATGGTTCTGTTATTTCGATGGAAATGTCCCTTAAAACACCCAGAGGGACCTAGTGTTTGTGCAATGGAGTGGGTGGGTACTACCCCTTCATTCATTCAATGAGAACATTTCATGTGCCAGCTGTGGTGGTCTTCAGGCGAGGGCCCAGCCATTAAGGATAGAGAATGTACTATCTGCTGCAGCCCAAACCACTGAACATCAGAGGCAACAGGAAAACCAAGACCTGGACTTGTTTCTGTTTCCATCAGCCTCAAGGGCAAAGGCAAATGTTATCAGACTACTCCACAAATGACATTAAAATACAGGTTCCATTGCACTATACTTATTCCAGCAAACAAAAACTCTCCCTTGGGAATCCTCTGTGAGTATGGTCTTTCTTTATGTCCTCAGACCCAAGGGTGCTTGCTTAGCTTTCAGGTAGGTATTTTAAACCAAACACGTGAGCTGGTTCAGAAGGTGCTAAAGCGAGTGTTGTAACAGCATCACCCAGCTGTTTATTACTCAAAGGAAAATAAGCTCTGAACATGTGCTCTACTTTGTTTCGGAGAAGGTCTGGAAACTAATTAAATTATCATGTTTTAGTGGCCAAACTAAGTTTGCTGAAATCTTGGAAACAACTAATTAAAAATGAAAATCATTAAAATATAAACATACTCACTTTCCTTCTGTCTCTCTTCAGTCTGTGGAGCCACCAGCTTAAATTCTCTGTTTGGAGCCTTTATTGCACTCAGGGTTAGCACCCACAATGACATTTTCTGTTGGGTATTTATTTCTTTGGTCTTTAACATTACTTGTGATAGCCATCCTGAGGTGACTGAAGTGAGATGTGGGGGCCACTGTCACAGCGCTGAAGCTGCTGCTCAGAACTGTTCTCTGAGCTTACTTTCTTCTCTCCCTCACTCTTTCACACTCAGGAAATGGAAGTATCCAGCAGCTGCTCCTTGAACCCTGTCCCTCCACGTGCCAAAGGCTGAGGTGGCATAGAAGTTTTAAACATTTCAAGGAACAAAATAAGGATATCTATCTGACTGTGTCAAAGACCGAGACAGGAAGGAACTCTGCAAACCAGCTGACTCCAACATCTAAATGTGCCAGCAGCTGAAGACATGGGCGCATTTTCAGTCTTAAGGTAGCAACTGGCTAAGGTCACAAGACTATGAGCCTTCACTCCACAGAATTTCTGTTATCTGTGTTTTATTAATAATGTTTTTTGTTCCTTTTTAATTTGGTTATTGTCCTTTCAAAACTGGAATTTGTGGTCTGAAGTAACAAAAGAATGAGGTGATCCTTTCACCAACCCTGCAGTTTCACAGTCTTAGGGCCATCCATCCCCAAGAGCCATTTACAGGATTCTACAGTGTTTCCTCCAGCTTGTGTTTATTTAATTTAGCACACTAGGGTGTACAAAATTTTCCTGTGGTGCTGTGGTAAATCCTCTATTGCTATTGCTGTTCATGTAGGCTATATCAGACTTTTACATAAAATACACAATTTTGTAATTAATAATATTTTTCATGTTTCTTTTTATATATTAGTGTTTTTAGTATAAATTCCTTTCACTAGAAGGATAAAGTATTTAACTGTTTTTTACTTTTATATATCCTGACAAAAATCCTCTCTGGAACCTCTCTCTCTCTCTCTCTCTCTCTCTCTCTCTCTCTCTCTCTCTATATATATATATATATATATATATATATATATATATATATATAAAGAACATTATAGAGAAATACATATCTGTACATTTTGTTTTGCTCTGAGAAATCACCAAAACTCAATACAAGGAAGAATATAGAAGAGGAGGAGTGAATCAATGTTCCCCATTTTTGTTGAACAAAATTTGTCAAACCTAGAGGCCAAAGGAACTCATTTCTTTTTCCTGTGAAGGTTTAAAGAATTCCTCTGTGAAATAATTTTTCTTTTAAAATTTCATTTTGATTTATTTTTCATGCTTCTTTTCCATCCTTTCTTCTTCTTTGGGGGCAACCTTTAAGGCTTTACCCACATCAGAAATAGCTATTGTCAACAGTTTTCCACTTAGGTTTAAACTTTTAGTTAAAAGAATTTCTTAAGCTACACCTTGTGTTTTTCTCTGTCTCTATGGCTTTGGAAGACAGGACTTATAGGCCTTTGCTCTGGGGTAGTGAAAACAATCCAATAGTTGATGAACCTCCTTGGTAGAAGATACAGTCAAGTTAAATTTGAAACCGTTTTAACACATCTCTGTCTTTCTGTTTATGAGAATGCCATTTTTAGTCAGGCACAAAAGCTTACATTTCTTTAACCACCTAATACAATATCTTCTGCAACACCTCAGCCATTGTTCCTCACCTGGAACACCAAAATGACTCTTTTTGCTGTCCCTCTTGTTGGCTGTCCACATTCTCCACTGACTCTAGGGTGCACTATATACAGGCTGTCTATCCATTTCTGTGATATAACTGAATGCCATGCTTGGGTAATTTATGAAGACAATAACTTCATTTGGTTTTCAATGTTGCTGGCTAAAGTATCCTAAGTACGTGAAGCAATATCTACTGGGGGCTTCTTGGTATGACACAAAATGACAGGAAGATTATGTGACAAGAGAACAAGTATGTGGTGTGGCTCCAATTTCTATTCTGATAAAGTCACTAATACCACCATGGAGTCCCACCATCACATCTTCCAATCATAATTATATTTAAAAAGGCCACATCCAAGTACTTTGAGATGTGACTTTGGGGATGAAGCTTCCAGAGCGAGAATTTTTGGGAGACACATTGAAACTATAGCTCAGCCAAGATGAGATCATGTCTCTTCCTCACTGAAAACCTCAAAGGCAATTAAAAGACAATCTCAACTCTTTCTTGTGGCCTAGTTGACTCAATCAAATTTGGCCCTTGTCTTTGGCTCTTGATCAAGTTGGGTCATCTGTTCTTTTGCCCTGCCTTGGTCATCTTCTCCAGCCAAGCAAGTCTTTCTCTATTTTTGCTTATTGAACTTGGAGTCACAGTCTGTACTCTGAGAATCCAGGTTCAATCACTTGAGTAGTCAAATAAAACAAATAAACAGTACAAAGCTGAAAAGGAGATTTATTCTATGTGGCCATATTAGGGAGAGTGAGAAAGATATCGAGTGCCCCAATCCATTTTTCAGGTCCTGAAGTAATATTAAAGTTTAAATAGAGGGACAAAAATATGAACGTCTAAGCATTTCCAGTTCAGAAGTGGCCCTTCCTACCACTGCCCTGCCACTTTCTATAAGGTTGTAGAGTTTTTAGTAAGGAGTATCAGAGAGAAAAATATCCCTCTGGGAGGTTCAGGTTTTTCATTTACCACCATGACACTCCTGGGGAAATTCCAATTCTTTTCTTTTGGTTCCTTGATTTGATAGCTAAAGTGTGTCATTACATTATAATCATTTCTTCCAGGTTAGTTACATTCCTTCTTTGCCAGCTTTGTTCTTGCCTTGTTATCTTTTTATCTAATGGTCTTTCTCGGCTAGTGTCTTAGTTAGTTTTTTTTTCTGTGAAGAGACATCATGACCACTGCAACTCTTGCAAGTTAAAACATTTAATTGAGGGGGCACTCTTACAGTGCTGGAGCTGAGAGTCCTACATCTTGACCAGAAGGTAGCAAGAAGTCTACTCTCCCACACTTAGGGAAGGTTGAGCAAAAGAGACCTCAAAACCAGACCCCAAAGTGAAACACTTCATACAACAAGGCCACACCTCCTCATAGTTTGGGGGTCATTTTCTTTCAAACTACCACATTCAACCTATCCTTCCTTAGTCCTAATGTGGTTATTTCTTACCACCCAGGTCTCAGCATGTGTCTTCTTTTGCAGATCTTCCCAGGGCAACTTATCTAAACACTCTTTATATTTATTATTCTTATAACTTTTTAATAAATTTTATAAATCTTATAAAATTCATATAAAATAAAGTTATTTTATGTGCACATATGTTTTGCCTACAAGTATAGCCCATGTGTCCCCTAGAGATTAGAATATCTCAATAGATCCACTGGAACAGTGTTGGGAATTGAAACCCACTCCTATGGAAGAGCAACCAGTGCTCTTAAATCCTGAATCATCTTTCCAGTCCAGATAATCTTGTTTAAAAAATACCTCCTATTTACCCCTCCTTTAGCTATTTATGTTCCTTTAGAGCATATATTAGGATTTGAAATTGTGTTACATATTTATCACTGTTTATCTTCCTTACTTTGCATAGATATATGAATTCTGTCATAAAGACATCTGGTCTACCTTATTTACCAGTACCTGGGCCAGTATCTAAAATAGAACCAGGAGCCAGTTAGCCTCGAATGAATGAATCATCACAGAATGGGACCTCTCCACCCACCAAATTTTCTGTATTCTGGAACTGATTTCTCTAACTACTTGATACAGATGTCTCTGCTCTGTAATTCCCTATTATATTCTGAGTTTTAGTTCTCATTCTTAGGTTATCATATTAACTTATTTGATGACATCTTTTATAATTTAATTAAAATTTTTTTATCATTTTTTATTTTAATTTTAAATAGCTTGTTTTACATGTCAATCCCAGTTCCCTCTCCCTCCCCTCCTCCCGCACTCCCCTTCCCCCCTCCCTCCCACCCTATTGCCAAATCCTTCCACAAAGGGGATATCTAGAGTCTGTCATTTTACTCTTGGTAGGGTCAAGGCATCCTGAGTGAGGTAACCCAGTCGCAAAAAGACAAACATGGTATGTACTCACTCATATATGGATTTTAGATATGGATCAGGATAGTGCCAGTCTGCACTTCCACAGATAGAGAGTCTGGGAAACAGGAAAGAACCTAAAAGATATGCATATATGCATAGTACCCAAGAGAAGAGGATGGAGACAAGATCCTCTGAATGGATGGGGAACAGGGCGAGGGGGGTAGTGGGACCTGGGAAGAATAGAGGGGGTAAAGAGGAAGGGAGTTGGTCATGGGGGAACAGGAAGTTGAGGGGGTGGGGGTAGAATAGGGGAAGAGGGAATCATAGGATCGAAGACAGATCAGGCACCAGAGTGACCTCAAGTGATCTAAAGGTATAACATCAATTGGCAAGCTAAGCAATAGTGGAAGGACCACCTCGAATGCCCATTCCTGATAATGAACTTGATGTCTATAACTATCCGGGAGCCTTCATCCTGGGACTGATGGAAGCAGAGGCAAACACACAACTAAGCACTGAACTGAACCCAAGGAACCCAGTGACAGAGAGAGAGGAATGATGAGCAAATTGGCAAAGAATGGGCTGGCAAAACCAGCAGAGACAGCTGATCTGAACAGGGGAGTGCTCTTGGACCCCAGACCGACAGTGGGGAGGCCAGAATGGGACTGATCTGGACCCCCCAAATGTGAGTGTCAGTGAGAAGGCCTGGACAACCTATGGGGCTCTGAGCTGTGGATCAGTGTCTATCCCTGGTATACAATCTGTCTTCATGTGCCTATAGCACAAAGAGAGATGCTCTCTCAGCCTGGACTCTTAGGGGAGTGCCTTGACCCTACCAAGAGTAAAATGATAGAATCTAGACATCCCCTATGTGGAAGGATTTGGCAATAGGGTGGGAGGGAGGGTGGAAGGGGAGTGCGGGAGGAGGGGAGGGAGAGGGAACCGGGATTGACATGTAAAACAAGCTATTTAAAATTAAAAGAAAAAAAAAAGAGTCCAGGATAGCCAAAACATCCCTATACAATAAAGGAACTTCAGGAGGCATCACCATACCTGACTTTAATTAAAATTTTAATTCATTATCTAAAAGAGATTTTTGGATCTAATGCTTTCTGGTTTAAAACTTTCAATGATTCTTATGCCATGAAGGCAACTGGGCAAACAATCTCCAAATCTTTCCTTTACTATGAATGGCTAATGTACAGTAGGTGACTTTTTTACAGACTTTCTTGATCCCAATAGTTAGCATATCATCCAAGAGTCATTTCCCAAGATATGTAACATTTTTGTGAATGTAAAAGTGAGAGAAATGAGAAGGAAAAATTATTTTGATAAACCTGAAGGCCTTAATATAGATGGGTTGAACTTAACACTTAGCTATTGGGAGAGCATATACATTCCTGTTTTGATGCCACCGATTCAGCATGTGTTTCACTATCTCTCATTAGATTTCTGAAGCATGTGGTTTCTGAAGGATTTGGCATGGCTTTCCAATCCTTCTATAATTTGACCAACTCCTCTTACCCTCATTTTGTTCCCTTTTCTCTTTTCCTTTTTGACACAGGGTCTTACAAACCCCCACCTTGTATCATTAATCTTGGTTCTGCTTTTTTCCCCAATGTAATATTTTGTTTATTGGGGAAATTCATAGTGTGCATCCCAGACACATTAATTTCCCATTCCTCCCAGGTCCATCTTCCCACCCTTGTGACCCTCCAAAACACATGCCAAGTACAACTTGTGTTGCCCATATTCTCACTGAAACATGTTTAAGCTCCCAGTGGCCAGCCCCTTAAAGATAACTGAGCACTTTCCCATCCCCTCCACCAGACCAACAACTGTGAAGAGCTACACTTCAGCATCTTTATCACAATTTTTAAGGACTCTCTTCAATGGTTCACTTTATAGAGTGTTTATTATTTTGTTTGGAGCCAGGGAGAGATTGTAATAGAAGGCTTCAGTGTCTCTCATTCTCAATTATGAGTCTGAAGTCATAGATAACACTGCAACAGGTACTTCCTTGCCCACAGAAGCCAGTGGCAGCATGGATAATGGACTTCCACATGTTTTCCTGTGACTGCATGGACCACAGACTTCCATGGACTCTGGCAGTATCTTGGACCATGGACCTCATAATGGCAAATGGTCCCAGCATGGGTCATGGATCATGGATATCAACATGGTTTTACGTGACAGCACAGATCATGAACATCGGCACAGCCTCTAGTTGCACCATGAAAGATGGATGTCATAATGGTCCTTAGTGACAACAGCCTTGATGATCAAGAACATCAACATGGTCTCTGGGAGCAGCCAGAACATGTACATCAACATGGTCCCCGGCTGAAGGACAGCTCACTGGAGCACGTGGTTCTGACAGGCCTTGCCCTTCTCCCCAATTTCCTCTGCCTTCCTAAAAACCATTAGTTCATATTCCTAAAGGTAGTCAACAAGGCCTATTCTCTTATTGGATACTTCCTCCTCTTGGGGCTGACTACTAAGGTCCAGCTATGGAAATATTAAAGTCTAGCAAATAGAAGACCCCTTTGGCTCATCTAATTAACATGCCCAATTAAAATTAAACACCTCATCCTAACATGGGGTTTCCCTCTTTACCTTTATAAACCATCATTTGTTTATGTTCTGTGTCTGCATTCTCTCTATCCAGAGGCAGTCCTTTGTTCCTCCAGGACAGGTACTTCTTACCCCTATCCTTTGTTCCTTTTTTCTCCCTTGTCTCCTTTTTCTTTACCACTGCATCCTAACACTTCTAACACAGACCTCCCCATTTCCTCCTCTTAAAAAGTATACCTGCAAGACTTTTTGCTGAAGTTTTTTGCCTGAGTCATAAAGCAGTCGCTTTAACTTTTCTTCCCCATTTAATAAAGGATATCTCTGTCAAAAGAGGTGTTTGGTTGTGGTTTGTGCTTCATCTGGGACCTCAGAGAAAGCCCCTGTCGTGCAGGGGTCTCTTTCACCAGATGCAATACATAATAATCACCTACATGGCCCCTGATGGCAGGGTGGATCACAGACATTGGCATGACCATGGGTGGTAGCACAAACCACAGACATCCACATGACCTGTGGGGGTAGTATGGACAATGAAAATTAATATAGTCTCAGGTAGCGGCATACATCACAGACACCAACATGACATCCAAAAGTACCATGAAAGATCAACCTCAGCATGGCCCCCTTCAGCATCTTGGACTACAATTACTAACATGGGTCAGGGGGTAGCAAAAACCACAGACATCAACATGGCCTCAGGTGGGAACATGGGCCATGCACCATGCACATCAACATAGCTGAAAAACAAAAATCACATGATCATCTCACAAGATGATGAAAAAGCCTTTGACAAAATCCAACACCCCTTCATGATAAAGGTCTTGGAGAGATCTGGGATAACAGGAACATACTTAAACATAATAAAGGCTATATACAGTAAACCAACAGACAACATCAAACTAAATGGACAGAAACTCAATGCAATTCCTCTAAAATCAGGAACAAAACAAGGCTGTCCACTCTCTCCATACCTTTTCAACATTGTACTTGAAGTTCTAGCCATTGCCATACGACAACAAAAGGGGATCAAGGGGATACAAATTGGGAAGGAAGAGGTCAAACTTTCACTGTTTGCAGATGATATGATAGTTTACATAAATGACCCAAAGAACTCTACCAGAGAACTATTACAGCTGATAAACACCTTCAGCCTAGTGGCAGGCTACAACATCAACTCAAGAAAATCAGTAGTCCTACTATATACAGATGATAAAAGGGCTGAGAAAGAAATCAGAGAAACATCACTCTTTACAATTGCCACAAACAACACGAAATACCTTGGGGTAACGCTAACCAAACAAGTGAAAGACCTTTATCACAAGAACTTTGAATCTTTAAAGAAAGAAATTAAAGAAGCCCTCAGAAAATGGAAAGATCTCCCATGCTCTTGGATAGGTAGGATCAATGTAGTAAAAATGGCAATCCTGCCAAAAGCAATCTATAGATTCAATGCAATCCCCATTAAAATCCCAGCACAATTCTTCACAGACCTTGAAAGAACAATAATCAATTTTGTATGGAAAAACAAAAGACCCAGGATAGCTGAAACAACCCTGTTCAACAAGGCAATGTCCGGAGGCATTACCATCCCTGACTTCAAGCTCTGTTATAGAGCTATAGTCCTGAAAACAGCTTGGTATTGGCACAAAAATAGACAGGTAGACCAATCAAATTGAATTGAAAACCCTGATATTAACCCACACACTTATGAACTTCTGAACTTTGACAAACAGCTAAAAATATACAATGGAATAAAGAAAGCATCTTCAACAAATGGTGCTGGCATAACTGGAGACTGGCATGTAGAAGAATGCGGATAGATCCATGTTTATTGCCATGCACAAAACTTAAGTCCAAATGGATCAAAGACCTCAACATAAATCCAGCCACACTGAACCTCTTAGAAGAGAAAGTGAGTGGTACCCTTGAACGAATTGGTACAGGAGACAGCTTCCTGAACATAACACCAGTAGCACAGACAGTGAGATCCACAATTAATAAATGGGACCTTCTGAAACTGAGAAGCTTCTGTAAGGCAAAGGACAAAGTCAGCAAGACAAAAAGGCAGCCCACAGAATGGGAAAAAATATTCACTAAACCACATCTGAGAGAGGGTTGATCTCCAAAATTTACAAAGAACTCAAGAAGCAAGTCTCCAAAACACCAAAGGATCCAATGAAAAAGTGGGCTCCAGAACTAAATAGAGAATTTTCAATAGAGGAGTCTTAAATGGCTGAGAGGCACTTGAGAAAGTGCTCAACATCCTTAGCCATCTGGGAAATGCAAATCAAAACAACTCTGAGATACCATCACACTCCTGTCAGAATGGCTAGAATCAAAAACACCAATGACAATTTATGCTGGAGAGGATGTGGTAAAAGGGGAACACTCCTCCATTGCTGGTGGGAGTGCCAACTTGTTCAGCCACTTTGGAAATCAGTATGGAGTTTCCTCAGAAAAATGGGAATAAACCTACCACAAGACCCAACAACTCCACTCTTAGGCATATATCCAAAAGATGCACATTCATACAACAAGGATGTCTGTTCCACTATGTTCATAGCAGCATTATTTTTAATAGCCAGAACTTGGAAGCAACCTAGATGCCCCTCAACTGAAGAGTGGATAGAGAAAATGTGGTACATTTACACAATGCAGTACTTGTCAGCAGAAAAAAATAATGGAATCCTGAGATTTGCAGGCAAATGGGTGACACTAGAAGAAACCATCCTGAGTGAGGTAACACAGTCACAAAAAGAGAAACATGGCATGTACTCTCTCATATATGGATTTTAGACATAGATCTGGGGAGTGCCAGCCTACTATCCCATGGCCAGAGAGTCTGGGAAACAGAACCTTCATTCAGTAGCTGATGGAAGAAGAGGCAGACTCCCATGGATAAGCACTGAGCTGAACTCAAGAAAGCCAGTAACAGAGAGGGAGGACTGATAACCAAAGGGTTAAGACTGGGTTGGTTTAACCCCAGAAAACAACTGACCTGACAAGGGTTAACTCTTGAATCCCAGGCATCAGCCTGGGAATCCAGCATGGGACTGATCAAGACCCCCTGAATGTGGGTGTCAGTGAGGAGGCCTAGGTAATCTATTGAGCCTTAGGCAGTAGATCAGCATTCATCCCGAGTATACACATGGACTTTGGACTCCCATCCAACAATGTGAGTTGCACTCTCACCCTGAACTCTTGGGGGCGGGTCTAGGCCCTGCCCTGGATGAAATGACAGACTATGGACACCCCAATGAAGGGCCTCACCCTCCTTGGGGAAATGAGGGGATAATGCAGGGATTGGGGGAGGGCACAGGAGGAGGGGAGGGAAAGGGAGAGGGACCTGGAACTTACTTGTGAAGCAACCTTGTTTCTAATCTAAATTTAAACTTAAAAATATATAATAAAAATTAAAAAAAGATCAAGTCACAATCTTTATACAAATAAATAGAAAACTGTTTAAAAAAGAAAAAAAAACAAATAAGACCTTTAATCCCTAAATTACTTTTGGTTATGGTGTTCTATTATAGCCGTAGAAAGTAACTAGTTCAGTGTGCATGTGTTTGTGCACATGGGTGTGTGAGTACCCACAGAAGATACAAGAAGGAAACTGGAGTTTATTGTGGTTGTTAGCCACCTGACATGAGTGCTGGGGATACATCTGTGCATCTGGTACAGGAGCAAGCATTTGAGTGCTGAAGCATTGCTTGGTCTCCTTTTTCCTGTTCTTTCAAACTGAGATTCCATTTCCCCTTCATCATTAAGACTCATAGAAGACAGTCATATTTGGCCTTTCATCCTCCAAACGACTCCACTACTTGTTGCTTGTGCATATTATTTTTAAATAACCACAGAGATTCTTAATATTACATACTAGACTAAAATGTCAAAAACATGCATAGGGGTCAGGTATTTAATGTAAATCTGTAAATTGGGACAGTATACTGTGTTAATGAGTAATAGCACTGTAAATGGGAAGACGTGCCTTCTACCTAACATGGTTCTATGCTAATAGTGTTAATATTCAGCATGTGGGCTAAGCAGACATGCATATTGGACCAGGTCCCTGGCAACCCATTTGAAAACTCTTTCATTTATTTATAAGTGTTTATTTTTTTATGTCTTACTTGTTCAAGTGTTATTTCAAGGAGACTGAAACCAGGGCCCTTCTGTGTAAATATCCTTTATCTCTGGCAATGCCTGCAACACAATAGCTACTCAATGTGCAGCTGTTGGTGAACTGATGGTGCTGGCTGTACTATAAGGATTATTAACTGTGTGGTTTACCCCATCACAACCCTACTCCTGGATCTTTACTTGAAATTATGTCCTGGAGAGGAGAAATCAAGGTTGAGTAGGTTTTGTACTCTGCTCTAGAAATTGAGCCACACCACATTCTTTAGAATTGTTTAGGAAGGTGCTAGACAAATTTAAGAGGGAATAACTTTGAAGTTCATAGTTTATTTTTCCTGTTCACATGATCAATCAATTGCCACATTTTAGAAATTGACCAGGACCTTTCTGTTAGCTATTCCAAGCCTTCTCTCAACATAGAAATGCATTTTTCATCCTAATACATACTGTTTCTGGCTGAGAATTTTCAGGCATACCTTCTTTGTTAAGAGAGTTCAGTCCTTTGTAGAAAACCCCTCATTCCAAATATCTTTCTTGTGCTGAGACCCAATCCGCTCCCAAACTTGAAGTATTACTGCTTTTAGTTTTGTTTAACAGATAGTCACAACATGCCTATTGCAAACATGCACTGATATTTCAGAAGAGAAATGAAAAGGCAGCAAAAAGTTCCTAAAAAGCTGAACTTCCTCTATAGTGCAAAATATCTTGACTTCTTGGAAGATACATGTAAACTGTAGGAAGGGTAGTCCCAGACTCTCCCCCTGTAATGCCATTTTACAGTGTTGGTATATACTAAGCATCTATTCTAACTTTTTATACATTTTTTTACATTTTTAATTCAAGTAGAATTACACCATTTCCCTCTTTCCTTCCCTCCACCCAGCCACTCCCAGGTCTCATCCCTCGGAGTTTTCCTAGGTCTCTCAGTGGAGGCTTAAGGCATAAGCTTGTGAGAGTATCATGCCCAAAGTTATGACCATCTGTAGTCATGATACAAGGTTCCACTATGAATAATGTTATGGATTAGCAAATGAAATGTTGGATTAAGTAGTGGAAACAGAAAGGACTTTAATCCTATTTTAAGCTGTTGATAATGACCGTGTCTTTGATTTGATAGTGTTTATGCAGCTACCACGTGGAGACCATTCAAACCCTCCCCAACACTGAAAGTGCATTTGTTTTAGATGTTGAAGTCCACTCTGCAGTAGATGACTTTTCAGAGAGGACAATGGAGGGATTTCTTTGAACACAATGAAGCTCTCAGAGGAGCAAAGGAGGATTTTCTGCAGGTCAGAAACTGGCGTAAATGGACAGGAGAAAAGGCTGGCTTGACTGTTGGCTAGGAAATAGGGTGGGAGGGTAAGGTCTGTTAGTAGATTGAGCTTGCATATGTAAACTTTGGGCTAGTCCAAAAGAAGGGATGCTTAGACTTTCTTTTCAGGCTGCCCATAGGTAGGATCAATGGTGCAAAAGGAGAGGACTTTGAAAGCTGTGAGCAGTCATATAGAAAAGTGGAATCAGAGTCTATTATGACTCTCAGTTTTAATTTAAGGCAAAATTAAAATATCTTGGGCAGGAACACTACATTCAAGATGGAACTCAGAGATATTTCACTAATTTCCTGCCATTTATCTTTTCCTGAGCACAGGAACCTTGAAAATATTTTAAATTATGTTTCTTTGTATATATCTGCATGCAGGTATGTTCATTTGAGTACGGGTTTCTGTGGAGGTCAGAAGAGGTTATCCCTTGGACATATGTGCGGGGAGTTGTCAGTTTCATGACATGGATGTTGGAAACAAAATTCTAATCCTTGAAAGGGTAAGCACTCTTACCTTCTGAAGCCTCTCTCTAGCCTGTCATTTCTTCATTTCATGATCCTATGTCCAATCTCAGCAGAAATGCAATAGGTTCCCTTAAACCTTAAGTTCCGACTCTTGCTGTTCTCACTAAGTTAGAATCTTTGTACATACATATACATGTACACAAATACATTGTAATAAATGTGTTTGCACTCTAAATATGTTTGTGTAGACAAGAGGGGATTTTATTATCTTCCTGCAATTTAGGTAAGTACTGTGTTTTGCTTTTACAGAATCAGACCAGTAAGTTGCATATGATAAATGAACAACATATCTGTCCTTTGGAAATAAATGGAACTCCAGAGAGCTGTGTGGATGTGAACACACTCTGGCATATTTTTTACATTGATGTTTTTGACATGATTAGCTATTCAGACTGAATTCCTCCAGGATGCAGTTTGTTGAGGTTCGGCATGGATTTAAATGGTGTTATAGTAGGGTATCTCATGGTACTGAGAGTAGTACCACTCACGATAAATGTACTTACTGTCGATACAACTCAGAACCAAATGTTATCTAGGAACCCCCATCTGTAAGTTCCGGAAACACAGAAAAGCACTTAGGATAATTCATGCACCTATCAGTAAATTTTAAAGAGTTTTGGTTTGTTTGTTTTGTCTGTTTTTGAGAGAAGTTTTTTTTATTCTTTTTATTTATTTTTCAGTTTAAATTTAGATAAGAAACAAGGTTGCTGAGAGAAGTTTTAAGAAATTTTCTGTTGTCTCTGCTTGCTAACTTTCAGATGCCATACTTTTTCTAGTTAAAGAGGATCTAGATAAATTCTGGACAAGGAAGCTTCTCCCTACTCATTTCATAAAGTGAAAAAAAGTTTTAAAAATAGAGATGTCTTGTTGCGATAGATTAAGTGATTAAAAGCAGAGAAAATTAAAGTTTAATGCAATCTCAATGATGACTTAAAATATTGAAATCAGAATCTGGTGCCAGGTGCCCAAAAACATATCAAATCACACAATTAGGTAAAATTTTCAGAAAATCTGTTTTTTTTTTTACAAGTACAAGTTTATAAAAGTTAAATGTTTTCCAGGCTTAGTGATGAACAAATCACACTCAACTTCAGCATGGAAAGTGAGTGGTTGACTGACTATTGTTATTTTCACATAGATAATATGTTAATATCATCACTTTTGTCAATCTAGATTCAAAAGGCAAATCTTAATGAATCCATATTGGTGCACACTCTTGCTGTGATAGTTTAAGTCTTTGGTGTGTACTACTTGGCGTTAATACTTTATACTAGGGACCTGCTTTAATATCTCCCATATCAATAGTCTTTCTACCAGCTCCATAGGGTGTGTGAATTGCTCTTAGCACTTTATTTCTGGAAACACAGAATCAGAAACAGGGAATTGGATTTCAACCATGTGTTTATACTTTAAAGCAAGAATTCTTATAGCTGGTAACCTTACATTGCCCAGCCTATCGTCCAGCCACCTGGCTTCTTTTAATAAGAGTAGTCTGGTTTCTTGTCTGAATGTGAGATACTTCTAGGCCCCTAAATGGCATATCTTAAGTAGGGTACTAAAGAGAATAATAATAGAGCTCACTACTCTCACTAGCAGAATACTCGTCCATTGGTTACCTACCAATAACACTTCACTTTCACATGTTTTTTATGAAAAAATGCAGAAGAAAAATTTCTGTGGCAAGTTAGCTTGACTTCTTAATTATTTCAGGAAAAAATACATCTGAGTATCTGTGGAAAGTCTTCATTTTAACATCTTAAAATACTGGATTTGGAAACTAGAGATCAAGAATGAGATTTTTCAAACTAAGAAGCAATCAGAAATGGGGCTGAAAACAGAGGTGATAAGACATACCCAGAGGAGGACTTTCCATGGTGCGGACCTTGGCATAATGAGACTACCAGGACAATGTTGAAGCATATAACATTGAGCATGTTCATGAACACGAGCTAGAAGCTTTATTAGGAAATCCACTGTCCATAACAGAAGAGTTTCAGTTTCTTGGCAAAATGCCTTGGCCAAACAAAAAGAATTCAAATGCTCTACTGACAATTGAAGTGCAATAACTTTTTATAGTATATGTTCTATCATGTGGCACAACTTGTAAACTTTCTTAAAAGTGTGGCAGTCTACAAAGGGTTGTATTCATATGCTTCATATGTAAAAACAAGAGAACCAGGTTTCACAAAGGCTAAATTTATAACTTATCAGTATTAAAATCAGAAAAAGTCCCATTTCTTTTTTAAGGAGTGCAATGAGATATAGAGTTATAAATAATAAGTTTCCATATTTATGAGAGTCATTTAGAAATAAAAAGTAGTTATGTGATATTTTTTCCAGGGTTAGAGAGTAGCCAGAAAGTGATACTCAAGAAGGCTTTCCAAATACTCTTAAATGTGATAGAATCAATCCCTCCTTCTCCCTCCCTTCACTTCTCTTCTTACCCTCAACTTTGCCCCATTTCCCCAATCTCCCCCCTCTCCTCTTCCTCCTCCTCCTCTTCTCCTTCTTTCCTTACCTCCTTCTTCTCCTCCTCATCCTCTACCTGCCCTTCTTCCTCCTCCTGTTCCTCCTCCTGTTCCTTCTATACATTTATCCAATATCATTTCATGGCTTACGTGTGCTTCCTTAGGTCACACATCTCTCCTTCAAGTCTCAGTTCTTGTTACTCCTCTGTGTAGCTTCCCCAAATTCCTCCAAGACTAGAGGATCTGAAACTATCCTCAGGTTTAATGGTTCCCTAGAAATAATTAAGAATTCTAGAAATGTCATTTTATTAATGGTTATGGTTTATTGCAGTTTTAAGATAGAGATTATATTAAGTGAAAGTAAAAGCTCTTTGGAATGAAGTCCAAAATAAACCAGTCAGCAGCCTACAGCTATTCCCTCACAGGGCTGTCATGTGGATGCATTTATTTCTTCTAGGACTGATGTCTAATGCTTGCAAAGTGTGTACAATTAGGGAAGCTCACATGATAGGTGTGACTGACTTTAGCTACTCAGACCCTGGTAAAAACACATAATTAACATGGTTAGTATAAACTAGCTGATCAGATAAGAGCTTCATGGACCTGCAAGTGTATTCTTGTTAGAAAAAATATTCCATGACTGAGAGCACATCCCCCAAGGTTCATCCAGGAACAATTCTGAAACACTCATTTCTTCAGGATATGCAGGAGTAGCTTGCTGTGTGATCCTTTCCCTCAAAGACTACATCCACAGCCCCATGCCTAGGTCCTCTTACTCAAACCACCATATTTTTCCAAGTGTCTATATTTACGAGAGCATTTATGTGATAGGCATAAGAAAGTATCATTGTGGAGATATCCAGCATTTGGGGGTGACATTGAGGGGTAGGAAATTTTTTAAATTGGGAATGAAGCGTCTTTTATTAAAGTTCTTTATTGATCTTTGGGGTTTCACATTATGCACCCTAATTATTTTCATCTCCTGGTCCTCTGGTACTCTCCCCTCATCCCTGTTGCACCCCCCATGAAAGAAAACAAACCAAGGTAAGGAAGAGAGCAAACAAAAGCAAGAACAAAAAGAAAGAAAGAAAATAAACCCTATTAAACCAAAACAAGCCGGGTGGTGGTGGAGCAGGCCTTTAATCCCAGCACTTGGGAGGCAGAGGCAGGCGGATCTCTGTGAGTTCGAGGCCGGGCTGGACCGATAGCCTCCAAAACAATACAGAGAAAGCCTGTCTCGTAAAAACAAAAAAAAAAACCAAAATAATACAAACAACTACACCTGAAAGAGAAAAATCTCTGCTTCTTCTTCTCTTCTGACTCTTCATCATCCTGAGGGCATTGGAGGCTTCGGTGTGTCATATAGTATACCCCTTTGATATATTCCTTTGTCCCATCAGCTTTACTGGCAACTGCTCATTCCAATGAGTCATTGCTCTGGTTCAAAGCCTCTGGATTTTGGTAATCCATCCTCACTGGATCCTCAGTGGAGCTCTTCTGGTGTATCCTTTATCTTGGAGATCTTGTGGGCATGGTTCCACAAGAATAGTCCTTTCATGAGCTCCATCAGTAACTAGATTGGGTAGATGCTAGGGTGGGTCAACCCAAGATCCAGTTGTGGGTCTGGGTGTTAACCAGTCAGGTCAGATAAAGCTACTGACACCACTGGTCCTGGTCGTGGTGGCAAAGGCAGCTACCCTACATGCATGACCTCAGGGTGAGTTCATCCTAGCCTGGTAAGGAGTGAGAGCCCTGTCTCCTGGGTGCAGGGGCCACCTCTCTTTCTGTAGTATGCAGCTAGAGGTAAAGTCAACTTTCCCAGGACAGTGAAGGGCAAGAGTAGTTCAGTATAGCCCTCTGATTTCATCTCACATAGGTTCTTAGGGCTCTTGAGGTACCACTGGTCACAGACATCAATGCTGACCCAAGCTGGGGCTGGACCATGCAGCAATACATGGTCCTTAGCTACTGCTTAGGTCCAGATGAATTCCTGGCTCTGGGTGGAGGGAATGGTCACTCAGGTGGGAATGGTTCCGGTAGCAATGTGGTCGCTGGACTCTACCAAAGCCTCATGTTTGGGCTCCAACTCTAGGCCTCTATGTGACCATTATTGGCAGTGCAAGACCTGGACTTCACTAGTGGTAAGCTGTGCCACATAGTTCCTGACACGGCCTCTCAAAGCAGCTTGACTTGGTCAACATTTTTGTTCTGAGTGGTACCTCCTGGCACTCAGATCCAGATGGCTCTGACGGCATCATGGCCCCTGGACACAAAAAATGCCACAGGATGCAGTCCAGACCCCAGGCTTCAGGGGACCCTTGGTGGTACTGTAAGAACATGGGTATGAGTACAGACCTCATCTGTGGTAGGACCATGGACACAGACATTTTCCTCGCCATCATCCTAGGTCTAGATGTTACCATGTCTTCAGATGACGGCAAAAGGCACACAGGTCAGTATGGCTGCAGTGGCAGCATGGCTCGTGAACCTGGTCTCGGCCCCAGGAGGTAGCCCAATCCACTGCAGTCAGCACCGCACTCAACGGCAACAGGAACCAAGGTTATAAACACAGACTCTGGCTCCTGTAGGACCAGAGACCCACACATGGCCCTTGGTAGACACCTAATCAGGACATCGCCATGGTCCCGAGTGTCAAGTAGACCTCTCTCCTTACTCTACTCCTCATAGTTGCACCATGGACCCAGGTGACAAGCTGACCTCCAGCATCTTCCTAATCCTCTACATCTACCTTTCTTCCTTTATATGTTTTTCATGGTATATGGACCATTTCTCTTCTCTAACTCTCCTAATACTCTGCCCATTGTTTACTTAAAATGAGGGTGCTCACCTGCTTGGCACCCTTAGGTCCTGAAGTGGCCCATGGCTGACTTCCCGCTAGGGATCTGAACTAGATTTCTCCAGCTAGCTGGGGAGATCACAGTTAGACCCTGTCTACACAAAATTTGCATACCTGCAGGGTTGCTGTCCTCAGGCCAGTCCTGGCCCTGGGACTTGAGCTGCTTGGAGAATGATGGATCTTGCAAAGACATCACACACATTGACTGTATTTTCATACTAATCTGATCACTCACTTCCTGCTTGATCCATTTTGTGATAAACAAGTGCAAAATATAGTTAACATAGCAAGAAGCTGATGGTGAGCTAAATTTTGTTTAAATTATATTCCAAGGATTTTTTAACTACCTCTTCTTGTATTTTGGACCATTTTAATGAGTGTTATTTTGTGACTTATTTATACAGATGGTTTAAATTAACAGCATACTCAATGCTATATACCATATTGGAATATGTCAGTGCTATGATTCAATTCCCATACAGAACAAATAAGTAAGAATTACAGAGATGTCTTCCCAACAGATCTGATCCCTTTTCACTTATCAAATACCAATGTGAGCAGGAAGCATGGAAGCATTGCTCCCAGACATGATTTAATTATTTTGGGGTTAAAAGTCAGTTGGGGACAAAGCCAGTTATCTTTTCTTTGCATACAGTCTGGCTTCTATTGTGTGCTCTTACACTGATCATTTATCACTCATCTGTCAATCATCTATCAACCTATTACCTCTCATCTATCGTAGTCCACCATCTATAACTCATCTCTCTATTATCCATGTATCTGTATCTATAATCCTTATTTTAATCTATCTACCTAATATATATATATATATTTCATACAGTCAATCATCTACCTATCTCTCTATAATTCTGATTGGTTTGGGGTGATGGAAGTCAGTATTCATTAATTTAAATTGCAGTTGTCATGGAGGATTACTGAAAACTTAGAGGTCCATAAGATTCCTTGCACATTAGAAGCTAGCATACATGGTCACTCTCCCAGAGATATTAAAGCATCTTTAACCTATATTTTTATTTTTGTGGTTGTTGTTTGGAGACAAGGTTTGATGGAATACAGGCTGGACTGAAACTTGCTATGTAGCTGAGGATAAATTTGAGCTTTCAATCCTCTTACTCCCACCTTCCAGGTATTAGGAATTTGGGTATGAGCCATAATACTGGGCTTGTCCTTACTATTTATTCGAACAAGTCAGACGCCAGCCTTTCCATGTGATAGATCCTGACATTAGCTGTTTCACTCCTGACTCAGCCTGACTACTGCACTGAAGACTCCATATTCACAGGTTGGCTTCCAGCCTTGTCTCCCTCCAGGACAAGAAGTTCTTCCAATTTGTTTTGGTTAAGATATCATTTTTTTCTGAATACTGCTCCCAGTTAAAAGTGAATTCCATTTGTTCCATCTGGACTGGTACTTATTTCCTCTAAAGTGCATTCTATCTTGTGGACCAATGTTGTACATTAATAATTGACCAAATGTGCTGTTTCTACACTCTGAATCAAGGGCCTGAGTGAAGCAAGGATTTGTAGCATAAGATGTTGAATCCTTCAGGCTGGGGTTAGATGAATGACAAGCACAATGCAATAGAATCTACCTTGAACATGTCCTGTGACCTCTAGGGTATTCCTTATTTCAGAGTTTGATTGCTTATTCTTAGGGACTCAGATCCAGCATAAAGAATAAATACTACTGCTTTATTCTAATTCATAACTTATTGGTTTTATTGATTATTGTTGTAGTTTGGCTTAATACCATATATTCACAAGAGCAAAGGTAATAATATATATATATATATATATATATATATATATACAGAGCATAATGTAGCCTGTCAATCATACAGCTGCTACATTTTCAACATTCGTACTAGTGGACATTTTAACATCTAGTCATGAAGATTTACATAGACATGTACTTGGTCCCCTGCATGGTTGGGTAGGGAGTAGCTCTGGAAATATCTTCCCTAATGCTACTTCATAGTAGACATAACTTGAAATGCTGCTCAGAAGACATTGGCACGTTACTAGAGTTAAAATCAGTCATCAAAAAAACTGTCCAGTTTATCATTTCTTTGTATGAACAAATGTTCTCCCAGGGCAGTGCTACTCATGTTTGCCATCTGTCAACAGACCTTGCCAGGTTCTAAAGGCAGAGGAGTTCTTGGCGAATGGTGCTGGGTAGCAGTATCCTCAGAAATTGAAACATCCCATCCTACAGGAAGCTCCTTAAGCCAGAAAGCAAACAACTCTAAATAGCTTTTGAAGGTCTCTGAAACTGACCAGATTCACTAGTCCCCACAAACCAAGGAAAAAACAAACAAGAGAGGAGTAAGCAATAAAGACTGCTGAGAGCCACTGTCAGCAAAAATCCCATTAGGTCAGCTGCCTAGAAGAGGTTCAGACCATATGAGTTACCTGAAAAGGACACTCTTTAACTTGTTCAGCTACCTACAGGCTGTACAGTGTCCTCCAGGTTCCCTGCTTTTGTAAACTGTCATCTGTGCTGAAGTGGACATTGGTGATACGTATGTTTTTGAGTAATTTCCACCTCTCTTTAATCTCTCATCCAGATTTCTGTTAGTAACCTCAATAAAACTCATTGGTTTACCAAGTTGGATTTGGGCATTACTTTGGTATGTTGTGGGGTCCATTCTAGTTAGTGTTACTGCTGGGATGAAACATCAACCCTAACGCAAGTGGGGAAGGAAAGAGTTGGCTTATCCTTCCACATTACTGTTCATTTTCAAAGGAAGTCAGGACGGAAACTCAAACAGTACAGGAACCTGGAGGCAAGAGCTGATGCAGAGGCCATAGAGGAATGCTTCTTACTGGCTTGCTTTCTTATAGTCCTGAAGACCAACAACCCAGGAGTGGTACCACCCACCGTAGCCTGGGTCCATCCCCATCAATCACTAACTGAGAAAAGACCCTACAGGTTTGCCTATAGTCCTAACATCTAAAGGCAGTTTCTCAATTGAGGCACCCTCTTTCATGACGATTGTGGCTTGAGTCTAGTTGAAGTAAATCTAGCCACCACAGGCTTCATATGTGGGATAAATTGATGTGTGTGTTGCATCTTCCCAGGAAGTCTTGTCATTCACAAAGTGGATGACTTCATCTGTTGGAGCATGGGTAAAGTGCTAAAATACAATATCATACTCTTGCTTAACTCAAGGAACATACCACTGTTAAACAGGATTTCCTTCATTACATAACCAGTATTCATTCTTAACTTCAACAACATTTTTTTCTCCATGTCAATGATTTTTAATTCAACAGAAAGAAGCCAATATTTCTTCCAGCTTCCTTGGGATTGTCAGGTTGGACATCCATTTAACAATTCCTTGTCTCTACCTCAGTTGCTGCAATCTTTTTGTGTTCTCATTATAGACTAATCTGTAATCCCTAAATGTAAGTAGATTTCAGTCATTGTCATGTTTATCACCAGGTATTTGTAATTTCAAGAAGGAAAGCTCAGGATTCAAAGGCCCCAATCATGCTATCCTCTGTGACTTAATTTCACAACTTGCTTTCTGTAACCATGGTAACCAAAGATGAGTGTCTGAATGTGGGGATTTTTTCCCCACAGAAATTGGGGGTAACAAAGAAATCTTATCTTTGCTTCTCAATACCTGTAGAAGTTTTGGATTGACCTACCCATTATATTCTGTTTATTATAATGTAGATGCACCAAGGACTTAACAGCATGGGAAAGAATGTTTCAGGAAGTAGGGTCCTATGAAACTGTCTACATGACTTGGGTAAAAGCATTGGCCTAAATAAAATGTTATGTAGCTCATTTATAGTCCCAAATAATAGCTGCAATTTTCACATTTGCTTTCAAAATTTTCTGTGAAAAATAGCTCATCTTTGTTGTGGTCAGAGTGTCCTGCAGAATACAGAGTTTGCCAAAGTGATTAGACATTTAAATACAGACAATGATTTGTTATATAATACAATTTTGGGGACAGCGGCAACCATGGCTTGCTCATTATTATATTTTCATTTAATAATACTCAGTCCCTCCTGTATAGTTTGTACTTGTGGTGGTTTGAAAGTAAATGGCACCCAAAGAGAGAAACACTATTTATTAAGAAGTGTGGCTGTTTTAGAGTGGATGTGGGCTTATTGAAGGGAGTGTGCCACTGGGGAGGCATGCTGTCATGTCTCATACATGTTCAAGCCCCACCCAGTGTCTGGGACCAATACCTGTTGCCTGTAGGTATAGCACAGTCAGATAATTCTCTAGCACTACCTCTGTATGAATGCCACCATGTTGCACAATGATGATAAAGTACTAAACCTCTGAAAAATGTAAGCCACCCCAATGAAATGTTTTTCCATCATAAAAGTTGCCATTGCCGTGGAGAATGAATAATAATGAAAAAAAAAACACTTACCCAGTCCCAGCAAATACATCTACAATACAATTCCTGAATTTCCTCAAAGAACATTTAGGAAGAATAGTCAGAAAGATTAGAAGAGCCAGAAAACCAGGGAGTTTTTTGTGAGATTGTGTCTCCTACTAGTGTTGGAAGTTATGCCTATGAAGTCTTATAAGCTTGAATGCCTAAACATGAACTAAATGAAGACATTAACAATAGACATGTCAAAGTGGACAGGCAGAAGTCCAAGGGTTTCAACTCTACACAAAGAACTACAGGCAACTCAGGAATGCTAAGAGTGTGAGGAATAGTCTTACCCAAAAGTTGGTGCACCAGTTGATTCCGATACCAAATGATCAGCCCAGAAAACATGCACACATGTGTACATGCATACATACATACATGCATTATACAGATTCAGACTGAGCAGTTTGTATGTAGGAACACACACACAAACACACACACACACACACACAGGTGCGTGCACTTCTAACACTTAATGAAAAAATGATCATGGGTTTGAGAGGAAGAATACATACATACAAACATACATATATACATCCTCAGTTTCATACTTCTTTTGGGACAAGAAATCAACAAGGATGTTTCAATGTGATCTCCTTTGGGAGTGATTCCAAGTTCCCATCTGTGCATTCTGTTATGGACATCAGGTTATCTTGAGAAAGGTCTGAGGAATTAGTCCCAGGGTTTTAGTCTGCCCCCTGGAAAGGCTCACTGGATGACTTAAGCTGCCTCTCGTCCATTCCTTTACAGCCCCACATATGTGAAAGTCTCTCAGTTATCTTGCTCTGTCACAACTCTATGCCCCAGAACTGATTTTATGTTTTCAAATATTGTTTAATTTTAAAAGATAAAGTTGTCTGAGATACTCCTGAAGCCTTTTTTTCTCACTGACTCACCATGTTTCTTTTGACTTGTTTACAGGGGCTGAGTCTAAAACTGGTTGGTACAGGGGCTAAACATGCTATTCCTTAAAATTAATGTAGTGTATTCAGGTGATGGTGGTGTATGTCTTTAATCCTAGCACATAGCAAGCAAAGGCAATATGATCTTCTAAGTTCAAGGCCAGCCTGGTCTACAGAGTGAGTTCCAAAACATCTAGGATCATTACACAGAGAAACACTGTCTCATAAAAAAAAGAAAGATTAATATAGTATAAAAAATAGTTCACTCCAGGTTTGAAGTCTTTGACTTTTGAGCCTGGATAAAATCCAAGCCTCTAACAGAAATTTTCTTATTTCTATCGTTTTTAAATATGGTACAATGTAGACATTTTGTGAAATCATAAGACAATATAGAAATCTAATGTGGCCTCTGCATGTGTAGAACCTTCTACATGGTATAGTACATATAGAATAAAATAAAGAAATGAAGACTGTCGGAGTAGCCAGAGGATAGAGAAAGGACTCTAAAGGATTGGAAATAGGGACTGAGACAGAGTGGGAAAAAAGAAATATTGAAAGAGGAGAAAAAGGACAATCCCAGTAAGCTTAGACAGTAGTAAATTGTGTTGATTAGGGAGCTAGGAGGAAGTTGTGTATGACATGGGGAGAGTTAGGGCTCAGAGTCCTCCCTACAGTCACTATTCTGTTTTTGTAATTTTTAGTTACACTCAGATCTGGTGTGTGATGTGGGAGCCATGAATAAAGCAATTCTTCAACTGGACCTCTGAACATACCATATTTAAGGTCCCTCCTCAAATATTCCAGTGACAGTCCAATTATGTGGTTGTAAAATAACCCAAAATGCCATCATTATCTTTTATATTTGGCATGAAAGGACCAGGTACTATCATTGGTGTAATTAAACTATAAGCTTTCATCCATTTACTCACCACTCAGAAAATATGTACTAACTTCCTGGTTCAAATACATAGTAAGTAACTGAAGTAAGAGGCATATTATGAGGCTGTAAAACTGCTCTGAAAGAGTTGCTACTTCATTTTTAGATCTATAAAACTATGTAGTGAATAACTTCATGTTGATTTAAATCTGATTCAAATCTGTACAAAGATCGTCTTTGCATAATTTCCCACTTTCTAGATCAAAGCCCCTTTCTCCTTTACTCTTCTGCTCAGAAGTCAATTGTAATATTTATATTGAGATTCAACCCTTAGGTATGGGGTCATCTCCAGCATGCTTCCTATGAAGGATCCTGAATGTGAGAGCACTGAAACACAGATGGGAAATGACAAATAATATGCATTCTAGAAATCAGAGTGAATGCGTGTGATCACGCACAAGGAAGGAGGCTGGGATAATTATCTGAGTTCCTTATGAATTATCTATTAGGGTATTAACCTCTTATTAGATATACGGCTTGCATTTGTATATGTAGGAGCTTTCCATTTTTGATGTATGCATTAGTCACATATTTCTAAAGGAACAGGTGTGTCCTACATTTAAACCAGGCTTTCCTGCTTCAAACAATCTAATGGAGAAATTCCCTCACAGGGGTTCTAAGAAGCTTACATTTGGTCTATTCCAGATCTTCTCAAGTTGGCAATCAAGATTATCCATGACAATGTAATTTTATTGTATATTTTTCTTCTTACTGCCAGTGCTTTTAAAATTAAATTTACACAATAACTGCCTAGACCAATATTATGTAGTAATTCCCCCTGCCATTGCCTATGTTTTATTTATTTCATGAGGTTCTAAGTCTTATGTTTAAATATTTCATCCATTTTTGAGTTCATTTTTTATATTATGTGGGACAAGGGTTCAACTTTATTGTCCATATCTGGTTATCCCAGCATGACTTATTGAAAAGGTTTTCCATTTCCCTTTGTCTTTTGGGACAACATTTGCTCAAGATCAAGTGGCTGAACATTCATGGTTTTGTTTTTGTGTGCATACATGTTTGTGTGTTTGTGTGTGTGCAACTTAAACGTCAACATCCAGTTTCTTTCTCAACTGTTCTCCATTGTGATGATATATTATTGATGATTTATTAAAGCTTGCCTGAGGATTCAGAAAGCAAAGTCAGCCTCAAGTTATGGCAATCAGGCTGTAAGCCCAGCAGCCACAGAGATAGGGGGTGGTGGTGTACACCTTGAATCCCACGACTCAGGAATAAGAGGTAGGTAGATCTTTGTTAGATAAAGGCCACACTGGCTACATGAAATTGATCCATCCTCAAAGGAACAGCTCACAAAAAGGTGATCTCAGCACTTACGATCACATGCCTTAAATCCCAGCACTTGGGACTTGCAGACAGGAGGATATGGCTGGGCTGAGAAAGAAATATATGGAGGAGGAGAGAGGAATGCATAGCCTTTTTCCTCTGAGGATTTCTGGAGACAGGATTGCCATTTCAGCTGCATAGGTAAGATCTACCGGCTTGACTGCTTTGCTTCTCTGATCTTCAGCTTGAAGCTTGAACCCCAATATCTGTCTCTGGGTCTTTTATTTATCGTGTTACAATTGGTATTCAACATTAAAGTACAACTTCATGAAAAAGCTGCTGTGAGGTCACTCACTGGCCCAGGCCCAAGCCTGAACTGCAGGTGAGGCTGCCACTTGAGTTCCTCCTGCCTGAGTCTCTGCCTGACCAGTTAAGTTTTCTTCTGTGTACTCCCCCAAATCTTTGCACAAGTATGGGATTTTTGTTTGCAGATTTTCTGAACAGTCTTCAGCTTCCAGCAAAACTCAGGAAGCTTTCAGGTTTTTTCCTAGAGCCCCTTTCCTCAGGCATACACTCTCAGCTCACGCCCAGAAGATAACTCTCTGATTCAGACATGCTATACCTCACAGTTCACTGACATTGTCAGCAGATTTGGTAAGTCAATTGGAAATTTTTGAAGGAAGGTATTAGTTAAAACAAGACAGAGGTTTTTTTTCAAATCTTTTTAAAGTTAAAATTAGCTTGTTTTACATGTCAATCCCAGTTCCCTCTTCCTCCCCTCATACTCTGCCCCCACTGACCCCTCCTATCCCATGCCCTTTCTGCTTCGCCAGGGAGGGTGTGGCCTTCCATGGAGGATCTTCAAAGTCTGATATCATTTGAAGCAGGGCCTAGCCCTCCCCCATGCATCTAGGCTGAGAGAGTAACTCTCTATGTGGAGTGGGCTCCCAAAGTCCACTGTGTACTAGAGATAAATACTGATCTACTACCAGAGGCTCCATAGATTGCCCAGACCTCCAAACTAACATCCACATTCAGGGGGTCTGGAACAGTCCTATGTTGTTTTCCCCGTTGTCGGTCTAGGGTCCATGAGCTCCCCCTTGTTCAGGTCAGCTGTTTCTGTGGTTTTCTCTAGCCTGGTCTTGACCCCTTTGCTCATCACTCCTTCCTCAAAAAGAGAGTTTTTTTTCCACCACTAAAAGATGGAAAACACTATTAAAATGGAATGATTTAAATCTCCGTATGATTACATCATGAATGGTTTAAAAATGGAAAAATGAAATGAAGGGAATATCACCTTAACCATTTTTGACATATTGTTAATTACTATTTTGATAATCTTTGTTGTCAGTTAGATAATTCTTGGTTCACCTCTAAAATGTAGGTTGATATGAATGCTAAGATTCAGGAAAAAACTTATTAAAACAGGTTATAGAGATATTGAATCTCAGACTGAGTAATTACATGGAGAAACAAGTTAAGCATCACATTTTCAAGTTAAAAAGGAACACTCTAATGTCTTAAGAGAGGCACCATTAATATATCCAGTAAACTTACAGGAAATTCCAAATGAAAGGCATTTATTTTATAATAGCCACTTAGAAGCCTGTAGTCTCACACGGCATCCATTTACCATGATCACTTTGTAATAGAGTCATCCCTATAGATTGGATAGATTTGATTAAAGCTGTCCTAGGGCGTGGACCACACTTACAATGGACTTCTCTGATTCAGAGGAGAGCCTAAATATATTGAACAACAGACTAAAGCCACAGGTATGGATATCTCCCAAGATCAGATTCTTGGAGAAGGAGATTGTGTTACTTTAGAAAGGCAATGTAAAAACTTAAGTCCAAATGGATCAAAGACCTAAACATAAATCCAGCCACCTGCCTGAGTCTCTGCCTGACCAGTTAAGTTTTCTTCTGTGTACTCCCCCAAATCTTTGCACAAGTATGGGATTTTTGTTTGCAGATTTTCTGAACAGTCTTAGACTGTTCCTGTTAGAAGAGAAAGTAGGAGGCACCCTTGAATGAATTGGTACAGGAGACAGTTTCCTGAACATACTCCAGTAGTACAGACACTAAGATCAACAATTAATAAATGGGACCTCCTGAAATTGAGAAGCTTCTGTAAGGCAAAGGACACAGTTAACAAGAAAAAAGGCAACTCACAGATTGGGAAAAGATATTCACTAACTCCACATCTGAAAGAGGGCTGATCTCCAAAATTCACAAAGAAATCAAGAAGCAAGTCTCCAAAACATCAAAGGATCCAATCAAAAAATGGGGTCAGGACTAAGTAGAGAAGTCTAGGTAGAGGAAACTAAAATGGCTGAGAGACATCTGAGAAAGTGCTCAACATCCCTAGCCATCTGGGAAATGCAAATCAAAACAACTCTGAGATACCATCTCACTCCTGTCAGAATGGCTAAAATCAAAATCTCCAAGGACAGTTTATGCTTAAGAGGATGTGGAGAAAGGGGAACTGCTGGTGGGAGTGCCGACTTGTACAGCCACTTTGGAAATCAGTATGGAGATTCCTCAGGAAAATGGGAATCAGTCTACCACAGGACCCAGCAATTCCACTCTAGGCATATACCCAAAAGATGCATGTTCATACAACAAGGATTTCTGTTCCACTATGTTCATAGCAGCATTATTTGTAATAGCCAGAACCTGGAAGCAACCTAGATGCCACTCAGCTGAAGAGTAGATAGAAAAAAATGTGGTACATTTACAAAATGGAGTACTATTTAGCAGAAAAAAAACAATGGAATCTTGAAATTTACAGGCAAATGGATGGCACTAGAAGAAACTATACTGAGTGAAGTAACCCAGTCACAAAAAGAAAAACATGGTATGTACTCACTCATTTATGGATTTTAGACATGAATTAGGGGAGTGCCAGCATACAATCCCACTGCCAGAGAGTCTAGGAAACAGAACCTTCATCCAGTGACTGATGAAAGCAGAGGCAGATACCCACAAACACTGAACTGAACTCCTGGAATACAGTGTCAGAAAGAGAGAACTGATGGGCAAAGGAGTTAAGAGTGGGCTGGTTTAACCCACAGATACAGTTGACCTGAACAAAAGGGAGCTCTTGGACTCCAGATTGATGGCTGTATGGAAAGCATGGGACTCACCCAGACCCCCCGAATGTAGGTGTCAGTGAGGAGGCCTAGGTAATCTGTGGGGCCTTGGGTAGTATTTATCCCTGGTGTACAAATAGACTTTGAGTGCCCATGCCACAATATGGGAGGCTCTCTCAGCTGGGACTCTTGGGGGGGGCCCAGGTACTGCCCTGGATGAAATGACAGTTACTGGAGATCCACCATGGAGTGTCTCACCCTCCCTGGGGATGGGATTGGAGATTGGGTGGGGAACTGGGTGACCTGGTGGGCAGAGTGGGGGAAGAGGGGAGGGAGAGTGACCTGGGATTGACATGTGAAACAAGATTGTTTCTAACCTAAATAAAAATAATAATAATTAAAAATAACTTCTCTTTAACCCCCCCCAAAAAGCACTCGCAATATGATCACAATCTCTTGGGTTTATGCCATGTAGCAGCTTTGAGTTCTTAGGGCAGAATTGGAGAAGCAGGAAACAAAACTGAATCATTTACTAAAGTTATTCAGTGCTCAAACATTCATAGACTTTATACAAAGTCTGTCATCAGCTGTAAATAGAATGATATCAGATTCAGAAGCTTCAATACATCTTAATTTTTGAGACAGGGTCTCTCAAGGAACCTGGAGCACATTAATTTGGATAGACTATCTGGCCACTGAGCCACAGGGATTCTCCTGTCTCTTCCCTCCCTGCAGGATTATAGGCACATACCACTGAACCTTTTTTCCTCATGGATGTTGGGATTCAAACTTATATTTACAAGCTTATGGCTAGAACTATGTAACTGTGCCATATCCCCTGCCATAATTATTTATTAAGCATATTCTGTGTATATATTCACATCATAGGGTTCTGGGTCACATAGGGCATATTTTAAAGCTAAAACTCTATTTATGTTGAGCATGTTCCCCTCCAAAACCTTTTCCTTCCCCTTTGTCATCCTCTGAGGTTATACTTGGTTTGTATTCTAACAAATAAAGCTTGCCTGAAGATCAGAGGGTGGAGGTAGCCACTAGTTAACCATAGAGGCCTATAACTAATTGACAGAGTTTCCTGTGAAGTAGGGAGATTGATTACATTTTACTAGCTGATTCAAATGTTAATGCTTTAGAGAGAATTGTTAAAGAAATAAAGAAAATTTTGTATAGTTGGGGATAAAAAAATTGCTTCTGAAAAAATACAAAGAGAAAACTCAGTTAATTACTTAGGATATGAAATAGGCCTAAAAATATTATACCCCAAAAGATTAGGAAGTATAGGTTAGGGTATCTTAGTGGCTTTCAAAGATTGCTAGGAGACATTTCCAATCTCTTACACTTTTGGCTTTGGTGGAAGAAAAGAAATTATAGGATGCACAATGTGAATCATTTGCGTTTGGTTATTTTACCCTCTGCCCATTCTCCTACAGGATTATTAGTGCAGAGGGAAGATTTTATCTTAGGATGTATCTGTTTACCACATAAACAGGCTAAAACATTAAAAACTCATGTGAAACAGGTTTCTGAGTTGATTCTAAAAGTAAAGTTGAGGCTTTGTCAATTAGCCAGAATAGGTTCAGCAGAAATTGTAGTACCTTTTACTAATGATGAAATTGGCAAATTATGGGCACAAAGTGAACCTTGGCAAAGAACTTGCTGCCATTTTGGGGGAGGAGAGATTAACAACAAATATCCCCAAAGCAAGAGAATTCAATTTGTAAAGAGAACTAACTGGATCCTTCCTCACACAATATGGGAAACACCAATATCTGGAAGTCCAATACTCTATACTGATGAAAATAAATCAGGAAAGGCAGGTTAAAAATGAAAAAAAATTTAAGTAGATTGGCTCAAAGTCCTTATGATTCTGTCCAACAATCGTAATTATATGTTATTCTCATGGTATTAATGGATCATAAAGAACCTCACAACATAGTTACTGATTCTCAATATGCAGAGGTTTTTCTGCATATTGGAACTGCTCAATTTATACCAGATGATACAGAATTGACTATTATTTATTTAGTTAGAAGAAATAATCAGGAATAGGAAACATCCCATTTAAACAGCACAATCAGATCCCATATGAGATATGAGTCTGCCAAGTACTCTAACACAAGGTAATGAAGAAATTGATCAACTATTGAGAGAAAATGTGCTAGAGGACTCAGAATTTCATAGAAACACCACATCAATAACAAATATTTGAAAAAAAAAGATTTTTACACCACTTGGCAATAGCCAAATGTAGGAGGAAGCCTGTATGCCGCCATTAGCCATGTGACTTACTAGAGGCGCATACAGATGAGGTAATAAAAGAGCGGTTTAACACACCGCTAACCACACCCACTTTAGGCATGACTAAAGACGTATATGGACAGATGTAAAGACGTATAAGTACGTAGGCGGTGAACTACGTCATTAGCCAGGCCCACTTTTGGGCATGGCTACGGGGCGTTACGGGGGAAGGCATAAAAGACTGAAGAATGGAAGTCTTGGTCTCTTTTCCGGATTTCGGCTTCCAGTTCGGCAGCTGAAAACTACTGGGCTCATCTGGGTTACTTGTTTGGTATCTTGTGAGTAATTTCTACAATAAATACTTAGTTTTACTTTCAGTAAGTGTGTTGTTTATCATTACAGCGTCATTTGGAGCATCAGCCAAAGAAATTATAAGGAAATGTCTTCCTTGTTCCTTATACAACCAAATACGGCTACTTGCAGGAAGTAACACGAAGGCTACTCAAAGAAATGAAATCTGGCAGGTGCATGTGTTTCATTTTATAGAATTTGAAAAATTAAAATGTATATACCACACCATTAACACCTTTCAGGATTTCAATGGGCAACTGCTTTGAGTTATGAAAAGGCTGATTCTGTAAACACAAATTTGTTCAAAGTTATGGCCATCAGAGGTGTACCTGTACAAATTAAGACTGACATGCTCCAGCGTATGTATTTAGTAAAATGAAACAGTTTTTTTTGCTTATTACAATATAAAGCGTATAACACATACATTACACAATCCTACTGGGCAAGCAGTTATATAAATATCAAATCTAAAGGATATGCTAAATAAATAGAAAGGGGTAATAAAGACCTCCAGAAACAGAATGTGTAATATTTTATTAACTTTGAATATTCTAAATGCTAATGAGAAAAGAATGACAACTGTGAAGAGAAATGGATAATAGAAAAAAATTACAGTTAAAGAAGCCTGTATAATTTAAAGATGTGCTGACCTCAGAATGGACACCAGGATGTGTGTTACATTGGGAAATTGGGTTTTGCTTTTGTTTTCACAGAAGAAGAAAAGCTTTGTATAGCATCAAAACTAATAAAGATTAGATTTGAACAAGAGAGACCTCTTAATTAGAAGCAATTAATATTCATCAAACAGTATGGCCATTCTATCTAATAAAACCTATAAAATTAACAAATCCTGTACATTTGATCATATGTAACTTGTCAAAAGGGAATCACCCCAAAATTAGGGTTGGGTAAGGGCTTTATTTTTGTCTTTTCAGGAAAAAGAAGACATCTAGCTAAGGACTCTGAAGACCACTGGACAAATGAGACATGTGAAGATAAAGGACAAAACATCCAGAAAAGAAATGTTGCAGGAAAAACAGTAATTTGGTCTATTTACATATCATATCTCCAACAGGATAAAATTTCATAAATCTTTCAAAATGTTTGTTTCTGCTTTTCTCTACAGACATGTAATGAAATTGGTCGTTTTTTATTCCGAGTCCAATTAAAAATTAAATCTGGCTTTGGAGTTGGAGTTGGATTCTCTAAATCCAAGCATGCTTTTTAAAGGAAAACCCAAACTCTCTGTCTCATGTTAGAAGAGTCATCTAATATAGGATAGAAGAAAAACCAAAGTTAATGACTATTGCATTGACACTGATCTCATAACTCTTTGTTTTATTTTCACTCTTTAAAACTTTTCTTAAGGTATAAATATTATCTCAAATTAAAGTAATGTACATATATATTTTTTAATTTTTTGCCATGATATTAAATGTCATAGTTATTCTCTTTCTAAGAAAAGAGAGTATATGCTATAGAAATGGTATAGAAAATAGTATTTTGATAATGAAAAGTGGTAGATTATTGATCCTACTTTAACTCCCAAAAACGATTGATCTTACATATTTTACATTACTATGTGTTTTTGTTTATTGATACAAATTAATGGTTAATTTTGTGATACTATATGTATCTTTCTACCATTGTTTAAGGTATTATATTCATGTGGCTCATTAAAAATGTAATATACAATGAAAAATACAAATTAACATTCATCTATCATAGTCAAACTTATAGTCATGTTACTTATGATTTCTAGATATGCAGAGATATATTTCTGATGGATAGGTAATCTTCAAACCCTTCAAAAAACTACAGAATATGTTATTTAAAATGTTATAAGAACTCAGGCATTTCTTGACAGTGAGACACATCTACTCCTGGCAGCACCAATTACTTCAAGAGGGTTTGATGTACATTGAAGAAGCTCCTTATGGAGTTTGCTTTCAATGTAGTGAGACTAACCATTTGGGCAAGAAACTGCTCTTGCCTTGACTGCTTGGCTGTTTACTATGTAAACTAGAAATGAAGGACCCACAGAAAAGTGGCTGCTAAGCTTGTCGAAACAAGATGTGATAGTCCTTCAGGAAAGAGTATTTCATGTAAGAGTCTGCCCGACATTCTGCAGGACATAGAGGAAAATGCCTGACAATCTGCCAATATAGGCAGTACAGTTTCAAATTTCCTGCTTCACTGAGAAGTCTGCCAGACATTCTAGGCCTGTAAGTTGAAGATGGATGTCCCAAAATTACAGAAGCACTTTGTGTGACTGTCCAAGCAGCCAGAAATCTCTGTCATTTCTAGATTCTTGGAAGTTGCTTACAACGAACTTACTATTTACTGAGGTTAATAATATATCTTTCTGTGGTCTTTGACAGAGTTGAAGACTTGATAGTTATCTTTATAGTTTTCCTTAGTTATGATAAAAGATACATTAGATATGAAACATTACACTCACAAAGATAGGGTGATAGACTATTGTCTTTAATTTTGCCAAATATGAATAAACTAAATATTATAGCTATAATTTTTACTTGATACCTGCTACAAGCCTCAAGATCACACAGAAATTATACAGCTATCTTATAATGAAACAAATCAGAAAAGTTAAGAATTCTCATGATGGCTGAAATCAGTATGCATACATGTATATGTACAAAATTAGGTCATTTGGTAATTCCATTTTTAGTTTTTTGAGGAACTCACATAACAGTTTCCATACCAGGTGCACTACTTTACATCCAAACCAGTTGTTTCTAAAGGTATCCTTCTGTCTATATCCTCATGTGCATACATGATTTGTTTTCTTAATGACTGCTATTTTGACCAAAGTGAAATGAAATTTTAATGTCATTTTAAGTTTCATTTCTCCAATAGCTAGTGTGATGGAATATGTTTTCATGTGCTTATTTATATTAATATTTTATCTTCTGAAAACTTTCTGTTATTGATTGACTTCTTACTGGTCTATATGGTTCTAGTGATTGTGGGTTTTATTTTATATCAGTATAATGCTATCTAAATTACTACTCCTTTGCAGCACATAGTTTCAAATCTGATACTGTGGTACTCCAGTTTTATTTTTTTTGTCATATTATCTTAGTATCATGTGTATATATCTGCTGTGAATTTTGGAACTTTTATATATCTATGAAAAATAACTTAAAAAATTTGATATGATTACACCGAATCTATAGATCCCTTTAAATACTATTGACATTTTTCTAATATTAATAGCTCCAAACCATAAACACAAAACATCTTTGCATTCAATTGCTTCTTTTCTGTATTTTTTTAATTATTAAGGTCTTACAGTTTTCAGTTACATCTTTGCCACCTCCTTGACTCAGTTTATCTCTAAGTATTTTATTTTTTGCTGGTGCTATAAATTGTATTGTCTTTCATTTCCGTATTAAAGAAAATTCAAGTTAGTGTAAGAAGGCTACACTACTCATTTAGACGTGTTGGTTTTGTGTCCTAAAGGTTTACAGAATTTGTTGATTGATTTTAGTATTTCAGTGCATCTACAGTCACTTCTATGTCAAAGCCAAACCATCTATAAATAAGAAAGCTAACCTTTACCTTTGTTTTCACACTGCTGTGGTCAGTCGGGAGGGTCAAAGGTACCATCTGATTCTTACTCGTGTCCTGCATGATGGTGATGGCATCATATCAATCAGGTAACACAAAAATACGTGTGTCATATCCACTCCTTTGTGGAATAAGGGTCTTCATTTCTGGTCATTTTATTATTTTCTAATTTTACTTCTAATTTTGCACCACTGAGTATATCATTTTCAAATCTGTAAGGGTTTCAGTTCTTTCCAAAGGAGGAAACAGTCTCCACAGTCCTCATTATAATTTCCCCCAAATTCCTCCTGGGTAGCCCAGTGCTTTCTTCTATTTCATTTTACGGAATTCAGTAGCATTGCCTCAGTCATCCCATGAAAATACCCTTGGCTTCTTAAATTTTCTTTTCTGGTGGTCTTAGCTCCTTGAGGAAATATCTTCTCTTCTGCTTGTCTGGGTAAGTCTGACACATGATAAGACATGGTTAATATATATTGAGTGAACATAGAAATCAATATTCTCATTGTTTTGCAATCAAACTGCTAATGAAAAGAAGCTAAGAACAAGAATGAGAAATCTCTAGGTTGTTAGGAAGCATTTTGTAATGCCATAAAAAGAGATATTTATTGATATTTGTACAGTAACTACCATTTTAAGGCTCTGAATGTTTTTAGGCAAGTTGCTAATTGAACTCTGAAATCTCATCTAGGTTATTTGAATTCTGGGGCTACTTTTGGTTCCTGACCTCTTAGTTTACTATTCTCCAAAAATACAAACCAAAGACTTAGGGAGAGTGGAATTTAAGCCTAAGAAAGAAGAAAATCCTAGGAAAAATGGAATCAAAGTGACAAATACACAAAAGACAGTTTCATGGTAACATAGCTGGTTCTTCATGAAGTCAAAGACACTCTGCGTAAACTACTGTGTATGAGAATAGCTCTTTGCATAGAAGAGCACAGGGAGGCCCAGAGGTGAGCAGTTTATTCTCTGGCTTCCTCCTGAGTCACTTCTCATTGCAGGTGTTTTGAGTTACATTAGCTCCTTCTGTAGTCTTAGAAGACTCCCTTGCAGGTCCAGTGTAGCCAATATGCATGTGCTGGGACTGCTTGGTCCTTTGCTCACATAGTCACCATATCCAGGATTCTTCACGTCCTCATGTGTGTGTGAGTTAGTATATGGAGTTAACTTCCCTTTGGACTGATGCTCTTGCTGTAGAAATATCTCACAGGACAGTTATGCTTGCAGTGCATTCTCTTATTATATCAGCATGTCATTTTCAGACACTGTCCATGTTAGAAATAGAATTTTCTATGAACAGTGTTCTCAGTTCTCCTCTTTGATTATAACATTCTTCAGCTATTTCTCCTCCATACTTTTGAACAAAAAAAATTAGCCACTATTCATTTTCCCTTTATATGAGAAGCTGATTTTTCTCCTCTTGTTTTCATTGTTTAGCTTGTCTTTTGTGTTTATCAGTTTGATTCTGATGTGCCTAGATATGAATATTTTTGTATTTATCTTATTTCAATTTCCTTAAATTTCTCATATGTATAATGTTCTCCATCATAGTCCAGAAGGTCATTGTTAATGCAGATAGCAAATATTATTTCAGTCTCCTTTATCTCTCTTCTTTTTCTGCTATTTCCATTTCACATATGTTGACATGCAAAACATTCCATCTTGGGTCTCTGAGACTGTTTATCAGTGATAATTGTTTCCCTCCCTTGGAACAGGGTTATCACTTTAATTCAGCTGTTGATCCCATCTAGTGTGTTTTACGTGGTTTCTGTACCTTGAAGTTCTGGAGATTCCATATTTAAAATGATAATTCTATGTCTCTATTGAGGTTCCCTGTCTGTTGAGTCTATATTAATATCATGTAGATTTTTCAACATCCTTACTTTGAAATGTATTGTGTACTTAATCCAATATCTGGGTCCACTTATCTAATCAGAGTTAGTTTTTATTGAATACTACCCATCTCAACTCTGTCTGCGGGTAACCATTTCACTTTCTTTTGTAATTTCAGGTAAATGAAGCCTGGACAGTTAGACAGTATTGTAAAAAAAAGTCAGTGTTTTGTCTTATTTTAAAATTTTGTTTTATTATTTATTCATTTATTTTGTCACCTAGGTTTAATTTATTGTAACTCATATTCTGTAGGATCTATATCTTCTGTTAAATACATCTCTCAAATGTATCCCTTCTCAGCTTGTTTATTTTTCCTTTTTAGACTTACTTTATAGATCTCAGCACCTAGGTGTTCAAAGCCATATGATCAGCTTATTGATTGACCCATGAGAGACATTCTTCAAATACGTGGATCTAAATGTCTTAAGCCTCCTGCTGCGCTTGGAAAGACACTCAAAATTTACCTGAGTTTTTTTGAAGTCTCCACACTGGCCCTTCTTGGGTTCCTTTGTATATTCATGTGTTTTATAGTTCAGAGGTAAGTGAAGCTTATCTTGTCCTCTTGTATGTCTCCTGCTGTCATGATGTGACTGGTCCAACATCAGCCCATCTGTCATCCACAGACTGGAAGAGAGCAGACTCTTCTGTCTAATGACTTCTCTGCAATTCTTAGTTTGTTGGTTTTGGAAACACCAAAAGATTTGCCTTTTCCAGTTCTTAGTCCACCACCCAAATAGAAGTAACAGAAGTAGCCTCTCTGGGACATATAGGTGTTTTTCCCAGTAACTCCTACTCTGGTACAGCTACCATGCTTAGTTGGAACTGGAGATCTGTATGTGCAAGCGCCTGAGCCAGCAATGACTTGGAGTCAATGTTCATGCCTGAAGCTTTAACGTTCTGCAATCATGAATACTTTCTAATGTATTGTCTGCCATTGTACTATTTCCAGGTCCTGGAAGAGTTGTTTCTTGAGCAATTTTGAGCAGCTCTACTGCACCCACCCACCCTACATCTTGCTTTTTTTAATTTTTTGTAAAGATTTGATGACCTCTACTCTGTCACAGCTGGAACTATCTCTCTTAGTTCAGAATACTTCTGCTTATTGCTTTGTTTCCAATCTTTATGTCTCAATTATAAAAATCAGGAGTTGGGTTTTCCTTTGGGATCTACTGTTAAAAGCAACCCTTTGCTCTTCAGTAAGTTAATTAAATTTATTTACATTTATCAACTTTTATATGAACTGTGTTTCATCTTATTTCTGTGGTAATGTGTCATATGCTGTTCCCTGTTCTCTAATATTGATAAATCTCACATTGGCCTATTAGCTGTGTACACTGATCGATTGGGATGTCATATAGAAAAGTTTATATATTTGTCTTAGAGATTACTTTTATAAATAAATCTTTATACAATAAAATAGGTTATTTTTTAACACTATGTATCACTTCTATCGTGAAAAATTATCTTTTTCTGTGTGTGTCCATCTTTGGTTTAGCTTATTTTATTAATAATATTTTCTTAGTGTTTCCATTCATAATGGAATGTTATGTTTATGAGCACAGAAATTTTATGATATTGGTAATAAATACTCAGTAAACTATATAGGTGAGGTGATAAGCTCCTAAACATTTTACCATTTTACTTCTTTCTTTTCTAATTATTTGTGTCATCCTGCATTATAGGAAAACATAATATTTTTCTTTTTTATCACTTAAAATGCTCACATTTGACTTAGTCTTTTTAAAAAGTAATTTATTGTATTCATTTGCTTATTTTAGCGCACGCGCCCATATGTGTGTGTGTGTGTGTGTGTGTGTTCACATGGTATGGCATGAACGTGTCATAGCACATATGCACAATCAGAAGACAGCCTGTGAGTTGACTGTCTCCCTCCACCATGCCTGTCCCATGGCTACAGCTCAGCTTGTCAGGCTCTCCAGCCCAGTTGTATTTTTTTCCTATGTGAATCTTCTGAGAAATAAAGAGCCACAAACTATTCCTTGAGTCACTCTTTCTTGATGTCTACCGCTAAATGTTTTCTGAGAGCATTTTGTGCAGTTTCTCTTCCTAAAGTAACAATCTTTTTGGCTAGCTTCTCAAATATTCCATCTTTATCCCCCCACTTGAATGACCTCTCCAGGCTATGCTTTTGTTGCTCATGACTATCACAGGTGTGTGACAGGCCCTTTGATGTGTCTGCTTGACTATTAATCCTACCAAATTGTTTTGTATTCTTTTTTAGCATCCCTAATTAGATATATTTTAGATTTAAGTTAACTGATTTCTTCATTGGTTTTTTTCCTGTAATTCTTTCAAACTTCTTCCTTATTTTTTCTCTGCATTTGATGAACTTCTGTTATTTCTAAACTTTGTATCCTAGAGTGTTTTCAACAGGGCATATGAATCAGTATTTCTTTTTGTGTGTGTTTCATTTGATTTTTGTTTTCAAGTTATGCTTTCCTTGCATTTGTATTTATTTCCTCAGCTCACATTTCAGATTATTTGCTGTCTAACATCCTGGACTTCCACATTTCTATTTCTTAATCTTCATTTATTGATGAGATATTTTGGCTTGCTAAGGCTGCCATAACAAAGTACCATTCGCTGGGTAGATGAACAAGAGAAACTGTTTTACAGTCAGTATTTGGTTGGAAATGCAGGCTCAAAGTTGAGGAAGGGTTGATTTTACCTGAGGCCTCCCTCAGTCTACTTGTAATTATTTCCTTTCTGTGCCTTCCCATTGTCTTCCCTCTCAGTATCTGCACCCTAACATCTTCATTTTATAGGGAGACCTGTCATGTTGTGGTAGTGCCACCTTAATGACTTCATGTGGTTTTAATGCACTTAGGGCCCTATTTCTGAAGGTAATAAAATTTTGATGAATTTTGTTTATATCAATCAAAGAATTTTCCTAGGTTGTCTCCTTGTGTAAGGCGTGGTTATAGTGTGTGTGTGTGTGTGTGTGTGTGTGTGTGTGTGTGTGTGTGTTATTCATAGTAGCCTTCTGGACATCTTTTTTACCCTTTAATTGAAAAACAATTCTTTTCTTGTACAATATATCCTGATTGTAGTTTCCCCTCCCTCTACTCCTCCCAGTTTCTTCCCAACTCCCTCCCATCTGGATCCACTCCTGTTTCTGTCTCATTAGAAAAGAACAGGCATCTAAGAGAAAACAACCAAACATGGCAAAATAAAATATAATATGATGAAGCAAAAAACCATCATATTGAAGTTTGACACAGCAACCTAACAGGAGGAAAAGAGTCCTAAGAGCAGACATAAGAGTCAGAGATCCACTTGTTCTTGCAGTCAAGAGTTCCCTAGTGGTTATATTACATATTCAGTCATCCTGGTGCTGACCTGTGTGACCCTGTGCTTGCTGCTTCAGTCTCTGTGAGCTCATATGCACCTTGCTTAGTTGATTCAGGGAAGCTTCTTCTCCTCGTGTCCTCCGTCTCATTTGGGCCTTAAAACCAGTTCTGATCCTCTTCCATGGGGTTTTATGCGCTTTCAGAGGAGGTATTTGATGGAGACATCACATTTAGTGCCTTCTCTGCATATTGTGTAGCTGTAGGTTTCTGCATCTGTTCCCACCTGCTGTTGAAAGAAGCTTTTCTGATGGTAACTGAATACATATTTGTATAGCAAAATATCATTAGTAACCACTTCATTGACTTTTTTCTAGATTTCTGTGCATCTAGTCTCTGGTTCTTGGTTACACAAGCAGAGTCAGGCATGGCTTCCTTCTTGTGGAATTAATTTTCTTTTTTTCTGGATCTTTTTTATTAATTAGAAACAATCTTATTTTACATATCAATCTCAGTTCCCTCTCCCCATATCCTCCCATGTTCCCCCACTGAACCCCATTCCCACCTCCGATACACTCTCCAGGGGAGGGTGAGGCCTTCTTTGAGGAATCATCAAAGACTGCCAAGTCATATGGGGCAGGGCCTAGACCCTCCTATGTGTATTTAAGCTAAATTATCTCTCTATGGGTAATGGGCTCCCAAAGTCCATTCCTGCTCTAGGGATAAATACTGGTAACACTGCCAGAGGCCCCATAGAGTGCCTGCTAGCTGACACCCACTTTCAGAGTGCCTGGTTCCGTCCTATGATGGTTCCTCAGCTGTCAGACTGGGGTCAGTGAGCACCCACTTGTTCAGGTCAGCTGTTTCTGTGGGTTTCCCCCGCATGGTCTTGACCCCTTTGTTCATCACTCCTCCCTTTCTACAATTGGATTCCAGGAGTTCAGCTCAGTACTTAGCTGTGGATCTCTAACAAGTTAATTTTCTTTCCCAACGCTTTGGATGATCTGCATCATAGGATTATATTGGCATACATATCATTTTCCTTCTTTATGGCCTCCTATGAATTATTTTAATGTTAATTTTGGAAATCTCTATGTACTTGTGAAGTATTTCACTGTGAATTTCTCTTAGTTTTACTAAAAATGGAGTTTCTTTTAATTTTCTTTCTTTTTTCCCCCTCATTTTCCTATTTTTATTTTTACAGGAAAAATCAGGAGGTGATTCCTATTTAGCCATTTTTTCATTAAAAGTTACCACCATCATATCAAGGGTTGCCATACAGCAAACACACTCTAAGTACTATGCATGAGGTCTTTTCTGCTCAGATCTTACCCCACAGACATGACAGAGTAACAGACACAGCATGCTTCTTTACTTACATTCCTTCTCTCTGGTGGAAGATTTTATTGATGTTGTGGTTGGTATGGTAAACCTGCATTTTTGTAGACTTTCTTGCAACACATTTTTGCAGTGGGACCAAACACCAAACTGCCATTTATTAGACATGCTCCATGGTGCTGACCATGCAGACATAAAGTGAGACCTGCACTTTTTTCCTGCAGGACACTGTTGGAGGCGTTTGTGTTCTGTAGCCATAGGGCATGGTGGTTGTACCAAGGTTTAGCATGGGCATGCATTCTAGGTAGTATTTGTGGTAGCAGTTTGGGGTCTCTAGATCCTAGTAGCAGTGGTATGAAATGACAGTGAGAACAGTAGCTTCTTGATCATCTTGCTTTTGAGCACTGTTGTTCTGAGACATGACTGCTGTTTTGGTGTCACTTTAGAGTTCAGAACTGCTTTTTAGACCTGCCTTACAATTTTTATGAGGGTCTAATTTCCTGCAGGGATCACCATCTGCTGATGCTGGTGAGAAAGATTCCTGATGTTTAGGTGTGTACCTAAACTAGTGAGTATGTTCTTTTATATTCTATGGAGAAGAAAATGATATTAAGGATAAAAATAGAACCTATTCCAAGTTTGCCTGACTCCAGACCCTGTCAGTACCACAATCACAGCAATCATACTATTCCATTGGGTTTATGATACACCAGGCACTGATATAAAGCATCAGATTTTGTAACTCACTAGTTTTCACTATAATTGCATGAACTAGCCTTTAAAATTGTCATCTTTTTTTGCATTCATTATACACGTGATGAACATGCAAATGCCAATAACTTGCTCAAGACCAACAGATTGACCCCCTAACTTCATGTCCCAATAACTAGGTGACGTTCACTCAAAAGACCCAAGATTTACCTTCCCACCCTGGATTTTATTTTAAAAATAAGGTTTAAGACTCCATATTAACCATGTAGTGTTTCATTTATGTTTTGTCCTTATGTGTCTATTATTAATTAAATGTTCATCTCACGAGAATATTCTAAATAGATCTTTAGTATGTTTCCAGTTTCATTATCATGGAAATGGTACCACCAAAGAATTTCTAGGACCTCTGTCAAGGACTAGAATTTTCTCCTTGCTCTTTTATCAGTCAGCCTGGGAAGCTCAGCATTTCTCCAGACAGCCACTTTATCTTCGGCTAGGATCTATTCAAAAGTCCTCCTAAGACTGAGCTGAATATGCATTGTTAGACTCATACTCGTGCCATTGGTAAATACATTCTTGTGTCACAAGTGGCTTTTCAGGCGTTGAAAGACAAATGTGCTTCCTGGATGCTTTCCCCTTCTTTAAGTGACCAGATTTCTATTCCATCCACACCTGGCCGGAATCTCAATGCCTCAGAATTTATTTGTGCTAAGCACAGATTTAATGTTGGTGTGATTAGGGATGATCAGGCCTTTGTTTCAGATAATGTGTCCTTGGGGAGCTGCTTCATCTCAACATTGTCATACAGAAACTAGGACCAGCCAAATCAGTGATGCATTTCACTACCATCCCTTTACTTTTTTTGTCCTTGTCTTTTTTTCTCCCACTTTGACAAAATCTTGCTTTGTGGCCCAAGTTGCCTCAAACACTCATCCTCCAGCTGTTTGACCCACTGTTAGAATTGCTTCTTCCTTCTTCTTGCTTTGCAGCTGCCCACTTCATCCTCTCTGCTGGAGCTGTATTGTGTTACTCTTGGCACGTTGGTATCTACAGTCTGGATGTACACGAATGTGGATGCACAGATTAAGATACATGAGACTTGGTTTATCCACCCCGCCTGCACCTGTTGCACTGACCACGCCAGTTTAAGCATGATAACAGGTGCGGATATGATGGGGTGGATATTTCACTACACACATATATATGTTTTTGCCCAGTAGATTTTGTCCTTTCTCTATGTGCCCTTGTTCCTTTGTTGTGATGATCTGTAGTAATGTAGTGCCAGAGCACTCCAAAATTTCCCTTGTGTCTCTGTCCTGTGGGTGACATCATAAGTAAGATATCCTTATTAACACTTCAAAGCTCTTGTTGCTGTTTCTGCAGTAGCTGGTGTTTTAAATGTGCAATAATATAGAAATACTAAGTGCAAAATATTAGGTTGCTGATTTTAATCTATTTAATCTATCAAGAGTGGATATTTGTAACCCTGTCACTAAGAATATTTGAATAGTCACTAAATATTTTGTGACAGTTTTGTTTATGCCCTGATCTAATCAATGGCTAGAATCTTCTAGCATAGTTCTAGAGGGTTCGTTTCAGCTGGGGTCCACTCTTTCAATTATGTTCTTTAAGATAAGATTTTATTCACTTTGTCAAATGATAACTCAACCTTTTAAGTTTTGAACAGAAAATTCCCTTAGATTTTCCTGAAAATATGTGATCTAAAATTCTCAAAAAAATGGCTTCACTTTATTTAGTAAATATACAGTTGATTTGTAGTAAGCATAATTTCCTCCTCAAAGCTCTTGCTGTTTAAAAATAGAATATTGCTTAAGATTGATTTTATACATATATACATATGGATGATGTTTGCAGAATATTTGAGACTAAGAGGAAGACAGCAAGGAAGCCTGTTTTTACACACTATTGTATATTACTATAAGGAATGTATTATTAATATGTTATCTAATATTTAGTTCATAATCAAATGTCACAATGTTGTTCTTCATAATAACAAGTAAACAAGGCTCATATGTTATAATTAGTTGTCAAGCTTCTTTCTTTCGTCTTTCTAAGCCTAGAATAACTTTTCTGCCTTTTTTAGTTTTCATGCCACTGATGAGATTTTGAGTAGCTCAGTGGAATTGTTTTGCAGAATGCTTTTATATTTGAATTCATCTTGTTTTTCTGCAATGAGATTCTGGAAAACTGCTTTTGGCAAGAATAGTATGTAGGTAATATTTGTTTCCCAGCATAAGGTGTCATGTGACAGGTGATGTCTGAATTCTGCCACTGATGATTGTCATTTGATCTCTTGATTAAAGTAGTGTGCACTGAGTTCCTCTGCTGCAAAGGCATTCTTTCTTCTTCATGTTTGCCTGCTGCTCTGTGGGCATATATCTTAAGATCTGCTCAACCTAAGAATTAGAATATCTTCATGTACTTCACATCCTTTTTCTGGAATTCTTCAGTTATCTCAGGCTGCTGTGCCATCACAGGGTCTGTAACTAGTTGACAATGTGAAGAGTGAATGTGAACTGTCCTGTTTGTCCAACCACCTTGTAACAATCTAGTCACTAAGTGTGAACTGTGCTTAATTCTTACAGTTTCAGTGATTACCACTCTGGACATAAACCTGTTTGGTGGACCACTTGTGAACAACTCCAGTGACTAGAGAAAATATTCATAGCTGTTCCCTTTCTGGGTGTTTTCAGCCCCATCTCATTCATTTCATTTTGTTTTGTTACCTCTGTCCTCTGCAAGTTGACCTGGAGAAGTCTGAATGAGTATATCTTACACGTTAGAAGCACCAGTGTAGATATATTCTTAATTAAGTGTGCTTGCTCACTTGAGACTCCTATTTCAGGTATTGTGTGTTTAGGCACTGAGACAAAGCTACTGGGTCTTGAATATGTGGATCCATGTAACTCGAGTTACTTCTGCAATGATCAAACTGGAAGACATCTTGCTATTGAATCTCACTGGACTGTTCTACTCATAAGGTCAATCTCCCCCAAACTCTCTAACCTCTTGGCTTTTCAAACAGACCATCTTTGATCGACAGTTACTGTTTCTTTGGGGCTTTTCTTAATGTGTGCTAAGCTCTTTTTCCCTCAACAGTACACGTGCACTGTGTTCCTGTCTAGGAACACTAAGTATTTGTTTTGATCTCCTTGGTTTTGGAATTTTCTAATGAGGTGAAAGACACGTAATGATTCCTTAGAAACTCTGTGTACCATCAAGGAACAGCATGCCAGAGTTAAATAGCAAAGAAAACCTTATTGAAGACTATTTAGATGAGGCTGAAAAGCTACACAGTTGAAACAAAAGGCAGGCAAACTTCAAGTCCTGGAATGAGCTATCAGGGAGCCTTCTCAGTGGGTTTAGGTAGGCTGTGTTTGCTAATTAGTGTCTATTAAGTTGTAGTTTCTATCCAGTATCCTAACACAGATATTGGTTGGGGCACACTCTATTTGGAAGATTACATTTCAAAAGCATGCCTCCCAGGTCCTTGACTAAGAAGGTTCAGAGTTCTAAAACTGGTAAGAGACTGGAAGATGTATTTACATTTCAAAGGATGGGGAAAGACATTGCAATTACTAGTTTTCTCAAGTGCAGTGCTCTAGAGAGGGAGGTTAAGACTCAGAGTCAGGGAGAAGGCTGTCTATCTGAGTCAAGCTGAAGTAGAACCCTCAAGGCTGTCTTGATTAATGCAGATTTGTGTCTTTTTCCATTTATGTGGACACAAAAATCCTTACTGACTGACTTTGAAACAATATCCTGGTCATAGGCAAAGGGTGTGTGGAATGAAGACTGCTCTCTCACCTCACACAACAAAGGTAGAAGCTAGGAGGGTACAAGATGTTTTGTGCCAGAAAGGGAGAAGTTACATTGTCCTTACATTCAGTTGCCAGTGATTGTGTTTCTGACCCACTGGGAGTTTTTAATCTCTCTTCTCCAAATTACATACAGAAAGAAAACATTTTTAAATTTGCATGTCTTATAATTAATTTAACTCTGACAGTGAAGTGTTGGGCCTGGTAAAATGCATAGCAATTAATTCCACACTTAATACACCTCTGAAATTTTCCCATGGTCTTTTGTGTAAGTTTTTAATATGAGCCTCCAGTCTCCATTCTGATGTTTGGCACTTTGAAAGTCTGCTTTACATTATAAAGTACTTGCATTGGGGATATGGTTTCATTATTTTAGTTTTTGTTAAAAAACCTTGACATATGCTGTGGAGAGAGCTCAATGGGAACCAAGGCTTAGGATTTGTCTATGAATACTTTATAAATTTCTATATCTGGTCTCATGAAACAAAATTGTTAATCTCGCTGATCTGTGGTAGTTTACTGTTATCTCAAGTATCTAATGGGCATGCATTTGCTCATTGTATTTGTTTAGAGGCCCAAAGAGCAGAGGTTATACGATTTGGGAATATAATTTACTACTCCTTGATCCTTCATTTCCAACCAGATGTGCACTCTTGTCTAAACTCAGAACTTGTCTAAATGCAGATTCATGGACATTGTAAGCTTTGTTTAGAAATGAAAAAAATCTAAATGTCTAATACTGAATAATTTCATTCTTCATATTCTGAGGACAGACTGAGCTTCTTTCTATGCACAAGCATGTCTCACCCAGTTGCCAAGCACTGTTTTTTTTTCTTTTCAGTTTCAAGTCACTACTTGTTAGGGTTTTGATTCTTTCCTTTGGTTTACAACTATTTTTTATCACTGTTAGAAATTAATACACAAGAATGAATCTCTAAATGAATTCTTGATTTGCTGATATTAAAATATCTGAGTAGCATTGGGTTACATAGAAATCCACACAAAGAATTGTGATGAGAAAAAAAAGAAAGAAAAAACCTGACCAGCAGATTCTTCAATGAGCCCATTATATCAACCATAGTAATTGTCTGGCAGGTTTCCCAAGAATGAGAAAATTCATTCAGAGTGTTGCTCTTGTCAGAGGTGCACAGGACTGGAGACATCAGAGCAGGATGTTTAGGAATAGACTGATTTAAGAGGTTTTTCCTGTGAGGAAATACATGGAAGGCTTGAGACTCTAATTTAGTGCCAACTAAGAAGCAAATTATCCAGTTTTTTTTCTTACCATGTTTCCTGTGATGCCTCCCAGATACTAAGAGGTGAGGACTCTCTCATGGTCAGATGACCTATTTTGAGAGCGTCAGCACATTTTTCACATTTCAGAGTACTTGAGGAATTAAGATATTTAATAAATGACCATCATCTGTGCTAGCAAATAGCCCTTTCAAATGTACCATTTAATTAGCTAATATAAATCTTTCTAAACACACAACTGGATACTGAAGATGCTTCTTACTTTAGAGACAAACACTCAAAGCACCAGTAAAGTCAAGGAAATCACTGAAAGACCTGATAAGTGTGGATGTATGACTGACACTAAGAATGATAACTAAAGGCCTACACTCATTCTAGGCCAGTATGTGATGGTTAGTTTTAAATGCCAACTTGCCACAATCTAGAATTATCTAGAAGGGAGACTCAATAGAATGACTATCCTTATCAAGTTGCCCCTTGAACTTGTCTTGATTGTTAGTTGGGGTGAGGGGCTCTACCCTGGGTCTGGGCAGCATCATCTCATAGGCTGAGCCCTGATCTGTGAAGAAAGCTAGTTGAACAGAAACACCAGCAAGCAAGCAAGGGATGGCTTGTTCTCTCTTTGCTCCTGATTGTGAAGCTGATGTGTCTGTCTGCTCAAGTTTCTGCCCTGAATTCCCTGAAATGATGGACAATGACCTGGAATTGTGAGCCAAATAAACCATTTCTCACAGTTGCCTTTTGTCAGGGTATTTTATTCTAGCAACAGAAATGAAACTAGGACTCTGTGGTGGGTAGGTTTTCGGGTGAAGTGTTTCCAGGAAGTACAGGGGCATCTCAGAGTCCAGTTCTATGTACATCATTGCATCAGTCCTGTATGCATGTTTGCAGGGGTGGGGAGATTACTAGCTCTCAGCAGCTGCTCTCGAGCCTTTCTCCTTAGGCTGGACTGCTTCCAAGGAAACATGAAAAGGTGTTTCAAAGCTGGATATAATATGATGATTATTGACAAGAGTAACACATGAGCACCTTCCAGTTATCTATCTGCTCAGCTATGGTTTTCTGTGCATATGTCCTTGTAGATACGGGTTTTAAGATAGCTAATCAGAGTGGCCTCAGTATGCAGGAGGAGAGGATTATGTCTCAGATTCAGTTATGATGTATAACTTTTACTTTTCATATTGTATACAATTCACTTAGGTTGTTGATGCCTCCCTAAAATTTAAATGCTTTCAGTTGGCTTAGGTTAGTATGTCGTCTCTTAAGAGGAGGAAGCTGGGGCTAGTAATGTATCAACTTTCTGACTGGTATTAGCCCTCAAGTGATCAAAGACTATGCTTGGCATGTTCGACTCTAAGCCATGCCTACTATGGTGGCATAAAGACTGAAAGGCAGGGATACTGGAACACAACTGCTTTGGTTGAAACCCAGTGCCAGTATATTACCTTGTGTACAGTATTTAGCTCTCTGTGCCTTGGATTTCCTGCAAATAAAATGGGGACAATACAAAGACAGCTCTTTGTTCACTAGACATTTGTGAAATTTAAATAAGGTAGCATGGTGAAGTTCCAAAGAGTTGGGCTATAAATCTCTTTAGCCCATAATGATTATCAAATGGGACAGTCTTAGAGTTATATAAAGGAGGAGAATTAGCACAAAAGAATGTGGGTAAGCATTCAGTTATAAACTAGGTAATGCGATAAACATGGATCAATCCGCATACTTCTACATGCCAGTCTCCAGTTATGCCAGCACCATTTGTTGAAGATGCTTTCTTTATTCCATTGTATATTTTTAGCTTCTTTGTCAAAGATCAGATGTTCGTACGTGCGTGGGTTAATGTCCGGGTTTTCAATTCGATTCCATTGGTCTACCTGTCTATTTTTGTGCCAATACCAAGCTGTTTTCAGGACTGTAGCTCTGTAATAGAGCTTGAGGTCAGGGATGGTGATGCCTCCGGACGTTGCCTTGTTGAACAGGGTTGTTTTGGCTATCCTGGGTCTTTTGTTTTTCCATACAAAATTGATTATTGTTCTTTCAAGGTCTGTGAAGAATTGTGCTGGGATTTTAATGGGGATTGCATTGAATCTGTAGATTGCTTTTGGCAGGATTGCCATTTTTACTACATTGATCCTACCTATCCAAGAGCATGGGAGATCTTTCCATTTTCTGAGGGCTTCTTTAATTTCTTTTTTTAAAGATTCAAAGTTCTTACGATACAGGTCTTTCACTTGTTTGGTTAGCGTTACCCCAAGGTATTTTATGTTGTTTGTGGCAATTGTAAAGGGTGATGTTTCTCTGATTTCTCTTTCAGCCCTTTTATCATCTGTATTTAGTAGGGCTACTGATTTTCTTGAGTTGATCTTGTAGCCTGCCAATTTGCTGAACATCCTTAGCCATCCGGGAAATGCAAATCAAAACAACTCTGCGATACCATCTCACTCCTGTCAGAATGGCTAAAATCAAAAACACCAATGACAATTTATGCTGGAGAGGATGTGGCGAAAGGGGGACACTCCTCCATTGCTGGTGGGAGTGCCAACTTGTTCAGCCACTTTGGAAAGCAGTATGGAGATTCCTCAGAAAAATGGGAATAAACCTACCACAAGACCCAGCAACTCCACTCTTAGGCATATACCCAAAAGATGCCCATTCATACAACAAAGATGTCTGTTCCACTATGTTCATAGCAGCTTTATTTGTAATAGCCAGAACTTGGAAGCAACCTAGATGTTCCTCACCCGAAGAGTGGATAGAGAAAATGTGGTACATCTACACAATGGAGTACTATTCAGCAGAAAAAAATAATGGAATCATGAGATTCGCAGGCAAATGGATGACACTAGAAGAAACCATCCTGAGTGAGGTAACCCAGTCACAAAAAGAGAAACATGGCATGTACTCTCTCATATATGGATTTTAGACATAGATCTGGGGAGTGCCAGCCTACAATCCGATAGCCAGAGAGTCTGGGAAACAGAAACTTCATTTAGTGGCTGATCGAAGAAGAGGCAGACTCCCTTGGTTAAGTACTGAGCTGAACTCAAGAAAGCCAGTAACAGAGAGGGAGTACTGATGATCAAAGGGATTAAGACTGGGCTGGTCTAACCCCCAGAAACAGCTGACCAGACAAAGGTTAACTCTTGAATCCCAGGCATCAGCCTGGGATTCCAGCATGGGACTGATCAAGACCCCCTGAATCTGGGTGTCAGTGAGGAGGCCTAGGGAATCTATTGAGCCTTGGGCAGCAGATCAGTACCCATCCCAAGTATACACATGGACTTTGGACTCCCATAGAACAATGTGAGGTGCACGCTCACCCTGAACTCTTGGGGAAGGGTCTAGGCCCTGCCCTATATGAAATGACAGACTATGGACACCCCCATGGAGGGCCTCACCCTCCCTGGGGGAATGAGGGGATAACGGGGGGGGGGTTGGGGGGAGGGCACGGGAGGAGGGGAGGGAATGGGAGAGGGACCTGGAACTGACTTGTGAAGCAACCTCGTTTCTTATCTAAATTTAAACTGGAAAATAAAATATAAAAAAAATAAACTAGGTAATGCACTAGTCAATACTAACTGAAAATCTATTATATTTCATATTGCTGAAAAAATATTCTATGCTTTATCCAAAGAACTCAGAATTCATAAATAATGTAAATATGTTTATATTCATATATATGCTAAAAACTAAATTTTATAGAAGTATACAGGGAGGGGAGGAGTCATTTTAGCATATGAATTCTGCTGGGCCAGGGAAAACCACCAGGAGTCAGGGCACCAACTTACTCCTTTCCTTTTCAGCCCTCTTCTGTTTCTGTATTACTAGGTCTTTTCTTTTTTTATTTAAATTAGCAACAAGCTTGCTTCACATGTCAATCCCAGATCCCTCTCCCTCCCCTTGTCCCCCAACCCCTGCCAGTCCCTCCAGCCCCCCACACAATCCCCACTCCATTCTCCAGGGAGGGTGAGGCCCTCCCTCCATGGAGAATATCCAGAGACTGTCATTTCATTCATGGCAGGGACTAGGCCCTTCCCCAAGAGTCCAGGCTGAGAGAACATCTTTCATTGTGGGAGGGGCACCCAAAGTCTGTTTGTATGGCAGGGATAAACTCTGTATGGGACTGATCCAGACCCCCTGAATGTGATCATCAGCGAGGAGTACTAGGTCTTTTCTTTAAGACATCATTTCCTTTTCCTTTGCTGCTTTGTCCTGCTGTTCGGGCAGATGTGATGTTGTCTGTATATCACTGGATTCTTTTAGCTTCAGGACCTAATGCAACTGCTCAGCCTCTGAATATTCAGTGCTTACATTCCTGGGAGGAATTTGCTTGGTGCTCTCATCTTTTCTCATCAGGACGAAGTACAGGTTCCTTCCTGACAACAGACTGATTTCTTTGGGTTGTGTGCTGTTCTTTGATGAACTGTTACTACAGGTGGCAAGAGCTTGTGGTATAAAATATAACTTCTTAAACGTCAATGGTGGTTGTTTTTAGAGTTGAGATGTACCTGACAAAATATCTAAGGTTTACTGTGGCTGGTATTGGAGAAGTTAGGAACTGAGGTAGCCCTTTGAACAATTCAGAGGGCAACAGGCCACAAGGGAGAAGATACTCAAGGGCTCAGTTATTATTCATGACTTTCTTTTATAGGACTCAAGAGAAGGAAGAGTTTGGTGGCTAAGGTGTGTAGTTTAAGTGGTTCTACATATTGGTTGACATATTACTTTGTATGTCTAAATTTTCCTACTGGCATGTCTATTCCCATAATGCATTTGGTTTCAATCCTACCTCAGTTCATGAGAATGGATAGTGGTTTGGGAAAAAATAAAAGCATAGGTCACATTTTTGGCAGTAGCTTTATAGGGTAGACTAAAGTGGTGCTACCAATGTCTTCATTGCACAATGGCATTACCACACAGTTTAACCTCTTGTGGCTGGTGTAGAGCTTTTGGGGGTCTTCTGCGAATATGAACAGTTGAGGCTCAGTGTCCCAGACTATGGAGGGAGGGAGAGAAGTAGGAATGGAAGGTAAGCGGGAGACATATATGAAGGTAGACAGACAGAGGAGGAGAAAGAAGAACAATGAGAGTAAAAGGAAAATGCAAAGGAAGAGAAAATGGGGAGGGAGGAAGGGAGGGAGGGAGGGAGAGAGGGAAAAGGAGGGAGGAGGATTCCCTTGCTGTGCGAGTGTTCCCTGAAGATACTGTCAGGGAGGTGAGCAGCTGGACCCTCTCAAGAATTAATGGATGCTCCCATGGGAGGAAGAGTCAGTCTGGAACTCTTCCTTCAGAGCCTGAGAGCTTCGAGCTTCATGTCCTTCTGCTTCAGCCTGTGGGTGCTCTTCCATCTCTGAGCTCTCCCTGTGTGCCAACCCGATGCCCAGTCTCAGCTGTGGCAGGTGGAAGACAGCAACTGTGAGCCAAGATAAACGTGGGAAAGAGGAAAACCGGAGTGAACAGCAGTGTTCCCGAGAGGGACTGTAGGACTGCATGCTCCCTCAGAAGCTTCTGGTCCCACTGGAGTTCGCTTTTGCTCAAGGCTAGGGAAGTGAACCCATCACACGCCTGGCAGTGCTGTTCCCCCTATCTCAGTTCCTACTGATCCCAAGCATAGTGGTTGCAGACTTCCCAAAGCTGCTTTGTCTGGGGCAGAGACAGGATAGGGAGCACTTGGCGATATAGTCCTTTACCTGAATATATTTGCCAAATTGTGTGAAGAGAAATCCGAAGGAATGGCTTATTTGAAGTAATTGTGCTGTGGAATGCTCCGTGTGATTACCGTTGAGGGCAGATATAATCAGTCATCTGCCTGAGCTGGTCTTTTACAAAAGGTCAAACAAATTTTTCCTAGACACCCCAGAGAGAAATATTTTAAAACCCAAATTATTGTCTCATGATGTAGCTGGTATTATTTTTAGCATTTATGAGCTTCCATTATTTTCCTGAATTTACCAAGGTGTGAATTACTCTCTTCTTTTATGTCCCATGCTACATGGACCTATGTTTTAGTATAATCCAAGTGTTAAAATTACATTAAAATATTCATGCACCTACAAATCACAGTTACTGCCTGTGCTGTGCTCTCTATGTTGGTCTAGACCTGATTTCTTCTTTTTTTATTTATCATTTTTTATTTTAATTTAAAATAGCTTGTTTTACATGTCAATCCCAGTTCCCTCTCCCTCCCCTCCTCCCGCACTCCCCTTCCCCCCCTCCCACCCTATTGCCAAATCCTTCCACATAGGGGATATCTAGAGTCTGTCATTTTACTCTGGGTAGGGTCCAGGCACTCCCCTAAGAGTCCACGCTGAGAGAGCATCCCTCTTTGTGCTATAGGCACACGAAGACTGTTTGTATACCAGGGATAGACACTGATCCACAGCTCAGGGCCCCATAGGTTGCCCAGGCCTTCTCGCTGACACTCACATTTGGGGGGTCCAGATCAGTCCCATGCTGGCCTCCCCATTGTCGGTCTGGGGTCCAAGAGCTCTCCCGTGTTCAGATCAGCTGTCTCTGCTGGTTTTGCCAGCCCATTCTTTGCCAATTTGCTCATCACTCCTCTCTCTCTCTGTCACTGGGTTCCTTGGGTTCAGTTCAGTGATTAATTGTGTGTTTGCCTCTGCTTCCATCAGACACAGGATGAAGGCTCCCGGATGGTTATAGACATCAAGTTCATTATCAGGAATGGACATTCGAGGTGGTCTCTCCACTATTGCTTAGCTTGCCAATTGGTGTTATCCCTTTAGATCACATGAGGTCACTCTGGTGCCTGATCTGTATTCGATCCTATGATTCCCTCTTCCCCCTATTCTACCCCCACCCCCTCAACTTCCTGTTCCCCCATGACCAACTCTCTTCCTCTTCACCCCCTCTCTTCTTCCCAGGTCCCACTCTCCCCCACCCCTCACCGTGTTCCCCATCCATTCAGAGGATCTTGTCTCAATCCTCTTCTCTTGGGTACTATGCATATATGCATATCTTTTGGGTTCTTTCCTGTTTTCCAGACTCTTTATCAGTGGAAGTGCAGACTGGCACTATCCTGATCCATATCTAAAATCCATATATGAGTGAGTACATACCATGTTTGCCTTTTTGCGACTGGGTTACCTCACTCAGGATGGTTTCTTCCAGTGCTATCCATTTCCCTGCGAATTTCAAGATTCCATTGTTTTTTCTGCTGAGTAATACTCCATTGTGTAAATGTACCATATTTTCTCTATCCACTCTTCAGTTGAGGGGCATCTAGGTTGCTTCCAGATTCTGGCTATTACAAATAATGCTGCTATGAACATAGTGGAGCAGATGCCCTTGTTGTATGAACTTGCCTCATTTGGATATATGCCTAAGAGTGGAATTGCTGGGTCTAGTGGTATATTAATTCCCATTTTCCTGAGGAATCTCCATACTGATTTCCAAAGAGGCTGTATGAGTTGGCACTCCCACCAGCAGTGGAGGAGTGTTCCTCTCTCTCCACATCCTCTCCAGCATAAATTGTCATTGGTGTTTTTGATTTTAGCCATTCTGACAGGAGTGAGATGGTATCTCAGAGTTGTTTTGATTTGCATTTCCCTGATGGCTGAGGATGTTGAGCACTTTCTTAAGTGTCTCTTGGCCACTGATTTCTTCTTTTTATGAGACTCGAGGCTCTGTCTTAACAGGCTCCCTTGTTTCCTGGGTTCTGGCTCAGTTGAGAGTTGGGTTTCAGTTTTCTTTGTGAAGGATTCCCATTCTGGTTGCTCCTTGAGAAATGGACCCTACCCATGTCTCAGACCTCTGTTGCTGCTCAAGGATACTCACTTCAGCCTGTTTTAGGGGACTTCCTGCTGTCACTGCCCTCTTGTATCTTCTTAGACACTTGTTTATTAAGGTTGCAACTCGCTCAGGCTGAGATTCCATTCTTCATATGAACACCCTAACTAACATCCTGCCTGTTCCTTGACATTTAGTGTGCAACAATCAGATGAAAGTTAAAATTTGATTTTCATCTGGAACATGTCCTAATACCACTGGACTTCTTATCCTTTTAGTCTTTTCTACTTTTCATGTTATAATTTAAGGTCCATTTCTTACCTAGTCCTAGATTTCTATCTTACTCAATTCCCATTTGAGGTAAAGCAAAACCTCAAACTTTTGTATGGACCCCTCGCAGAAGGAGGAGGCAATGAACGGTAGAGGATGACCCGAAGCCCTCACCCAGTCTCACCACCCAGGATAGCCTGCATTCATCTGTTCTTTAGGATGAGTTGCTTTGTACGAGTAAGCTTAAAAGTCTGAAAAAAAGAATTCTACTGTTTAAACATGTGGAAATTGGTGAGTTTAGGCGTGGAATATTCCCCTTGAAGTGTAAATTACTTATCCCAGAGGGCTAACACCTTATTGGGCATTGCCAATTAATTGCAGTCACTGCAAACCAGAGCTTTGCAGCATGTCCAGTGCAGAGTTAAAAGTGTAGTCCTTGTGTTTACAGTCTCAAAGTGACATGGTTACAATTAGGAGAAAAGGCTGACCAGCCCAGGAACAAATTCTAGAAGACACAGAACTTTATGCTTTTCCCTGTCCCCATTCTATTTGTCTGGTCAGCCCATGTGATGACAAAGGACTGCAACACAAAACCTTACACAGCAAAAATGCATGCTATGAAAAGGTAAGGTCCAGAAAGAGCCTCTTGCTGTAGGCAGGCCTTAGTTGATCATGCCTGAAATCAGGGAATCTTCCTTTAGGCTCCCTCTTCCTTTAGTGTCCACATCCAGTATGTCAGTAAGTATAGTCATCTTGTTTTTGAACACATCCCAACACTGTTGCTCATCTCTTCACCATTTGCTTTTTTTCTGATTTGACCACCTCCTTCCCCACTTTTTACCTGGCTCTGTCCTTTAGGACATGCCTTAAACACTTCGTCTGCAAAGAAGTCTTCACCTTCTACTCCGAATCAGGGTCCTCCCGTGCTCTCTGGCCATAGTCCTTCATATTACTTCGCAGCTCTCAGTGTTATTAGAATTTCTGTGTAGGACTAGTCACTAAGGTTCTAGTGTTGTACACTCCACTCACCTTGGATGCAAGATGCAGAGAAATCAAGCTGGAGGCAGGCTGGAAGATTCCTCTCTGTTGCCTGGCTCTCAGGCTGGCAAATGGTACTATACATGCTGCTGCTTAGAACCTGTTCCTTCAGAAAGCTTTTATTTGATTGGTCTGGCTTCCCAGGCCTCTGCCTCACCCTAGCCTCCCCAGCTTTGAGAGTTCTCCGAGTAGTTCACATATCAGCACTCTACCCCCACTGGCTGCTCACTGACAGTTAACTCTGGAAAGAGCAGGAATTGCTTGCTCTTTGCACTCACTGTGCAGTTCCCCACATTGATTATGCCAGGAAATGTTTAATAAGTGTATGCTCCGGTCATGAATGAAGGAGTAGAAGAAAGAGAGCTTTGGTGAACAGAGCAGGGATGTTTTGAACACAATGGGATTTAATCATTTGAGAGCACAACAGAGGTAGTCCCCCCTCCCCCTTTCCATATTTTTATTTCCTAACTTTCAAACAGTAATCAAGACCTTGAAACTCCTAACTTTGAAAAAAGCTTCAAGTAGGTGGAGGGAAAGCAGAAACTGTTTTGACGAGGGCTACTCTTATTTTTGTATAGCTAAAGGTCTTGGAGAAAACGATGCCCTGAGTCTCTCAGATGCAAGTGACTGAGGGGAGGTATTCTTGCAGGGGTAGAGGGGAGGAGAAGCCTCTCATTGTAGTAAACAGAGCTCTGTGGACTCTGAAAACAGAAATCTCTTCCGGATAACACCACCGAGAAATGGAGGACTACAGAGAAGAGCAGCATAGTGTGCTAAAGAGTGAGTATCATCCCCAAAAACATTTTGTAATCTGTGTCTGGGGTCTCATATTCAAGGAGGTCTGTGCCAAAATTACACACATGTAGGCTATGTACACTATGACTATATTATAAATAATTACTAACTAAATAGTTATCACTATGAATTTTCTGTATATAATATGTACTTATATGATACATATGACATGTTCTGCACTATATATAATATTTAATTAATTGCAGATTATTTACTATAAAATAATATGTATATCTAATACATAAACCTTTTTCTTTTAGTACAATTCTGCATTGCAAAGCCTTCCCCAGGTTGTGGGTATAGTCTTTTGCCTTTTTCTTGCCTGTTGCAGGTGTCACTCATCCTTAGTCTTGTCCCATTTTCCTGAAAGGGGAAATAATTAAATGGAGTACTTGTATTATAAAGCCACATAATGAATTCAGGACAACTGGAAAGAACACACCCTTGGGATTTGTTAGATGTTTTATAATCATATAAATGTTGTTGTTTTTAGGTAATTAGAACCACTTGTTCTCCCAGTAATTCACTCTCTTCTTTAGACATTTATCTTATGGTTATGCACACTGGTATACACACTGGGGATTCACAGCCAAACAGAACTGAGATATAGCATATTTGAAAGCAGGATAGATATCTTAGTTCTGAACTTCGTTTTCAGAATGTGATCGTTTTTCTTTTTAATTTCTTTTGTTTTACGTGTATAACTTTTGTGCCTGCGTGCACATCTGTGCATCTTGTGCATGCCTGGTATTCAGGGAGGCAAGACAAAGGTGCTGAATCCCCTGTAACTGGAGTTACAGACGCTGTGATCCATCATGTGGGTGCTGGGGACAGAACCTGGGGCTTTGGGAGGACAGCTAGTATTTTTAACCACTGATTCATCTCTCCAGTCCCTGGGATGAAGTTTCTTGCATGCTTTTCCTAAAGAGGTTTATTTTGTCCATAGGGAGGGAATGTGCAAAGCTAAGTTACTGTTTGGTAATGCTGCAAGAACATGCTCATAACAGGGTAAACCTTTTATTTGTTCATTGATAGTAGTGATCAATGAATAAAAGCAGTCAAATTCTTCTGCAAACCAACTTCGAATGTGCTCACTTTCCCCTGCTTTGCAGGAGTAAGTATGACCTGCCTTCATTATCATCTGCCTTCTTTACAGTATCTCACAGTGGTAAAGAAAGCAATGAGTTATATATGTATGTTCAATCTTCCAGTTACTGATGTAGAAGCCATGATTGACTGTGTTTGTATTATTTCTTTTTATTTTTATTTAATTATATATATTTATTTAAAATTTTCTTCATTTTACATACCAACCCCAGTTTCCCCTTCCTTCCCTCTTACCACTCCCCTACCTCCCCCACCTCTTATCCACTTCTCAAAGGGGATGAGGGGTAAGGCCACCCTTGGGGAGTCAACAAAGCCTGGCATACAAAGTTGAGGTAGGACCAAGCCCTTGCCCCCTGTATCTAGGCTAAGCAAGGCATCCCACTGTAGGGAATGGGCTCCAAAAACCCAGTTCATGCACCTGGGATATATTCTGGTCCCACTTCCAGGGCCCCCCCAACAGACTACGCCACATAGCTGTCATCATCTTTCAGAGGACCTAGCGTGGTCACATGAAGATACCCCAGCTGTCCCAGGCTGCCAGTTCAGTCTGTGAGCCACCACTAGCTTGGGCTAGCTGTCGCTGTGGTTTTCCCCATCATGCTCCTGATTAACCTTGTTCATATAATCCCTCCTCCCTCTCTTCACCTGAAATCCAGGAGCTGAGCCCATTTCTTGAATTTTGATCATTGCATCTACTTCCATCAGTTACAGGATGTAGGTTCTATGATGACAACTAGGGAGTCACTAAACTGATTACAGGGGAAGGCCAGTTCAGGCACCCTCTCTACTATTGCTAGGAGTCTTAGCTTGGGTCATCTTTGTGGGTTCCTGGGAATTTCCCTTGCAGTAGGTTTCTCCCTAGCCCCATAATGGCTCCTTCAATCAAGAGATCTCTTTTATGGCTCTCCCTCTGAGTCCCTTCCCCAGTCTGGCCTTCTTAATCCCTCATGTTCCCATCCCCATTCCCTTCTGTCTACCTCCTTCCAGTTTACCCAGGAGATCTTAACTATTTTATCCTCCTGGAGCCCTCCACATGTGTCTCTCTTAGGGTCATCCTCTTAAATTAGCCTCTCTGGGCTTGTGAACTGTAACCTAGTTATCCTTTGCTTTATGTCTAATATCTACTCAGGAGTGAGTATATGCCATGTTTTTCTTCAGGGCCTGGGTGTTTTTTCTAGCTCCATCCATTCTCTTTTAAGTTTCAAGATGTCATTATTTTATGTTGTGGAGTAATACTCCGTTGTGTAAATATACCACATTTTATTTATCCATTTTTCAGTGGAGGGGCATCTAGGCTGTTTCCAGGGTTTTTTCTATTATGAATAATGCTGCTATGAATGTAGTTGAGCAAGTGTCCTTTTGGTATGATTATGCATCTTTTGGGTATATTCCCAAGAATGGTATTTCTGTGTCTTGTGGTATACTGATTCCCATTTTCCTGAGGAATCTTCATACTGATTGCAAAAGTGGTTGTACAAGTTTGCACTGCCACCAAAAGTGGAGGAGTGTTCCCCTTACTCCACATCCTCTCCAGCATAAGCTGTCATCAGTGTTTTTGATCTTAGCCCTTCTGACAGGAATAAGACTATATCTCAGAGTCATTTTGATTTGCATTTCCCTGATGGCTAAGGATATTGAGCAAGCCCCAGAGAAAAGACACCAGCATCCTCCTCATGGAACCTACCATCATCCAATGCATCAGCTACCACCATACCTACAGGCACACCTGAACCTGGAGGTGATCCACACTTATGACACAAAAATGTATTAATTTCTTTGAGGAATTAATGAAAATAGCCCACAAACACATACAGAATGCTCTGGATATGGAAGTTACTGGATTCTGACCTGACTAGTTTTGATGTATTGACATAGCACCCTCTGACACAAACTTTGCATGACTCCTGCAAGTCAAACCATTTGATTGTGTGGAATAGATTTCATGATAGATTTTAATAAGTGCCTCCAGTACCTGAAGCAGTTGCTTCTTTTCTGTACAAGAGGAAAACTGGAAAGCTGCACACAACAAGGAGATCAGTCCCTGAAGCTTTAAAAGCTAAAGAGGCTTTGTCCTTCATTTGAATTACAGGCTTGATGAGAAACTTGACTCCCAATGTCAAGTCTAAACCTAAAGATGTTATGTTTCCAGAGGTTCAGGTCTGGTACAGGTGTCTCCAGGTTCTTGACTTCATTTCGAAAGAATTGAAAATAAGGGTCCCATAAAGATTTGTAAGAATAGCAAGATCCCTTTATTGGAGGAAAACAATAGAGAAGATCAAAATACACTGTCAGAAGGCAACCAGCCACAAGGGTGAGGATACTCAAGGACTCAGTTATTTTTCATGACTTTCTTTTATAGGGTTCAAGAGAAGAGGAGTTTGGTTGCTATGGGATGTAGTTTAAGTGGTTCCCTATATTAGTTTATATGTCCATGTGTTCCTACTGTGCATGTCTATTCACACAATGCATTTGGCTTCAATCATATTTAAGTTCAATTATCCATAGGTATATGATGGTAAGTAAAGGATTCTCCCTAAAAGGTTAGTGTTACCACATAGCTTATACATCCCAAACCAGTTCAAGAATGACAGTATTTCCATTCTTTGTAACAGACACATTGAGAATGCACTAGAATAGAACTGTATAGATCTGATTAGTACTCATAACAGAGAAATCTATATTATTGCTCAGAAATGAGGTACATGGAGCCTGATGCAGGTTGAGTCTCAAGAGGTTTCTGTGGTTTTCAGGTGCATTATTTGGAGAGAGGTATGTATGTAGAGCACATGTAGTTGAAGCAAATAGGCTGCCGAGTGCATGGTGATGGGCAGGTATGCATAATCTGAACCAAATAGAATCTCAGGTTAACCTCCCTCCTATGCTTGCATGACTTGAAGGTACTACTCAGGACATAGTTGAAATATTGAATTTCATTCCTTTTGCTCTGTACCTCCAAAAAACACAGACTATAAAGGAAACCAATAGCAATACTAAAACAATGAAATCTCCAACAACAATGAAACCAGGCCACACTGGTCCAAACCCCCAAACCTCAGAAACACTCACAGGACATATATCAAATAGCATTAACATTATTGTCTTCAGATATAACACCAGGATCTTTACTCAGACAACCCATTTCTTTCTTATGAGTTCCCTTAACAACAGACTTATAGTCAAAATACATGATTTCCCTCTGCTTTTCTTCCCTCTTGGAGCATCACCTGTCTGCTGCAATGGAAAACTGTAATTACAGGTAGCATCAGTGTCAGATTAAAATAACTCCATGCCACATTCTTATTTATGAGTCACAATAGTACTATAATTTAAAATATTTCTTTTCCTCTGGGGAGAAATAACACTGCCACATTAAGCTTAGAAGTACAGCTCTCTGTCTAAAAGCCTGGTTTCATAGTCTCCCTCCTCCTTCCTTTATTCAATCAGTAACTACTGTAATTCTTCTTTAACTGGTCTTCCCACTGGGCAAATTTAACCTCCAAACAGAGTAAAAGCTCTGTAGCTCATCTTTCCATTTACAAATGAGCTAAATCTGCATATATTTTCTTCATGGAAGAGTTTACCTTGCCTTCAAGGAAAGTTCCATGGTGATTTACAAAAAATTATCACTCAGTCTTTAGTCTTCTGAGGACTGGCTTGTACCTTGAAGACCTGAAGCTTCCACATGCCCTTCAGATGCTACGCCAAGCATTTCTTAAGGGCTCTTAGCAATGGTCAAATAGGTTTCACTGGTAAATCTTAAGTGGTGTTATCGCAGCACTTTGAATACTTACCTTATAACCAAGGAATACCTGCCAGTCTATTTTTAAGTTCTAAATCAAGATAAAGGGTGCTTGGTATTTTTCTGTAGCTTTGTAAACTTTGTAAAAGTGTGGGATTTTTTTCAAGTTGGAGAATTTATGAAATAAATATGCACTAGAGTTTGGAAGAGTACACCATGTACAGCTTACTCCTGAATCCTTGGTGACTTTTAGAGCTGTGCACCATGGACCACAGTGACAATGTTTGCTTGGCTTTGCAGCAGGATTTGGGATAAAAGTTGATCAGCTGCTCCTGAAAAAAATGCCATAAGTAAATCACTAGCATCTTCAATCAGTTCAGGATCCAATGCCATCATCACTTATTTCCTAAATTTGCTAAGGATTATCTCTGATCAATAGGAATGTAAACTCTACCAGCCAACCCAAATAAGCCATTAAACAGCCATACATACCACAGCACTTGGTGTACCAGGGATACTAACGACTTAGAGAGACCTTCTTGGAAACTCTCTACCCAGATGCTGTAAAAACTCTCAGCTTATACCTCTTTATTTACAAAGCTCATGCATTCAATATCTTGTTTCTACCACCAGACTCTTAACATGTTGGGGATATGGATGCTACCTTTTTAATGTGGTTACTAAATCTTAAGAACTCCCCTTATGACTTAAAATGTATTCCTAAACTTAGGTTGGTTAGTACATACTGTAGTCCAAGATGGACTATGTGGGAAACCTGAGCTGAGGGCTGTGCTGCTTGTGAAATGGGTGGCATGTGACATTAAGACTTGTGAACTTATGGGGAACACAGAGCTTGGGGACTGTTCTGCTCCTGTCATTTCTGTTACTTCTAGAAATAAATGAACACTTTTATTATGGCAACCACTGGTTGACTCTGCGAAAGCCATTGATGGTCTGAAATGTCCCTGTTGCTCTGTTGTAGCTAACAAACCTCTCTCTGGATTCAACATCTGGCATAAACCTTTAGCCTGTCTGTATAGACGTTACCCTATGGAGGCTCTGTGAATGCCTCCTCTCTTCCTAAGAGTTGACCTTCTGTTGTGAAGAAAGCCCTAGGTGTGCTATTCAAGGACCTGTGTGGCCTTGACCATGCTACCTACATGTTTTGAATACATGCATGCTTCAGGGACATGGGGCTTGATGTAGTCAACTGAATGAGTTTTCAAAGATTAAGTGAGGTTAGCACAGTTACACAGATTACAGCCAAAATGCAGGGCATTGCAAAAAGCCCTTCTGAGAAGGAAGATTTGGAGGTAAAGAGCAGAAGGTTTCTAAGTAAGACAAAACCCTACCAGAAGAGAATGTGTCTCCATATGTTCTTTTACCCCCTCCCAACCTTTTAAAATAAAGTAGTTCCTTAAATACGGTAAATACTCAAGTGCTAAATAAATATTTGATGAATTAAGTCAGGGATTAACTGGAGAAATGAACTAACAGTGTTGGGAAGGAGTGAGCTTAGAAGACTCTCAGCAGGCTGACCTCTACAAGGGGCCTGCGGTACACAGTATGCTTAGGACTAGAATAAGGGCCGGAACCCAAACTTGGATAAATAAGAGAGAGGCTCAGTTACAAAAACCTGGTCATACAACTGAATCTGCCATATAGGCTACTGCTCATGATCCAGGTGACTGGGATCCAGGAACAGTCTCTGAGGAGATTCTGAATAGCCATCCTTATTAATAATAGGTGATAATGTATACACTTAAAATGTAGTCAATGATTCCATGTGACAAGTGCTTTTTATCAGACGGTTTTAGTGAAATGCATTTACATAGAAAATGTTTTTGTTGTTATTGGTATTACTTTGTTTAAAAGGAGTAGCTCCTAGTCATGGGATGTTGTTCTATGGTTATTGTGCATATTTATTCATTTAATCTTGATGACTCTCCAGAGTAGAATAAGTTACTGTACCCCATCACATGAAAGAAAACCAAAGCCAAGATAGATTGCATATTCTTTTTAAGGCAAAAAGACTGTAAATGACTAACATGTGATTTAAATCTAAGAAGTCTGGCTGATTAATCCTTGCCTATAACCACTGTTTTAAATTATATTTCCCATGGAGAAATTGAAATATTATCCTTGAGATTGAGAGCACATACTCATTCTATGCAAATGCACTTTTATTGTTTGTAAGTTGCCTGCTTCTAAATAAACAACTAGTCATTTCTTCAGTTCATTTGTCTGTTAGACTCACACAGTAAGTGATCACCATGTACCAGAGGAAGGTATCTTAATGTCAAAAGCCCACTCTTTTTCATTGCAACTCATAGGCACTCAACTATGTCAAGATGAAGTTGACTGTCTCCTTGCCATTCATTGGCTGTCAGACAGTCATTGAAGTGGAAGATGAATGGACCTTTGCACTTTTTATGAGGAGTACATGGCTACATAAGTAGCTGCTGATGCTCTGGTGAAGAGTAGAAGGGATATGTTTTCCCAATCAGTGTTGATAATGACAAACCAGGCTTTCCCATCAGGCGGTGTCTTTAACTATTGCAGAGGGTATGTGCTGCTGAGTAAGGAGTTCTATAAATCTAGTAGACTTGAAGACAGGAAACACAAAGTCTGTTTGGGGATGAAAGGGGGGTACCAATTGAAATGATGAAAACTTGATTATTATAAAAAAAGAAGAGAAGGATATTCTTGGACTGACAGATACTGTGCTTCTTCAAAGGCTAGGGCCATAAGAGCTAGTAGAAACTGAAAGATTTTCAATCTCTCTAAAGAAGATGGTGTCCACCAGAAAGTCCTTAAACAAAGAAGGTAGGAAGCCCAGGACCAAAGCACCCAAGATTCAGCATCTTGTTACTCCATGTGTCCTGCAACACACCCAATGTATTGATGCACTAAAAAAATGAGAAGGTTGCAGAACATGCTAAACTTGTGACCAACAGAATGAAGAAAGCCAAGAAAAACAGGAAACATTTCCAAGGAATGTAGGCTGTCCTCACTGAGAGTATCTACTAAATCTGAGCCCAGTCAAATTAATTCTTAAAAAATAACAAATAGACAACCAAGTGTTGGAAAAAATTCAACAGGCCCAGTGTATATTGAATGCCTAGACCCCATAATATTTATGTCTGACTTATTTCATAAGGGATTTATTAAGAAAGGATGCTACCAGTTGCTTCCTGCATTGTCAGTCATTTAAATATTTCTAGCATTCTTTGAAGGATCAATTTAGGAAACTAGGAACTTTAAGCTTTAATTATTGCTGTATTTTAAAACAGAGGAAAATTATGTGGCTAGATCTTAAGTATAAAAGACATTTATGCTAATTTGATCTTTTGCTGTAATTTATTTTAGAATTCTCAATAGTAACATTAATCTTCAATGACTTATTTGAAGTAATATTGGATTCCAAAAGTACTTTCAGAAGAATTGTATTGTAGTCCTGTGTGAATCATCTACCTTTATTTGAATGTTAAGTGTTGTAAAATAGGCAATTTTGCAAAGCAAAGATAATTTCTGATGGCTTAAACATTTCAACAAAATTAGTGGCATTTATTGTATAAATTTAATTAGATTTCATGCTTTGTGAGGACTTAAAAAGTAAGTCTTTTGAGATAATTTTGACTTTTGCTTGATATGAAATTAAAATCATAATTGATGAATATACATTCCAATTATGGCTTTATTTCTGTGATATTGCTTCTTCATTTGAGTATTATGTCAAGAAAGCATTATGCTCTAAGGAAACAAATTAGGTATTAGATTTTCACTTTGATAACACAGGGACTTGGGAACTATTTACTAACAATATTTTTTCACATATAATAATGGCAGTAACTGGTTGATAAATAGACCTTGTGTGAGAGTAGTAGTGAAAACCTAGTTATAATTCATTTTAGGATCCTGTAAAAGTTGTAATTATTAGAACCTAAGTACACGGGGAAGTGTTTCCTCACAAATTCCCCCTTCATGACAGTCCATTAGAGCTAGTTTTGCATACCCAATGAATCCATGTACCTCTACTTTCCTGCAAAGTTTTATAGGACAAAGTGTTTCTTTTTGTACAAAAGGTACAACTCATCCAGACTCATATCTGAGATGGAATAATATGCTCACAAATATTGAGTAATAGATTTTGTTGTTGGGTACTATGAACTGCTTTCATGTTAGAATGAACTATTCAGTAGAGCATCTCTGCAGATAAAGTAGTCAAAATATAGTGATTGGTATTAGTCTAACCCATACACAGATCAGTGGAGTTCAGTTTTTTCTGTTTATGACAGCATACAATTCTCTCTGTAATTATGCTGACTACTTTGAGTGGTCCCAGGTTGGTCTGGACATTCCTCAGCATAGAAAACCATAATATCTGTCTAGCTTCTGGCATGGAAAGGCTCAGCCTCAGGAAAGCTGTGGTGAGCTAAACCTGTAGTTCTCATTAGAGGAAGCTCTGTAGACTCCATTCCTACAGATATTTTTGTGTGTCCATTTGAAGTTCAGGGTAAAGATGTGTGCCAAGATTCTGTGCTTATTTATGCTTAAAAGGATTTGGAAAGAGTTGTTTGAAACTTGTGATGACTCCTCTTTTGATAACTAGAAACACATATCTACATGGGTTGAATCACTACCAAAGGTTCTTGATTTCCCCATGTTCTATGAGTTTTAGAATCTGGGAACACTGGTCTTCAATGGCAACTAATGATGTAAGGAAGACAGCTAATACCATAACTCTAGTTTGTGCATGTACCATTCTTTACAGGCTTAAAAATACACTGTCTTTCTTAGATGGCTTCCTTTGACCACATTACACATCTGTCGGATTAGTCCTTTATTCACTCAGGAAGCAGACAGAGGCTTCCAGCATTTATTAAGAAGAACACACTTCTTATCTGTATATATTTCCTTGCAACCTATTCAGGTGAGTAGCCCTTCAGTGTCTGTCTACAGATGCCTGTCTTACTCTTTATTTGTTTGTTTGTTTGTTTACTTACATTGTGCCTCTCTTTCTCCAGGCTCAGACTTAAAATTGCTTCATTTAGGCACTTGGCAAATATATAACCTTAGAATGCCAAGATTTTATCAGAGTCATTTACAGATTGTTAATGGTATTTTGATTCATGTTCATTGAATCTTAAATGCATAGATTGGGTAGTCATCCGTGTCTGATGACTTGGCATTGTAGCTTTCAATGACATTTGGCCATAACTTAGTTGCTCTTGCAAAATAGAATGCAGCTAATGCTTGAGGATTTATTTGTCCCTAGGCATGAGCATCTGTGACCCTTGATTTTTGACAACTTGATCCAAACCTAGGCATATAAAGGAACAGGGTATCTACATTGGGAAATTTCTTCATTGGGTTATCCTCTGGGCAAGTCTGTGGAACATTTAATTGATTGACCGTTAGTGAGAGAAGACCCAAGCCACTGTGGGTTGTGCTACTTTTGTCAGGTGGCTTTGGGTTATATAAGAAAGCAAGCTAAGCATCCTATGAGAGGAAACCAGAAACAAGTCCTCCATGGTCTCTGCTTCTTGCCTTCAGTTGACAGCCTTAAATTCTTTCCCCACTTCCCTCAGTGACTGATTGTGACCAGAGTTTGTAAGACAAAACCAACCCTTTCCTCCCTAGTTGCTTTTGGTCATGGTGTGTTACAACAGCCACAAAGACCCAAACCAGGAGAAATGCTTACAACCATTAGGTAAAAGCATCCATGTCAATGGACTGTGGGGGACCCTGTGACAATACCTTATTCTGCCTTCACTGCCAGAGCACTCATTCCCAGGTTATGGAAGCCTTGACCCCGGATGTTGATACCTCTTAACAGAGTCTTTTTTCTAGGATCTATCCTCCTTTCCAAATGTAAACCATTACTCTTTCAGTTATGTGCAGTTCACATCCTTTACCTTATAATGGGAAGACTCACAAGGGTTGTCCCAGATCAAGAGCTATTTCCAAGAACTACTAATGGGGCAGGCATCAAGACCGTGTTATTTCTTGTCTTCTGCATCCCACCTCCTTATCCCTTCTTGGTGAGTGTGGTAAGTCTGAATGCATTAGTAATAAATTCAGTCACCAATAATGTGTCAGTGTGAGTGACATTAAGAGTAGACGTCAAAACAATTTCTGTTGGTGTCATTTGAACAAGAGGAAGAACAGATTTTAATTCTCTAGTCTGCTCTTCCTGTGTCTTCTGTTGTCCCTTGTAGTCTGCCATGTGAGCCTTAATCTGTACCTGCCTGAATGATGTCTTAGAAATCTGTGTCTGTCTCTGTTTGTGTGTCTTTCCTCTCCAGCAAAGGGTTTTGCACTGCATTTATTGACCAGAACAGGAAAACTCAGGTGGGGAAGGAATGAGGGAACCTTTCAGAAAGTCTTTAACAGAGTTTCACAATGGACAAAGCCACTGACTCCAACTCACCCAGATTACGCACCAATAAAAATAGTCGATTATCAAGCAGTATTCTTATGTTTTGATCAGCATTTGTTGTGAACATTCATCCTATACCCATATTCTGTTTTCAGCAAATTATTATCAAAGCATACATATAAATATATAAATACACATACATTAGTCTTGGAGCATGGGAGAGTACCTAACTTAAAGTTACAGTTATGTTTTTACCTTGTGTTGTAAAAGGTGATTAAATGGAAATTCAAGGCAAGTAATGTGGGCTATTACACTGTTCTCTTAAAGGCAAGTTAAGCTACAGGCTGAGTATATAGTGGACAGCATCTTATGTCTTAAGTGACTTTAAGGTTGATTGCTAACTCTGGTGTAAAGTCCAGCAAAAGTTTCAGTGTGTTAGAATGCAAGAAACCGTTTCATAATGATGCTTTTGCACAGATGAGTGTATACCCCAATCAGTCAACACACCAGTCTTGCTGTGTAACCTATAGCATCAGAGGTGACACTTAGTCATTTGCTTGTTTTTGTCAATCATTCTACACATGACTCCTTATTTAATGTGTCCAGTTCCCTCTTTCTCCTTCGCTCTGTCTCTGTATTCCTCTCTCTGTGTCTGTTTGTGTATGTACAAGAGAGTATTTGTATCCACAAGTATGTATGCCTGTGTGTGTGTATATGTGTGTGTGTGTGACAGAGAGAGAGAGAGAGAGAGAGAGAGAGAGAGAGAGAGAGAGATGGGTCTATGAGTCTGTGTGTGTATATGTATAAATGTACTTGCAGATGCTCATGACTGTGTGAGCATGGAGATGCAACAGGAGAAATTCACCTTGTGTCCTACTCTGTCACTTTCTACCTCCTTCCTTTGAGAAAGGCTACTCGCTGAACATGAGGTTAAGCTGAAGTCCAGCAAGCACAAGTGATTCCATACGCCTGCCTCCCACAGTTCTGGGATAACAAGTGTGAATGGACACCCCGACTTTTTATATGGATGCTGGGATCCAAACCCAGGTTCTCATGCATGCTTAGACAATGATTTTACTCACTCAGTCATCTATCTAGTACTGGAAAATTCTTATGTAGAATGCTCCAATAATAAGAAAAAATCTAGGAGATATTATTACATTTTCTATGTGCATAGCCATGTAATAGAGATGAGAGAAAGAAGAAATAAATTGAGAATAATTAATAGAATACAAGGTATGAAGTGCTCCAAGAAGTTTGTTAACATTCTGCTTAGACATCCAGTGTGTGTCTCAAAAATAAGAAACTGTTTGCTCTGTAATTTCTTGAATCATACATCTTTTGCATTGATTAGCAGTTTCAATCAACCAAGACATCACTGAGCATTTCCAAATGAAAAGCTGCAATTTGTCAATGAGAAGTCCTCTATTCCACCTGTGTGTTTTCTAAGCACTCCTGCATTGCAAGGTTACGGATTGTATTTCTGATAAAACTATTGATGTCTTTAAAGTGCAAAACTCTCTAAGTGTGAAGATATTAGTGCTACTTTTGTATAACATCCCTTGATTCCTAAACTTCCTTCCCCTTTGTTACGTTTATCTGTATCTAGGACAGAGTTCTCTGGGTTGATTGTAATAATACTTATATTTTAAACATAAATTTTACAAAAAATAAGTAAGTGAAAATTGTCTCTTGGGCATATACCTGAAAGGCACAAAAATCTAAACCCTGAAAGGAGGGCTAGGTTGTTTTTCTCTCTTTTTGTTTCTTTTAGAAGTACTTTTATTTAAACATCAATCCCCCCATTTCCTTCCCCTCCCCTCCTCCCATGCTCCCCATGGACCCCTGACCTGCCCTCTACCCACTCCCCAGGGATAGTAAGACCCTCCACCTCCACAGGAGACCATCAAAGTGCATCACATCATTTAGGGGAGGTCCCAGGCCCTCCTGCCATGACATCTGAGAATCACCGTTGTCACACTGAAGAAGATGGCTCAAAGGGGAGTAACTTGAGCTAGTGGGAAACAAAGTTTATTCCTGTCCTCAATGTTTCCTGGAGTTTCATTACAGAACATAGGATTTCTGTAGCATTTCTAAAGCAGCCATCTCAATGTGCTGCCTTTGTTTATCTCTCTGTTCCAATAGTCTCGTGCAGTCCCTGTGGGATCTTGCCTTCTGTTTCTGTAACAGACCCTCCTTGCTGTATCACAATAGCTAACGGCAGCCAAAAGAGGCATTTTACCGTATTTAGACAGAAACACATTATCAGAAATTAGAGTGAACACTCTCGATTCTAACGGTTGTAAACGGCCGTTGCCCTGCGTGCCATCTGGTGGCATGGTTTACTTTTGGTCTCCAATTAGGGACCATATGTGGCTTGCCTGTTTTTTTCTCTACGCTCACCATTCATTTGACCTCACACCCCTCAGTCATTCAATCCCTTCTCAGTCCCCCACCCTGCTGTTTCTCTTACTGATGGTATTGTTTGAGTCCCTCGTTCATGTATACAAATTATTTTAAAGTGTTTCTATATAAAGGAAACACAAGTTCTTTTTTATTCTGACTAAATATCCCCAAAGGCACACTGAAACTTTTCTGGAAGAAAGAAACACACACACACACACACACACACACACACACACAGACACAGACACACACACACACACACAGAGAGAGAGAGAGAGAGAGAGAGAGAGAGAGAGAGAGAGAGAGAGAGAGCCACAAGATTTCCCTTTCTGTGACAAGTTGCTATTCATCTAAATCAGTGTTCAAACAGTCCTAATGCTGTTAACGATTTAACACAGTTCCTCGTGTTGTGGTGATCCCCCCTCAACCATAAAATTTTGTTACTACTTCATTACTGCAATTTTAGTACTGTTATGAATTATAACATAAATAGCTGATATAAAAGATATTTCATATGTGACCCACAGGTTGAGAACCATTTATTTAAAGGATGAGAAGCACCCTTGACTAATCATATATGTTAATTTATTTGCCAGTATCAAGTTATCTTTATAAGGTCCAAGTATAAAAAAATTTGAAATATACTTTTCAAAGCTATGAAATCGAAGTCTAGCATCGACATTTTAACTGAATATAATTTTGTATGCAACATCAATATAAATATCTTTTAATTTTCATTTGGACTTGCAGAGCATCACCTGATGAAGTCATGGGACAAGGATCTTAGTCAATGGTCATTAGCACAGGAAGTGAAAAGGAGCTTTAGGAGTGACTGAAATTCACCAAAAGAATTTTAACAGGCAGACTGTAATTATCCCAGAATAGAACTGGTCCAGAAAACTGGATTGTTCTTCCTCCTACTCTTTTTGGAATTGCTTGAAAAGAAAACCACACTGAATTAGTGCATATAGTTGTATTTTAAAATGTATCTGGTCCTAGTCCAGTACAGTTGATATCCAAACTTGATAACTTTAGCATCCAACATAGTTCAGAGACTAGACATAGAGATGCACATGCAGTTAACTTAAGTGTAAGCACTTACTTGTCAACTGGATGAGGATAGTCTCTTTCTTCCTCCCTTCCTGTCTCCCCATTCTTCCTCCCCTTCATCTGCCCCTCTGCCCAATCACCCTCTCTCCTAAGGCAGAGATTCTTAACTAAGCTTGTGTTGCTTTTATTTTTTCACTTACATGATATCCTCTTTCATTAAACATAGACTCTTTTCTCATACAATATAATTTGAATACCAATTTACCCCTTCTTCTCTTAAACAAACTTGCAAATACAGCGCTCTTTTTGCTCTGCTCCAGATTTCTTGTAGGAAACTCAGGGCCCTAATTGTGCTCCCACAGACTCCTTGAAAGCTAGTCCTAGAAATGAATGTTCCCAGGCTCATTCGATGTCATTTTTGTCTACTTTCAAATTTGATAGTCTTTTTTTCATCTTTTATTTAAATTAGAGACAATCTTATTTTACATATCAATCCCAGTTCCCTCTCCCTCCCATGCACCCCTGCCCACCAACCACCCATTCCATCCCTCTTCTGCTCCCCAGGGAGGGTGGGGCCTTCCATGGGGGATCATCAAAGTCTGTCACATCATTTGGGGTAGGGCCTAGGCTCTCCCCTGTGTGTCTAAGCTGAGAGAGTATCCCTCTACGGGGAAAGGGATCCCAAATCCATTCGAACACTAGGGATAAATAATGTTCTACCACCAGAGGCCCAATGGACTGCCCAGACCTCCCCATGGTTTTCAAACACATTGGCACAAACTTACCAGCTAGCCATTGAATTGATTAAGAAGTCTTAAGCTTTCTTTTGAAATTAAAAATTAGTTTGAAAAATTCAAACCACAGAAAGGTGCCCATTCCCATTTTCTTTCCAGCTGTGATGCCCTCCCGGACAGTGTGTGTGTCTGCTGCTTTTCCTGTTACCATCACCAATTACCTGGTAAAAAGCAACTTAAAACAGGAAGGGTTTTCCTTGCTCACATCTGAGGATGTAAACCATCACAGAGGACATGCCCCTCACAAAGGTGGGGTGTGGGTTGTGTGTTGTGTGTTGTGTGGTATGTGTTGTGTGGTGTCTTCATCAATCGTAGTAGACCAGGAAGATGCATAGGACTGGAATCCTGTGTGTAGCTGGGCCTGAGTAGTGGACTTCCTCCAGGTGACTTAACCTCTTAAAATAGGACTACCAGGCATCTGGGGACCAAGTGCTCAAACCTGAAGGAGACCTTTTACATCTGCTCACAAAAGTTAAATCAGCCCTGTCTACCACACCTGCTCTTACTCTCTTATTCGCACATGCATTTTGTTGAGAAAGTACATTTGTGCACAGACTTCTCCTGTGAATAGCTCAAAAAGTCAGAGTCAGGAGGACTGAAGGCTTTAGTGTAACATAGATGAAGCCGGGTTATATCTGTCCTAATTCCCTCTGACTTTCTCTGTGTCATACTTTTTTTTTCTGGATCATAAAGTTAGGTCATATTTTTGACCATTTTGAGCCAGTATTATTTATCCCCTAAGCAGGAGAATGATGCCAAGTTTACAAAGTACATAGTCAAGTGACTTGGTGAAGAGTGTGTTGTAATAGTGTCCCAAAAATGGTAACTGTTGCATTGTTATTTCCTGTTGGCTGCATGCTGAGCTTCCCTTGCTGAGTTGGAGCAGAGATATCTTAACATGCTTGAGAAGTCATTTTTCCACACAGTAGGAAATCCTTCTGTCACATCCCCCACACATACCTAGTATCTCCTAACAGAGATGCACCCAGATTGCACAGAGAGGCCCTCTCACATTCTGTGGTCTCCTGTGTCCACAGCCCAGGCTCTGCTATGCTGCATTTTGGAAGGTACATACCTGAGACTTCTTAAAGATCCTGCTCTTGGTGCAACAGGGTCATCCCTCCGAGAGAGCAGACAGCGCACTTAGGAACTGATATACTGTCCCCTTTGCCCTAACCAATAATTGGTGCCTGGAAGTGGGACCAACTCAGAAGTGTAATTTGCACCTTTGAACTTGCTATAGAATCAAATTTATAGCTTGATCTCAGGCACCTTTCTTACATTATCACCATGCTGTAGCCTTCTTTCCCTGCTTTCTGGCCTTCGCTGGGATTTTTTATTTATGAAAGACTCATACAAATGCCAGCTTCACTCACCTCAGTGTCTCCTCTGGAATTTCCTACTAGGGAGAGTTCAAGAGAAGCACGCCCCTCACCCCCAATGCCTTGTTTATGGTCTTGTTTCAATCCTCATTCTCAGCGTTTTGCATTTGGGAGTAGCCAGGGTCACATAAAGTTACTTCTGTGTTTGTCTGAGGATTTAGAAGCAGGGGCCCATGGGGTTTTTAGGTAGTAAATACTTTTCAGACCCTGCACAACAGTCCATGACACGCAGCTTCCCTGGTCACGAGCATATCTCTCTGGCCTTTGCTTCCAACTTAGCCTGGGTCTTTTCACTCTAGTGTCTGCCTGTTTCTCAATGGCGTTCAGAGGCTAGGTCAGCCTGGTGGGTGTACCCTTTTAGTGCCTTTTATCTTGTGGGAATACACTGGAGATATGAGGGACAAGATTACTGCTAACACCTGAGTCGTCTTTTCACAGGCCACGGAGTTGTTCAGCTCCTTGTTAGGTTACTGGTATTTGTGTTGTAATGGTGCCAGAGCCATGATCACAGTGTAAGGGATGGGTCGGGACAGGATGGAACAGGAGTGGGTCAGGTATTCTGGCACTCGGGAGTCACAGAATACTGAGTGTTACACAGCTCAGGTGGAAAGGTATCCTGAAGCTCAGGAGCCAAGGACCACCACAGGTTGCAGTAAGCTTGGCAGCTTACAGCCTTGCCTCAGAGAAAGGCTTCTCAGGTGTATCAGCTCCGTTCAGGCAGGTATCAGCTTAGCTCCGGCAGGACAGGGTCTTCCAGCTGGGGATGTTCCCCTAGTGTAGCAGTTTTGCTAGGCAGGAGGTTTCTCAGCCGAAGTTGTTACAGTTCAGGTCTGCTCCTGGAGAGCAGGGAGCCTGGAGCAGAGTGTAACAACTCAGCTCTGCCAAGGAAGGTTTCCCTTTGCCAAGGAAGGTTTCCTGGGCAAGTGTTACAGCGCTGCTTGCTCTGCCCAGGGTCGCCTCTGCTTGCTCTGCTCTGCTCTGCCCAGGGTCGCCTCTGCTCTGTTGCCACCTCAAAAGAAGATCTTCACCCAAAGCTCATCCAAAGGGGTTTATTGGAAGGCAGCTGGACCAGCCAAGCTGAACATACACAGGGTTTATATAGGAATTTTTTCCAGAGTAGGGATTGGTCCGATTTCAGTGCTGAGTTCAGATTGGCTAGAGCTCTGCTCCGGGATTGGTTACTTTTTTACACAGGATTAGGGTCAGATTTGGCTCTGGTTTCAGGGCCAAAGTGTGTTTCTTTCTCTGGTCTTTTTTAGCCTTTTGGCTCCAATTTTAGGGCCAGGGTACATTGTTAAGTGAAGCTTTTTCTTTTGCTAGCCGCTTTGGTTTATCCCCCGCCAGTCGCCTGGGCTCTGCCGCTCCAGCATGGTTCTAGAGCCGCATCAGTCCCAAATAAACACACAGGAGGCTATATTCATTATGAAGCTGTTGGCCTTGCTTGTTTCTAACTGGCTAGCTCTGACTTAAGTAATTACCCCATAATTGTTAATCTAAGTATGTCTCTTACCGGAGAGGTTTCCAGGCTTCCTACCCCAATGGCGGTTACATCTCGAACTCTCTCGTGTTTCTCCTACCCAGAATCCTCCTGGATTCCTAGCCCCACCTATCTAGATTCCTATTGGCCAGACAGTGCTTTATTAGCATAAGACTTCCCCAACAGTACATTTCTTTCACTGACTCTGATTCCAGGGACAAAGTGTGTTCCTTTGGCACTGGTTTTAGGGTCAGGGTACATTTCTTTGGTTGTGGTTGCAGGGCCAAAGTGTGTTTCTTTGGCTCTGCTTAGGGTGTGTTGCTTTGACTGGTCCCTTTTCCCTACACACAGTGTATAGGCAAGCTTGAGATCTGAGTTCCATGGAAGGCAAATCATGACAGCACCCTAAAGAGTCACTGGAGTTTTGCCATCTTTGATGTGTTTGTTGTCTTGCCACAGACAAGCAGCCATCAGAGGATTCTTGAAATAATCCTACACTTTAGTGGTTTATTTACAAAGCTGAAAAAATTCAGTATTATCTGAGGTGAGAAAGGCTTATTTACATTCCGTATTACTTAATGTCTTCGTAATTTCCACTTTTCATGACAAAGAGAGGATATTTACATTAAAACCACATCAGTAACCATAGTAATGTCCTTGAAGAGACATGGGTGATAAAACCAGGATGTATGCTAAGAATGATGGGGGTTGCAATGAGGTGATGTCTGTTTCAGATGAAACTTAAAGTAGGTAGGTGAAGAACAACCACACAAAGCACCTAGACCAGAGAAACCGGCAAAAACTAGGTGTTTCCTCACTCTACCTTAATGAGGAGAAATCACTGGGTAAAGAATGGGGGGAAGTCATAAATATTTCGCTTCAGGGCTAGGATGGTAGATATAATGTTTTTGTAATACATATGAAGTAAAGCCTCCCTAAAATATTGAATTTTTATGTAATATAAATTTAAATTTTGCCATCCAATCATTTTTTTGCTCTAAATAAAATCAATATTGGATTGCAGCAGCCACGGGGTAGAATGCATTAGGCCACCTAGATATAATTTGTATTATAGATGTATTCATAAGCTTTTGAAAGTGCCTGACATGGGCCAGAATGAGAATAGTCAGGCTCAGGTGCAACTTAGAAGCTTCGAAAGGATATTACCTATCTCAGCTGTACCTACCCTGGATAGACAGGGGCTTAGGTGCACTGATACATAGTGGTTCTGAACACCCTTTAGCGAGGAGGCCTAGTAGACAGACCCAGTTGAATTAAACATCATTGATGATGATCAGAACTTACCTAGTACAATGTCAGGACCTATATAGAAGTGGTCTGTTAAAGCAACAGAAAGGTTCTAGCTTCCATCCTGAGACCCTCAAAGGCTTTGAGAGCAGGAATTAGGAAACTGCATCTCCTTCCAGGAAACCTGCATTGGGCTTTTAAGACATTGATTCCTCAGTAGAGTCTTAGAGAGACAACCATTGCAGCAAAGTAGAAACACTTAAGGTAGCTGTCTTTAAAGACTAAATAGAAATAAGACTTTCTACCCTGCAAAATTATCTTTATCATCTTTGACCAATCCAGTCTGTATAAGTAAAAACCATAACATTGACTGTATATCAATGAACTCCTGTTTGCCATTTTATATTCCTACTTTCCTCATAGCTGTTCAACAACCAATCATCCGGAATATGTAAGAATCCTGAAACTGCCACGCTAATACATGTGGGTCTCTCCAACCTAGATATTACAAGGGCTTTGTTGGCTTTTTAAGAGAACACTGGGAAATGTAAGAGAGGGTTATCTACACACCAATGGCAGCTTATGAGGGAAAGCAAAATTTTTAACCAGGAACTGAGCCAGAATCAAGAGTGGGAGACAGCATCTAGACAATGTGGCATCAACCTTGTGTGTAACATTAGAGCTTCAGCTCAGCAGAGGTGGCACATGCCTTTAATCCCAGCACTCAGGAGGCAGAGACAGGCAGATCTCTGTGAGTTTGGAGGCCAACCTAGTCTACAGAACTAGTTCCAGGATGCCCCAGGGCTACACAAAGAAACTCTGTCTCCAACAAACAAACAAACAAGCAAATAATGATTAGAGGCTCACTGCATACGTGAGTGCATTTCCTGAAGTAGAAAATAAGACTCCATATAATTCATCGTCTGTTTCTTTTCCCCTGTGTAAGTTCTGATAGAACACATCAGCTTTTCATTTTACTTTGAAACATGAGTTATCCCACAATACTAATATTCTTGAACTTTGTTCACTGTATATTAGTTTTTTCTTCTTTTCTGTGTGTGTGTGTGTGTGTGTGTGTGTGTATGTATGTGTGTGTGTGTGTGTGTGTGTGTGTGTGTGTGTGTGTGTGTTCCTTTTCTTCAGGTTCCAGTAGTGACAGTACAAAGTTGATTAGCAGTGTTTGCTGGATGCTTTTGGCAAAGATGAAGGATGAACACAGCTCAGGCAGCTGTTGCTCCTCAGGCCTGCCAGTTCCAGCTTGCTCACTGAAACTTTCACCTGCTGAACTCTGTATTTATTGTGGCTCACAGGTGACACGAAAATGTGTCAAAGGAGAAACCCTTGTATGATATCCTTGTATTAATTTGGCATCATTTCACAAGTAGGAGAAAAAGCATCATATTCACATGATATTACAAAACCATAGGCATCATATGTCCTCTGTGTCCCTGAAGGAGAAGGGGGCAGAGAAGAATTTGTGCTTTTCTGGTGTAATGTCCTGGAGACCTACTTGCAAAACCATCTTACTTTTGCACATCTTGGTACAAACAGACAAAAGCTGTTATTACAGAAGGGAAAGCTGATAGCTCTTAATACATCACATCTACCATGATGAAAGCATAATTGCTACTTTTATATTCATTTTGCAGTGAACAGTAATTAGCCTTTGGCCCATTATAGCATGTGAACATCAAATTATCCACCTGCTCTTGCCACGTCTCGTTAACTTAAACTATGGGCCCAAGGCTTCAAGGGAAACCCTTCCTTTTCCTGGCTAGAATGTTCCTTCAGATGGATTCACCTGGAAAAGTCATGGGCTTAAGGAATAAAATCTCACAGGAGGATTTTATATTATGTTCTGAGTTCTAGTGCTTGGTATATGTCACAACTGTTCTTGGAAAATCCCACATATCTTTTTTTTAAATAAAGACATTGCTTGCTTGGCTATTAGTTGATTTATCATGACAACCTGATAACCATGTTACAAAAATCAATGCATATGCTCAATCTCAGAGAACAGGCAGGTGGCTGATAAACAACTTCTGCTGATTTGTAGCCAAAATTTCTGCTTAGAGGAAATGGGACTGCAGTGAAGTAATTAAGATAGTCATCCAGTAAAGCTCTTAAGGCAGCTGGCCTGCTCCTGAAGCAAATGTAAACATATCTGCATACTCTTCTCTTAGCTCATGACCATGGTAGAGACACTAACTTCCTATCAGAGAGAGCAGTAAATTTAGACAATATTTACTTGGGCTTGTCATCGGTAAAGGAGAGGAAAGTCCACTTAAACATCCTGGGCTTAGAAACAATGCTTATTTCTCTCTTATCTCCAGGTGTCACCACACATATACAAATCTCATCTGGAAAGGGGGTAACTAGCCTATTGTTTTTGCTTTGAAAAGAACCACCACTGGAATTCTGTGAGGGAGGCCTCACTATCAGGAGCACCAGCCACTGACCAGGTGTCAATGCCATGGCGTCTATATGTATATTAGCTTCTCATGACTATGGCAGCCAAGTATTGATCCGTTCTTTTCCATTTCTGGAGAGCAAAAATGCAAAAACATTTTTCAGTGGCCTCAAGGAGCAAATTACTGTGATGTGCACTTTCTCGAGGCTTATGGGAGGATTTTGTTCTTTACCTTTTCCAGCATTTAGGGTCTTTATCTCCTGTTTTGTTGACCTGTCCGCCCCCATAATCTTCATTGTGAAGCATTCCAACCTCCTCCCATACCAGGATTCCTAATAAGGACCCAGCCGTTATGGTGGCACAATCACTAGTCCTAGGATAAGGCAAATCTTTGGGAAGGAGATAATTCTGCTCATCACAGTAGCGTTCTAGTAGACAAATAAGACCTCAAGTAGTGGGACTTTACAGGCACAGTTCCTTTTCTTGCCTGAGACAGTGGTAGCAGTGGCCACAGCTGCCTTGCTGGATTTTGTGTCAGGAAACCTAGCAGGCTGTGAAGCAGGTTCTTCTGTCTGATGGTCTCTAGGCCATAAAATGACCTCACACCCACCAGGTTTACAGGATCCACTGCTGAATTCCCAGCAAAGGCACATATATATTATATATATAAGGCCTGCTTGGTGTGAAGGTCAAGGCTGTTTAGAAGCCGTGTTGTAAGGCCTGCTTCCTGAATGGAGATGGAAGAGGAGTGCAAAGGAGCTGTAGGGGAGGGGGATAGATGGGAAGGTGGGCAGCACAGGGGAGGGAAGGGACATGCGAAGGGGACTGGGAGGAGAGGAGGAAGTGGAAACTGGTCTGTATGTAAAATAAATGAAAATATTGGGGTTTAAATAAAATAAAAATAAAAAGAAGCTGCGTTGTGTTCACTTGAAGCTGATTGCTGGAGGATCAAGAGAAATGCAATGCTGGTACTTCAGAAGAAATAAGAATATTTTTAAAAATTCAGTATTAAGATCTTTGTTTTGTCTGGTTTTAGCCTGTATTTGGAAACTCACTGATTCATAATAGATAAATAAGGGAATTCCAAAAGGAAACATTGCTTTATTTTGTATGGCACTTAACTAATTACATTTGTGATCCATGAATTTTGTTTATGAATAAACATTAGTGGGCAATCTTCTGGGTACGTTCTGATCAAATCGTCTCAACTGAAACAGCATCGTAAGAGGTTGGTGTCCCAGTGTAAAGAGAGAACAGCTTATCATTATCAATTAGAGGACTCATGAAGTCTTTGAAAAGAGAACTTGTTTGCTTAAAACACGTGAAGGTCATGCTCACTCTGCAACCATCAATGAGGAGAAGTCATTTGTTACTTTAAGCAGGCTGTCATTTAGCCATTATGAAGATGAATAACATTTGTTATTATCTAATAATCTTCCAGTTGATTGCACAGGGAAGACACTTGCAGACACCTTATGTGTCTTTCCTAGTTGTTAGATTATTAATGCTTTTGATTAAATTCTGTAAACAAAAATTAAGGACTTTGTTCTCCAAAAATTTGAGACTGGCATCTGGGATGCTAAGCCATGCCTTGGTCCTTGGTATTTTGAGTTGCATATGTTATTTGCCTACTGTTCATGCAACGTTTCAAAACAAAGTTCATTTTTTAATATCAAGCAGATTGTCAGTGGATCCTATGCTGCCTCTATTAAGGTTAGTTTTTGGACTTCTGCCTTGTTGAAGAGCACTAATGAAGCTATAAGTTACCTGTGTGCTTTCATTTGGAGTCAGGCCTAATTATCTGGATCCTGGCCACATTATTGTCCAAGCCTTATTTCTAAAGCAGATGGAGTCACTCAGAAACGACTTCATTTGTATTAATTTGCTGCACTGTCTTCTGTTATTCATCTAGAAGCACTGTACTGCTATTGTCATGGACGTCAGGAAACCCCCCAAAAAAGATTTTCATCAGGAATTAAGAGAAAAATTAGGGAAATTTCCTCCTTCTCTTCACAGTCCCTGGCATTCTAACCTGAAGGCAATTAAGCAGTAGTGACTCTAGGACAGTGGAAAGGTGTTAGAGGGTGGCTAGGATAGCTAAGATTTGTGAGCTTTTGGTTTTAAAATGAGCTAGATGGCACTTATTGATCCAGTGTTCTATAAGGACTCCTCCTCCTCCACTCACTGGTTTTTGTTTTAGTTTGTTTTCTTTTTTGTTTATTTTTTATTTTTATTTTTGCTAATATCAGTTTCTCTCATGGTCTTGGAGAGCTCTAAAAGCCTCCATCTAAGGAGATTTTCCACCTGGATTGATTAAGGCCACATCAAAGCTTATTTTAAAAGGCTATCACTTTCCTATTTGTATGTCAGAAAGAGAACTTCCTGACTGCAATGTAAAGGATGGTCAAATTTCCACTCTGCCTTCAAGCTGAGATGATTGTCATGTAAATAACGTGAAAGAAACTTTGGCTTTATTATATTTAGTGATCTTTTCTGGATAACTGAGGCTAGAGAGCCAAAGAAGACAAGTTGGCTTTTGAATTTACATGAAGTTGTCATGGCTTATTACAATTCTAGCAAAGCCAGAGGACAATTGTTCATGGCTTTTATTTGGTCAATAGGCTATATCAAGTTAGAATGAAAACGCCAGGGGATTTATATGACGTTACTGGTTCATGGATAAGGCAGTGGTATTTTCTTCAGTAGTGTAGGCACTGGTGTTTATATACCCTGCAAACAACCCTTACAATACTCTTTTGGTCTCACAAAAATAAAAAGGCAGAATAGGGGCTTGTTGGAAAGAGAGGAAGGGGATTATTGGGATGGGTCAAGGGGAAGGAAAGGGTAATGGGGGTGAGTATGATACAAATACATTATGTATATGTGTGAGAGTATCACAATGAGACCTATTTTATGTATAACTAATGCATGCTAATAACATTTTTTAAAAGCCTTTGTTAAAGCATATCAGCATTATCTTATAAAATGCTATTAGGAAATGCAGGAAATGTATTCTAATGATCATTTTAATCACAATATCCACAATTAGGAAGTGTCTGTGTTGACCAAAATATCAGAATGAGGTATAAGGGCAATAAATGACTTTATAATCTGAACACTGTAGAAAATATTCCTTGGTTTGGACAATACAAACTATAGAAGCAATTTCTTCCAGAGGAATTTTTGTATTCATTTAAGGATAAAAATTTCTATTTATTAACATTCAGGCTTCTCTGAATTTATGTTTGACGTTCTTAGAGATAGCTAATATAGGACTCTAAATGCCAGTTGCTGCAAAGTTTAGAGTTTTTGTCTCACACGTTACTCTGGGGATTACTTGTGTGGTAGGAGCTGGGTGGCTTAGGTAGCACAGCCTGTGTGAATGCTCCTGTGACAGGAGTTGAGTGGCCTGTGAAGCTTGTCTGAATGCTGGTGTGGCAGGAGCTGGGTGGCTTTAGCAAGCCTGTGTGAATACTGTTTTGGCAGGAACTGGGCTGCCTTAGAAAGCCTGTGTGAATTCCAGAAATAGAAGTCCTAGATCAAATCATCAGCAAGGAACTGTGGACAGAGGGATAGACAACTTCACTGGGAAAAGAGCACTGGATGGAGGGTGCTTCTGTAGACGGAGAACACCAACATGATTGGCAAGCCCCCGGATGTAAGGGAGAAGCTGAGGGGGATTATCCTCAGCTCTCAGGAGAGGGGATGGAGACCTGCTGGCACCCACCTTGGCCTAATGTTTCTAAGTTCAAGGTAAAGCCATTGTTTTCTCTGCCCAGGCCCCACTTTGTGCGTGATCCTCCACTAAGGCTGCTCTCAAACTCAGACATAACTCCTCTGGGGCTCAGAGCCCTGCTCACTGTCTTCCCCCATCCTCATTCCCAGCAAAATCCTTGTAAACCCTCCATCATACCATGGGTGTGTCCCTTTCCTAACTCATTGGTTATTTCTCTTTTATGAAAGGTAAACATTTTAAAGAGATAATGTTTCTCTGTGTACTTCCGGGTCTTTAACTGTGAGAGGAAGTCAATGCAGTAGGCTGGCATAAATATGCTTCAGATAAACAGATCTTTCTCTGAGTGTTCCCCATCTTATAATGTCTCCAGGAATATGAGGAAAGGCACTATTAAATACCAGATAGCCAACAAATTAATTTGTAAGAGCTTCAATATATTTAAACAATTTTTTATAAAAATGCTTTTAGTTGTAAGCTAAATCATAACATGTTGTAATATTTCTTTGAATTGAAATTTTGCTTTTTTAATAAAAATCTAACAAATAGCAACAACTAGTTATAAAGTTTAATTAGTTAAAATAATAATTATGCTTAGATAGTATTTATCACAAAAATGTAAACAAAGCAAATATTTCATTCTAGAACATCTTTTGTTTTTCTCTCTAAATTTAAGAAGGTAACTTAATTTGAAAAGATCAAATGTACTCATTGAAATAAGATTTCTATGGTACTTCATTGAACAATGAGGAAATTTCTCCCAATTTCTTAATATCTGACTAGAAAACTAAACAGTGTTACTCTTATTTATAATATAAGATTTTAAACCATGACATATGCCCAAAATTTACATCCATTAAAATAATTTGAGAACAATATTTAAATTTCTGACAGTCAATATTTTATTGTCAGCCATAATATTTTACAATAAATTCATGTTTGTAATAACGTATGTTGTGCTCTAAAAAACTTCATAAGAAAGCTCTTACTGAGTCTTTCAAAGAGTCTTGTCTAGAGCTGTAAGTCTAAAAGTAAGAATTTAACAGACTATTTGTATTTGCGACATAGTTACATTGCAATATTATACATATATGTGTCATATATGTGTTGTGCCACAGTACAAACATATGTGTGAGGAAATACTGAACATGTACCATCCTTAATTTTCACAAAGTCAGCAGACCTGTGCTACCAGACAGAACAGGCATTGTACCCTTTTCCTACTGGTGCAATGTCTCAAGTGTGTACCCTTAGCTAGGTGTAGAGATTGAATTTACTTCCATCCTTGCTGTCCGTTGTTAGGATTTTTCATCTGTGAGAAGTCCAGATTAAAGGATTTCTCTTTGCGTTCTCTTTAACTAATCTTTGTAGGTCTGGCAACATTGTTCAGTGGGCATTTGCACTGATATGGGCTTGATGACCCGAGTTCAATTCCTATGGAATTATGGAAGGAGAGAGCCACCTTCAAAGTTATCACACTAACCTACATGTATGATATTTCCTGGTTTGCTTTAGTGATGATCATTCACTTCTTTCTACAATATGTCTCATATACCAAGCCATACATTTATCTTTAGCAATTTCGTCTTTCTCAAATACAGACAATTCCACTGCCAGAGACTCTAGGAAACAGAACCTTCATCCAGCGACTGATGAAAGCAGAGGCAGATACCCACAGACAAACACTGAACCCTGGTATCTTACAAAAAGATAGGGATAAGGTAAAACTAAGTGATAAATAGACAACCTTATAAGAAAGTATGGAAAGAATTTCTGTTAATAACAATTCAGCTGTGATAAGTAATTCAAAGAGTTAGGCACACTTTTTAGTAATATACTAGAGGAGAAATGGCCTCATTACTATGGAATCTTCAAGTTAAGTCAAATATTTGTAACATTGTCCATGATAAATAGAATTCCTCACTCTCTTCCTCCATGGATATGAGTGTTGTGTTCTCATCCACTTTCTCATGTTCATGATATATTCACTTCGATCAAACACAGATTGAGCTGGGTGATGGAGTTGGGGCTACTTATACTGCACAAGATTAAGACTTTTGAAAAACTTCTCTGAATACTGTGCAACAGGACGATACGTATCTGCCACGCTTTAAGGACTCATTTAAAAGATGTATTTCCACAGTTCAGAGTCAGGGAGCTAGACAGCAGAGAGTTCATCAATACCTCTAACTTTAAGAGTTGGTGTGAGAAAGTAAGGCTCCCTAGACATCATCTGGGAAGAAAGACTCCAACACCTTCCACACAGTCTCACAATTGTTGCCATAACCCTAAAATACATATTTTACAATTGGGAGAAATCCATCCCTAGAGTCTTTTCTACAAAATTCAATCAAAGATACCTGTGTGAAGACTACCAAGTAAGAATTATCTTCTCAAAACTCAATGGAACACTTAAATAATGAGCTCCAGGCATCACGCTGGGCATTTGTTGTAGGGACAGATGTCATCTATTACTTTATGGAATTTACAATTCAGTGGGAAGAAAAATCACAAGTCATTCAGTAATTCTAAAATATATATTTAGTGAGAATTGTGCTATGTGGTAAGGTGGAGTTGCAGGTGATTTGTGTTCTGTTTTGTGACAACAGAGCTCTGTGCAGTGAAGAAGGAAGTTATGCTCTCAGTATGTAATATTTCACAAGTTAAAATATGCAGAATGAAAGATGTAGGAAAGTGCTGAGATAAATAGAAATATGTTTTACCATTTTTATTTTGAAATATAAGGTGATAATTTACATGTACAATATGCTAAATGCAATTTATAGTTACAAGAATAATTACATCTACATGAATTAGGGAATATATAAATCGACATTTTGATTATTTGTAAGGCAACTTCTGAGATGTCTTCTGTAACATAATACATATATATATCATACATATAGATGATTTTCCCAATACATTTTGAGATAACTTTTTGTTATACTAAATGTATATGACAGAGAATTTACCATAATTATTTTAAATGCACAGTAAATGCACAACTTTTTGTGTCTGTCAATACAATATATCTCTGGAACATTCTCCATGTTTTCAAACTGTAAGTCTGACTCTCAGAAACAGGGATTTCCCTACGTCAGCCTCTCCTCAGCCCTTGGTAACTTATCTTTCTGTTTTCTACCTATAAATTTTAATATTCCAGGTGCTCCAAATACAGAATTCTTTGAAGACCCATCTATTTTGTAACATATATTCAAATTTCTTTTTCTTTAGAGCCAAATAATATCCTGTTATCATTGTTTATCTATCTGTTCTTTTTTATTTATTTAAGTTAGAAACAAGCTTGCTTCACAAGTCAATCCCAGCTCCCTCTCCCTCTCCTCTGTCCCCACCCCCCACCAAGCCATCCCAACTTCCACCCAATCTGCCTTCTGCTCCCCAGGGAGGGTAAGGCCCTCCATGGGCCTCTCCAAAATCTGTCCTATCATCCGGGGCAGTGCCTTGGCCCTCCCTCATATGTCCAGGCTGAGAGAGCATCCCTTCATATGGAATGGGCTCCCAAAGTCCATTTGGATGCAAGGGATAAATACTGATCTACTACCTGAGGAAAAATAGAATGCCAAAGCCTCCTCACTGACACCCAAATTTAGGGGGTCTGGATCAGTCCCATGCTGGCCTCTCAGCCATCAGTCTGGGGTCCATGAGCTCCCCCTTGTTCAGGTCAGCTGTTTCTGTGGGTTTCACCAGCTCAGTCTTGACCCCTTTTCTCATCACTCCTCCCTCTCTGTCACTGGGTTCCAGGAGTTCACTTCAGTATTTAGCTGAGGGTGTCTGCCTCTGCTTCCATCAGCCACTGGACAAAGTAGTCATCAACCTCATTATTGAGGGGGGCATTTAAGGTAGTCTCTCAACTATTGCTTAGATTGACAGTTGGTGTGTGTGGGTTGCTTATTCCATTTGGCCAATGTGAATAAGGATGTTATGAATATTAGTTTACAAACATCCCTACTAGTTCCTGATCTTGTGCACCTGGGCTCATATCTAGAAGGAGAACTAGATCATATGGTCATCAACTTCTTTTTTGTACTCACCATATCATTTTGTGAAGTAGCTAAATGACTTTACAGAACCACCAATAGTATACAATGAACCAATCTGTCTGCATTTGGTCAATACTTGTTATGTATTTAATTGTCATTTTCTCTAATAGTCTTTCCAAAACTGCGAAGTTGTATCACATTGTGATTTTGATTTGCATTTCCCTCCGGATTAATCATTTATATTTAGATGTTATGTATATGTATATATATGTACATATATATATATGAATTTTTGTACAGATCTTTTCTCCTTGTTTAGTTTTTAAAGTGCGGGTGTTTAGTTTTGTGTTGTAGGAACCTCTTACATGTCCTGAGAACCAATTCCTTTACAATATATAATTTGTAATGATTCCTGCCTGTCTATGGGTCTCTCACTCTTTTCACAGAGTTCTTTGATGAACCAAATGTTTTAACTTTGATGAAGTCTAATGGGCTCTTGTTTTCTTTGGTCTATGCTTTTGGAAATAATGCTGACTCTGGTGTCAGGAAGCTGTTCCCTACATTTTCTTCTAAGAGTTTTAACTTTAGCTGTTACACTCAGGTCTTTGATTCATTTTGAGTTACCTGCATGGTCTGAGGCACATAGTGATTTTTGGTGCAGGGGAATGTTTCATGATTGAATACTTAGTACAATTAAAATGTGATTCTAAATTCAGGCGCATATGTGGGAGACAATTGTCAAAACCGCTATGTGTGAGTGTCTAACGATTGTGTTCATAAGTAATTTACTTTAAAAGTAATCAGAATTTTATATAATGAAAATCCTTCATTTCATATTTTTAAAAGTGTAATTAGGCAACTTTCACTACAATGTACAGTGAAACACAACAACAAGTCTCAGAAACTCAGACTGGACTACAATGGCCAAGGCTTGTTTCTGTTTTCTTTTTTTTATTTTTAAATTTAAATTTAGATTAGAAACAAGGTTCTTCACATGTCAATTCCAGGTCCCTCTCTCTTTCCTTCCCCTTCTCCCACCAACCCCTCCAATACCCCTCATTTCCCTAGGGAGGGTGAGGCCCTCCATAGGGGTGTCCATAGTCTGTCATTTCATCCTGAGCAGGGCCTAGACCCTCCCCCAAGAGTCCAGGCTCAGAGTGCATCTCTCATTGTTGGATGGGTGTCCAGGTCCATTTGTATACCCAGGATACATACTGATCTACTACCCATGCCTCCTCACTGACACCCACATTCAGGGGGTCCTGATCAGTCCCATGCTGGATTCCCAGCCATCAGACTGGGATTCAAGAGATAACCCTCTCAGGTCAGCTGTTTCTGGGGGTTAAACCAGCCCAGTCTTAACTTCTTTGCTCATCAGTCCTCCCTCTCTGTCACTGGATTTCTTGAGTCCAGCTCAGTGTTTAGCTGTGGGAGTCTGTTTCTGTTTTCTTATTAGTTGTACTCCTGTGGTTTTGTCTGATCAGTTGAAAAGATTTAGGCCTGTTCTATGGCTCTATGAATTCTGAGCTGTCAATTAGATCAGACTTCTCCATGCAAAGGTAGATATAGGAGCAGAGAGTAAGGAGAAAATCTACAGTTCTTTCAGAAGTTTCCACTTCTAGGTCACAGAGTGCCTGTCTACTCACATCTGTACTCTCTTAGCTGAAGCAACTCATCAAAGGCTGTCATCACACAGTGAAATTGCTGCTGGAGAGGGAGATAGGTGGTTCCAAATACTGTGACAATCTGCCCTAAGCTGATACCTTCTTCATGAATCTTAGGCAAATTCTCCCTTACTTAAACTCCCCAGTGTGACATCAAGAGTATTACTAATATGGCCGCATCTACTTCCCAGCCTCAGAGGTCCTCACTCTGAAGCTTCTGTGATCTGGTAACCTGGAAATTTCCACAATTCCAACAACTCACTTTGAGTTGTGAGGCTGTATGCAGGTCCCCATGGTGCCCAGCTTTTCCACAGCCCTTCTCCCTAGTACCAGATCAGGCCACACGCTTCAGTCAGTTCAGTTTCATGCTCTTTCTGGACGGCCGTTTAGTATCTTACTGTGTCTATTGAAGTTCTGCTTATCCTTTAAGGGCCCCGTTCAAAGTTTCCCAGTCTTCCCATAGTCAGCTTTAATCCTTCCAATTTCTTATCTGATGTTAGCATCAATTGTTTTCCACGTTAATTTCCATTTATTTGCAACTTGCTCATTCCATTTAAAGTATTGCATGAGCTCCCTTGGACATGTTTACTCTTTCTGTTTTGATTCTTGCATTCAGAGGAAACAGTTCCCAGCACACAGTAGGTACTCAAAAGGGATTTTTCAGTGTAGAGATAAAATATCTATGAAATAAATCTTTAAAAAACATGTTGTGACTTTTCCACCCAAAAGTCTTGGTTGTCAACAGTGACTATTTTCTAATTTCTAAGAAAAGGTGCTGATTGGCAAAGCTTCGAGCGAGTCAAGAATCAAGTGCAGCTTGCCCTTCAAGAACCAGTGACTGACAACACTAAAGCAGGAGTGATTTATTACCTCCTTGAGGTGCATACATTTATTTTGTTCAAGGTGTGTACTTTATACCTCCTAACAGCCTTGGGGAGCATAGAAAAATGTGTTCTGTGGCTTTTTATGCTTCCCCGGTCACTCTGGTGACTGCTCCTGGTGAACAGCAATAAAAGTAAGCCATAAAGCACCCCCCAGTGCTTTGGGGGTTTGCCCTCCCTCCTTATGGATACAGGTACTTGCCTGCTGCATTATTTTCTGTGAGGAGTTGAACTGCAAGCAAGGTTCTTTCTGTCTTTAGAACGATGGACAGATGTGTGCAAATGTGACCTGGGAGATGCTCCTCTATCTTTCCCAGAATGCAATGCACTTCTTGCAGCTTTATGAGAGGACAAATTTGAGTCTTTTTATTGGCATCACTACAGTGTAGCTTGTGTGTTTTAAATGTCTATTTTATCCACAGATCTTTTTAGAACACTTATCCTTGAAATGCTGGGCAAAGACTGGGGGCAGGGCTAGAAGCCTTTAGTAGGAGCCCTCAAACAGATCAAGAACTTGCGCTGAACAGAGATGAACTGTGTAACTAAGCTCCACTTAGTTCAGCTGACTTTCTGTCTTTAGAAGTGTCTGAGGAAGAGACCTGAATTTCTGTTCTGGCTCAGGCTGTTTTCCCTGTAGTCAGAGATGCACTGTGCTGCAGAAACTGCCACTGCATGCACAGGACATGATTGCCACCACTACAGGGGACTTGCTGCCTGTGTTGTGTGAGAGATGTCTCTGCTTTGCTTTGTTTTCTTGCTTTGTTCCATATCTGTTCATTTGTGTAACTGGAACTGAGGTGGGGCCAAGGGCATGGATGCAAGGGGAAGGATCCACTGTGTAGGCATGAGGGTTTGAGGTGAGTCCAAGGGGTTGGTTGCATGGGTAAGAAGCTTGCTGTGCAGGCATGAGGGTCTGAATTTGGAATCAAAGCAGCCATGCAAAAATACTACAGCAAATTCAAGTTCTGAGAGCTCTAGCTTTGAGAAGGCTGGGAAGAGAACATAGAGAAAGAGAGGGCTATCTGAAGAGAGGGTGAAGTTAGAAGATTCTCTTAGCTAGAGTCCCACTCCAGGGATTCACAGATACTGGAGTCTGTAAGTTTGCAGTTTAGCTAGTGTTCCAGGACTACCTAATGCAAAGGCATTGAGACTTCTCTTTGAGGTCCTCTGGTTGGCCTCTATTCCCCTTTCAGGCTTTGTCCAGAGACAAATCATAGATATAGTCTAAGCATCATTCTATCTGAAGTTCACTCATGTGTGAATCCCTTTGTCCTTGCAAACAGAACACCAGCCCTGTTGAAACCATATATATTTCCATCCCACCCTGTTAGAGCCCCTTTCCCTCTCCCCAGGGTTTTCTTTTTCTTTGCCTTCTCTTGAAGAAAACCCCCCCGCACCTTCTACCTTTTCCATTTTCAACTGCAATTTAGTTTTGCTTGTTTGTTTCTCTCCTTTATCAAATTCAAAAGTCCTACTCTTAGTTTCTAGGGGTCTGGTTTTTGCTCCATCTTCTGATTTTCTCAGCAACATTTTGATGTTGGCCATCAGTGACTTCCTTTCTTCTTTTTATCATTTTGTTTGGAAAAATGTCAAATACATACTAATTTACAGGAATATTACATATATGTGTATATATACGTATATGTGTGTGTACTTTTTGGCTAGAGTCAATAATTTCTAATATGTTTGATATACTTTTACATTTATAACAATGCATTCATAAAAAACCTTGCTCATACCAATTTCATGAATATTTCTTCCTATATCCACTCTTAGCAACTGAATAGGTTTTGGGCTTACATTTACATATTTGATCGGTTTTGAATGGATTTTGTACACAGTATGTACAAAATCATGTGTGAGAATGAGACAGAGAGATAGAGACAGACAGAGATAGACATCTAGTCTCATTCTTCTCTCTGCCAGGATAACTTCCAGTACCCTTTACTGAATATATTGTCCTTTTCCAAATGCATGTGCTTGATGCATTTAATGGACCTTTAACTTCATGAGTTTATCTGTTATGTATTCTGGGTCATTAGTTTCTGCATCTAATACAGTGATACTTATATTACAATAGCTTTGTATTATATTTGAAGTTAGTATGATAGTAGGTTGCTTCCAGCTTTGCTTTTCTTTTACATTTATATATGTGTGTACCTATGTATTACATAATTTTCTTAAGGTTTCATAGGCTACTTGGAGCCTTTTGTAGTTGAATTTTAGGATTCTTGTTTTTTAATAGTTTGTTGTGTATTACAAACTGGCTTGAAGAAAGGAGATAGGATGTTCTCACTCCCACACAGATAGACCTAGGGGCTGGAGCAGAGCTGGATAGTGAACCCTTTGCCTAGCATGAGACCATTAAGTTTAATTTCTATCCCAGCATAAATAAATAAATAAATACATTAAATAAAATAAATAAGTCTGACTTAGTGCCATGGGCCACTGAGCAGAGTGTTTGCCCAGTGTGCACTAAACTCTGAGCTCAAACCATAGCACTGCATAAATCAGGTCTGTAATTCTAGGACTCTTCTGATTGGAGGCAGGGGTTCAGAAGTTCAAGGTCATTCTTAGCTGAATAGGGAGTTCCAGGCCAACTATGACTAATTGAGATATGGTCTTAGAAAATTGAAGATCAAGGTAATGTTTGTGCCAACCTAATCTGTCATTAATGCAATTATATATGTATTAAATACATTATATATATTAAACCATGAGCCAGTATTCTATAGATTTGTATTATTAAAAATTGTGCTTGTATGTTTTTTCTATTTGGATCTATAAATATTTATGATATTGTTATATATGTAGTGCTTGTGTGTGATGTGTATGTGTGTGTATATATATACTGTACATGTGCATGATATTGTCTATATATGTAGCCTTTGTGTGGTGTGTGCATGTATACTATACATGTACATGATATTGTTTACATGTGACGTGTTTGTTTGTGGTGTGTACATGTATACTTCACATGTGTATGATATTGTTTATATGTGTAGTGTGTGTGGTGTGTGCATGCATACATGTGATTCTGGACAGAAGCCCAGGGTTGATTTCAGTTGTCATCATTGAACAATCTCTACATTTACCTTTGGAGACACAATCTTCTCTTGAAACTATAAATCATCAATTCAAGTAGTCTAGCTGGTTAATGATCCCCTTGTTTCTCCACCCCCCCAAGACAGGGTTGCATATCTCATCATATGTCACTATGCCCAGCTTTTTATATAGGTGTTTGGGATGCAAACTCAGTTCCTCATGCTTGCACAGAAGGCACATATTGACAATGCCATCTCCCCTGCCTCATAATTGTTGTAACCATTAAAACATTGTAAAACTTTAAATTTTTATTCTTTAAATTTTCTGAGTAATTTGGATCTCTTACATCTAAGTATGCTTTTGCAAAGCACAGTACCACTTACTGGTGACTTAGCAGCACACGTACCTAGTTTTTCTCTCATTTTTCCTTGATTCACTGACAGTGTCTCATAACATTATTTGCTAGGCCATCTTCCTCTCCTCGGCACATGTAAGCATCAGTGCTTAAAAGCTCAGCTTTTGTTCTCCTTCTTCTCCATCTGGACAATTTGTGTCATCTTACTCCACCCTGTGACATTTAAATACCAGTCTCTTCTTCTCAGGCCTCATGTATTTTTGTCACAGATACTTAACATCTTCATTTTCATACAAAATTGGAACTTCAATCTTCACGTGGCTAAGAAGGAACTAGTTTTCTTCCTATCCACTTTTTTTATGTGTCGTAAACAATCTGACCTCAGCCAAAAATAACTCTAGCGTTTGCTCTACTTCTGCATAAAAATTCCTAAATTATCTTATGTCACACCTAACAGAAATGACGGACTGTGCACCTCGGCCAGAAGTGTCTAACAGTCTGATTTGTTGCAACCAGAGAAGGATGGATAGTTCGATTCGTAATCAGGTGATTGGATCCCACAGTATCAAATCTCTAGAGTAACGAAGGCCGGAGACAGAATATTTAGGCTGTTCCTTATATCTACAAAATGCAACTTCAAGAAACATTTTGAACACTGAGAGTAGATGAGAGAGCATGTCTGGTCAGTACTCCACATACACAGTGCCACACACAGATGCTGGCAGATCAATGCTGTCTTGATTTCCACTAAGGAAATCCCCTCTAACATTTCATTTGACTCATCTCCATACACTCTTCAAAGTTATTATCTTTGTGGCTTGAGCACATAGTTAACATTAATATTACTATTTAGATTACTCAATGACTTTAAGTAGATTTAAATCATTCAATAACTCAAATATTAAAAGGCTCAAACATTGAGCAAAAGAATCCAAATAAATTAACAGAAGTCAAGTCAGCAGGTAATGCCTGACATTACCAATGGTATTTGGACCATTGTTGTGTTCAGTATCTTTCACTACCATTTTAATTTTAAAAATGCCCCCTTTCACCTTAATTTCTGAAATCCTCAGAGTTCCTGCATTTCCATGTACAATATCTACAGATTATTCTTCATGTAGTACCAACGTTCTAGGAAATATGTCATTTCATTTTCTGTATCATTATTAAAGTCTGAAATTCTCATCACTTCATTGCCTATTGAGCACCACCTCAACTCACCAAGGTCACTCCGAGTCATTCCTGCCACCAGTCCCTGACTCACTATGCTTACAACACGTGTCCTACACAGATAGTGCCCCTCTTTCACAAGTTTTCCTGCGGCTCTTCATACTTTTATGGTTCCCATTAAATGTTGACTCTTGGGATTGGGGAAGTGGCTCATTTAGTTAAAGTGTTTATTCCTGCATAAGCAGAACAACCTAAACTCACCAGAAACCTCACGAAAGCAGGAGGTGTGTGCCTGGAATATCTTTCAATGAAATCCAGGTCAAGTGAGAGATCTGGTCCCAAAAGATAATTTTGGGTAGGGATTGAGAATGACAGTCTCCTGAACCCACACAGACACACACCATACACACACACACACACACACATGCACACACCACATACACAGCATACGCATACGCACACCATATACACACACACCATACATACATAGACACACACCATATACACACACACCATACATACATAGACACACACCATACACACACAGACACACACCATACACACACAGACACACACCATACACACACCATAAACTCCATACACACACAGACACACCATACATACACAGACACACTATACACACACACCATACAAACAGCACAGATACACATACATCATATACACACAGACACACAGCATACACACATATACACAACATATATAAATACCATACAGAAATACAAGTACACACACATACACACATATATACATACATACACACACCACACACACAAATAAACAGAGAAATACACACACAGACATACATACATAAACACATGTACACATACACACACACACACTCAGACATACACACCATAGACACACACACATACAGTCACACATACACACACCATACACATATATACACACCATACACACACACCATACAAAAATGTCCCTGAAGAAGTTTCCATCAAGCATTAAAGTAGAAATCATCCCCAACAGCAATGTTCCTGAGGCTTTAACTTAATTTTTCAAACCTCTTCAGTTTCTAATTATGAATACTCTGTCTTAAGCTGCATTTGCCTTATTTGATTTCACTACTGGGATGTGAATTCCAAGAACATGTGGATTTTAACTTTTTTTGATACTTAGTATGGAGAATAAGGAAGATGCTTAGGAAACACTTGGTGAGTTAGTAAGTGAGTGAATGATGATCAGAGAATATATTATTCTATCCTAGAGACTTGGGATGGCACACAGCCGGGACACAGGTAACATTCCTTGATTTAAAGCAGTGGTGGTCTGCATGTTCTTATCCTGGCATGTTAAAGTGACACCCACCCCCTTATAGTTCTGTGCAACAGCAAATGAATGCAGCTCTTTTGAAGTCACTGTAATTGTTCTGGTGGCCATTTTTTTTTCTGTTCTGACTGGAGTATTTCAGCACTTGTAGGAATCCAGCTATATTAAGATTCTAAAATCATGTTGAAATGTAATCGTTTTTGTAACAGTGCTAAGAGTTTGGACAGTTCTGAAGTTATTTGGCTTGGAGAAACCATTCTGACTGTGGGAAGGGTGCTGGTTTGAAAGCTTGGCCCTATTGTACCTTTCTCCCCTCCAGGATAGGATGACACAGCAAAAAGGCCTTTCTTATGTGTCAGCCTCTTGATCTTGTACTTCCCAGGCTTCATATCTGAAGAATAAACTTATTTGCAGATTACTTAGTCTCTGATATTCTGTTTGCACAGCACAAAATGTCAATATGTTACATGCCCATCCCAGTTTTGACCTCAATCTAACTGATCAAGTCTCAGGCCCTATGCTCCAATTTTGCTCTGCTTTTGTCTAATAAGAAGACTTGATGTGTGTCCTACGTAACTGTCCTAGTTACCGTCTTTAACTTGTAAGCTAAAAGTGATCCTCCTACCTCAACCTCCAAAAATGTTGGAATTATTAGTGTGCACCACTATTCCTGGCTATAAGTTCCTATTTAGGGATGTGTATGAATTTTTGTATGTTTGAATATATGATATGTATATATATATACAAAACACATGCATTATACACACATATAATACACACACACACACACAGCAGAATGTCTCCCTATTAACTCTGCAGTGTCTTCTACTTCCCGTGGAAGGTCAGAGGGAGCCCAGTGTTGTCTTATTGCAGTTGGAACCAGTATTCTGGTCAGAGAATTAAGAGGAACCTTTCTTGCTTGACATGAAGGAGGTTTTCCCTGTCACAATTCACTGATTCTTCCTCTGAAACAGCAGACATAAAAACTCCGACACTGGTAAATAATAATTTGATAATTCCTACCATTCTTTAGGTATATTGTATTACCAACTGACCTAGTTACCATTCTATTGCTATGAAAGAACATCATGACCAAGGAAACTTAAGAAGTATGTATAATTGAAGATTGTTTACAGTTTCATAACAGGGGCCATGGCAAGATGCAGGAGTCATGGAGCAGTACCTAAGAACTAGCACCTACTGAGAGTTTTCATCAGAGAGAGGAGGGAGGGAAAGAGGGAGAAAGAAACAGAGATAGAGACAGAGACACAGAGAGGCAGACTTGGTATGGGCTTTTGTAAATTGAAGCCTATCCCAAGTGACACATCTCCTCCAACACACCACATCTACTTCAACAAGGCCACACCTCCTAATCCTTCTGAGACAGTTACACTAACTGGGGACCAATATTTAAACACATGAGCTTGTGGGGGTCATTCTTATTTAAATCATCACATTAACTGACAGCTAGGCAAAGCTTCACACTAGTGTTTCATCAGTGAATGCTTTATAGGAGTATAGTTGCAAGGGCTGCACAAATACCCTTCTCTCCTTTGCAGTTACCTTCCTCCTCTTTTCCCACAAATGCTTATTGCTTCTCCCAGTGCCTGGTAGTCAACACCCAAAGACATACTTAGCCCCCATGCCTTTGAAAATATAGCAATGTAAAGCAATCTCATCAGCGTCTGTGCTTGACAGGGCAGACATGAATATGAGCATAACACAAATGGAAGGACTCCTTGGCATCAAAATACCAAATCTAGACTCCAAGTGTGCTAATACACACGCACACACACACACACACATACACACACACACACACACACATACACACACACACACACACACACACACACACACACACATATATATATATATATAATGAATGGTTTGCAGAATTGGAAAGTTCAAGAGTGCTCTGACATCTGACATCACATTAGCTAGCTCTGGGGATTTAAGTGGCATTCCCTTCAATGTCTTTCATTTCCTACCCCATCCAGACCTCTTCCTCCTTCTCTAGTTTTCTCTCCCTACCTCTTCCTTCACTCTATCACTATCTCTTCCTTTCTTATCTTGTCCTCCTTGTCTTCCTTTTTGATTAGTTTGGCTTCTCTATGTGTCCTGTGAAAAATGGGCCTCCTTTGTGTACTCAGGGAACAGCATTTGCTAGTCCAGCATGCCTGTCCTCTTGGTTTATTAATCCCCAGGGATAAAATGTTCATGCTCTACCTTTATGATTCAATTCTAGAAGGCTATTATTATTCCTCTACCAGTCACCTTTGAAACCATTGCTGTTGCCATGAAAGTAAATGCAGCACTATATTTGGACAGGACTATTTCAGATGCCCTTCCACATAGTCTAGTGAGGGGGTGTGGGATGTGATTGATGGCCTTATTACAACAACTGGGAAATGGCTACAAAATATTTTCCAAAAGATAGATCCTGGGATCTATGAAAGTCTTAATACTTGCCTCTCATAAGCAGAACAGTGTATAACAATGTCTCTACAATGTCCTCTCCACATCTACACTAAGGTGTGGCCCACCTTATGCCTTCACTTACAGAAACATAATCTTTCTCATGGCAAGTATTCTTTCCTCCCTCTAATCCTGGGTATAACACAAGTTTCATTTTCAGACAGATCCCACTGACTTAGTTGCAGTTGATTAGCTCATAATGAACACTTGACTCAAACATGGCCAACTGGGGATCTCTGCTAAGATTTCTATATATGGACTGATGAGCACACATACCATCTATGTATTAATGGCAAGTCCAACAAGGCATGAAAATGCATTGCCCCATGTTGTGTGCAGTAAGCTCATCCACAGGGTAAAGCTGACATTCATGGATGCTTAACCTAGAGAAAAACTCTCAAAACATTGGATCCAATGGCTTTATTTGCCGTATATCTTCCCTTCATGTGGTTTCATTCTTACAATTTTTTTCATTGGCTATATGAGGCATTCTAGTCTCTCATTGTTAGCTTAAACTCCTTCAAAGTTTGTTTCTTCAAATTGCAAACAATAGTTCTAACTAAATTTATTTCTAGGAAAGCAAAGAGACCTGAGTTAAATCTCAGAACTTAGATAACTCTGGACACAGTATAACACATACATGATGCCAGTCCTCCTATAGTCACGTGAGAGGCAGAGTCAGGAGAATTCCCATTAGCTCAAGGACCAGCTAGAGGACATAAGTGATATTAGAGTGACAAAAAACCAAAGACCATGTCTCAAACAAGGTGGAAGGCAATGACCAACACCCCAGACTTTCCTCTGAACTCCTTACACATGCTGTGGCATTCGTATACCATGTTGAAACACACACACACACACACACACACACACCAAAAGTAATCAGCACAAACACACATTGATAAATTCTCCCAATTTATTTTCATGTTATCATATCCATCTGTCCTCTTGTCAAATATTTCCATGACTATCCACTATTTATCAAGCCTATTATGACATATAAGGAGGTGTAATTTTGGAAGGAGGTCTTAATTTCTTTAAAAATGCTCTCTCATGTCACACAAATTTATGTTAACTAAATTTTCATGCTTTTATCATTCCAATTTATTATTATAAGGTCTTTAATAATGAATGTAAAGTATCTAGATTATAAATGTTTTCTTGCTGGGTGTGGTGGCACACACCTTTAATCCCAGTACTCAGGAGGCAGAGTCAGACACACTTCTGTGAATTTTAGGCTAGCCTAGTTTACAAAGAGAATTCCAGGACAGCCATGGCTATTACTTAAAGAAATCATTTCTTGGAAAACAAAAGCAAAGTTTTTTTGTTGTTGTTGTTTTACATTGACATAATGAATATATATGAGTTGAAAATGATTACATAGAAAAAATCTTTAGATAATTATGTATGGACTAGCCAAACAGAGGTAGAATAAAAGATTCTATGAATAAATCTGTGTTCCTATGGTTATTTTAAAACCAGGCACAAAAGCTGGGCTTTTAAGACTACCTACTTAGCATGCTAAATATTGGTTTTTCTACCAAGGAATGAACAATGGCATCTGTGGGTTAGGAGATTTTGCTTGTTCAAGTCAGTCAGCTAGTGATGGAGGTTAATCACTTGACTCCTGATATTTACTATGACAAGCAGTCCAGTGACTTCTGGAATGCAAACAGCACTCATGCACAATGAAAACTAAAGTGAGCCATGGACCCCACAGGAAAGTTTTGTTTTCTATGTGATAAATAGAAATATCAAAAAGCTGGATGGCTCAGCTTTTTGAGTCCAACACACAAGTATTGCTTGCTAAGCTGTAATGTTTTTACTACTGGTTTTCTTGGGATCAACTGGGGTCATCCTGAATCAGGGAATTGATTAACTCTCAAAATGGATTCCATAACATCCTTTATTCTTTGGTCATGTGATGTTTTCTGTGATGTTCATGAAGGATGGAGAAAAGTCATTTGCAGGAACATAACCACTCAGAGAGACAGTCACCGCCAGACTTGGAATGAGACACAAAGGGTTAGAACCACTCAGAGACACAGTCACACACAGACTTGAACAGAGATACACAGGGACAGAGACACTCAGAGAGACAGTCACACAGACTTTGATAGAGACACACAGTGACACAACCACTCAGAGACAGTCATACATAGACTTGGACAGAGACACACAGGGACAGAGACACTCTGAGAGACAGCCACACACAGACGTAGGGACAGAGACACTTGGAGGTGCAGTCACACATGGATTTGTACAGAGAGACACAGGAACAAAGACACTCAGAGAGACAGTCACATCCAGACTCTGACAGAAACACAAAGGGATAGAACCACTCACAGAGACATGCATACCCAGAGTGGGACAGAGACACTCAGAAAGATAGTCACACAGATGTATGCAGAGACATACAGGGACACAACCACTTAGAGAGACATTCACACTCAGACTTCAACAAAGACACACTGGACCAGATTCACATGACAGCTTTCAGGCAAGTTTAGATCCAGAGCCTTACAACCGACAGACAGACAGAAAACGCAGGAAGCATGGAATAGAGAATTCAAATTTGGGTTTCCTCTTGCTTAAATGTCACAAAGGGATAGTGCTTTGAGTTCTTTAATGCTACACTGATGGATTGTCAGTGACTGAGTTTGTTACTAACACATTTGAACTGACTGCACAGGATCTTCCATAATGCAGTGCAGGTAAATGTTTGTGTTTTCAGCACCTTTCCTGTTGATAAATCTATCGAATGCCCATAAAACTATTTCTTACCTTTGAGATAAAAATGTGTTGATCTTCATTCTTTCATAAAGGTTAAATATTAAAAGCTATTTTGTTTTCTTAACTTCTATTGCTTCACATTTTCAACACTACTTACTTAAAAATGTCCCCATTACTCCAGTGCCTACCATTATGTACATTTTAGAAAATGACAAAATGATCATAACTATGTAAAGATACCTTTTGAGATTGAAAAAGGCATTTTAGAGTAATATTTCCTCTTTTGAAATGACAAAGATTGGCTTGAAGTTATCTTTATGTATTGAAGTTTAACTATTTAATTTTTACACATGAAAAATTTAATTGGTTTCTTACCAAATCTCATGAGAATGTTGAGTTGTAGTTAAGGAAAGTAATAGAACTTTCACTTCTTTCCTTCATATCTTAAGAAAAAGAGCAATCTTACTGAGTATTTTTTGTAGCACAACAAATGAGGATCGACTTGTTTGGTTAGCATTACCCCAAGGTATTTTATGTTGTTTGTGGCAACTGTAAAGGGTGATATTTCTCTGATTTCATTATCAGACCATTTATCTTCTGTATATAGTAGGGCTACTGATTTTTTTTAGTTAATCTTGTATCCTGTACTTTGTTGAAGGTGTTTATCAGCTATAGGAGTTTCCTGGTAGAGTGTTTTGAGCCATTGATGTAAACTATCATATCATCCTCAAATAGTGAATGTTTGACTTCTTCTTTTCCAATTTGTATCACCTTGATCTCCTTTTGTTGTCTTATTGCTCAGGCTAGAACTTCAAGTACAATACTGAAGAGGTATGGAAAGAGTGAACAGCCTGGTCTTGTTCCAGATATTAGAGGAATTGTGTTGAGTTTCTTTCCATTTAGTTTGATGTTGGCTGTTGGTTTGCTCTATATTGCTTTTATTATGTTTACATATGTTCTTGTTATCCCTGATCTCTCCAAGTCCTTTATAATGAAAGGGTGTTGGATTCTGTCAAAGGCTTTTTCATCATCAAGTAAGATGATCATGTGGTTTTTTTCTTTCTCAGTTTGCTTATATGATGGATTACATTGATGGACTTTCATATGTTGAACCATCGCTGCATCCTGGAGATGAAGCCTAATTGATCATGGTGGATGATTTTTCTGATGTGTTCTTGAATTCGATTTGCGAGAATTTTATTATTTTTACATCAATGTTCATGAGGGATATTGGTCTGTAATTCTGTTTCTTAGATGAGTCTTTGTGTGACTTGGGTACCAAGGTTATTGAAGCCTCATAAAAACAGTTTGGCAGTGAGCCTCCTGTTTCTATCGTATGGGATAGTTTAAGGAGAATTGGTTCTATCTGTTCTTTGAATTTCTAGTAGAATTCTTCACAGAGGCCATCTGGGACTGGGCTTTTTTTTTGATGACTGCTTCTATTCCATAGGGGTTATAGGCCTATTTAAATTTCTTATTTGTTATTGATTTAATATTGGTAAGTGATACCTATCCAGAAAATTGTCCATTTCCCTTAGATTTTCAAATTTTGAGGAGCACAGGTTTTCAAAGTATGACCTGAATTTTCTCTGGATTTCCTCAGTGTCTGTTGTTATGTCCTCCATTTCAGTTCTGATTTTGTTAATTTGCAAGTGAAAGAGCTATATGGCAAGAACTTTGAGAATTTAAAGAAAGAAATTAAAGAAGATAACAGAAAAGGGAAAGATCTCACATGCTCTTGGACAGGTAGGATCAACATAGCAAAAATACCAATCTTTCCAAAAGCAATCTACAGATTCAAGGCAATCCCCATAAAAATCCTAACACAATTCTTCACATAATTTTGAAAAAACAATTCGAAACTTTATATGGAAAAACAAAATGCCCAGGATAGCCGAAACAACCCTGTACAATAAAGGATTGTCCGGAGACATCATCATCCCTGACTTCAAGCTCTGCTATGGAGCTATAGTCTTGAAAACAGCTTGGTATTGACACAAAAATAAACAGGTAGACCAATGGCACCGAATTTAAAATCCTGATAATAACCCACACACCTAGGAACACTTGATTTTTGACAAAGAAGCTAAAATTATACAATGGAAAAACGAAAGTTTCTTCAACAAATGGTGCTGGCATAACTGGATGGTGGCATGTAGAAGACTGTAGATAGATCCGTATCTATCACCATGCACAAAGGTTAAGTCCAAATGGATCAAAGACCTCAATGTACATTCAGCCACACTGAAGCTCTTAGAAGAGAAGGTAGGTAGTACCTATGAAAAAATTGGTACAGGAGAATGCTTCCTGAACATAACACCAGTAACATAGACACTGAGATCAATAATTAATAAATGGAACTTCCTAAAACTAAGAATCTTCGGTATGGAAAAGGGCACAGTCAGTAAGACAAAATTGCAGCCCATAGAATGGGAAAAGATCTTCACCAAACCCACATCTGACAGAGGGCTGAGCTCCAAAATATACAAAGAAGTCAAAAAGCTAGTCACCAAAAACATTAAATAACCCAATTAAAAAGGGGGGCACAGAACTAAATAGAGAATTTACAATAGATGAATACAAAATGACTGAAAGACACATTAGAAAGTGCTCAATATCTATAGAACTCTGAGATACCAGCTTACTCCTGTCAGAATTACTAAAATCAAAAACACCAATGACAATTTATGCTGGAGAGGATGTGGAGAAAAGAGAACACTCCTCCACTGCTGGTGGGAGTGCCAACTTTTACAGCCACTTTGGAAATCAGTATGAAGATTCTTCAGGAAAATTGGAATCAGTCTACCACAAGATCTAACATTCCCCCTCTTCTGAATATACCCAAAAGATGTCCATTCATACAACAAGGACATGTGTTCAAGAATGTTCACAGCAGCATTATTTGTAATAGCCAGAAACTGGAAGCAACCTAGATTCCCCTCAACTGAAGAATGGATGGATAAAATATGGTACATTTACATAATGGAGTATTACTCAGTGGAAAAAACAATGGAATATTGAACTTTGCAGGCAAATGGATGGAACTAGAAGAAACCATCCTGAGTGAGGTAACCCAGTCACAAAAAGATAAAAATGGTTTGTGCTCACTCATATATGGATTTTAGACCTAGAGCAAAGGAGTAGCAGCCTACAATCCACACAGCCAGAGAAGCTAGGACACAAGGAGGACTCGAAGAGAGGTACACATGGTCCCCCCCAAGAAGGAGAAAGGAACAAGATCTCCTTGGGAGTATGAGGGGAGGTGAGAGGGAGTTAGAAGAAAGAGATGGGGAGAAGATGAGGGGAGAGGAGAACAGGAGAGAGCAGGAAGATTAAGTCAGGAGAAGAATATAGGAGAGCAAAAAAAGAGCTACCTTAATAGACGGAGCCATTATAGATATAAAGAGAAATCTGGCACTAGGGAAATGTCCACAGATCTACATGGTGGACCCCATCTAACAATCTAAGCAATGGTCTTAGAGGCTACCTTAAAAGCCCTTCTCTGATAATGAGATTGATTACTACCTTATATGTCATCCTAGAGCCTTTATCCAGTAGCTGATGGAAGCAGAAACAGACACCCACAGCTAAAAACTGATATGAACTCTGGAATTCAGCTGCAGAGTGGGAGGATTGATGAGCAAACGGGTCAAGACCAGGCTGGAGAAAGTCACAGAAACAGCTGACTTGAACAAGGGCCTGCTCATGGACCCCAGACTGATAGATGGGAAACCAGCGTAGGAATGTTCCAGACTCCTGGAATGTGGATGTCTGGTAGTGGATCATTATTTATCCCTAGTACAGGAACAGACTTTGGGAGCCCAATCCACATAGAGGGATTCTCTCTCAGCCTAGACACAAGGAGCAGGATCTAGGCCCTCCTACAAATGATATGACAGACATTGAAGTTCCCCCATGGAAGGTCTCACCATGGGAGATTGGTGGGGGACAGGGGAGGAGGGGGAGGGAGAGGGACCTGGGATTGACATGTAACAGAAGCTTGCTTCTAATTTAAGTAAAAAAGGAAAAAAAGAAAACTAAAACAAATTCCAACAAAATAACAACAAAACAAACAAGCAAACAAACAAACAAACAAAAAACAAAAGAGGTTCTATGTGTTGATGGCTTCCTAAATGTATCTTGGTATCTTCAAAGGTCTCCATGGCTCAATAGGCAGATCCACTCATTTCTTTCTTACTACAATTCCTTTAAGTAGAGTGAAGGCCAAAATGTGATGATAATTGAGTTCATATATGTTCATTAAGAAAAAAATATACTTACTTTCCATACTGGCTTGTTTTATATCAGCTTGACATAAGCTAGAGTCCTCAGAGAGGAAGCAACCTCAATTGAGAAAATGCCTACTATGATCAGGCTGCAAGCAAGCTAGTATGTCATTTTCTTAATTGGTGATTGATGGGGGAGAACAAAGGCAATTGTGAGTGGTGCCATCTCTATGCAGGTGGTCTTGACTGCTATAAGAAAGCATGCTGAGCAATCCATGAGGAGCAAGCCAGTTAACATCACCCCTTTCTGGCCTCTGCATCATCTCCTGCCTCCAAGTTCTTTCCCTGTTTCAGTTCTTTCTATGACTGTCTTCTGAGATGAACTGTGATAAGAAAGAATAAACAAAATAATCATAAACACTTTCCTCCCCAAGTTGATTTTGGTCATGATGATTCATCACAGCAATAGTAATCCTAATAGCAGTTTCTTTAAAGAAGGACATGCTTCTCTTTGCTTTTTACCACAATAACTTATAACTTTGTCTGAAACATTTAATACATGTTTGTTGAATGAATAGCATAAGTAGCATAAATAAAACGCTCTTTAAAAATAAAACATGATCGGCCTCTTAGTATAGCAAACGCTGTCAGTAACATAAAATCCAAATTGGGCCTGGGGAGATGACTCAGTGGCTAAGAAAATTCATTGCTCAACTTGAGGCTTGGGCAGCTTACAGCCTATTGAAATTGCTGCTCCAAGGGACCCGTGTTCTCTTCTGGCCTCTGAGGAAATGTTCACTCATGTATATACCCACAGATCCTCATATGTATAATTAAAATCATTCTTAGAAAATGCAAACATATATAGGAAACAAGTCATCAGCACACACTCTGCCATCAGAGTCTGCAAAAACAAGGGTTTACTCTGGTCAGGTGAGTGTGGACTCCATCTTCTGTGTCAAGCTTCATTTTATTGACAGTTTCGGGGTGCAGAGAGAACGGATCACCCACAAGAAGGCACTATGGGCAAAATGGTTTAAAATGACAATATTTTGTTGTCTCACAGTTCCACAGGCTGGCAGTACATAGTCATGTTTTCAGCAGTGCCAGAGCCCCTCAGAAATGATTCTTCTACCCTGTGATGTCTGCTGTCATCCTTGGTAATCCTCTGTCTATATATAGATGAATCACTATAGTCTCTGAGTGAAGCTTCACTTCTGGTTCCTCTGCCTGAATGTCTCTTCTTGTAAGTAGGATGTGAATCATTTTGGATTCAAGTATTCTGTGTGCTCCAATGGGACCTCAATCTAAACCCGACACACAATGATGCTTTTTCCTCATTAGGTCACATATGGACTTTAAGACTTCAATATTTCTTGAGACACCCAATTTGATCTTAACACTCACCATAGTTGATACTCACCAAGCACAGATATTTGCTAAATAACGGAGAATTTCATTCCATGAGGCGTTTTGTTGATGTAGAGATCCAAAGCAAATAAAAAGAAACATTACTGTAGTTGAGGGGCAAAAATTAATTTCCATGGAAATAAATATCAATGAGGGGTATTGTAAACATTGTGAGTATGAGGAGAGAGTGGTATGTTAGAGAAGACATTAATTAGAGAAGTTTACCAAGAACACTCCAGAGGGCAAAGAAGAAAGGACTGGAAATAAAGTTAGAAACAACACACAGAGAGAAGACAGAAGTAGAGAGAATTGCTTGGAACTGCAGCAGTTACAGTGAGAAGAGACCTGGATTTAGTCAAGAAAGATTGAATAATAATACAGAAAGTAGAGAAACTACAGTAGAGACAATTGCAGGCCAGTCAAAATGAGACAGAGCAAGGGTCACAGTTATGTAGTGTTATTGGTGGGTGAGAAGTTGGGTTGTAATGTAGAAATAAGTCTGTGAGGGGAGAACTTGGTCTTTGAAGACCATCTGAGAGGAAAATTAGGTGATATTTGTCTTCCTAAGGGGCTTTTGTTAATGAAGCTGCCATTGTTAATGGAGTGCAAGATTGCCTTTAAAATTCTATGAACTGATTTTTTGCTCTCACTCCTCCTCCTCATACACATAGGTCTTGTGTATCCAGGCTGGCCTCAAACTTGCTATATTGAGGACAAAATTTCTGTCCTGTGTGGTCCCAAAGATGTTTAGTCCCAAATAAATACATAGAGGTTTATATTAGTTATTAACTGTTTGGCCTATGACTCAGACTTCTTGGTGGCTAACTATCTCTTAATTTTTAACACATTTCTATTAATCTATATATCACCACAAAGTCTTGACTTACTGGTGAAGGTTAGGTCTCTGTTTTCCTTGGCAGCTACATGGTGTCTTCCTTGCAACTCATTCTCTGCATTCTCCTTCCTAGCCTTCTGCTAGTCTGGTAGCCCTGCCTGGCTACCTGCCTAACTACAAAAACCGTTTTATCTTTTCAACAAACTGAGAAACATATATTCACAGCATACAGAAGGACATCCCCCATAACTATATAGCTGTGGATCACCTTGGACTTCTATCTTCCTGATTCTACTCTTTTTTTGAGATTATAATTACATTTCTCCCTTCCCTTCCTTTCTCTTTCCTTTTCTCCCTCCAAACCGTTCCATATACCTCCATATTCTCCTTCAAATTTATGATCTCTTTTTTCACTAATTGGTATTGAATGCACATGTAATTAAGAAATATAGGTTAGTTGTTAGTTAGCTATCATAGTAAAACTTTCACCCATGTTAGGTATGTTTTTCAGGTTAAGCATAGATGTATTTCAGATACATAGGTGGTCTTCAAACACTTCAGAGAACTACAGAATATGTCACTAAAGATGTTCTAATAACCTCGGGCTTTTCATGACACATGTCTGCTCCTGGCAGCAGTAATTTACTTAACAAAAGAATGATGAGTATTGAAGAACCTCCATATGTACTTTGCTTCTGTTGTGGCAAACTGCTTACAGTATGCTGTCTAAATTGGGCAATTAGGACACAAAAGCAGGGAACTGTTGAACTTTACCAAGACAATGTGGACAATCCTTCAAAAATTCCTGTTTGATAGAAAAGTCTGTGAGATATTTTAGGTCTATACTGCAAAGACAGATGTCCCAATGTTATAGAGGAAACTTTGGTTGCTGTGCAGGCAGGCAGATGTCTTTATCATTTTTATAGTTTGAAAGTTGTTTATTGTACACCTCCTGTTTACTCAAGTAATATTATATCCTTCTCAGGTCTTTGATGGAGTTGAAGTGAAGACTAAATAGTTGCAGTTTTCCTTGTTAACAAAAGAAAGAATAAAATAAACAAAACAAAACAAAATTACAGCAAAACATTCACCAAAGAGGTATAAAGTATACAAGGTTGAGAGACATAGAAGCTTAAGGTGTTTATATAAGAGATGTTTTAAGGTATAAAAAGATATTTTTATGATGGTAATACTAGGGGAGGAGCTGTGTTGGTCTTCCTAGGATCAGCCAGAGCCAGGACCAGAAGTGGTAGGTTCCTGGGTGAACTTCTTCCTGCCCCAAGTATAGTGATTTGGGTCAGAGTTGCATAGATCCTCCCTTTGTTCACCAGGTCTGTAGAGCTATCCCCATAAATCATTTGTCATGTGGCAACATGGGTGGGGGAGGCATGCCCTCCCTACACTGCCTATCAATGCCCGAGGCAGGTAGGAGAGCTGCTCCTGAGGTCAGGAAGGCAGGAGAGCTGCCCCTCCCTGCCACCAGTTGCAACACTCACTTGGGAGAACAAGTCCTACACCTTGCCTGGGCAGCACAATAGAGCCAACCCCATTGGTGAAGATGTGGGCAAGCCAACCCTGATATTGTGAGCATGGAAGAGCTGTCCACATTACTCATCTGTCATGTGAAGACATGGGTAGGAGAGGGGTCTAGTATACTTCTGCTCATCAACACCTGAGGCTGCTGTCCCTGAGGGCATAAGTGCAGGAGAGCTGCCATGATCTTCATCTGCTGCAGCACTTGGGAGAGTGACCCCTATGCCTCACCTGGGCAATACAGTAGAGCTGGCTTTGAAGGTGTAGGTGTGGGTGATCCAACCCTGAGGACATGAAAGCAGGGGAGCTGCCCACCCTTCCTCTTGTTCTTAGCTGCAAAGGGTGACCTCACCAGGGCAATGTAGGAGGGCTCACACTGGGAGATCTGGTGGAGTGACGAACACTGAGACTACACAGGCCCAGAAACAGGGTTTTGGGTTGGCCCACCACAACGTCCACCGCATCTATGATCTGCTGGAGCATGGAAAGGGACCTGCCCTGCAGACACAGAGCTTCAGGATCTCCACAACACAGGGCAACAGCAGAATAACCAAGAGGGATTCCAGTGAGACCCAGCATTGACAGTATGAAACCAGAGGCCTTAAACAAGACCAATGCTTCTTTGCAATTAATGCTTGTCAAGTAAATATATATGGATAAAAAGATTTACTGCATGACTTACTATGTCCCACTATAGCTTCCATGATAAGAACTTTTTTTCCTTTTCCTTTTTCTTTTAAATTTTATTTGGGGGGACTGCAAGGGCAAAGGTCACATACAAGGAACAGGAAATGAGTGAATGGAGATGAATGACATGAAAGATACAAAGAATAAATAATTTTTTTAAAGTTAGAAAAGAGAAGTGATTATAAAACTTCAGATTCAACAAGATAGGCTAGATAACAGAAAATTGTCTCCAAATATGCCAAATATGAATGGACTGAATATTGCAAATGTATTTCTTACTTTATTTATAGTTGTTCTCACTGTATATAGCTTTACTATGTTAGACTTAAAACCTTTTCTTTTTATTTAGACAAAAAGTTGGGGAGCATTGCAGAATAGTTGTTTACAATGTGTGAAGATGTGTCTCTTCCTAAGGTGTCTTCTGATTGGTTTAATAAATAGCGAAATGCCCAGTAGCTAGGCAGCAGAGGATAGCCAGGACTTCCAGAGAGAGAGAGAAGACTCTAGAAAGAAGAGAAGCAGGCAGACACAAAAGGAGCAGGTTGGGCAGTAAGGAGAAGAGATAACAAGTCACATGGAAGAATGTAGATTAAAAATATGGGTTAATTTAAGTCATAAGAACTAGTTAGGTATAAGCCTAAGCTAAAGCCAAACTTTCATATTAATAATAAATCTCAGTGTCATAACTTGTGAGCTGACTGTTCTCAAAGAAAAATTCAACCACAGGTTTTCTGTAATGGCCTCTATCTGCTGCAAAAAGAACTTTCTTTGATGATGGATGGAGAATATGTTATCCAGGCTGCCTCTTCTGTGATTATAGTCATGAACAACTGTATCCAGTTTATGAAGTGATGGAGAATGAACCCAGAGCTCTGTGAATGCTACGGAAATGCTTTTCGAAGAACGTACATTTATAGCCTTCAAATGTTGAGTGCCTTTTATGTGTCAAGTATTCTTCACATTGTACTGTCTAGCAGGAACAGGAAGTTTTCTGGTGCTCTAGCACTCATATTTCTATGGGGGAGATGGAGAAGAAGCAAGCAACTACACAGGGAATGCAACTTTCTCTGCTGATAGCATCTGTAAACAATAAATCCAAGGAGTCAATTTTAGGAGTGAACAGAGATATGACAGGATGTACTAAGCTGAAATTTCATTTTGCAACTAGATGTTAAATGCAATGTGTGTCTTTATTTGTGGTCTGATCACAGATCTAGACACCACAGAAAGTATCACTACAAATTCGGGAAAACTTACTCTGTGATTTTGGTCTGTTTGCTTATTTCTTTTCTGTGACTTCTGATACTGAAGTCTGTGCCTCTCCATTATCATTGTATCATGATACTGGAACTCTTTACCTTGTTAGGGATCCAGTCACAAACCTGGTTCCTCCTTTGTGTTCTAGTCCAACAATATTATGAAAATGTAGACCCTGAAGGCTTACAATCTGCTGAAACAACCACCACACTATACTACAAATATCTAAATATAAATATCATTTTGAATGATTAAACACTCGGGACATGGAAAGTTGGATTTTAATATGATTAACAGATTCTAAGCTAAAAGCATAATGTGATAGAAGAATAAAAATCACAATGAAAGTGACTCGTTTTAAAGTGTGTTGTTTAAAGTGTGTCTGCTTCTACGATGTACTTATACATTCACTGGAACACTGGCTAGAGTCCTACCAGATATTGCATGTACTCCTGAGGAATGCCTATTTCCAAGTGTGGAGGTGATATCCATTTGAAATGCATTGTGACAAAGGTGATTATGTCCAGGCATAGGACTTTGGTGTTGTTTCATTTTAATGCCTGTCAGATTCTGGTTCTGGGAAATTATGTTGCTATTTAGAGACATTCGTTTTTGTGAAAAACCTGGCTGACAAACATTCACACAAAGAAAATCGCATTGTGTGGCTTTTGTTTATGAAAGTGAACACACCACACTGAAATATTTCATTTCTTACAGACTCATGCTTTCAAGTTCCTCCGCAAATAGAGGTTTGGAAATGCCATCCACGGCACAGATAACAATGCTCTTGGAGTAAGACCATGGCATGTGGCTGTGCCCTGGATAAGGAACGAAGAGAACAAACCGAGGCAGTGTGCTGGCAACCCCTGCTCCTCACAACAAAATCTTCCAAAAGAACCGACTCTTACATGCCAGTACCAATAGAATAAGGTCATTGCACGTTTAAACAAATTGCAAAAGTCTCTTGCTGTGCAGGAGGCAGGCACGCCTGGGGGGAACAAGCTGGAACTGAGTTATCACCGCATGCACAGGCTCCGTGGGAGGACCGTGTTCTCTTCTTCACTGTGCAACTGCTGCTCTTCCGGTGCCATCTTTCGTGACAAGATTCAGAGCGATGGTGGCCTGCGGCTCCATCAACTGAGCAAGGCAGAGTCAACTGGCGGTTTCTCTGATGCTTGCCTCCCTGCCTGTTTCTTTTTGAAAAAGAACAAGAGTGAACAGCAACAAGTGTCTTGTCCTCTGACTTCAATGGTCAAGCTCATCCTTTCTGTGGACCTGTTGGCTATTTTGGTTATGACTGCCTGATTGCCTGGGTCTCTAGTGATAGACTTTATAAACAGAGAAATACAGTGTCACTGCCAGCACTCACCCACATAGCCAGAGTTTGACAGTCTGAAGTATCCAACAGACATTTGCCTTTGTTGGAAGGTTTTTTAAGTGCTATCATGACAGATGTTCAGAGAGATTATCTTTCCATCTTACCCTGCTTCCTTGCGGCTAGTGCATGTATGCCTTGCTTGAAAATAGCCTCCCTTTTATAAATAGATGAAGCTGGAGGCCTTCAGCAGTATGAAGTCAACAGTCTACTCATCAAGCATGTGTTTCTCTGACAGATAGATGCTCCCTTTGTTTCAGGCCAGCAGCCATAAGTGGTACTTGGCTTTTTCTGCCACAAGCTACCTGATGCTAACCAGAGGCAACTTCAAAGCTACTTTATGTCACAGGGAAACTTCAAGAACTTGTCCCTGTAACAGTGGCATACTGAATAGTAAAGATTTTTTGATTCATATTTACTTTGTCGCTAATCCCCCTCCAGGGGTTTCAAAGTGAACAGACATAATAAAAAGCTTCATGCTGTTTCTCTTCAAATTTAAGGATTGACAGCACCACACGCCTTCTCTAGACTTATTTGGTTATCTCTAAGCAAAGGCTTTTCTCCCCAAAGTTCTCAACACCCAGTGCTAGATGAAGAGTGTTCTATTTGACACACACATTTCTCAGTCAATTTATGACACCTTATGCCACCATTTAATGTCACATGCAGTGCTCTGAGATTGAAAAATGGGAAAGTACTAGGGGATGAAGGCCTCTTTGGAAACTTCTATAAATGGACCATTTGTGGAACAATTGGACTAGGAAATAATGCCTTGGTTCTTTTTGTATTTTTATTGTTTCTTATTCATTTAACATTTTTATGGAATTTTCTCATTAGTTGCATGTTTTAAATAAAAAAATAATGTACCTAGCGATGTTATTGGAAATATATATGTATATATGTATTATATATGTGTGTTTGTTTTCCCATAGGCAAACAAGTTTAGGCTATAGGAAAATAGCAGGTCAAGAAAGAATGCTCTCATAATCTCAGTGTGGTCCTTTGGGCACTAGAAAACAAAGTGTGAGCATTTTGTAACTCTATTGACAACTCTCGAAATGCAGAGGTGAGCAGAATAGCCATGTGAGGAGGAAGCCTCGTCGGTAGGCAGAGCGCCTCCCCCAAGAGCCCAGCTCCCATTCAAGCACTGCACTGCCTGAGAGTGGAATGAAGACATCATGCAGATGGACTTCTTCTACATGGGTGGCGAGTGACTTAAGTCCTAAGGGCACTGAAGAATTTATACAATGTCACAAAACAAATCAGTAACAATAAGCCAGATAGAAATCTCTTTCCTGCTTGGTGCTACAGGACAGTATTCTCAGACTGTCTCCTAGCTTTAGATTAACAGCACCATGTCCCCCACATTCATTTTCTGGTCTGATAAATCAATAGCTAAAACAATAGGTCCACACACACGGATTTTGACTGATCACTTCTTTCTTGGTGCAGTCCCTTTTTATTTTTATTCTTCTTGTAACTCAGCATGTATCAAATTCTAAGGCAAGGCAAGTCATCCACTTGAATTGGATCCCAAGAACATGGCTAAAGCCTGTATTCTGGGAAGTCATCACAAAGCCAGGGCCTTGGGAGACATAGAAAGATTAGAGTTGTATAATTAATTTTAGTAAATAAGAACTTATGGGAAACAATTAAGTGATATCAAGGTGACATTTATCACAATGCTAGGTTTAGGGAAGCCTGGGAAGGCTTTATGGAAGAGATGTGATTCAAAGAGATTTTTAGGTATGTGCTTACTTTTTATACAGAAAAGAAATAGCCTGGGAATCCAGCATGGGACTGATCAAGACCCCCTGAATCTGGGTGTCAGTGAGGAGGCCTAGGGAATCTATTGAGCCTTGGGCAGCAGATCAGTACCCATCCCAAGTATACACACGGACTCTGGACTCCCATAGAACAATGTGAAGTGCACTCGCACCCTGAACTCTTGGGGAAGGGTCTAGGCTCTGCCCTATATGAAATGACAGACTATGGACACCCCATGGAGGGCCTCACCCTCCCTGGGGGAATGAGGGGATAACGGGGGGGGTTGGGAGGAGGGCACAGGAGGAGGGGAAAGAATGGGAGAGGGACCTGGAACTGACTTGTGAAGCAACTTCGTTTCTTATCTAAATTTAAACTGGAAAATGAAATAAATAAATAAATAAATAAATAAATAAATGAATAAAAAGAGATGATTATAGTTCACTAGCACTAGATTTGACTCATTCAGTGAGAGCTATGCTTTGCAGAAGTCTGGGAAGGAGGTAACTGCCTTGCGATATAAAAGACAGCTACCCACTTTGAAGTTCTTTTTAAAACTAACATTCAGGCAATTTGTAGTTTGTAAGATACAAATACTGACAACATCAATAATTAAAAGATATATGTTAACCAAGACATTTGAACAAAAGATTTTGTATCAAAGAACATGATGTAAAAAGTGTACAAAATCAAGCAGTATTGTCAGTTGCTAAAAATGTAAATAAAGTATAAATGAAAGAAAAAAAAAGAAATAGCATGTCACCGACAGTGGGACCCAGTGTTGCTCTGCAGCCTTAGTGACTTTAAAGGGTTCATTTTGTTGCACTTCTCAACGTCAAAATTGATTAGTGTGTGCTTAGTTTTCAAGATTATCAGATCAGTAAAACTTAAGGATTGCTTAAGTCCAACAAGGTTAACATTTGGATTAAATTAAATTAAGAATAAACTATGACATTCAAAGATTTTCAATGAACTTCTTGTAATTTCCTAGCTATCTTCATTAGGCTGTAGCAATTAATTCACTTGTGTTTTGGGTGTGTGTGTGATATGTACATATGTACATATACACATAGCTGTACATCCAGCTTTTTCATATGTGCTGAGAATTAAAACTCAGGTCATCATGTGTGTGCTGTAGCACTCTTACCCACTGAGCAATCCCATCAGCCCCTTGAGATGCATCTGTCTGGTGGATCCAATGAAGACAGTTGGTTCAGTCTATACATTGACTACTTGCATTTGGCCTCGTAGCCATTGTTTGTAGGTCAAATATCTTGCTAACATGTACTTGCAAAGGACAGTTAAGATGATAGGGTACAGACAGCTCAATGAAAAGGAGTGATCACTATAACAAATAGTTCCCAGAGGAAAAAAATAACCACAATGCAGAAGCAGGCAATAATATTCCCATTGTGGAAGAAGGGCAAACCACAGAGATTTCTAAAATTTACTTTGTGCTTCCCTTACCAAAGACCCTTGTTGCAAAGAGTCAGCGTTTCTTTGAGTCTTTTTGCTTTTGAAAAGTGGAGTGCATTCCATGGTTCCAAAATCATTGGGAGTATCTCAGGAAGACAGGACAAATGTGGAACACAAGTGGTGGCCAGTCGTCTTTACCAAGTCAGATAAATTCAATGAACACTCCTTATTTAAGGACATCTGCTTACTGGATACAGTAATAAGATTAGAAATTTGACTTTTTCTCCTTTCCTTTGACTAATGGCTGAGACCTCTCATGTGGCTGGCAATGAGTCCTAGCTCTTAGTCAGCTGGTATACCTGCCCTTGTGTGATACTTTCCCCTTGAATGTGTGGGTTGTGCCTGTGACTTGCTCATATATAATAGACTTCAATGAAGATGATGAGATGTCACAAAAGATTGTAACTTCTCTGTCACTTGTAGACTTGATGAATGTAATGGGACTAAACCCATATAGCAGGAGGATCATGTACAACAACAAACAACAACAACAACCAAGGCCCAGGTAAGAATGGAGGCCCTGACTCCAATAATTCACAGTTACTACATTTTTCCAATAGTTGTGCAGGTTTGGATGGGGATGTTTTCCCAGTTGATCCTGGAGGTGAGACATCAGACCTAGCTAACCCTCTGAAGCAGAGGAACAAAGTAAGCCGAACCTGGACTGGACATCACTGAAGGGACAAATCTTGGTGGTTTTAAGCAAGTCCAGGTTTTCTGCTACAGTAACAGATAAATCATGCATGTCTTATTAGCAGCAGTGAGAGAATTGGTAGCTGTTCTTTTGAGTTATTCCCATGTTTTTTGGTCTCTTTCACATTTGTGAGTGGAAGCAAAAGATGACTGACCACCTGTCTCTAGACGTCTTTTTGTAGAGCTGGCAACTGTGTTAGAAGCCTCTCTTCTGTCCTGTCAGAGTTTCATCCCAATGTCTGAAGATAGAGACTGAAGTAGAAAGCTAGGGACCAATGAGCTGAGCTCCAGGGACCCGAGATTAAGGACAACTTTCTTAAAGCAGAGAGTTAGCAGAAATGGGCATAATTAGTCCCCATTGTGACATTTATAACAATGCCTCAAAATGTACCTCTTATGAACTTGGTAGTCTCCATTTTTATTACGTGTGTGTGTGTGTATGTGTGTGTGTGTGTGTGTGTGTGTTTCTGTGTCTGTGTATCACAGCATTCATGTGGAGGTCAGAGCACAACTTGCAGAAATCAGTTCTCTCCCACTGTGTGAAATTCAGGTCATCAGTCTTGAGGGCAAGTGCCTTTGTGTCTCTGTCAATGACCCATCTCGCTTACCACAGCCTTCCCTATTTCTGCAAGAAGGAGACACCCACAAAGCCAGCTGGGTCAAAAAATGCACTCAGTTCTATGTAGCTTATCTAGAAATTAGTAATGGGGCATTTCAGCTTTTACAAGTTGGTAAAATGATATCTTAATTAAGAATTATCAAGTAACTGCTCAGTGAGTCGCAAACACTTTTGAGGGATAAGAGCAGTAGCCTCCTGGATTTATGAAGGCATTTCTAGATAGGTTTCACTAAGGAGTCTGACACAGATTATAAGTTTTTTTCCTATCTGAAAACTTCTTGTTTTGTTGTGTATTCTTTTACTCTCCTGAGAGAATATTGATCTTATGATAGGGAAGACAATTGGGGATCCTCTTATAACCCTGGGTCCTGTTCTTAGGAGTTTGCCCTTGATACATGAAGCTTCTCCTAGGGTAGTCTCTGGAGTTCACGTTAGCCCAGTCTTACATGCCTCTTTTGTCAACAGCAAGTTTCACTGCACAGGTTCTGCATAGCTCATCAGAAAAGAGATTTTTAATTTAAAAATAAAAACAAAAACACTGAGCTATGCACATAATCTTTGGAGAAATGGCATCGCTATTACTCGTTGATAGCACGTCCACTGAGAGGTGAATTTTGCTTCTGTTCCCTACCTCAAGTTTACTGGTAGGATCAGTGTGAGAGAAGAGGTTTGCTTAGAAACATCAAAGAAGCTGGGATTGCCTAGTGTTTAAAAGAAGGCACAATTTAATCTTTGTTAATCATATTCCATTAGTGTCTCTGCATCTTAGGTCCTACTATGTTCCAACTATGTTCCATAAATGATATGTGTGGATCCCTGGATATTACATCAATAACACCACTTCTGTTGACATTGGACAGTGATCAAATAAGGCTAGACACTAGGCAAATTGAAAGTTATAATGCCACTAGATGGGAGTTACAGCAACATCTGATCTTGAGTACACAAAAAGACTTCCTACTATGAAAATAAATAGAGGTTACCTGTCAGTTGAAGGTTGAGTTGGCTCAGTGTTTCAGGCCACAATCACTTTTATTAGCTATCAGAGTGTTACTCTTGATGCATTCTGTTGGTCCATATCTACGTGCTTCAATTTTTACTTCATCTTCAAAACAAAAGGAAGATGAGGTGAGCGAACACCTCATAATGCTGCATCTATAGAAGGAAATGTATGTAGTTTCTACACTGCTGAAAATAATGATAAAGTGAAGATATGGAGTACTGAATGAGTATACACACACACACACACACACACACACACACATACACAAGGGGCGGGGGTTCCACTTTTATGGTTGCATCCCAACATGTTAAATATTAAAAATACTGTGACATAATTTATTAAACATTTTATCCTTAGAACAACTATTATTGCTTGTGAAAAAGAGAAGACATTATTCATGAACCTATTGGCCTTCAGTCCATTGACTCTGCCTAACATCTTTGGTTAAGCTGTGAAAAACATTTGGCTATGGGTTTAGCTGCCCATGTGATGCCATTCTTCATGCTTTCAGCTTTCTCTGGCTCAGTCTAGAATGGGGGTCTTTCCAGCTGGCAGGACAGGGAGTAGCAGGTGCCAAGCCCTGCTGGAGAATTTTAAAACAACATTGAATATAACATAATTAAGTATGGATGACTAAAGACCTACGGACTTTGCTGCCTAGAATTGAGTCTATAGTGAACCTAAAAGGCTCTTCTTTGCAGTTTTAGGTAGAAATTTTATGGCATACACATAAAGTTTATGGCAAATACAAGAATGCTGCGATCGTTCAGATACCACAAAATACTAAGTATTCTTTAGAGTTATTTGATTCATTTTCATAACTTTATTATTGATTGTGAAAGAAATCTATAATCATGAAATGGGACATTATGGCAAGGATTAAGCCCCTTTAGTCTAGTGGGAGTAACCATAGCTTGTTTTGCAGGGTATTTCCTGTACATCTCAAAGCCATGTCCCCTGCAGCAGTCTAAGAGTCTGGTGTTTGATGGTTCTTACTCTCATCATTTTTCTTTGCTTATTTACTTCTGGTAGTTTCTGCTAAGGGAATCCTTCATGGAGAGATTAGAAAATTTCACTCTTATCTTGCTGTCCCTCTCTGTCAAAGACTGTTTCTGGTGGCAGTTTGTCTCTGGATTTCCCAGAGATCTCCACCTTTGTTCTCCCCGAGGCTCCCAGATTTATTTTCATCTCTCTTCCCTCCAGTGTGCCATGCTTTGTGTTTTTTTCCCATTTGATATTGAAGTTTTCCTAATTCTTCAAAAAAACCCAAACAATTCATACAAATTGAAATTTTTGTGGTACATCACTGGACAAAGGCATCTACTCTGGTACTTTTATCCCAAATTGACCCAGACCTAGACATCTAGGAAGAGGGAGTCTCAACTAAAGAACTGCTTCTATAAGTCTATTGGTATTTGGTATTTGGGGGGCATTTTCTTGATTGTTAATTGATGTAGGAGGAACATATTACTGTGAGTGTTGTCATACCTGGGCAGGTATCTTGGGGGTATAGAAAAAAGCAGATTGAGCAGGTGATGGAAGCAACACCTCTTTATGGTCTCTGTTTCAGTTCCTGCCTCCAGGTTCCTGTGTTGGCTTCTTTCAATGATGGGCAATGCTCTGTAAGATACAATAAATGTTTTCCTGCCTCAAGTTGCTTTTATCATCGTTGGTGCTTTATCACAGTAACAGAAAAGAACATGAGGACAGCATCCCTCTCATGATAGTTCAGTTATTCCTGTATTTTCAGTCTACTATGTATGCTTTCACACAACTCAAAACTATAAGATCTATTTTAAAAGCTGTATTAAGTAATGGTATATATACAATGGTATATATACAATGATACCAATTTTAAGGGTATATATGAATTTCTTTTTTTAATTTCATGTGTTTGGGGGTGGTCGGCTCCTGTGTGTGTGTGTGTGTGTGTGTGTCAGAAGTCAATTCTCTACTTTCATAATTTAGAGACAGGGACCGAACTCAAGAAATCAAACTTGTTGTGAAGCATCTTAACCTACTGTATCATGTCATCAGCCTCGTTGTTACATTTTTATACAAAACTTTTACTTTACATGTTTTGTGAATTTTTAAATTTCTTTCTATCTTGAAGTTTTATTTTCTAAACATTGTTTCTGAAGTGATAAATTAAAAATAGAATTTGATGCAGATCCTATTTCGATTGTGCCATACTCTACTTTGTGTGTGCACATCCATACCTTATAAAAGTCTTTCTTCCATACTTTACTGCCATAGCAGGAGTGTTCTGCTCTCTCACGGCTGCTAGTTATACCTACTTACTCAGGGATATACTATAATTTTCCATATTATTATGCTTTTATCTATCTGACATAAAATGGATGGTTAATTAGGTGGAAGTTTTCATGTTTTACTGTTTTCACTGGGGAGCATAAAACAGACTCAAGATCACATTAATTTTTTTAAGGGTAAAACAAAGTTCATCTCTTTCCCTGTAACTCATCCATTTTTAACTTGGCATCTTGGGCTACTGTTAATATATATATTGCAAATGTCATCATACAGTCTTGAATTTATTCAAATCACCCAGTGCTTCCATACAGTACCACTTGTGGTGGTAAGCTGTCCAGGTGCATAGATTCCATCATAGAGCTGGAAAAGATTACAAAGCTGCTAGTCATCAGGACCAGCACAATCAGAGGGGAGGCATAGCTACAGTTACATCAGGTTTCAAATCTTTCTTAAATTATGGGAATCTTATGGAGAAATCATAGACAATTTGCAGAATTCAGGAAGGACCTCCAGGGGCTTTAGAGGGAGACATTGATGAGGACCCGGTTGACTCCCCTTGCTGACCCTTGGAGCCTAAGCATTAGCTAATGTGTAGCAGTATAATTTATTTGCAAGATATTCATAGCTATCCAGCCCAATCCAGCAGAGGTGTAGAGACTCTGAGAAATATGATACATACTTAAGAAATAATCCCAGGTGTTGTGTTTTATCTACCTCTGCTGGGGAAAGGAGTTTTGTAGCCAGTACAGGAAGACCTTTCCCACTGCTTCAGCGTCTGTTTAACTCATCAGTGCTTCGGGTTAAGTACTAATGAATGTCTCATATCACAGCACTTCTGAAGGAAGTCCTGGACCTAGAAGAAAAAGACCAGTAATATAAGAAGCAAAGACATTGTGGGAATAAAGCAAACATCTAAAATGATCTTTGAGAGGTATTCTTAACTTGATAAGTAAAAATGCTAATATATAAAATTAAAATGTTATAAGATTTATACATTTAGATGATAAAATGATTTTAGAAGTAATAAAAATTACTAAAATTTAAAAGGAAATGAATAGGCTGATACCAAAGTCAATGAAATAACTTAAAATTATAGGGGAAGAGATGGAAGATAAAAGCAGAGTAGAGATAAGAGCAGATTTTGGTACATGGATTATAGAGTGAACACTAAAACAGAGAAGATTTCTTATAGAAATAGTTTACACAACTAAAGACATAAGTCTTAAAAGACAAGTTTGACACAATGAAAAAAGTCAATACACAATATTATTGTGAAATTTCAGTTATTCAGAGGTCTAGAAAGACGATTTTCATTGAGTATGATGGTATTCCCATTCAGGCAGGAGGATTGGGATCCAGCCAGGTTAGGCGTATGGCAAGTGCTAGGCCAGTCTGGGAAAGTGCTGAAGCCCTCACTCAGCACACAGGCAGTCAAACACCTCAAAGTTTCTGGAACAATAGCAGCTAAAACAGCAAATAAACAAAAGATCACAAGGGATCTGGGTGTAACAAGAACTGCTGAGCTAGTGGAGAGAGGAGAGTGTTCCTGGTGAGAACTTTTCTCAGTGAGCTGTGGAGGGTGGGCACAGAACAGGCCAGCTTTCAGTCTGAAAAATCAAGATCTGTTATTTTAGTGCACACTGAGAAACAGTTAGTGGAGGATAACCAGAAAAAGAAATAAAGCAAAAAAAAAAAAAAAAAAGAAGACGTTTGACTACAGAACGGAAGGGCAATAAAGGGACAACTAAAGGTAGAAAGGAAAGTTAGGAACCCCTGAAGCAAAAAAGACGAAAAAAAGTAACCGGTGCAGACAGACCGAAGATGTGGGCCCCACCAAGGATCCCAGCAAAGATGATGTCAGGAGAGAGAAGCAGACATGCAGGGGATTTTATAGATTGATATGTGTGTGTGTGTGTGTGTGTGTGTGTGTGTGTGTGTGTGTGTATACACCTGCTTATGTAAGTGTGTGTATACATTGATGTGTGTGTGTGTGTGTATGTGTGTGGGTGCGCGCCTGCATGTGCATGTTTGTAGAAGGGTGTGAAACATTTTATTTGTATTTCATTTTGGGAAATGAAGATTGAACTTACATCCTTTCACACACCAGAGAAGTATTCTACCACTGAGCTACATCCATACCCTTTTGAAATTAACTTTTAAAATCTTGGGAAGGGTCTCTAAATTTCCCAGGTGGGTCTGTAAGTTGCAATCCTCCTGCTTCAGCCTACAGAGTTCTGGGGATATAGGGGTATATAATTTTAACCAGCAGTGGTTAATTTGTTATTTTATTATTGTTGTATTTCTCATGGTATATAGACTTTTAAGTTCTTGCTGCCCTCTGCTAATAGAAATTAGCTTCTTGTAGTATATATGACAAAACCTTAGCAGTCACCCAAATTTTCTTTTTAAAGGTAAAAATACAAGCCTATGTATTTGAGGTAACTGAGTTCAACAAGTAGAGAGTGTTTATGTAACAGGGGCGAAAGTCCACATGCAGACACAATGATGGAACATGCTATATTAACCTTTTCACAAAGACATTTGGGAAAGGCAGTTAATCCATGAAGACACCACGTGGAAAAAAGGCATCACAGTCCTTACTGCTCCATTGGAGAACTGTATAAAATGATGCATGTGTGTCCACATTTGGAAGCTAAGGAGGGAAAGTTGGCTAAGGAGTGCTTATTAAAATGAAAACGGAAGCACCTTAGCCTCATTGACATGAAGTGGCCCTGACAGATCCTCTGTTGATGGAATGTTTTATTTACTGTGTCTGTTGTACCCAGAGAAAGTTTCTCAGCCAGCTGTTGTTCTGGAAGGGAATGCAGTAACTCTGTCACACCACAGAACTGTCTACAAGAGTAAGATTTGCAGCCATGCACTGGCAGCCACCAGTGAGTAGGGACTTGCATCTGAGCCAATGTAGGTCTTAATTGACAAGAAAACTTTCCTAATTTTAATGTTTCCCTAAGATCATATTAACCTGAAAGTAAATTTCAAATCAAAAGAGATCAACTGGTTCTGATTTTTTATTATTTTTTTTACTTAAAATTCCCAGTATATCATTAAAGATGAAGAAACAAAATTGTATTCACCACTGAAAGATGTATGCTCATTGATACCATGAAAACCCAGAAAAAAGGTTTTCAATGGAGAAGGAAATCTGACTTTGTTTCTTGAGGGAAAAAGAAATAACATTGTTTGAGTCAAAAAGGAAAACAAAAGGAGGCTCTCCAGGAAGATGGAGAGGTAATCTGAAAAGAGATTGGAGACTAGTGTCAGAAACCCAAAACTGGCAAATATAATGCAATTCAAAAGAAAACTAAAAGTTGACTGCATAGGCTGGTGAGATGACAAATGATACGAGCATTGAAGTACTTGATACCAGCTCGAGGACCTGAGTTTTTATCGTCAGCACCCTTATGAAGAGTGAAAAACAGCTAGGCAGAACAGTGTGCTTCTGTAATACCAAATTCTGGGGGAGGCAGAGACAGGTAGAGCTTCGTAGTTCAGGCACAGCAGGTTAGCCTAATCTGAGAACTCCCAGTACAAAGAGATATCATGTACCTAAAAAAATGCTGATAATGACTCACAATGTTGACCTCTAGCTTCTATGTATGCACACACAAAAAGCACTTATAGATGCATAGTGACCCACCACACACAGTTAATTAAGAAGTTTGGTTAAACTACAGACTCTGAAATTTATTTGTCTGTGGAATTGATATATACATGCAAAGTATGTGTGTGTGCATCTGTGTGTGTGTGTGTGTGTGTGTGTGTGTGTGTGTGTGTGTGTAATACTCCTCTTATTTAATTGGTGGATATATAGACTCAGTGTTTCAATAGTGTAGAAAGGTAGTAGATATGGATTGGAGCTCTCCAAACTGAGGCAGGGAATAATTTTATTTGAGTCCTTTCTTTGTTCAAGACTTTTTTTAACATAGAGAGGAGATTAAGACTCTTTTTTTTCTGGTGTAAATATCCTGGCTGTAGTTTTGACCAAAAGATTCTTAGAAGTTGCTTTTTTGCTGAGCTTAGGCCCTGTCTTGTTTTGGGGGCACATGATACCACCCAGTATTCCAGAGATACCATACAGGAGTGTAGTGGAAACCTCAAAGTGAATGCAGGTGTGGTGTTACTGAGAATTAAGAAGTGAAGCACCCAGGGAACAAGCAGACAAAATATGTAGTTATAAACTGTATTACGGCCACATGTGGTTTAGCAATGAAGCAAGCTATCTTCACTATCTATACCTGAGTGTTTTCCTAAGAAGGAAGCTTGCCTCTTTAAATGATTGTTGCTATAATGGGACTCATTTTTCTGACTGTGGTTTCTAGAGTACACAGCTGTATGAGTCTCATTTTATATTCTTTTACCCTTGGTAACAATTCAATAAGAAAATTGTGATATAAAGCACTGGGGATCATGCCAGGATCCCTTCCTCGATTCTTAAAGATTTAAGGAGAAATTTGAGATCTGAGTATAGCATTTCTGTAGATTGACTATTATAATGTCTTATACAGTTAAAAGTCCCTTAGTATCTTTTAATTCAGAAGTTACATTTAGAAAGGTAAAACTGTATGACACTTTATTGTGCACTATGTTAGTCTGCCTGTCATTACTATCACAAATATAGCCAGCACCACAACTTCACTGGCAAAGCAAGATGCCACGACATTTCCCCCTTTTGTCTAAATAAGAGGGTTTTAAGCCTGATACAAAAATGATATGCAATGGTAACAAATATCAAGTATAGTCCAGGAGAAGGAAAGGTTAAAAACACACAGCTTTAGGCCTACAACCAGCAAGAACAACATTAAGCAAGAAACATGCACTAAATGTCCAGTCCCAGGGTAATGACCTATAACAGAGGTTACTCCAATTGCTTTCCTATTCTGGAAAGTCTAAGTCTTGTATCTAGTATGTTCTAGCAAAGATAAGAGAGGATATTAGCTGTGACTATCTAGTCTTTAACCTGAGAAGGAAAATAACATTACTAGAGTAAGCAGGACGTACAAGCATGAGACTTCCTAAACGTGCAAGAAATGTCAGAAACAACAGGTTGCCTGGACAATCATTCAAGGTCTCACAGTAATGTCGGGCAACCAACATTTGTTAAGGCCTAGAGTGTCTGATAGACCATATCAAAAGCAGGAAAATTTGAAAAACTGTCCTACTTTGAATTGGCAAGGTTCAGCAGTCTTTTTAAGTTTATCTCATGCTATCCCAGTTAGGATAGCATATCCAAAATCAGCAGGTTAGACAGGGTTAGTCCTTTGCCCAAAGGCCAGTATAGTCAAGAAGAAATGAACTCTAAATGGAGTGTCATCGGTGCCCATCATACTCTCAGGAATAGCTCAGTGCTGTCAAGAGCAATTGTGTTTCAAATCAACAGAGTTCTAAATTATTAATACATTTCAATTCCATATTCTATAAGTCTTTGAAGTATTTGAAGATCAAATATCTATGATGGGTACATCTCTGAGCACATACAGAACTTTAATAACATCATTAGGTGTAAGAAGCATAGGTAACTATAATCGGTCATTCTCAAAAACATATATTGCTTACTGACTGAAACTTCCAAAATATAATTTAAACAATCATTGAGCATATGTGTAGCATAAGGATAATGGCCTCAAACATGTAACCATATATATATATATATATATATATATATATATATTTAAATCTCTAAATCAGAGATAAAACTGAAATATCTTGACCAGAGGTAGAACTGTATAGTGCAACATGATAAAAAAAATATCCCAAGTTTAAGGTATTTTAAAAAATATCTTAAATGAATTAGAAACATACATACATACATATATACATACATACATACATTCATACATACACACATATGACAAAGGTAGTTTTATATTTGTGTACAAAAACATCGTAACCAGAAAGAAGAGCCCACACAGTATGACAAATAAAATTTTAACCATGCTCATAGGGTGTGACCACAACTTCAAGTTATGCAAAGAAAGATGCCACTACATAGTGTGGAAACCTAATACAGTTGGAGTCTGCTAAGATGTTTGCATATATGAAGATGGCCTAATTTAAATTGCTAAAATTTGGGGAGACAAGAGTCCCAATTGGCCATCTCTTGTCATGAAAAAAAGTTTCTAGTACTGAGATCTAATTGAATTTCTGGCCAAAGGGATCCCATGGGAATCTCCCAAAAATCCCAGGCTGTTATCAAGAATGTAGTTGCTCTCCACAAACTGACAGCAAGGCCCCATTGCTGAAGACAACAGACACACACCTCATTTAACATGGAGAACTTGGATTCCATATATAGCCTTCACCTACATATTTCATTGTTTTTAGTACAGGAATGTACTCTCCAAGTTTTCAAAGGAGAAATGTAAACACCAAATAAATCACAAACACTTTGATCTACAATGTTGTTTTGCATGCAAAATACCCTAGGATAATGATAGTATAAATCTTGTGGGAGTAACCAAACAATAACTGATTAGCTTTAAGGTCTAATCCACACAATGGAATATGTACCCAGCACTACTTGGGAGACCAAGAACCATAGACAAGATTTTATAGGGACTTATGATAGGGCAAAACCAAATACTACTGTTTAAAGAAAACGTTGCAATAAAATGACTCCTAATGATATTCTGCTATAGCCTTTCATCAGTGCCTTATTGAGCCTTCATCAGAGAGACTTCATCCTGAAGCACATGAGAACAAATGCAGAGACTCACAGCCAGATATTATGCAGAAAGAGATAGATAGATGATAGATGATAGATAGATAGATAGATAGATAGATAGATAGATAGATAGATAGATAGATATAGAGAGAACATGGAACACCCCTCAACTCTAAATGAGATGTCTTCATCAAATTGTTCCAATTAGAATTTAAGAAGTTTATCCTATGATGCTTTTATTTGTAAAGATCATAGAAGGAACTAGTGAATGGAGAGTTAAAAAGGCTTATGAATACTTAGTAAAGGATTATCTGGCTCCAGAGTGGACCACGAAATACTTTAGTGGTGTAGTGAAGCTCAAATGTGTAGAATGCCTTCTAAACATCTGGTAGGCATGTATGCTGTGCCCTCTAAACTATCTGTGTCAATAGAGACAGGATTTGGGAATGATGGATCACAATATAGTCTTTGCTTTATAAGACAAATACTTTTAAGAGGAATATGGTTGTATATTGCTTTAAAACACTTGTTTGGCCTCAGAATTAACATTGGAAAGAAGCAGATTTTCAGATGGAACTGTTTGTTAATATTTATTCATCATTTCAGGAGAATAGAATCAGAGTTATATTGAATTAAGAGAAAATGTTTAAATCAATATGAGAAATTGCAGATGGAAGTTTCTGACTGTCTTGTTCCTGAAGGCATTCAGTCCCAAATAGTCCCACAGAGGCTTATATTAATTATAAACTGTTTGACCTGTTGCCCAGGCTTATTAAAAACACTGCTACAACTTAAATTAACTCATGTTTCTTATCTATGTTTATCCACATGGGTTGTTACCTTTTCTCAGCAGGGTATTCTCATCTTGCTTCCCCTGCGTCTGGTCAGTGACTGACTCCCTGTCTTCCTCTTCCCAGAATTCTCCTAGTCTGGTAGCCCTGCCTATACTTTCGCCTGGTTACTGGTCTATCAGGATTTTATTAAACCAATAGTGACAGATCTTTATAGTGTACAAGAGCATTGTCCCATATTATTATTGTGGTGATATATTATTTATGATTTACTAAAGCTTTCCTGAGGATTCAGAAATCAAAGTCAACCTCAAGATATAGAGATCAGGCAGTGGTAGTACACACCTTTAATCCCCAGACTCAAGAGACAAAAGAAGATGGATCTCTCTGAGTTCAAGGCTCCCCAAGGCTACACAAGATTGAATCTGTCTAAGAGAGTTAACAGAGCTCAAGCCTTCAATCCCAGCACTTGAGAGATATAAAAGTTAGGAGCAGGGTCTTTAGCATTCAGTCTAAGAATACTCCAGCCAATGAGGAGAGCACAGAAGTTGGGAATTGCAGTCTGAGGTTTGGTGGAGGAGCCAGAATCGCCTTATAGTCTGAGGTAGAGGTAAGGGCTAGTGGCTGACTGTTTTTCTTTTCTGATCTTCAGCTTGAAGCCTGAATGGAAATATCTGTCTCTGGGTCTTTTATTTGTTGTGCTACAAGCAGTTATTGGGAGAAAATGGCTCATCCCTTTGTACAATTAACAACACATTTTATTTTTCTCAGTTCCACTTACCCTTCCATTCCACTACACTGAAAAACTTGCTGTGGTTTTAATTTTCACAAAGAAAAATAAAATAATTAAACAGAGACACAGTTTGTCATTTTTAACTATTTGGAAAAAAAGGCTTTAACTTTTTGGAAAAAAAAACATGATTTTTAAACTGAAACTCATCTTCATTTGAATAAAAAATCAAGCGATCCAGACCCCCTGAATGTGAGAGTCAGTGAGGAGGCCTGGGCAACCTATGGGGCCCTGGGCATTAGATCAGTGTTTATCACTGGCATACAAATGGACTTCGTGTGTCCACAACACAAAGAAGGATGCTCTCTCAGCCTGAACTCTTAGGGGAGTACCTGGACCCTGCCCTGAGTGAAATGACAGACTCTAGATATCCCCTATGTGGAAGGAAATGACAATAGGGTAGGAGGCTGGGGGGGATGGTTGGGGGGTGCCGGAGGAGGGGAGGGAGAAGGAACTGGGATTGACATGTAAAACAAGCTATTTAAAATTAAAATAATAAAAAATTAAAAACAACAACAAAAAACCTAAATGAGCTTTCAATACTTGCTAATAATTGTCAGAATGGTAAAAATATGACATTGCAGGTTGAAGTATCTCAGAATCACATAAAGGAAATAACATATTTTCGTTATAACAAACTAGTACCTCTAATATATGGCCAAACATAGTGTATCAGTGCTGGCTTTTGAATTTATTGAGGGACCTTTTCTGTCACAACCTTCAAAAGGCTGCACCTTTATCATATCTGAATCATGTGACAGCAGTGCCATCTTTTCCTTTAACGGACAGTGAAATGTCACTGCTAAATCATTACCCTTGTCACCTCAAATAACTCAAAGTATGCCTGGCAAAATGCAGGAGTGAATTCACATGATTACAAATAGGCCGATCTTCACCTGTCCTGGGAAACCTAGAGTAATAAGCAGACAGGCACCCACTCTAATGTCAGGACAAGAGAAGAAATAACTTGTAGCAGTTTGAAGATGCTGTTCTTTCAGATTCTACATTGCATAAAGTGATACCTTTCACCTGGCTCATAATGATTATTTTTATTCATTTACTTATTCACCATCTATATCTATATTTATGTATGTTAGCATATGCCTTGTATATCCTAGAATCCAATCATCCCCAAACCCCATGAATTCTTACAGCTCTGTATCATATAAAAGTAATGTAACAGTGTGTTTGCCAGATGTTTCAAAGTATTACATGTAGTTGAGCCTTATCACTTACCTCTAACATGGTATGTTGTCCACTACAGAGCCATAAAATTAACCTTTCATTAAGACTTCATTATATCCATATGTAACACATACATACATACATGCATACATACATACATGCATATATACACCTGGGCAGCCTCTTCATCAAAGAATGACCAGATATTTGGACTCTCTGTGTCCTTTCAACCAGAATCCTAGAGAGTATTATTCATTGTCTTCAGTTCTGAGATATAGAGCAAAACCAGAAGGAATGTTGCTTTAAGTAGGTCTTTGTACTGCTTGTGAATTATCTTAAAGCATGAAGATCCATAATTAACTACACCATATACATGTATGTTTCATTTTTTTTGTTCTTACTTTTTGAGACAAGGCCTAATTTTGTAGGTCTGGCAAGCCTGGAACACACTACATAGACAAGTCTGTCCTGGAATTCACTGTGAGTACTGGGATGACCTGGAATTCATAAAGATCCACCCTCCTTTGTTTTTCTAGTGTTGGGATCAAAGGTGCATGCCACCATGCCAGGACTATGTATACATACTTCTTGTACTTCTTGTATGATATTTCCTTAGCATATTTTTCTAGTTAAAGATCTAATTAAATTTCAGAATGACCTTCCAGGATTATTTGTAATAACTTTTCCATTGGTAAATGTATCATTATTTCAGAATCCCAAAACCATTAGTATTCACGTATGCCTTTTATGCCAGGGTCTGCATGCCAGTTTTCACTTCTTTTGTCAATAAAGAAATCAATTCCAGTGAGAAAGAGAATTCAATAAGAAAATCCTTTGCTATATAACTGTAATTACAGATGAACAATTTCCTTTATAGCAGAATGACATATAAATAGTAACCCCCTTATAGATTATCCAACAGAATTACAATAGTAAAGCAAATAAAAATGACTATATTATCATTATCCTTTTTCCCTAGATATTCACAAAGTTAGGATTTGAACATTCCTTTTACCTAATTAAATCACAGTGACATATTGTCATTCTAATATACATTCAAGAATGGAAAAATCATTGTATACGTTGGATATAGCAGTAATTTAGAAACTCTGTGTTATTCCTCCAGCACATTGATTCAATCCTTAAAGTTCCAAATTGTGAGCAGTTTGAGGAACATTGAACTTAGCTATAGAATCCACGTTCTCACAGTCTAGCATACCTGTTTAATGAGCTCATTATCAATACCTTCATTGTGTTGATTATGTTTGAACATGCCCTGGCATTGTTGACTTTGTATGACAAATAGAGGACTGTTTGCTGCAGAGCAGGCTATATTTCATATGTTTTATTATTGCTGCAAGTCTGCTAGTATTCTTGATGTAAAATTTTCTTAAATTCTGTCTTTTGTTTGGAATCCAAATGCCGAAAGTGAAAAGCAGTTGCTTTATTTATATAATAATTAGTTGAGAGGATTAAATATGCTAAATAAGTTACTGAGTTTTCTAGTTAAATCCTAGCAAATTTAACATTTGCATTCTTATTCAAGTCAAGAGAAATAATTAGCAAGGTTGCTAGCATTTTTTTTACCCTTGTGTAGTCTGTCAACTGTTTTAAGATGTGGTCATCTTATAGATTTTTAGAATTGCTTTCTTCAGGGAGGAGCACCTGGTGCAGATCATGCATAAAAACAGAATTAGGTACTAACTTTCACAGGTATATGAGGGAAAATCTTATCTAACAGAAAGAAAAGATAGGACTAAAAACTCATTATAACCAGTATTTTAACAAAATGAAAATTTTAAAACAATTATGTGTATATAGATATTTGCAGTATTTTAAAAATTATATGATTAGATAATGAAATTATTTAGTAGAATATGCTAATTAATTCTGATTTTAAGTATTTACTTAATTTGTTTGTTTTATGGGGGGGGTTCAATGAAGGATTTCTCTGTGGCTTTGGAGGCTGTCCTGGAACTAGCTCTTGTAGACCAGGTGGGTCTCTGAACTCTGCCTACTGAGTGCTGGGATTAAAGGCATGAGCCACCAGCACCCAGATTAATAACCATACTTCATTCAGATTTGACTGTGTTGGGTGATGGGATATAGCTCCATTGAATGTTACTGAGTAATCTTAAGGGTCTAGGGGATTGGTAAACTTATTAATTTGTGTGGGTCATGGTATTTTCCTATGACAAGAGTATATTATTTTCATTAAGTTCTCTAAAGAGCTCAGATCTCTCTTACAAGAGATTTATTGGTGTGATGACAATGATAAGCAATACTATTACCAAGTCTATAAATCCATCAGCTTAACATTATACAATTTGAAACTACCCTCTTTCATTGCTTGAGTAACACATTTGTAATTTTAAAATAACCACTCACTGGTGTAAAAAAAATAGAAAAAAATCCACTCACTGAGAGACTGAATTGATTCTATTGTCTTGAATAAGAACCTGAAAATTATCATTGCTTCTTGCTTTGGAACATATAATCTCAAAACAACCAACCATGTTGTATGGTATAGCATTGTATGTATCTCTTACCTCTCTCAACTTCTTCCTGCCTTAAACTATAAATCATGCTCTTACATATTTTATAGAGTTTGTTTGAAGATTAGTCTAAGCCTAAAATTTAAGACAAGTGACTTTTATGATGTGCAAACCCTTGCTTTCCATCCCTTCTGAACAGAGATGCTATCAAGTGTCACAAATACAAAACCCCTTATAAAATGATGTATTAGTCAGGATTCTCTAGAGTCAAGAATGAATCTGTCTCCCTAAATTCTTACATCTATCTGTCTATCTATCTATCTATCTATCTATCTATCTATCTATCTGTGTAAGAACTAGTTAGTATCAAGCCTGAGGTACTGGCCAAACATTTTTTATTAATAGTAAGTCTCTAAGTCAGTTACTTGGGAAATGGATGCCAGTTATATGGGAACAATTGGTTCAGACAGGAAACTTTCACCTAGAAATGGTGAACAACTTGGGGCCGCATACACCCACATAAAGCCCTAGAAAATTTAAAAGAAGGATGCTAAACACAAAATTAGAGTCAACCATGGAATCTTGCTAACCAACTTTTCTCAGTAGGCTCTGTTTGCTAGTGGCAAGCAGAGGTACAGCTTCTTTAAGAGGAGGCCTCCTGACTCAGTGCTAGTGCCAAAAACCGCATGGCTCTCTTCAGAGGTCCTGCTACCAAACATTTAAATGGCTAGCTGTGAATAAAAAAATAAGAATCTAGTAGTTGCTAAGTCCCATGAGGCTGTTCCTCAGCTGGTCTTCTGTTTATTCTGGAGTCCTGAAGTAGACTCCAATGCCAGTGAACAAAATGGATGTTCTGATAAGATGAGAGCAAGAAGGAACATGGCCCCTCCTTAGTCCATTATGCTTCCAAACTTATGGAATACAGTGAAAGTTGTGCTAGGGGAGAAGTTCATAGTACTAAATGCTTACATTACAAAAATGGAAAGATCAGATACTGGTAACTTAAAAGTACTCCTGAAAGTTCTAGAACAAAAAGACATAATAACATCCAAATGGAATATATGGCAAGAAATAATCAAACTGAGAGCTGATATCAATATAATAGAAACAAATAAAAATACAAATAATCAATGAAGCAAGGAGTTGGATCTTTGAGAAAAATCAATAAGATAGATAAACATTTTCCCAAACTGACTACAAGACAGTTGTTGTGGAATATTCCTTTACACTATGTAAAGAAGTTTCACTGTGATTGGTTTAATAAAATGCTAAATGGCCAATATGACAGTAGGCAGGAAGAAGATATAAGTAAGACCTCTTGACAGAGAAGACATGAAGAAGAAGAAAGCAAAGTCACTAGCCAAATGCAGAGGAAGCAAAATGGTAGTACAGAGTAAAGGTAACTGATCCACATAAAAGAATATAGATTAAAACATGGGTTAACTTAAGTTATAAGAACTAGTTAGGAACAAGTGTAATCTAAAGTAGAGATTTCATATTTAGTAAGTGTCCAAGTCATTTTTTTGTGAGATGGTGGTTCAAAGAAAAATTGGTCCACAGACAGTGAATATCCACATTGAAAAATTAAGAAATTAAAATTGAAGCATAGCAACAGCCTCCTAAAAATCCAAATTATCATGAGGTCACACTTTAAAAAAGTGTACTCCACAAAACTTAAAATCCAAGAGAAATAGATATTTTCTTGATATATGCTGTTTACCAAAGTTAAATAAGATCATATAAACAATTTAAATATTTCTATAACCCCTAAGGAAATAGAAACAATCATTAAAATTCTCCCAGCCAAAATAAACCCAAGGCCAGACAGATTTAGTGCAGAATTATATAGACTTTCAAAGAAGAGTTAATGTCAATTCTCCTCAAATTATTCCACAAAATGAAAGGAGAAGGAACATTGACAATATCATTTTATGAGGCTACTGTCATGTTGATACCCAAACCACACAAAGATTCAATAAAGAAAATGATAGACCAATTTTCCTTATGAACATAGATGCAAATATTTAATAAAATACTTGCAAACCAAATCAAAGAACAAAACAGAACAGTTATTCAACATGACCAAGTAGGCTTCATCCTAGAGATTCAGGGACGGTTCAACATAGAAAAATCAGTCCAGTCATATTTTTTTAAAGAACTTAAATGAAGAAAAAACAAAGTAATGGTTATCTCATTTGATGCCAAAAAGCCCATGACAAAATCGATGCCTTCATGATAAAAGTCTTGGGGAGAGTAGGGATATTAGAAATATACCTTAACATAATAAAAGCAATTTACAGCAAGCTTATAACCACCATCAAATTAAATTGAGAGAAACTCAGGAACAAGATGAGGCTGTCAATTCTCTCCATATTACTCCATATAATATTTGAAGTTCTAGCTAGAGAAATAAAACAACTGAAGGAGATCAAGCAGATATAAATTGGAAAGAAAATAATATCCCTATTCACAGATTATAATATAGTATACATACTTGACCAGAAAAATTCTACCAGGAAATTCTTACAGATGATTAAAAACTTCAGTGAATTGAATGGTTTCAACATTAACTCAAAACATTAGTAGCCTTCCTATACACAAATGACATATTGAGATGGAAATCAGAAAAACAACACCTTTCATAATAGCCACAAATAACCCAAAATAACTTGAGGTAGCTGTATTTAAGCAAGTGAAAGACTTGCATGATTAAAAACTCCAAGTTTCTGAAGAAATAAATCAAAGAATATGTCAGAAGATAGAAAGATCTCTCACACTCATGAATCAGCAGGATTAACATTGTAAAAATAGCCATCCTACCAAAAATTGTCTACAGATTCAATATAATCCCCATCAAAATTCCAACACAATTGTCTACACACCTTGAAAGAACAATACTCAACTTCAGAAGGAAAAACAGAAAACCAGGATAGCTAAAGCAATCCTGACTGTAAAAGAATTTCTAGAGGTATTACTATCCCCAATTTCAAGCTGTACTACAGAGCTATAATAATAAAAACTGCATGGTATTACCAGAAAACAGACGAATTAATCAAAGAATTATCTGAATACTCAGACATAAATCCGTACACCTATAAATTTTTTGGTGAAGAAGCCAGAAACACACAATGGAAAAAAGAAAGCATTTTCAACAACTGGATGTCTGTATGTAGAAGAATGGAAATAGATCCGTATTTATCACCCTGAATAAAAGTCAAGTCTAAGTGGTTCAAAGACCTCAACATAAATCGAGACACAGAACTTCATAGAAGAGAAAGTGAGGAATATCCTTGAACTCATTGGCACTGGAGAAGACTTCCTGAAAAGAGCCCCATCAGCTTAGGCACTGAGATAAAAAGAAAAGATAATAATAAATAGGATGCCATGAAACTGAATAGATTCTGTAAGGCAAAAGATGCTGTCAATAGGACAAAATGACAGACAGGCTATAGAAAGAGAAATTTTTTTCACCAACTCTATGTCTGATGGAGGGCTTATATCTGAAATATGTAATGAGCTCAATGTAACTATGCATCAAAAAAAAAGAAACTAAATCATTCAGGTTAAAAATGGAGTACAAATCTAAACTGAGAATTCTCCATTGAGGAATCACAAATGACTGAGAAAATTTAAAATTTCATCATTGATAACCAGCAGAGACATGAAAATCAAAATTACTCACAACTGATAGCTTATGCTGGCAAGGATGTGGAGCAAGGGGAACTTCCTCAATTCCTGTTGGCCATGCAAACTTGTATAAACATTATGAAAACCAACATTCATGTTCCTCATAAAGCTGGGAATAAATCTACCTCAAGACCCATCTATACCACTATTGGGGAGATCTGGAAAGGACTCTCCATCCTACCACAAAGACACTTGCTCAACTATGTTCATGGTGGCTTTATACTTAATAGTCAGAAACTGGAAGCAACCCAAATGTTTCTCAATGGAAGAAAGCATAAAGAAAATATGCTGATATACACAATGGAGTATTACTTGGCTGTTAGAAAATGGCATCATGAAAATAGCAGGCAAGTGGATAGAAACAGAAAAAGTCATGCTGAATTAGGCAAGCCAGACCCAATAAGATTAATGTGATATGTACTCAGTTATAAATGGATGTTAGCTGTGAATTAAATGATAATCATCTTATAATCCACAGATCCATAAAGACTAAGTAACATGGATGATACATAGATCTGTCTGGGAAGAGAAAATAGAATAGTTTTGCGGATTGAGTGAGAGTGGGTGGGAATGGGAACAGGAGGCATCAGCTGTAAGGAATAGGTATGGAGGGAGAAAGTACATAGAGATATAACTAAAAATTAAGAGTATTTGTGGAGCAATGTAGAAACCTAATGCAGTAAAAACTTCAAGGATTCTATTTCTATGAGGCTGACCCTAGGGGTAACTCCTAGTAATGAAAGATAATGGGCATGAACTTCTCATCTTCTGTAACTGGACAAGTTCTCTTAGTGGGACTAGGACCTCCACTAGCCACAACATCTTTGCCTAGAACATGGGCTGGGGCAAAGAAGGCCTAGTATTTGTGGGAGTGGCCTACCAATGACTGGTGTAATTTGAGGCCCATACTCATAAAGCAGAAGAGGGAGTCTATGCCTGATATTGTTTGGATGACCAGGAACTGTAGACTAGATAACTGAGAGACAAAACAAACAGTCTACACAGGATGATTGAAGAGAGCTCTTAAGTATTGTAATAGGAATGTTGAAGTGTAGCTCTTCAAAGTTGATGGCTTCTGGTAGGGACGGAGTGGGTTAAGACTCAGTTTTATTTAAGTAGCTGACCACTGGGAGTTTGACAAGGCTCCAGTGAATACACGGGCAATACAAAATTGAAATTGATATAATTTTTTTCTGTTTTTGTCTTCTTCCATTTTGTGGGGAGGCCGCAAGGGTGGTGGGGTGGACCTGGGAACTGGAAAGTGAGTGTGATGGGGATACATTATGAGAAATTCTGAAGTACTCAAGAAAAATATTATGTGGGAAAGAAAAGAAAAATCAACAAAATGTTTCCTAATGCTATTCTGCTATACTTACAGACTGGTACCTAGTGCAATTGTCATCAGAGAGGCTTCCTCAGGAAGCTGATGGGAGCAGATGCAGAGATCCACATTAGAAAGCCATTGAAGAAATAGGATTATTTGGAAGAGTAGCCTAGAAGCTGTAGGACCTAGGAACTTAAAAACTGAAGTGGTCACCATTCTCCATTGCTGTCTCTTGTCGCTAGTCTTAAACTTTTATATTTTTACTCTACATTTGACCAATTTTTAACGAAGGAGGTAATAATACACAAGCTCTGTCAGGTTAGAGATATTTTATTTTGTTTTATAAGTGTGCAAGATAATTTTCCTGATTTGAGAAAAGCAATGTTTTCTTGTGAGAAAGCAAATTCTGATGCCCTTTTGTTATCCTTTATTGCAAAACCCTACTGATTTGCATCAACTATTACCAACCCATTTATATTGTAAAATGCTTTTTATTTTTGGTTTTTATTATTTTAAGAGATGGCATTGGGATTGTATCTTTAAAAAATATCAACCTGAAAGTTATTCATGTGACTGAATTAAATTCAGCTTAGTAGGCAATATCATAATTTGAGAAGTATATTGTTGGCTTTTGAAGTTATTATTGCCATGAACTCTCAGTAGCAAAATGATCTTTTAAAAGAAAACTTCGGAACTGAACTGGGGGAGGTTGAGATACTGGAGAGACAGAATCTGCTATTAAATCTGAACTCTTGTCCCTTTCTCATGGAGGACTTCGATGGACTTCTGGGACCTATGCTACAGCATTGCTAGGATAAAGCACTTGACACTTAACAGCAGTGCTAATTTGACCTATATTATATCTGTTTCCAATTGCTTTTGTTTGCTAACAACTACACATACTGTATTGCTGTGTCCTGTAGGGCGTGTCCTGAAAGCCTGACTTTAGTGTCAAGGGAATGGAGAGATAACTGACACACGGAAGTGCTGGGATTGTGTGGGCTGTGCTCACTCCGCTAGCGCCTCTCTCTCTCACCCTCCACACAATGATCTATAACCTCAGGAGGTTTACTATGTACAACACAGAATTGCATATTCCCTCAGGGCTTCCTCTACTGCCCACCATGTGCCTAGACCATTCTTCCCCACTCTTAAAAGAGAGGTAAATCATGCCTACTCCCCACATGTGTGGTCCTGGCAAAAATCAATGTGCTGCAGAGAAAAATCAGAATAAAAAAAAGATATGAAAAATGGAATGGAAATTTGTTCAGAGGGAAGAGATGGGTCTGCTGGGAGTGAATGAGGGGATGTGCGTGTGCATGTGTGTGTGTGTGTGTATGTGACAGAGAGAGAGAGAGAGAGAGAGAGAGAGAGAGAGGGAGTAGAGAGTGTGATTGTCAAAGAACAGCATAATAACTCAAATAGGTAGCTCATAGTAAACGTTCAGCAAAACATTCTTCACAGTATGAAGGACCTTACAGATGTCAAAGCTCATATGGATTGAGGGAGCTTTCACCTTCACTTAGTGGGTATCATTTCTGGTGCCCTTAAAAAATAAATGTTGTCTGTGAGTAAGCTACTTGAGGCAGTTAGAGTCTAGGTAAGTTCTTTTTTCCTAAAATGATGAGAAACATGAAAAAATAAAGAAAAAGCAGTGTGAATCAAAATGGCCATTGCTATCTGAAATCATAGTGTTAATAAACAGAACATCTGACTTTGGTAAAATCTGATAAATTGTATCCATGTGGTGGGTCTCAGGCTGACCTTAGATTATTACCAGAATTATTGATTCCCAAAGTATTGGTAATCCTTTTATAAACCACAGAGAAAATGAAATTTTATTCTTTATATTTATTTATTTATTTATTTATTTATTTTTGGTTTTTACGAGACAGGGTTTCTTTGTATTGTTTTGGAGGCTGTCGGTCCAGCCCGGCCTCAAGGAAATTTTATTCTTTTATGGAAGTCAATTGAAATTGTCAGCCCTATTCATACCTTCTTCTCACAGGCATATATCCTTATTGCATATTAGTTTTGAGAAGGGATTTATCTTTTACAGTCTCCTAAAGAATTGTGTCTTCTGAATTCTAGTGTGTGTGGGGGGGTTGATGTGTGTGTGTGTGTGTGTGTGTGTGTAAGAAGCAAATAGACAGAACTTCTTAAATTGTCTTCTAGTGCAAAGTAGCCAGTTGACCTAGTGAGACAGAAGGAGAGTGCTAAGCTACAATTAGGCTGAACCTTTGAAAAGGAGCAGACCTGGTGGACATGCTCCCCTAACCCCAGACTCCTCATATAGAACATGAATTCTATGAAAAATGATACATTGATCTTCTGTCATCAGTGGTGTAAAAGGTAAGTATTGGCGCAGTATAAAGGGGGATATTTGATAATGGAATATCTCCCTGAGGCTTTATAAAGCCTGAAGTTCCCATTCTTTCACATTTATTTGTGAGGTCTATAAATTACCTCTGTGCAAGTTACTGTTGTTTTCTTTAGTTGCAGCAGAAAGCAATTGTGAACCAAAACAGGAAGCATTTGGACTGCATGCTGGTTAGATGTCAACTTTCATGAAAGTGTATGCTTAATTGACAGTTTCCATGTTAATGTATATGTTTTATATTTTATATAGAATAGTCATAGTTTGTAGAATGATTGAAATTGATATGAATAGTATTTGGTAAGTTTTAATCACATTCTTCCTAAATTTGCTGCATAAGTATTCATACTTATTACATACTTAGTAAATACCATGCTTGAGGAATGGAGTGATAGCATTTCACTGACATCAGTCCCACCCTTGGGGTTGTCTGTAGGTACTTTACCCTGGTCTAAGACCCTGTTTTACTCTTGCTTAGCCAAAGTTCTTAGCAAGTACCTACTTTTATTTTATCATGCTACCTTACTGTGCGCTTGTACAATGATCCTTTTGAACTCTAGGAATTTTTGGAATGCAGAAGGCTAGGAACACTGATGCGCTATAGAAGGGTCAAAATGATTACTTGGCTTTCTTCTCACCTAGTGTTTAAACCCATCTTGCTAACACATTGGTTCTCGAGTCAAAGCATAAATTGTAATTGATCGAATTAATAAGCCCATGTGCTCTCTGAACAGCCCTCCCTGGATCTTATGATGCGATTCAACAATAGCAGAGTAAAGAATTATGCCTGCAACGACATGAAGAGATGGTGAAGGCATGCACAAAAGACGGCACTTTCAAACCAGACTTTCTCTGAAAACCTCAAGCTGCAGGAATGGCTATAATTTTCATCGATTATATTTCATGGGAACAGAATATGTCTCTCTTGGTGGAGAAGGAGAGGTAGACACTCATGCTGGCAAGAACTAGGGTGCATCCACAAGTCAAAACAGATTCTGTGAGCAGATGCATGTTTGCTGAATAAACCCCACACAGAGCAAGGAAGAGTCTGGAAAGAATGGAAATTTGTGTTGAAGGTCAGAGAGGACTCACACTAAAACCTCCATGCTTCCACTGCCTGTTTGCTTGGATTTGCTCACTGTAATGGACTTCATTATCCTAGATTAGCTCTCCTGTTTTCCTGAGCTTTATCTAGGCATGAAAGCTGAACATGTTTTAAAGCATTTATTATGGAAATCCAAATTTGGAAATCTAGAGTGTTAGCCCTCGGAGGCTCTTGTTTAAAGAGGATTTTCATGAGTTATTTTTTCCCAGATTTATTCATTACAACTCAACCCAAAGTGGGCTCTAAGAGAATCAAACAAAACAGTTCCTCCTGCCATAGGGAACTTTACGGACTCTTTTGACAACAGACCGTAGTCATTTACAATAGAAAGTTGTTTTGATTTTTGAAAAGAGATCTCTAGGAATTTAGGGGAGAAACAGGATCAATGAAAGGAAGGGATTATTGAAGTTAATCCAGAAATGTGGGGGAGGGGAAACAAGAGCAAGAGTCTGGGTTTCCTAAGGTGGAAAAACCCCAGGTAGAAGAGAGGGTGTTTTCCTCCTGCTGAATGTTGATGTCAGGGGGTCAAGGCCAGGGCAGTAAGCCAGGACTAGAAAACAGGAAGCAGTTGGACTGGAAAACAAGTTGCACTTGTAGGCTGACCAGCAACTCACAGAGACCTGGTGGGGCTGGGGCCCAACAACAGTAGTCTGAAGCTTATGAAACCTGGGTATAATGGCAAGGAAACTCTGGGAAAGCTGTGAGCCCCAAAGAACCAGGGTCAGATCCTGACATAGTTGGACAATAGGCTAAACTCTGGATGCTTATATGCTCAACAGAAAGGAAATATTGTCCAGACCCCATTGAGCCACAGAACTGACAGAAGCAGACTGTGGAAGGCAGTCATGGCATGGCTGTTTTATCTCCCTCCCTTGGAAATTGGCTTTAACATGAAGCAGGTATAACTGCTATGTGCTGAACTTCCTGTGGTAGGGAATTATCCTCAGTGTGGGAATTAAAGGAACATTCTCAGTGACTGGAAACCCCAAGTGCATCTGAGAAAGATGAATTTAGCAGGACCTGTCTGACTATTCTAGGGAGAAACACCGGGATCATAGATAAGAGGAGACTGGCTTACAGGTTCACATGTGATGAGAGAAGCACATGTGTGATGGGAGGTCACACATGATAGGTGGTTTACAATGGGAGATTCACAGGTAATGGTTATGGATTTCCTGCACACAAGAAGTGAAAGACCCTGGCCCAGTCTAAACAGGCAGCTGAGGCTTGTGGAAAATTCCGTTCCCCCACAGCTGCATAGTCATTGCCTATCAGAAGGGAGCTCAGCCCAAGGACACAGGCTGCCGGGTGTCAAACAAGATATCTGCGGGGCGGCCGGATGGCCAGCTCAGCAAGGTTAAACAAACACAGAGATATCTGCGGGCGACCAGATGGCCAGCTCAGCAAGGTTAAGCAAACACAGAGACCTATTGTTCCTCAGATAGGGCCAAGACTTGAGTTCCAAGAAAAACCTCAATTGCCCGCGCTCTGAGCCCTAGCCTCATTTAAATTGCCCAATCAGGGTCCTGTTACTAGGCTTCTCGCTTCTGTACCGCGCTTTTTGCTATAAAGGATCCCCGAGTCCCCAGCTCGGCGCGCTCAGTTCCCGAGACTGAGACGCCCGGGTACCCGTGTGTTACCAATAAAGCCTCTTGCTGTTGCATCCAAGCTCGTGGTCTCGTTGTTCCTTGGGTTCGGGTCTCCCTTCCGTGAAAGTATCCCTTTTTGGGGTCTTTCAGAAAAAGCACAGCATTGCACTCTACAAGGAACAAGACATAGTGGGGTAGCATCATTGGCTGAAGAACTATGTAGAGATGTTGGGAGGTGGCTCAGTGGATAAAAGCATTTGCCTTGGTGGCCCTAGGATGGAAGTATGATCCCTAGAGCCTCCATGGAAATCTAGATGTAGTAGAAGGCATCTGTATCTCCATTACCCTGAAGTGGGATGGGAGGCAGACAGGAGAATAGGTCAGAATAGGCACCATTAGCAAGAACAAGAAAGGCTAACTATTGAAGCTATCATCGGACCTCACTGTGGCACATGTGCATCTGCACTCACAAACAAATATACAGACAGTAAAAATAAATTAATTTAACAATGGACTAGAACTGCATCCACTCCTGTGCACACTGTGGAAGCATTCGGCCTATGTGGTTATCACCTCTTGTAACCATTTGTACTTGCTCAGAACCTAGAGATATCAGGGTGTAGATTTAGAGACCACTACTGTGTTTAACGCACAGACTGTTTTAGCTGATTATGTTTAGCTCTGAGATTTGGCTGTGTTTCCAAATCTTCTGTGTAGTATTTATATGTATTTTGACAGATCCTGGGAACTCAAAGCAGATTGTGCTCAGTTTTGGACAGGTCCATCACAACTTCAAATGGAAGCATTCAAGGCTGTGGTCATATCAAGCTACAGTTGTTTGAGACAAGAGCCAGTAACTAGAGTGGTGGTATATGAGATTATTTTTTTTCCAGCAGAGACTGGGCCACACGGAGAGAAAATTATTCAGTTGATATGTGGAAGTACCTGCTCTGTGTGAAGATCAATACTGTGTCCTAACTAGAAAGTTGCTTATACCCTTGAGCTTATATTCTAGTGAGATCTGACATACAACATGAAATAAATGTATTGGAAGTGACTCCTTGGTGTGAAAAAGTGAGAGGAGGCTAGAAGAGATCAGGATTCTGGATGGTAGACTGGGGATAGTGTGTCGAATTTCTTTGGTCCTATGGGCTCAAGTAGAAAGTGACAATCACATGAGTTGACTAAGCGAGGTAGTTGGCACTTAAAGGTTTTGTGTACTCCTTGCAGCCATCAGAGGTACATGGAGTGTTCGAGGTATGTGAGAAGCCACTGTAGCAGGATCAGAGTGAAAAGAGAGAAGCATAGAACAGAATCGGAAAATTGTTAGGGATACTGTAAGCATCCATAGGGCTGAGACTTACATTAGTAAGTGGCAGAATTTGGTACACTTTAAAAGGATTAGTGGGTCTGTGAATGTAGCATAGTTAGTACAGTGCTTGCCCAGCAGGCCTGAATCCCTGGCTTCTATCCCAAGTACTACATAAAGTGAGCATAATAACGGTACATACCTATTTTCCCAGTACTGAGAATGTGGACGCAAAAATAAGGTCATTCTCAACTCTACAATAAGTTCAAAGTCAGCCTGGTATACATGGCAGATCATTAAAAACAGAAATAGGAGACAATTAGAAGCAGTTTTGATTTGATACTGACGTCATGGGGTAGCATAGACAAATATACACTGTGGGAGAAAGTTTATAGGACAAATCCATGGTGTAAGCAACTAGACAGTTGGCAGGACGTGGTGAGAGGGGTATGGGCACAGCAGGGTTTGAATATGAGAAACAAAAATATAGTCATGCAAATTTTATTAGTCAAGAGTTTTAGTCTATTTTTGACTCATTTATATTTTGGTGGGTAACGCAAGACTATTATATTGACCTTTAATCTCTTTGGTGACAAAAGAAGAAGGAAAAAGGATTTGAGACATCCTTAGTTGGGGGCAAACTTGCAGAACTGACAAATCTTTTAGATTGTGGTGTTATCTCTTTGCTGTACTATTCCTGTGATGAAGATACCTGACTGGATTAAAAATCGCAATGAAAATAAACAAAGGAAATTTGGTCTTGAGTTGCAGGAATCCAAGACTGAACACTTTCTTTAAAGAAACATTTCCAAAATTTGTAGACTGGCTTGTCTGTCCTGTAAGTCCTGGGAATAGGGAACCACAGTCACAACTACACTCAATTATCTAAAGGTTTTCATAAAAGGAGGATGGAAGCCCACTCAGGTGAAAAAATGATGCTAAATGTAGAAAGCTATCAGTAGGAAGAAATTCAAGATATCTTCATCACACTTCCCAAGAAGGAATATAGAGAAATCAAATCTGGGCTATAACACAACTGAGAAGAACGTTTTCAAGGGATAGCAAAGATGACACAACACTTGGAATCAACACAAATCACACTTTTTGGTGATCTACTTCCTTGAAAGGCCCAAAGGTTGTGTGGCAAAATGAGCAGAGACTGTTCCTTCTGGGAGGAGTTCTTTCAGTCTTGGAAGGATCCACAGGCAGCAGTTAAAGACAGCTGGAAGAAGATGTCTCAGCCATTTGTTGAAAGATTGACCTCTGTGCTGCTAAGTTTTATGTCAGTCTGAGATAAGCCAGCATCATTTGGGAAGAGGGAATCTCAAATGAGAAAATGCCACTACCAGATTAGGCAGTAGGCAAGCCTAGAGACAAGGCTATGGGGCATTTTATTGATTGAAGATTGATATGAGAGGATAAGGATCACTGTAGAAGATGCTGTCCCTGAGCTTGTGGTCCTGGCTGCCATAAGAAGGTAGGCTGAGCAGCCGGGCGGTGGTGGCACACGCCTTTAATCCCAGCACTCGGGAGGCAGAGGCAGGCGGATCTCTGTGAATTCGAGGCTGGGCTGGACCAATAGCCTCCAAAACAATACAGAGAAACCCTGTCTCGAAAAACCAAAAAAAAAAAAAAAAAAAAAAAAAAAAAAAGAAGAAGGTAGGCTGAGCAACCAGTGGGGTCAAGGTGGTAAGCATCTCTCCTCAATGTTGTCTTCTTTAGGTCTTGCTTCTAGGTTCCTGTTCTTCTTGAGTTCCTGCTCTAAATTCCCTGGGTGAGCGATTGTTACTGGGAAGTGTAAGCTAAGTAAACCCTGTCTTCTCCATGTTGGTTTTGATCACAGTCCCATCCTTCCCTGCAGTAGTTCTACTAAATACTTTCTCACTGTGAGAAACCAATGCAGAAGAGGGGTGAGACTCTGCCTTGATCACTAGGTGTTGTAGTCAGATATTAATTCTGCTTCCACATAGAACCTGATGCACCACTGTTGTTCTTTTGCTATCAGTCAGAAGCTCTGTTAATAGGGTGGAAAAGTGGATTAGGGATTAAAAATCTGTGTGCATTACAATATTCCATGTAATAAGATTACATTTTACTTAGTTGCACATTGCAAACCAGCAGAGTGCATAAATGTGTTGATAGGCCTTGTTTTTAAATTTGAGGATAATGAACACATCAATGTGCTAAAAACACATAAGGTTCCCATATTAGCTACATTAAAACAAAAGCACCTTTAAGTTTAGAGCAGATGAAATCTCATATGAAGTGCCCAATAACAAGTATGTTTCTCCTTAAATTGTCTTACCTTATCTTTTCTCTTTGACCAGCATTTTGGAGACAATCATATGGGTAACTATAGTCACCAGAGGACAAAGGGACATAGTTAAAAATACCTCCTCCACATCTTTGAACCCTTAATGTTAAACACATCAGAACGATGCATAAATCAAAAGTCATAATTGATGAAAACAGTTCACTTGGTGAGGACAGCCATTCTTTTAACTGTTCAGAAGTCTAAAAACTCTGGGAATTAAGATATGGTTTATGAAATGAAGACCCTACAGGTAGGTTGTAACCCACTAGTTTGCATACATGATGCATAAAAACAATGTTTTAGGGAATAAAGATCAATGGTTTTCTTTCAAGAGGAGCACAAGGACCAAATAACTAATTAGCTTTTGTCTCTCTGTTTCAATAATTACAAACTATGCTGGAATCATCTTTCTGAAAGTGTGAAATAGCTATTATTGTACACTGCTTGCTTCTGTCACTACACTCTATTTTTATACTTGGGAGATTTCGTTTGTATGGGCCTAGCTAAGTCAGTCAATAATTTACATAAGAATCCCCCCCCCCCCCCGCATACAAAACACATACAACCACCTTTCTCCAGGGTGGAGCTAATGCATCTAAGAGAAGGGAGAAGAAAATTTACATTTGTGAGTTGAACATTAGAAATCAAGAACTCTGGATTACTTCATTTTCAAAACAAAACTGCAGATCCAGTTCTGTTGTTGAATAACTATCATGTAATTTATTTATGATATTTATTACACAACATTAAAAGGGATAGCTATCTTGAGCTGAACTCAAGAAAGCCAGTAACAGAGAGGGAGGACTGATGATCAAAGGGATTAAGACTGGGCTGGTCTAACCCCCAGAAACAGCTGACCAGACAAAGGTTAACTCTTGAATCCCAGGCATCAGCCTGGGAATCCAGCATGGGACTGATCAAGACCCCCTGAATCTGGGTGTCAGTGAGGAGGCCTAGGTAATCTATTGAGCCTTGGACAGCAGATCAGTACCCATCCCAAGTATACACACGGTCTCTGGACTCCCATAGAACAATGTGAGGTGCACTCTCACCCTGAACTCTTGGGGAAGGGTCTAGGCCCTGACCTATATGAAATGACAGACTATGGACACCCCATGGAGGGCCTCACCCTCCCTGGGGGAATGAGGGGATAACGGGGGGGGGTTGGGGGAGGGCACGGGAGGAGGGGAGGGAAAGGGAGAGGGACCTGGAACTGACTTGTGAAGCAACCTTGTTTCTTATCTAAATTTAAACTGGAAAATAAAATAAAAAAGAGATAGCTATCATCTCTCTCTCTATATCTAACATCTATACAACCATCTATCATCTATCCATCTGTCATATGTCTATCTTCCATAAATAAGTTATCTGTCTTCTATAATCTATTTATCAATTATCTATTCATCTTTCTAACATGTGTCTGTCATAGACGTAGCTATCATACCATCAAATTCACTGAAACAGATACTCCAAATTGTTTAGATGTTGAGTATGATTTTATCTCAAGTAACGTTTAAAAATTGATGGCTAAGTACAAGTTACACAGTGATAAAGATACGCGCATGTTTCCATAATATATCAACAAAATAAGATGAAAAATGAGAAGAAACAACCAAACAGCCATTGGTTTTGATCATTTTGGTACCAAATTTTTTTCCAATAAATTTTCCTGTTGTATTGATTTTAACTGCAGGCCATCGCCTTTTCCTGCTATGCCAACTATCGGCTGACAGTGTATAAAAGCAAGCATGAATTGATATGAACATCACTATCTCAGAGTCTTTTAGATTTACAGTGACACAATTCCCTTCTATCCATCAGGTTTTTGAAGTGCTATGTTTAGAGAAATCTTTGTTGACATCACTCGAAGTAATGAGAGACTTTGTCTAGGTATTTTCATGCTCTCTCTTACTTTGTCTCACACATTAAGAACAAACAGTGTAATTCTTAGATATTTCAATTTAAAATGTCATTTATAACTCTTATCCATTTTGCTTCATTAAAATTTTTCATGTTTATTTAGTCTAAGAACGTTAGATTAGTCAATGCTAGGAATGCTTAATATAGTAGCTAAATTCTCAAAACATAGACGAATAAAAGGAAATAATTTTATCAGTAATTGATCAGCTTCATGCTCGTGTGATGAGGGACACAGAATTACTTGCCCTCCAGTAACAGGTCTTTAGTTAAGAAGTCAGAATTTTGGGAGACTCAATTTCACAGGTATACTCTGTAACAGGGGGATTCAAACACAGCAGGTTTTCACTCAGACTCGAATTTCTATACTGAGCATGCATTAATGGTTGGAAACATAATTAAAGCAAGGTGGTGACATCCTCCACCCAGGTATGTTTTATTTCAGGTGAATGGTGTATAGAAAAAAAGTACCCAGCAGTTGCCTTTGATTCATGGCTGTCACTTAGCTACAACAGTCCCCATATGAGGTGTCCATCATCCAGTGCATTTGACTTCTCACATGTAGTTTAAACTTATTACTTTTATGTCAGGAAATGTGCCTGGAAGCTAATTTAATAGTGTGTGTGTGTGTGTGTACAGACATGGATGCTAGAGCATGAACTTAAGTGTTGTTCCTCACACATCACCAATAATTTTTTTTCCTTGAGGCACTGTCTCTCACTGGCATGGGATTCACTGAGCTGAGCTACCTGGTTAATGAGCAGCTCTAGTGTTGGGATTGCAAGTGCCTACCATACTGATCAGCATTTTTACGTGGATTCTGATGTTCAAACACACGTCCTCATGTTTTCAAGGCCAGCTCTTTACTGACATATCTATTTTCTTTATCTGCTAAGTTACTTTTAATGGCCTAAAACAAAGCCTATTTGCACTATGATCCGCGCTATGAGCAGTCGAGTGAGGCTCAGCTGAGAAACTTCATGTCTGCCCTGTGAGATGCTAGCAGACTTGATGGGTGTTAGGTCTCCTTTGACAGGGAGGCAGGGCTAGCTGGTTTGAAGATCTCACTCACTGGTGTGACTTAGTTGGAACTGTCTTCTTGATATCCGCTGTCCACATTGCATCTGGGTGCCAGGACGGTGAGTCTTGATGCACACACGCTTATGCAGCTTCTGTTCATCTTATATTTATTAGTATGCCATTGCCAGAAAAGTCACAGAAGCAATCTGGCAATCATACAGGGAGGGAATTACATAAGGATATGCACTGGGGGAGAAGAGAATCATTAACTGAACAATTTAGATATTTGCATGAGCAATAGTTTTGGAGAGATAGCTTCTCATTACTTTTCTGTCCTCATATATAACCACAAGCCTGCATTGACTAAATAGTCACACGGAGTCTTGGTTATATGTCAGTGCTATCAGGTTTGAGGCAGTGTTTCCTGTTAGAATACTTAGTATGAAATACAAGACAGAGTTAAATGGCTTGTTGAGTAAATCCTTGCCATAAAAAGGCAAAATTACCAAATATTGAGAATAACAGCTCATTTATTCTGAGGAACAAAGAAGAACACATCAGGAATTAAGAAAGCATTTGTGGCTACTTAGAAAATCATTAGCTTAGCAAATCTTTTCTTTGTAATTGATATTTGAGGCAGCTTAGTGGAAAGGGATATTATTTTCCTTTTATTATGCATCAAATATTTAATGCATTCATATAACACGCCTTTAGAAAAAAATTATCCGTATCCAAGAAGCAATCTCGTTTGTGCTATGCTATCAAACTTTATTGCATATTCACAGTCATGAGGAAGAGCTCATACTTCTAATGAAACAGGAAATATTTTGATTAGCATTGCAACTTTTATTGAAATTTTATAGTATTTTAAAGTGGTTAAGAAACAGTAATTAATGCCATATTCATTTCTTATTGTAAAGATGTTATTCTCATCAGGCAGTTTAAAATTAAATGGGTTGCTTCATTTAGATTTAGTTGACAATGAACAACATACAGACCATATGAAATCAATTCCATAGTCTGCTTCCTGACGTGTTCATGGTGTCTCCTGTTCATGCTGTTCCGGGGCTCTAAAATACTGCGAACACAACAAACAAACAAACAAAAATCTAGGGTGTTTACAATGTAGTGCTGAAAGTCTGTGGGTAATATATAAATAAAATTTAAGAGATGAGATGGATTTTCTTTTGTGACAGTTTAAAATGTGAGACAACCTCACCAGAGGCAGAAAATAAAGGTCCTACTGTGTACATCTTCCAGTGACTCTGGGGGACTTGTAGGGTAATATGGCCTCCCAGTCAACTACCTCAGAGTCATCATTGTGCCACATGTCAGCATAGGGAAGTCGAGAGGAAACTACTGCCTACCATGAGTGTGTGCTGTGTGTGAAGATGTGATCTGCTAACCTAACGTGACTGCCTCCTTTGTTATGTAAGAGTCCACATCTGCCAAAAGTTTAATTTAGTTAGCTAAC